>NC_140590.1:1402297415-1402948248 GCF_964204655.1 Triturus cristatus
TAAGGGTATACAGCCCAATCCAACCGATAGGTAAAAGGGGGGTGACCCTGCCCTGCCTCTTCCTGGCAATGACGGGCAAGGACGGGCCTGCCCTTGGCCCGGGCACGGCCCGCGCGCGTCCCGTGCTGCAGGAGGCTGGGGACGCAGATAAGGGCCCTCCTGACGATATGCACAGCATCAGAGGCAGGCGACAGACAAAGGATGCTGGGTGTAGTAGTTCCGGTGAGCCGTTCCCCTCACGGCTGGTGAAACCGGGTGACTATGCTGTCGCTGTTGCCCTCACGGAGGGAGTGCGATGATGCCTGGAGAGAGTGTCCCCCTCTCTTGAAGGTAGCCCCAGGTAGGTGAAGCTGCAGCAAGCATAATATTATCACAATACCCCAAAGCTTGTCCTTGAATACAAACAAATAAATCCTTAGCTCAGTTGTGATAGAGTTGCAAAGAGCAGTCAGGCTTTACTAGAGGAACATGTGTTAAGCATTTCAGAGTACTAACATGGATAATAACTAATTGACATGACTCGAGAGAAAGGCAACACTAATTTATACAAATAGAGCATATTTTTAGCTTAATTTAGACACCAAATTAATATAATAGCATACATACAACCAGAGTTATAGATTTTTGAAGCAAAACGAAATCAGTGTGGTAAAATACATAAACAAACTAACATTGTGGTCAATCGCAAAATCCACTAGTGACAATCGGTCACTTGCAGGTCAAGTTACTTGGAACCCTGATAGGTATTTGATTGCATAAGTTACTTAAAACCATTGCATTACCACAGAGCATTAAAAAAGTAAGAACATCACAATTCATAGAATTAAAACAGGATCTGAGAAAGTGCAATAATTAAAATGCCAGCATTTGTTTTAGCTAGACCCGTAAGCAAGTGTCACCCTGCTGGCTCCTTCAAATCACCAAGGCTGCTTTGGTTTCTTTACTTTTTGCTGATACTCTTTTTCTTATCAATTGGTTATACTTGGAGACTGTGTTGGTGAATGGACTTTCGCAGGCCTGTATTTGAAATAGTCCGGTATCAGCATTTGTACAGTTCGAGAACTGGATCGGGGGACCGAGCCAGAGCACATAGCGCCCCTGATAGTTTGAACGAATCTTCCACAGCGAGCCAGAATATAAGGTTCATTTTGTGTAAAGCATAGGGCAGAGGCTCCCTGGCAGGTGGTTACTTTTTCTTTCAAGCAAAGGTCTCTAAGGAGAAGCCTCCTTTCTGTTGTTAAAGTCGGGCAGCAGCGCAGAAGGTGTAGCCATGATTCTCGTTTATATTCACATAGACGGCATGCTCCTCCTGTGTTCTGATCAGCCCAAGCTCGACTGAAATCCGTAATTGGGAGTGCCAGCAATCGCATATACATAATCTCTCTTCTGGCTTTAGGGTTGAGTAGGGCTGAAAAATAGGGCTGAGGTTTATTTGTTAAGTATGAATCATTTAGCGGTATCTGGAAGGGTAGTGTTTTTAATGCTGCCCGGTGTTGCTGGTAAGAAACTTGTTGTACTTGTTTGTTGATACGCGTTTTCCAGATGGTATAGGAAATACAAGTCAGAGCAAGTGCTGATTTATTTATTTCAAGGGAATCTATGGCTTTCATAAGCTGCTTGTTCCATGGCGAGCCAGTTTTTTCAAATGTGTCTTTGAGGCAGCTTTTTAGAGTATCCCCTGGAGATTGATAGGAATGAGGTAATGCGAGCCCCAGGACCAGCCCACCTTCAGAACACCCACCATACACAGACACCAGCACCTGCCCCACATAGAAATTGGACCAGAATCACCGACGACCAGCTAACCTCATCACTCAGCAACTACACCCCTACTGTCGCGGAAAACGACGACCTCAATGCCGCAGCCTGAACCCTGCACAGATGGATCACCGACAGCGTCAACACCTTAGCCCCCGCAAGAAAAACAACAACACCCACGCCAAGAAAGTAGATGGTTCATCACTGAACTTTGAGAGTCCAGACGCACCTGCCGCCGCCTCGAAAAGGACTGGAGGAACACCAAATCCACAGAAGGCCTCAATAACTTCAGAGCCGCCACTAGAGTCCACCACCAACTCATCAGAAAAACGAGAAAAAAAGCGATCAAAGACAGAATCTCCACCCATGCACACAACAGCAAAGAACTCTTCAACATCATCAAGGAGTTCGCCCAACCTACCAGCGAGTCCACTGACTTCCCACCCTCACAAGATCTCTGCGACAAACTCAGCACCCTTTTCCACCACAAAATCAAGAGCATCTACGACAACTTCGATGAAGACAACCAACACACTGAACCCTCACCAACCACCCCTGACACCATAAAGCCAACGATCGACAACTGGGCAGCCCTCACCACCGAAGACACACTGAAGACGATGAACTCAATCCACTACGGGACCCCCATGGACCCCTGCCCCGACCACAGTTTCAACAGAGCCGCCGAGACTATCGCACCCATACTCCGCCACACCATCAACCGCTCCCTGGCAACCGCATCATTCCCCGACGACTGGAAACAAGCCGAGATCAACCCCCTCCTTAAGAAACCCTCGGCGGACCCCACCAACCTCAAAAACTACAGACCCATCTCCCTGCTCCCCTTCCCAGGGAAAGTCATCGAGAAAGCCATCAACAGCCAACTTGCCACATTCATCGAAGAGCACAACATCCTCGACTCCTCCCAATCCAGCTTCAGAAAAAAACACAACACGGAAACCGCCCTCCTCGCCACAACAGATAACATCCGCACCATACTGGGCAAAGGAGAAACTGCAGCCCTCATCCTCCTCAACCTCTCAGCGGCGTTCGACAAAGTCTCTCACCGCACCCTAATGCACAGACTCCACGACGCAGGGATTCAAGACAAGGCCCTCGACTGGATCTGCTCCTTTCTCTCCGGCAGAATGCAGCGGGTCAGACTCCCCCCTTTCCTTTCGGACCCTACACCAACTACCTGCGGAGTCCCCCATGGGTCATCCCTCAGCCCCACGCTCTTCATAATCTACATGACTCCACTCGCCCCCATCGTCAGAACCTACAGACTCAACATTGTGTCATATGCAGACGACACACAACTCATCCTCTCCCTATCCAACAAACTCCACACCACAAGACACAATTTTCGAGAAGGCATGGAAGCCGTCGCCAAATGGATGAAAAACAGCTGCCTTCAACTAAACACCAACAAAACGGAAGTACTCATCATGGGCCCACACCCTGATGCCTGGAACGACACCTGGTGGCCCCCTGCCCTCGGAAGTCTGCCCGCCCCTATGGACCACACACACAGCCTGGGAATCATCCTGGACTCCAAACTCAGAATGGACCGCCAGATCAACGCCATCTCGTCCTCCTGCTTCCACACCCTCCTCCTCCTACGCAAAACCTTCAAATGGATCGCCCTCGAACACAGAAAGACCGTCACTCACGCCCTGGTCACCAGTAGACTCGACTACGGGAATGCACTCCATGCCGGAATAAACAAAAACCTCACACGCAAGCTACAGAACATCCAGAATGCTGCCTCAAGACTGGTCCTCAACCTGCCAAGACACTGCCACTTCTCCCAACACCTGTGCACACTCAACTGGCTCCCCATCGAAGCTAGAGTCACCTTCAAGATGCTCACCCACGCTCACAAGGCCCTCCACGACACCGGACCAGCATACCTGAACTGCCGACTCAAATTCCATGCACCCTAAAGGACCCTACGATCAGCCCAGCTCTCCTACCCCATGGTCCCCCACACAAGAAAGACCAGATCAGGCGGCCGCACCTTCTCCTTCGTCGCGGCCAGAGCATGGAGCGCCCTCCCTCTCCACCTCAGACAGATAACATCTCTCCCCATCTTCACAAGAAACCTCAAAACCTGTCTCTTCGACAGACCTCCTCCTTGATGGACTGGAACCTGCGAACCCCCCTCCCCAGCGCCTTGCGACCCTCACGGGTGAGTAGTGGCGCTTAACAAACACGTGATTGATTGATTGAGCCTTTGTTTCTGACACCTGGGAGTGATCACACTCCTAGGCAGGAGGTCAGATTCCTGTCTTGGCAGCAGCAGGCACTGAGAAGAAAAAACTGGTCAGCCAGAGCACAGTAAAGCTGGTGGCAGTCAGGGGGCACACTCTAAGGTGACCTCTGGGTGCATGCCACATCAAACAGGGCACAAGAATCATGCCAGAGGTCAAAAGGGACGTTGTTTGATACCAAACAAGACTTATTTTAGTGCTACTTGAATGGAGCTGCCAATATAGAGAGTGCCCAGTTGGCAACCCATGTTATCCTATGGACCGCTAACACCAATGGGGAACACTACTATAGGGAGATATAGGCTTGCACTTATATGTCCACACCTTTATTATAATGCTCCCTGCCTCCTGGACTTAGGAGGCCTACTTTAGGGCTGCCTTACATACATTAAAGGCAGTGACTGTGCCACACATGTTGAGGGCACAGTCGAGTTCGAGCAGTTTACACTGCTCCTGCAGTCTGCAATGGCAGGCCCGCTGTCAGTAGTTTGCATGGGTCACCCAGGGTGTCACAAAACCATGCTGCAGCCCTGGGAACCCCTTTACCACCAATACACTCGGCATCCCTGGCACCATATACCAAGGACTTATAAGGGGTAAAGCTTTTGCCAATTTGGGATTGCCAAGTCGAACACAACAGTTTTAGGAGAGAGCACAGGCACCGGGGCCTGGGCAGCAGACTCAGGTGCACTAACAGAGTCATAACTTTCAGCATTTGAAGCAAGAATTGGGGGATGGCTGTACAAAAAGATGCACTTTCCTACACTGCTCACACATGCAACATTACAGCTCAACACTCTTCCAATCATGCACTTCTTCAACGTGTAGCCTGCGAGCCATCCGCCACCATGGTGTGTTGCCCTGTTAGGTGTTTGGAGCATTAAGTAATCGCAACTAGTACACAATACAGTTCATGGACAATATTGAGATAAGAGGACAACAGCCGGTTACAGTGAGTTCAATGGAGATACAAGAAAGGGACAAAATAGGAGGGGCATATTTTCAAGAGATATAGTGGGAGGAAAGAACAGGAAGAACCTTAATGAACTAAGAAACTGAATAGGATGACAGTGACTCTCTCATTAAACTCAAGAATTCTAACTGGCGCTTTGCCCATTACCTTCTCCTCATTTAAACATTGGTGAATTTCACTTGTATTATTCAGTCATATTGGAGAATTTAACCTTTTTCCACTTTCTCCCTTTCCATAATTCATTGCCTGTTTCAGGGAAATAGTCAACATTCAGTCAGGTCCCTCCAAAATTCTTCTGATTTGACCCATATGGCACATGTGCATATGTTCTGAAACAATAAATGTTCTTTCTAAACATGCATGTTCTCAGATAAAATATGGTGGGCCTCATTTATGAAAAGTGACGCATCACTGCGTGAAAACAGTGATGCGCCACTTTTCACTGCGCCCTCCCTGCGACTCCAGTGATGCGTCATATTTACAGTATGACGCATCATGTCGCAAGGAGTCACAGATACGTCAGTATTTCTGACGTATCTGTAGGCGCAAAAGTGACGCATCGCTGGAGTGTGTCACAAAAGTGGCGCAACTCCAGCAATGTGTCCTTTCACATGGGGCAAGCCCCATGTGAAAGGGCCTGCGTCAGTCTTACGCCTGCTGTGAGGCAGGAGCAAGAAATTGGCGCATTTGCACACTAGAAGTGGCGCAGTGAAATCTCGTAGATTTCACTGCGTCACTTCTACGACCCTTTGTTGCGTCAAAACGCCCCCCTTGCATACATTATACCTGGCGCAGGTATAATGTGGCGCAGGGGTTTACAAAGTGACGCATCTACCTAGATGCGTCACTTTGTAAATATGGCGCAACATGGCGCATGTTTTCTGCCACTGGTGCGTCACAAAAAGTGACGCACCGGCGGCGCAAAAGTGACGCAGGGGCTCATAAATGAGCCCCGGTGTTTCTGCACATATGTACCAATGAGGTAAGAGCAAACATGAACATCTGTGAAAGTTAACGAATCACTCCAAAAATGGGCCTGCTAAATCTTCAAAATCCACATAATCTAGGATTCATTTCTGTAAAGATTTAGGGCCTCATTTATGAAAAGTGACGCATCACTGCGTGAAAACAGTGATGCGCCACTTTTCACTGCGCCATCCCTGCGACTCCATTGATGCGTCATATTTACAGTATGACGCATCATGTCGCAAGGAGTCACAGATACGTCAGTATTTCTGACGTATCTGTAGGCGCAAAAGTGACGCATCGCTGGAGTGTGTCACAAAAGTGACGCAACTCCAGCAATGTGTCCTTTCACATGGGGCAAGCCCCATGTGAAAGGGCCTGCGTCAGTCTTACGCCTGCTGTGAGGCAGGCGCAAGAAAGTGACGCATTTGCACACTAGAAGTGGCGCAGTGAAATCTCGTAGATTTCACTGCGTCACTTCTACGACCCTTTGTTGCGTCAAAACGCCCCCCTTGCATACATTATACCTGGCGCAGGTATAATGTGGCGCAGGGGTTTACAGAGTGACGCATCTACCTAGATGCGTCAGTTTGTAAATATGGCGCAACATGGCGCATGTTTTCTGCCACTGGTGCGTCACAAAAAGTGACGCACCGGCGGCGCAAAAGTGACGCAGGGGCTCATAAATGAGCCCCTTAATGATTTATTTAGGCTAACTTTATCCACTCCTAATTACAGCTCTATACTTTTGCTGAAACATTTATTTTTCGATATCAATGCTTCATTTTTATATTACAATAAAAAGGCAACAAGATGCATGGAAATGGAAGGGAGAAATAGATGAAAAGATAACATTATGGCAGTGAATCAGAAACACAGTATCAAACAGTCCTAATGGAGCACAAGAGAGCAGGACAGCACAGCAGAAATAGAGAGCTTTGGTAGGAAAAAGACCAGTATGGAACATTAATAAGTGAAACAATTTGTAATTTTATTTAAAAATGTGGGTGTCAGAGGGGCTCACAGCCATAGATAAAGCTCAAAGTATATCACACCACTTTTCCACAAGCAAATTTTGGTGCATTATGTTATAACTGTGTTAAAACGCAGATTAGCAGTGCGAAGCAACAGTACCGTAGGCAGTGAGGTCCAAGCTAAGGGGTGAATCACGCTTGTTAAAAAACAAAAACACTTACTAGAAATGTTGCGTGAACATTTTGTTTTGGAGAACAGTTTGTGCCTTAGGAAGGGAAAGAAGTTGTGGCCTTGTATAGGCCATCTCAAGATTGAGAATTAGTAAAGGAGATTGAGGAAATATATTTTGGATTCAATCACATTCTAACACATATACAGCTACACAGCAAGTCTCTTTTAACCACCACTCATCTATTGGACTATTTAGAACCTTGTAACATAACCCACATGCTGCACCTTCACCCCTAACTCATACATCTTCCACCCTAAACAGACGCAAACAAAGCTAACAATATGCACTCTTCACAACTTTGCATCTCCGTGTCTACTGCACAACAAGGCTAATCTACAAAAACAACACAGCTCCCCAACTACAAACGTAGACCCATCAAAATGCTTTCTTAGGCTGCTGGACGAAGAATACAATACAGAACATCGACACTATTGCTATCCTCATACAGCTAATACCAGCACTAAGGACACACCTGCTACAAGTCCACAAAACACCACTCACTCTTCTACAAAACTATCCACACCATCACCAAAAACACATTCCATAAACTGCCTATCAATGCATACTCAGTCACTCTAAAAACAACAAGCATCACATCTAGGACCTTCTCACTGACACACAACTAACCTGACTTACTCTTAATAACTGATTCATGGTTGGGAGATGATATGGCTCCAGTGTTGCATGAAGCTGTTCCTCTAGGCTATCAAACTATCACATAAAATCGTATAGGTAAAAGAGGAGGTTGCTTAGCTGTGTATTCTATAAACATTAAATATCATCATCATCTCAATCTTTATTTCGACACATAGTCATAAAAGTACAAACGATTTAGCAACAAGTACGATAAATAGTCCACATACACATACATCAGAATTAAAAAATTAATAACATAAACTAGATGCCTAGGACTTCAAGCTATAGTTACACAAGATCTTCTCTTCCTCCACATAGACACAAGAAATGAGGATACAGCAAAAACTATTGGAGTAGATAGATCTGTTTTGAAGACCCGATAGGCAGGCATGCATCGGGTAAACCCCAAATTCCTATATACAGACAGAATCCAACATTTCCTGATTATTTTGTAAGCAAGACAAAAGAATATTACGTGTAAATCAGTTTCAGATTCTGCGTCGCAGCCTGCACAGTTTTTAGGGGAGAGCGGTATCCATTTGCTAGTGAAAGCTCTTATGGGCAGTGTGCCGTACCTCCACTGTATATATAGTTTTCTAGCAAGGTGGGGTCTAATCTCGCTCACAGCCTCCTCGAAGTGATAAAAATCTTTGAAGTTTAAAAAAGCATGTGTTAAGATGGAAGATTGAGATTTGCGAATAAGGGCTACTAACTTAACTTCATAATAAGAGTTAATAAGAAGCTTCCGGGGGACAATAGAACATGTTATCAGCAGGTCCGACCATAGTTGTGGGAAGCCTAGCGATCCTAGTTCCTTCTTCACATAGCTAAGCCAAGGGTGTCTCCCTGCATTTAGTAGGTTCAAAATTTCCATGAGTTCGTTTCTATATACCTGAAGCTCTGGAGTAGTCCAGATCCTCCGCCAGAATATTAGGGGCTTGAGGCCAGAACTTCATCAATTGGTCGCAGACCCAGATCGAGTCTCAGTGTGAGTAAGGGAGTACTTGAGGGGAGGGCAAGCAATTGCCTTAGAAACCTAGTTTCTATGGATGTAATCTCCGGGGAACATTTAGTCCCCCAGAGTTCACCTCCATAGATCACTCGACCTCTGGCCTGAGCTTTATAAATTTCAAGGGATGGGGCGATCGGTTTTACACTTGATGTGTTGAAAAATTTTCTAATCCCCCCGATTGCTTGGACCAATTTCAGTCAGGCCTTAATTTGATGCGGGGCCCATGTCATTGTTTCATTTAAGGTAAGCCCCAAATACTCAAAAGTATGGACCCTTTCCAAAGCAATTCCACCTATACATGGGTTTGAGCGTGTCGTAGTTGATGGATTAAAAATCATAAATTTTGTTTTAAGGGTATTGATTTCTAGACCCTGCTCCAAACAGAATGATTCAAAGCCATTCAGCACTCGCCCATCGGGGATTTAGAAAGTAATAGGGTATCATCTGCGAACATTATCGCTGGGACCCTATTACCCGCAAGTTTGGGGGCGTCGTTATCTGTCACCTTCTTTAGGTGTGAGAAAGCTCCATTGACATATAGACAAAAAAGGGTTGGAGCCAAAACACATCCCTGTCTGACTCCCTTGTCAACAGAGAATCTAGATGTTAGTGCCCCATTCTTCCCACACCTAACTTGCGCAAAGTTCCCCGTATGAAGACGAATTATCATATTCAGTAAAGAGGCAGGGATACCCAACTGAGATAATACGAACCATAGTTTTGATCTAGGTACCAGATCAAAGGCCGCACGTAAATCCACAAATACGATATACAAAGAGCCACCCTCGACCTTTACAGTTTTCCAATATAACATCATAAGGCGGAAGATTTGGTCCAGAGTTGAAACATTCTTCCTAAACCCTGCCTGGTAGGGACTCAGGATAGAGAACTCCTCTATCCAGTAACCAAGGCGCTCTAAAATCAGCTTTGCAAAGATCTTTTGAGGCACATCTATAAGGTTTATAGGCCTATAGTTTGCCGGGAGTAATGGAGAGCCCTTCTTGAAGATCGGAACTATTTCAGCTCCCAGCCAAGTACTGGGTATTGCCATACCCTTCTGAACTGCGTTGAATAACGCCATTAGATAAGGTGCCCAAATCGTTGGTTAATTTTTAAAAAGATCACCAGGAAGTTTGTCCAAGCCTGGCGCTTTACCTGCTTGAAGACTAGAAATTATGTCAAAAACTTCCTGTTCCCGAAAATCGTCCCCATATTGGACTAGGGTAGGTTTGGACATTTTTTCCCCCTGGACAATACCGTTGATGGAGGGCTCGCTACCATAGAGGGAGGAGAAATGGGCTTCCCACACGCTAGCAGCGATGTTAGGAGCTATAGCCGATATGGGTTCGGATGAGCCCGTATTGACAATTTGCCAAAACTTACGAGAGTCTTTTTTATGAAGAGCCTCACTTAAGTTATCCCATTTATCACTATCCCACTCAGATTTAGCATGTTCAATTAATTGCTTGTATTCCCAGCGTTTTTATCTAACTAATGCCTTATTATTGTTAGATTTAACAGCTTCAAGGAGTTAAATATCACAAAAGCTGATGACGTCCCCATACAAGGTTGTGAGGCCCTCTTCACCAGATGCAACCCTACACCATCTTCCTCCTGTGACTTCTTACTCCATTACAGACCTCTACCTGTCAATGCAACATTCCCAGTTACATTTCTAGACACAGTTTCAAACCTTATGAAACAACACTCCAACCTATGCATTATTGGCAACCTAAACATTTTGTTTGACAAACCCAATGTGGCCCTTCTAAAAACATTCATCACTGGCCTAGATGCAGTCAACCCACATCAGACCGCCCACAAACCCACAGACATTGCAGGACACATCCAATATTTAATTTTTGCAAATTCAGAGCTAGTTACCTTTCAAAGAATTGCTTCAGTCACGTGGTCAGACCACCATTTGCTGACTTTCCAACTTAAAACATCACAAAGCAAAACACCTAAAATCACCTTACATGCATCCACCTATCGATCGTGGAACAAATTAAATTGTGAATACTTAGAAACACCACTAACATCCAGTATACATCTAGGCACAATACATTTCGTTAAAAAAACTATATAAGTGGCTGCAGGAAGCTTTTGATATCCTAATACCATTAAGAACAACACAGCAGAACAAAAGAAAACAGGGACCTTCGTGAAGTAGAGAGTTAAAAGAGATAAAAAAGCAAATTAGAAAGCTGCAACGCACCTGACTCAAAACAAACACCAAGCTACACCCACAGAGACATAACAGATTATACAAGTCAGAAATCAAAAAAGGTAAGAAAAATGCTATTCAGACAGAATTCAAAATGTTAAATGTGCACATAATGAAATCTATAAAATGTTCCCGAATTTCATAATCCAAATTGCCTATAAGTAGCTCATCCCATTACTCAAGATTTCACAGACAAACTGGCAAATCATTAGGCGACCAAAGCAGACACATTGGACTACTATTTAAAACAAAGAAAAACCACCAGCACTGACCCTTTTCCCCAAAAAACCCTCCAAGAGTAGGCTAACCCAGCCTCTGCATTCCTTCCAACAAATATCACACAATGAATTTCTGGACTTGGTCAAAGCAAGCAGGCCTGCCAGCAGCCCTTCTGACCCATGTCCACCACAAACCTTCAAGAAAATTCTTCTAACTACCTCTGCTGCACACCAGTAAGAAGAATCGTCAACAATTCCTTAACTACAAGAATATCTCCAGAATATCTAACAAAAAGTCATACATATGCCCATTATTAAACCTGGCCCCACTTAACCCCGACAACTACAACCCGATTACAAATAGATTTTTCCTGGGCAAACTGATCGAAAGAACAGCATTTGCCCAGATGTCACAATTCATTGAAGACAATTCCATATTTTCAGACTTCCAAACAGGATTCCATCCAGGTAGAGGCACAGAATCTGCCCTCGTTGGCATCTAGGCTGACCTTAAGAGCACACTTGACTGGAACAGGGTTGCTGCATTACTTCTGTTGGACCTCTACACTGCCTTTGACTCGCTTGACCATGAAACTTGTTAGAAATGGGGGTCTCTAGTTGGCAGGTTGTTACCCTGTCCAAGTAGGGACCCTTCTTCCTAGTCGGGATAAGGGCGTTACACTACTGTAATAACCCTTGCTCACCCCCTTGGTAGCTTGGCACAAGCAGTCAGGCTTATCTCAGAGGCAGTGTCTAAAGCATTTGCATATAACCAACAGTAATACATTGAAAACACTACAAATGGACACCACACCAGTTTTAAAAAAATAACCAATATTTTATTCGTGTAAACAAGACCAAAAATGATAAAAATCCACCAAACAGTTCTCAGGAATCTCAATAGTCAAAAATAGACTTAAAATACTGTTCCTTGAAGTTGAAAGGTCTGTCCGGTGCTAGCTCGGCACCGTGAACAACAAATACAAACAGTTTTGGCTGACCACGCCATCTCGGGCCAGCTACGGTGTCGGGAAGACCCGCAAAACAGTACCATTAAAAATTCAGGGCATTGGCGACCACTCGTTTAGCTCCCAAGAGCCAACATCACCAGGCATCTGTTCAGGGGGTTGGTGCAGGAGTGGTCGGGCCCTTGAAGTCACACGCATTGCAGATTGAACCCCTCGCGGTTGAAGTGGGGAGTGCAGGTGTCGGCAGGTGTTGGGGCTGTGGTGTGAAGTGCTGTGGTGCAGCGTGCAGTGCCCTCAGGTCACAGTGCAGGCAGCGGCTCAGTGACTATGGTCCAGTGGTGTCTGTGAGACCAGGGCTGTGATGCGAGGTGATGCGGTGCTTGTCATGGTGCTGGCAGGTCATGGCTCAAGCAGGCGCATTGTCGTTGCTGAAGCGCTGTCATCGGCTGAAAGCTGGAGTCGATGGCGCCAGAGTCAGTCGGGCAAGGCTGCGGTGCGGGATGAGGACGGTGCTTCGCGTCACTTACAAGCAGTGCCCTTGAACCACAGTGCAAGCAGCGGCGTAGATGTCAGCGTGGAGGGGCATTTGCATGCTATGCTAACCCTGCTTCAAACAGGGACAGCAAGGTTAGGTCGGTGCTACCTTCAAAACTTCCAGGAATCAAAACTTCTACTAAGACAAAAAACTCCGATCTTGCCTGGAAGAACATTAATCACTGGAGTTTTCTTGACATTTTAATTGTTGACTGAAAATTGCTTGAGGCCAGGAACGCAGCAGCAGGTGCTTTTAAGCAAACAAGCGCCCCCATGTGAAATCAGCACCCGGTGCGGTGGCACCGGTCGCACCGCCCTAAAGCCGGCCCTGTTGGAGAGTCACTCTAGCATTTTCTGAGGCCAAGATAGGAAAAGGTTATTTCATTATTAACTAGGCAGGTTCATGTGAAATGTAGCTTTTACCTACACAGTCACTACAGCTTTTTGCAATTGTTCACAGTGTAGGCATACTTTAGCAATCGTCTAGCATGCTCTGCTTTTAAATCCTAAGTCTCAAGCTCTGTTGACTTACAAAGCACAGTTTAGATGAGATATATCTACTACACAAAATTAGGGACATTTTATCAATGAAACGCGACAAATATCGCATTTCCCGCTTTGCGCGATTCTGGTTAACGCCGGATATTGCAGGATTTAATCGCCGAGATATCGCGCTATTATGAACGCATATCTCCACGGCGAAAAAATCCTGCAATAGCGGCGTCAAACAGAATTGCGCAAAGTGGGAAATGCAATATTCATCGCGTTTCATTTATAATATGCCCCGTTGCCTCAGCCGTACAACCCACCTGCCATTATAAGTATGGCAAAGTCAGTTTCTAACCAGGCGTAACAAACCCGCGATAACCACGGTTATCACGGTTTATTTTATCGCATCGCGGGTTTGCTCGAGGCTTCCTGATCGTACACTGCCATGTTAGCGCGGATTTCCACGGAGTAATGTAAGGAAACGCCTACTTTGCATGTCATTAGCGATATTCATCTCTGACATGCAAAGTGGCGTTTAAAGGGCTGCTTACTCAAGGAAACACGCGTTAGCGTGTCCTTGATGATTGAGCGTTTAAAAAATCTCCGCTTTTCGGCTGAAAAAGGCCGCTAAAGCGACGGAATTCTCCTTGATAATATGCCCCTTAGTCTTTCCCTACAAAACAAAGGTACTCTTTATTGCCATGAAATATCAAATTAATTTTAAACTGCAATCCAACCAGAGCTGCAGCTATACATTTGGGTCATATATATGTGTGGTGTGCATACACATTGTAGCCCACATATAGCGTTTACCTTTCATGCCAGAGGTGTAATTGCTGCTGCAACATACAGTGGCCTAATGGAAAGTTAAATACACCAAATTAATTAAACTAATTTTAAAGAACAAATTTAGGGACAGAGCACATGCACTGTGGCACCTAATGACAGTGTCATAAAACCAGCAAAAACAAGGTCCATAAAAAAACGAGGTGACCATGCAGAAAGAGTGGATATTATATAACTGAAATGCTTTCCTTGAATTTAGCTAGTCACAAAAAAGGCAAACCAAAGAAGGTTTTGACATTTTTCTGATGAGGCTAGGCTTGCAGTGCCAATTCAATACATTTTAGTTGAAGTGGCTACACAACTTAAAAATATTGGCGAGTGGAATTTAAAATTGCGGACTCTTGAGAAAGCGCTATTCCTTACAAGATGTTCTAAAAGTGCTTAGAGTGATCATGAAGCAGAGATACATGTAAAAGGATTGATGCAGGAACAAAAAGACCAGAGACACCCAATTCTGGCAACAGCAGCAAGTGGGGGAGAAGTCTTTCATAAGTAGCGGAGGACTTGCGTAGTGAAAAGATCCCTGGAGCCCTGAAGCACAAGAACCTTTGGTGCGAGTGTCGCCACTCTTTTACACAGCTTTCACAAGAAGGATGTTTATAGTAAAGTGCTGTACCTACTTTCAAATCGAATATTAGCTTGCTAGTGTTCTCCTTCAATGTTCACTGGAAATCACTGCTGTTGAGAGCCATTTCTGTTTGTTTTTCGTCACTATTTCTCCATGAAACAACTCTTTCTTTCTGACCCCATGACAGTGGATTCAATATGGAACATGGAAGATATTTATGCACATATAGATGAGAATCCAACAGCCTCACATTTCTAATTTTCAATCAGGACTTTAGATCTTCCACAAGTTCTGTTGCTATTGCATCATAATCCCAGGGCCCCTGCTGCAGAGTTTTTTTGCCTTTATTCCTTTATTGTAGTCTAATTGCATGTATATAGTGCTTATTACCCTTTACGAGTAAATGAAGTGCTTTGAGGTGAGTAGTACTCTACTCCGGAACCCAAGAGTAGTGTTTTACACAGTGGTATTAGTTATTGTTGATTATATGGATTTGATCTTTGCTCTCAATGAAACCATTCCATTAATTTACTCCAGTTTCTTTGTTGTAAATTAGGTTAATAGTAGTTAATAGTATTCATTAGTAGGGGTTTGTGAGTTCATGGAAATAACTGGTGGGATGAATAGTGCAGATAACATATTGTTATATTGCAGGAAAATGAGTTCAAACAAGGAGAGGTTGTGATCTTATGACATGAGGTATGGGCAATGCAGAGATATAGTAATAAAGAATGAGACAAACATTCGTGCAATGTAGATTAGGCTATACTCAGAGAGAGGGGGCAAGCATAGGATGGGTGGTAAGGAGATGGATGTTAAATAGAAAGAAACAAGAGAGAAATAATTGATAGTTTTAAGTCAAAGTCAATTTTTCATGCAGAGTTTCAGGAGTATAGTGGGTGAAGGCTTTCTGAGATAGCATGAATGTTGATTTAGGAGATTTTCCAAGAGGCATTATAGGATGTTGATGTTCAGGGTATGTTATTCTTTGGGACCTGTATGGTGGATTATGTTAGAGTCCTCTGGTGACCATCATTGTGTGGTAGAACTCTCTAGTGTTCATACACCTTTTTTGTTCATGTAGAGTAGTTAGTCACGTGGGCTGGCAATGCCTATATCTGTGCCCTGCTGGTGACAAGAAGGTTTCACAGTGGAGAGGTGTGGCTCACTGGTTAGAGGCGGCAGACCCGTAAGCAGAGAATCGGCCAGGGACCAGGGTTCAATTCCCGACGCGGCAGGGTCGTGGACCAGGGTCAAAACGGACTCGATAATTCTCGCCTCGGTACCTACTCTAACCAGGAACACACTCGGCAACTCTGGGCATTAAGCTTGCCTCATCTCTACAACGGCCCCCCACAGACGCCGGAGATGCCTGGTTTCACCTTGGAGATACCCAGAAAGGGACCATCTCACAGGGATAGCCAGGACGGGTTCCCCAGCGGTCTACAGCGCCGGGACGCTCCGTTGCTGGGGCAGCTGTGCGCTTTACAAGTCTACAACATTTACATTTACATTTACATTTCATTCATTATATACGGTAACTAGACATAATATCAAGAAAATAATATCGAATGGACATAATATCGAAGTAAAAATATAGAATGGACAAAATATCGAATGGACATAATATAGTGGTTAAAAATATCGATTTGAAGGTAAGTAATATCGATTGTCAATAATATCGAATTTTTTAAAGTGTTTAGTATGTTAGTATATGTGTTGAAAGTGTATATTATTTTTGTAGTGTATGTTTAATTTTTTTTAAGTAATGAATTTTATGTTTTTTCATATTTGCGTAATTTAATTCCGTAGCGGGTTGTGGGTTTATCGGGGAATAGGGTGGGAAGTAATTTAAATATAGTAAATTAAATATTAATTTTTAAGAATTATTAATTGTTTTTAATTTAATTTTGCGTTTTAGTTCTGTAGCGGGTTGTGGGTTTATAGGGGAATAGGGTGGGAAGTAATTTAATTGTAATAATGTAAATTATTGTTTTTATTTATTGCATTGATTTCTAATTTATTGTTAATTAATTTTCAATTGGTAATTATTTTTTTTAATTGGTAATTAATTTTTATTAATTGATTAATTGATAATTATGTTAATTTTATTAATTTATTTTCCGTAGCGGGTTGAGTGTTTATAGGGGAATAGGGAGGGAAGTAATTTAATTGTAATTAATTACATATTACCATTATTTGTGTGTATTTTTTTTTCTCCATCATATAACCTCCGTAGCCATAGCAACCTCTCGACCTGATCCACCACTAATGCTGCGTCTCAGCTGTTATTTCTTCTTTGGGGACCGCCCAAAGTACACATCATGAGCTGACCAAGAGGTTTTAATCATTGGAATTTAGCCTTAACCTACTCTAATCTGCTATCCATTATATTTCCATCCAACAAATTCCAAAATAACCCAGTATCAGGCCTACCTCTATAGATGTTCGCCCTTTGATCCAGGGCTCTAAAATAAATAACTGAATTCCACCAGGCATTCCAAGACGGTAGAGCCATCTGACGCCAAAGTTTACATATCACTCTCCTAGCCAGAAGGATCATATAGAACACCAGCTTATATTGCAATATGTTCATATCTTGCCTCCCCCCAGGTTCAAGCGACGATCGAGTTATCCCAAAAAGTATAAGAGATGGGCTTACCTCTACATCTGAACCAAGCACCTTCGAGATACTCTTACCCACATTTTTCCAATATTCCTGTATCTTGGGGCAGGAGGCGAATATATGAACATCATCCGCATTCAGGGAGCCACACTTAATGCATCTTGCTTCTCCCCCGCTTCTCATTCTTGAAATTTTCAAAGGGGACCAATATAGCCTGTAGATTGTATAAAAATGGTTCTTTCTGAGTGGAGCAGATTTGACTATCGAATAAAGAGTATCTACTGATACTTGCCATAATTGATTTAACTCCTCTCTCGGCAAGTAGTTTTCCCAGACTCGCGTTGGGTTGTCGATCTTCCTGTCGGCTGCGGCTAGGAGATACCCGTACCAGAGAGCCACCTCCTTTTTCCTGGGAGCCACATCTTGTAGATCACTTTCCATTTCACACTCCTCAGAGGGCGGCCAGGATTGATTCTTGCACCAGGAAACCATCTGATAGTATTTAAACCTGGACAAAGTGCCTCTAGTAATGGAATTCCCATACTCCCATGAAAAGCACTCATTGTTTAGGACAATATCCTTCCAGGTCGTGACACCAGCTTCAAACAAAGGGCGTGCTAAAGCGTCAAGGAGGCACTCCGGAGTTCCTGGGGATCCCCACACAGGCGCCCACTCGCTATAATATGAGAGGCCGAGACACTCACGACAGTTCAACCATGGCTTTACCGCCATTTGTAGAGTCTTCAAACGCACTTTTTTGAAGAATTTAGCAGAGCCAAATTTATACATAAATCCGAATGCATCTATGCCCGTTAACATGGCAGAAAACATGCTCCCTATTAATGAATTGTCTGGGAAGAGCAGTAGCATCCTACAGTTCTTTAACTGGTAGGCCCAACAATAGAGTTGTAGGTCAGGTAAACCCATACCCCCTTGCTTCAGTTTACGCCTTAGTTTTTTCCAGGATAGACGGACCCCCTTACTTGCACATATAAAAGACGAAATCTTGCCCTGGATGTTAAGCAGATCCGCTTTTGCAAATGCTAAAGGGATGTTATTAAACAGATAGGTACATTTTGGTAGTATGGACATTTTTATGAGGTTCACCCTTCCATAGTGTGAGAGAGGTATACTCTGCCACCTTTTCAACAAAACGTCGACCTCTTTAGAAACCCTATCTAAATTTGTTTTTGGGAGTCTCTCCAGGTCATGGGTAATGGTGATTCCTAAGTATCTAAGCTCCCTGACCGGCTTGCTCTCATGGTCTTGGACATTCCATGCCATAACCTCCGTTTTATCTTCATTCACTTCGTACCCTGAAAATTTCCCAAACGCCTGTGCTTCAGCCATAAGCTCCGGAAGTGCAGTAGTAACATTAGGGGACATTAACACCAAGTCATCTGCATAAAGGGCGACTTTCCTCTCAAATCCATTTATAGAAAAGGGAATTATTTTCTGGTTCTGACGGAGACTTTGGGCAAGAGGCTCAATATATAAGTCAAACAAAATAGGTGACAGAGGACAACCCTGCCTGGTTCCTCTACTTATTTTGACAATTGAGGAAGGGCTTCCATTAACTAGTATCTGGGCATAAGGTGACCTGTATATTTTTTTGAGTACGTCCCTGAACTCATTCCCGAGTCCAAATGCCTTCAAGACCCTATCTAGAAAATGCCAATTTACACGGTCAAAGCATCCACAGTGATGATGGAGAAAGGCATATTCTGTGACACTGCCAAATCAGCTGCCCCAATTAGAGTGTATACCAGTTCTGACATCTGCCGACCAGGAATGAAACCCTTCTGGTCCTCGTGCATAATGGGACTTATAATGTTAGACAAGCGGTTGTTCAATATCCCTGCAAATACTTTATAATCAGTATTTAATAAAGAAATCGGCCGATATGACTGGCATTGAGTCGGGTCTTTCCCTGATTTTAAAATAAGAGATATGAGTGCTCCATTCCAAGAGTCTGGCAGGGGGGAGAGACCACCTAGAATATCATTAAATAGGTTCAACCAAACTGGAATAATCTGATCTCTTAATAGGGAGCAGACTTCAATTGGGATCGAATCTGGGCCGGGTGCCTTTCCCCTCTTAGATTTATCTAATACCGCCAGAATCTCACTTCCAGTTATTTTTGACTTTAGGAAGTTCTGAATATCCTCTGATATTTTCAGGAGTAATTTCTCAGTAAGCCAGTAATCTATATGTTCTTCTACTACAAAAGAATCTTCCTTATATAGCTCTTGAAAGAACTGCACAAAAGACTGTTCTATCTCATCTTTATCCTCCGTAATATGTGCATGAAATTTTATCCTACTGATGTAGTTATAGGATCTATCAATTCGGCTCTTTATTGCCAAAAGTTTACCGCAGTTCTCCCCCTGCTCAAAGTCAAACATCTTACTCGCTTCCCATTTTTGAAGTATGATCTCCTCAGATTTAAGCCTAAAATTCAGCCTGTACTTCCTCAAGTCTCGTTACTAAGTCTTCCCTCACTGTAGCAGTTATATTTCTAGACTTAAGCTCTACCTCTACTTTTTTTATTTGTGACTCTAGGCCGGCCAACTCAGTCTTCTCTGCCCTAGACCAACCCGCTACTGCCCCCTTTAGAGTTCCCCTCAGCCAAGCTTTGTAGGTATCCCAAACATTATGCAGGGAGGTTGATCCGAGATTATCTTGTAAAAAACAGGCGGTTTTAGATTTCAAGAGATCAGGGGTGGAAGGCTGCAGTAGAAATCTCCTGTTTAGAGTCCATCTCCTCACAGGAGATTTTTGAGGGAGCTCCAAATTGAAAACTATAGCCCCGTGATCAGAAATATGGATGGGCATGTACTCTATGTGGCTTACTTTGTCCATCTTAGAACGCTCCATAAATATATAATCTAACCTAGAAAAGTGTGAATTCTTTTTACTGAAAAAGGAGTACACTCTTGCCTCACCATTTTTTTCCGCCATACGTCACATAAATTTAGATTTTTTAGAGTAGTCCTAAGATGAGCTTTGACGCGGGGAGCCGCTATCTGTTTCCGAAAGGAAGATCTATTCAGCCCGTTATCCATAAGGACATTAAAATCACCACCCATTATAAGTGGCGAATCAAAATCAGCCAGGGCAAGACAGAGATTATTTAATGGTCCTATGTCATCTTCATTCGGGCCATAGTAACTAACTATAGTGTATTTAGACGCCTGTGATTTTATTTCGGCTATGACCCAGCGCCCCATTGTGTCTACCTGAGATCTAATGAGTTCAATCCCCGCATTTGGCTTCAAAATAATAGCTACCCCTTTCGAACAGCACTGTTGATCTGAAGCAATGATCTTATCTACCCATCTTTCCTTATCAAATAGTGCCCTGCACTCTGATTGTAAAAGATGAGTTTCCTGAATCAAACAGATTGAAGCCAAACTATTTTTTAGATGTTGAAGGATCAGACGCTGTCTTCTCTTAATTCTCAGCCCATTGACATTCCAACATATAAAACCCAAATCCCGTCTTGATCCCTGTAGAGGTCTATCCACCATTGTTATCATTGTCCTGGTCTTCTCCCCTGCTAAGGCTACTGAGGGTTAGTATATCCAAAAGGTTTAACAATTTTATTATTTTTTTATTTTTTCCCAATGCTCCCCACCAACACATGTGCAAACCCCCCCCCCCACACCATCCCTTCTCCCTATTTACTAGTGCACCCACCCCCGGGAACCCTCCCAGTCTAGCCATGGCAATAATTATTGCCCTATGAGTCGTAGCTCTCCCGTCTCACACAAAAAAAAGAAAAGTGAGATATAAAGGTATATATGGTACCAACATTCCTTAACCTTTAACTTAATTTCTAGTTTTAGCCTGTTCTAAAAATGTGTCTACTTCTTCCGGGAACCTGAAATTAAACATCTTATTAGCCCAGAGAACTTTCAGAAAGGCTGGAAATCTCAACTGCACCTGAGCCCCCACCTCTCTTAAAGCATCCATCCGTTTCCCTAATTCCCATCTCCTGTCTTCTGTTACCCTAGAGATGTCAGACCTAATCTTAAAGGAGATGTCATTAACCTCAATCAACTTAAGTTTAAGGGCTGCCCCTAATAGCTGCTCTTTTAGCGGATAGGATTGGATGCATATTAAGATCTTCCTTGGCTTCTTTCTTGCAGGATTTAGCCTGAAAGGGTCTCTATGGATGCGCTGTATTTCTTTCTCCCATATTGGTGCTGAAGCAATTTGGGGAAATGCTTTAACAAGCATATCTATAACATATGCTTTCAGATTGTCCCCTTCCAGTCCTTCTTTTAAATCTAATACTCTTATGTTGTTTCTTCTAGATACATTTTCAAGTCTCTCCAGCCTCTCATCAACATTGCGCTCTCTCTCTTTTAGCCTGAGCACTTCCTGAGCATTATCCTTGACCCCCTGCCCAAGTTCTCCCACCTTATTTCCCAATGCCTCCAGCCTTTGTGTTAGTGCATCCAAATTCTCTTCTAGGCTGGTGCATGTGTCCTGTACCCTCCTCTGATTAACCTCCGAGGTAGAAAAACGAGTACTCATCTCTGCAGATATCTGTCTCAGCATCCCTTGTATTTAGTCTATAGCGGGACTTAACGCCACCCCTTCTGCACTCTGCCTCAGGCCTTCCAAGTTGCGTTCTGTGTCTTCCACCATCGCATCTCCAAGTTCAGTTGGATTTTCATGTCGAACTTCCATAGTGGTAGGGGTAGTGGGTGTGCCATTAATCTTATCTAATACAGAATATCTGTTTGACAGAGGAATGACAGGATTCAGAACTAAAGCCGTGTCTGCCACTGGGCTCCCCTTACTTAGGTCCCTTTTCCCCTGTGGATTAGACATAAAGTAGGTCTTTAAAGAGGGCGTTATTTTTGTAAGAGGTTGGATTTTATCTCTTTTCCTGCCTTTCGCAAGCACTGGCTTCCCTGTCCTAAAGACCGGCTTTTTACCCTTATGGCCAGTTATTAAGGCCTCTGTGGGGTGAGGAAGCTGTGTAGGCTGTATATGCTGTATTGCCTGCGCTGGCTTTTGTACGAGGGGCTCTATCCCAAGAAAGTTTCCTGATCTTAATTTGTACCTCCTTCCCTGAGAAGTAGCAGTACTGAGCGTCTGTATGGTTAAGTTTGGGTCTACCCCTTTGTTCGACTGTTGCCTTCTCGCTCTCTGTAAAGCTGGGTCCTGCTCAGGCTGCTCAGGCTGCAGTTTATCTGCCTCCATGTAGTAGCAAATATCCTCGTTATTTATTTTAACCGCCTCAGAGAATATAATATAGGGCTTGCGCTGTTTATATGAAGATTGGACCCTATATAAGCACTGCCCGGAATGAATTTCGCCTCTGCCGCAATCTCTGTATATTTGGGGCAGCTTTTCAGGGGATATGCATAGCCCACGTAGCACTCCGAGTGTAGAACAACTGACAAACTGTGCTTGATTATAACACTGCGCGCGTCTGCTGATCGATAGCACCCCTGCTGCCCTGAAGAGGGGAAATGTAAGTCTTGCACACATTCAGGCTACCGCCTCAGTCTCTCAAGTGCCCCCCCGGATCTTTACCTGCCTAAGATTGCTTCAACTCTTGAGCTGTTAGTCTTTTGTTTTCCACCGCAGCCATTAAGCTCCGGGTGATGCTCCTGGTGATACCTTGGAGGCGAACAGTGGAGCTCTCAGAAACCCAGCAGTTTCAATCCCGAACCACCAGCTCCGACGATGCTCCGATGGCAGAGGACGAGCCCCAGGCTAGAGCAATCGATCCCAAATGCAGAAGGCAGCCCCAGGCCAACCACGGGGAGAGAGAACGGGCGGGGCCGCAAAAGCAGCTGGAGCCGCCCGGTCTGAGCGATCTGAACGGGAACAAACCCGGATGCGGCAGCACCACTCCCGCAGGAGGCAGCCCCGGACCAACCACGGGGAGAGAGAACGGGCGAGCGGAGCCGCTAGACAGCTGAAGCCGCCTGACCCCAAGCCGCACGCGAAGTGCGCAGAGACCCAAGCACGGGAGCGGCACCGGACCGGAGCGGCAAAGTCACTAACGAGAATGCGGCGGTGTCGCTCCCACAGTCGGACACACTAGGTGAGCGTTTCTGGCATTGGTGTTGGCGTTAGTCGTACCAAGAGTGAGGACAGGAGAGCGGACGACTCGCGACCTGCTGATTAGCTGGCCGCCATGTTCCCCAAATGTGTAAAGTCATTATTTGTGTGTATTGATAATTAATTTACTGCTAATTAATTATTAATTGGTATATTTTTTATTATTAATTAATTTTTGTTATTGAGAAATAATTAGTTGTTAATTAATTATGAATAGGTAATTAATTTGTAATCAATAATATGTAATTGGAAATTAATTTTAATTCATATTTTATTGGTATTGATATTTAATTTATTTTTATTAATACATTAAATCATTCCTTTCTCTACTGTTGCATTCACTGGAGTGGGAATAGTCATTTTTACCCTCCCGCTATCCAACGCTTTCCCTACTGTTGCACTCTCTGGAGTGGGAATAGTAATGTTTACCCCTACGCTATCCAACGCTTTCCCTACTGTTGCACTCAATGGAGTGGGAATAGTAATTTTTACCCCTACGCTATCCAACGCTTTCCCTACTGTTGCACTCACTGGAGTGGGAATAGTAATTTTTACCCCTACGCTATCCAATGCTTTCCCTACTGTTGCACTCTCTGGAGTGGGAATAGTAATTTTTATCCCTACGCTATCCAACGCTTTCACTACTGTTGCACTCTATGGAGTGGGAATAGTAATTTTTACCCTCCCGCTATCCAACTCTTTCCCTACTGTTACACTCTCTGGAGTGGGAATAGTAATGTTTACCCCTACGCTATCCAACGCTTTCCCTACTGTTGCACTCTCTGGAGTGGGAATAGTAATTTTTACCCTCCCGCTATCCAATGCTTTCCCTACTGTTGCACTCTCTGGAGTGGGAATAGTAATGTTTACCCCTACGCTATCCAATGCTTCCCTACTGTTGCACTCAATGGAGTGGGAATAGTAATTTTTACCCCTACGCTATCCAACGCTTTCCCTACTGTTGCACTCACTGGAGTGGGAATAGTAATTTTTACCCCTACGCTATCCAACGCTTTACCTACTGTTGCACTCTCTGGAGTGGGAATAGTAATTTTTACCCCTACGCTATCCAACGCTTTCCCTACTGTTGCACTCTGGAGTGGGAATAGTTATTTGTACCCCTACGCTATCCAACGCTTTCCCTACTGTTGCACTCTATGGAGTGGGAATAGTAATTTTTACCCTCCCGCTATCCAACTCTTTCCCTACTGTTGCACTCTCTGGAGTGGGAATAGTAATGTTTACCCCTACGCTATCCAACGCTTTCCCTACTGTTGCACTCACTGGAGTGGGAATAGTAATTTTTACCATTACGCTATCCAACGCTTTCCCTACTGTTGTACTCTCTGGAGTGGGAATAGTAATTGTTACCCCTACGCTATCCAACGCTTTCCCTACTGTTGCACTCTCTGAAGTGGGAATAGTAATTTTTACCCCTATGCTATCCAACTCTTTCCCTACTGTTGCACTCTCTGGAGTGGGAATAGTAATGTTTACCCCTACGCTATCCAACGCTTTCCCTACTGTTGCACTCACTGGAGTGGGAATAGTAATTTTTACCCCTATGCTATCCAACTCTTTCCCTACTGTTGCACTCTCTGGAGTGGGAATAGTAATGTTTACCCCTACGCTATCCAACGCTTTCCCTACTGTTGCACTCACTGGAGTGGGAATAGTAATTTTTACCCCTACGCTTTCCAACGCTTTCCCTACTGTTGCACTCACTGGAGTGGGAATAGTAATTGTTACCCCTACGCTATCCAACGCTTTCCCTACTGTTGCACTCTCTGAAGTGGGAATAGTAATTTTTACCCCTATGCTATCCAACGCTTTCCCTACTGTTGCACTCTCTGGAGTGGGAATAGTAATTTTTACCCTTCCGCTATCCAATGCTTTCCCTACTGTTGCACTTTCTGGAGTGGGAATAATAATTTTTACTCCTATGCTATCCAACGCTTTCCCTACTGTTGCACTCTCTGGAGTGGTAATAGTAATTGTTACCTCTACGCCATCCAACGCTTTCTCTACTGTTGCACTCTCTGGAGTGGGAATAGTAATTGTTACCCTGCCGCTATCCAAAGCTTTCCCTACTGTTGCACTCTCTGGAGTGGGAATAGTAAATTTTACCCTGCCGCTATCCAACGCTTTCCCTACTGTTGCACTCTCTAGAATGGGAATAGTAGTTTTTACCCTCCCGTTATCCAACGCTTTCCCCACTGTTGCACTCTCTGGAGTGGAAATAGTATTTTATACCCCTACGCTATCCAACGCTTTCCCTACTATTGCATTCTCTGGAGTGGGAATAGTAATTTTTACTCCTACGCTATCCAATGCTTTCCCTACTGTTGCACTCTCTGGAGTGGGGATAGTAATTGTTACCCCTATGCTCTACAACGCTTTCCCTACTGTATTAAAAAATAAAAATGTATGTTTATTTCTTTTACTTACATTAATTATTTATTAATTTTAAGGTAATTTAAGTATTTTTAAGTATGTTTTATTTAATTATATTTATTAATTTGTTAATTTGAAATTACTTTTAAGACATTTTTAAAAATTCGATATTTTGACTAACTATATTTTTTACAACGATATTTTTGATTCAATATTTTTGTACTTACCTGTTTGAAGATAGGAATTCGAGATTTTTGTATTCGATATTTTGACCTCGATATTTTGTCAGGCCGATATTTTCAGCATCGATATTCTGTAAGTGATCCATTATATACCTGTCTTGTTAACAATGAGAGATCGGGTAATGAACTAGTATATGGTAACATATGGTGCCTCAGATTATATCACATTGAGACTGGGAGAACTGACAGAAATATTGGTGGTCTAGAGGTGGAAAAGCAGATTTTCTGGGAGCTGGACCTTTCCAGGCCCTATGAGGTCCACACAGACACCGTCCTTAACCTGGCACCCTTCTCTGGATTCCCTAAGAGTACTGGTTAAATAGAAGAGAAAGTCTTAGTTGCCAAGTGAGTAGATCCAATGGGATTCAAAAACCTAATAGTCAAGTGAACTAGATATAATGGAAGCCCTAACTCTCACAAACGAGTGATCTAGATCCAATTGGAGTCCTTATCCTGATAGGGAGGTTTCCTAGACCAATGGAAGGACTACCCCTGACAATAAAGTAACGAGGTCCAATGGGACACTTCATCTAACCGTCAGGTGATGTAGATCCAAAGTGAGCACTAACCTTGTTAATTAGGTAATGTTGCTCCAATGGGAGCTCTAAGAGTTACAGACTAGGAGAGATACTGCTAAGACAAATAGGCACCCCAATACACACATTTACCTAGTGAAACCCTGTTGCTAGGAACCCCTATTTGCCTTGGAAGGGACAAAGAAAAAGAGGTGGTAAATTGGTTCAAATATGTATCAAATGATCAAACAAAATGTAAACAGAATGCAATCAATACAATCTTATTGTCAAAGTAAACCGCAAATAGTTTAACAGAGAAACGCGAGACAGTAAATGAAAAAAAGTTTGGTTCAGGTATTCCTGAATTCTCAAAATCGAGTATGCAAAGGTATTAAACTGCAGCACAACACAACTTCAAAAAATGGGGCCTGCAGAATACGCACTTTTGGGCTGCCTGGGGGGGTGGGCATTTGGGAGAGGTCCCTGGTGATTAGGTGACATGGATTCAATGGAGCCTAAGAGTCACAGACTGAGAAGGCCACTGCTAGGCCACATTTAAACCCGAAATGCTCATGTGAACCAAGTGCAACCATTTTGCTAGGAATCTGTACTTGGCTCAATAGGAGCAGAGGGAAAAGAGTTGATTCTAATGTGTACCAAATGATCAAATACCATACAATCAATACACACTTTTTTTTGGTAAAAATATCATTGGGGCATCAGGAAGGAGACTTAATTTCTTCCAAATTTGTTTTAGAAATCTCAGAGGACCAATAGTATTGGGCAGATCATGCATAGAGCTGTTTAGTAGGAAGAGCCAAGAAATGCAGGGCCGGATTCACAAAGGCAATCTGAGACAAAAGTCTAACTTTACAACTATTGGTATTCACAGAGGTAATTTATGAGTCGCATCTTTACGTTCGCAGTCGGGCAAGAATCTCTTTACCCAGATCGTACTCGCCGCACCCGGGCCGTACTCTCCGGCTCAGGTTGAAGTGTAATCAATGGACCAGAATATAATGTTTTACAAAAAGGAACATTAGGAACATGTGATAAATGGTAGAAGAGGTCATGAAAATCAGTTTTGACATGGAAAAGATTGTGGCCGGACACTACATCATATCCCAGAAAAGTTTGCTCCTTTGCATCATGGTACATGCAGTCCATGATTTGCGCTCCCCTCCGTGTTGACTGTAGTGTCACACTACAGTCAACACTGAGGGGAGCGCAAATCATGGACTACTCAACACTGAAGGGAGCGCAGATCATGGACTGCATGTGCCATGATGCAAAGGAACTGGGATATGATGTTGTGTCCGGCCACACCCCTTTCCCTGCTCAAACTGATTTTCATGACCTCCTTTACCATTTATCATATGTTCCTAGTGTTCCTTTTTGTAATAAATTGTATTCCGGCCCATTGATTACACTTCATCCGGCCCGAGCCGGTGAGTATGGCTAGAGCTAGGAGAGTACAGCTGGAGCAGGAGAGAACGGCCCGGGTGCAGAGTGTACAGTCCGGGTGCGGAGGTTCGGGCCTGACTGCGGACGTAAAGAAACGACTTGTAAATTACCTCTGTGAATACCAAAAGTTATAAAGTTAGACTTTTGTCTCAGATTGCCTTTGTGAATCGGGCCCGCAGTGTCTGGTGGATGAGTGGGCTAATGCGTCCACTGTAAGGGCCTGTGTTTGACCACATGGTCCCAGGTTCAAATCCTGGCGGGTCCACTCAGTCTTTCATCCTTCTGAGGTTGATAAAATGAGTACCGTTGGGTAACATTAAACATCTGTTATTCAGTGCCAGGATACCCTTGGGTGAATGTGTGCTTTACAAATGTATGTTATGGTATAGATTTTTATATCAATTAACTGGCCAGCTACGTCCATTTCTCATTTTTCAAAGCGTCTCAATAAGCAGACCGCAAATTACTGCCTCGGGAATAGTTTTGAATTTAGTTAATTTTAAACTGATATTGGGCATTCTGTTAACTGTACTGTCTCCATCATTTCGATTGCGCAAATCTCCCAGCTCAAATAGAATTTCATCTTCAATTATGTATCACATTTTAAATTGTTCAAACACCTTTAAAACTCGTTAAGCTACTATTTCAAACACCCTTAACTTCCAGGACAATGTGTCCATGAAATGCCACATCCAAAAGAAGTAGCGTATCCTTTCTATTTAATAATTTATTGACCATCCATTGGAATACTCGTGCTTTCATTATACAAAAATGTTGCTCCTGCTAATATCATCTTAAATAGTGATAATTAATTGCCAGATGTGCATGCCAACACAGCTGTAGAATCAGTAAGGTTCAAAATACCTCAGCAAGAACAAACTGATGGACCACAGTCAGCATATATGTGGTCCACAACGAATCTGCAACTCTTAATTCAAAACAAAATAAGTAAAAATATTAGGCGCAGGAGGCCCCAAGTTTTTTTTTAGGACTCTGCCTTTGTTGCTGCTGAATGTTGGGGCTGCGGAATACGAAGGCTGGTTAGTTTTGATTGCCCCTAATTTCTCTTTCTTGCATCACCTTACACTTCTTATCTCTTTAGCTTAATCTTGCAGGTTCTTTTTCATAATTGCATCCTTTAGTTGTCACTGTTTTACTATCTTTCACTTCTTCCTCCTTTCTCCTTTTTCTTACTTTTGATCTCTTGCCCTGGGCCAAAGTCTGAAAAAGAAAACAAGTCCTGGTCCCCAAAACATGAGTGCTGATGCCACTCACCTATAACCACTTCCCCAAATTAAGCACTACAAATCTGGATCATAAGATTGGTATGAGGTAGTTGAACTGTACTCAGACTACTGAAATCAGCGTGCGTCCTGCCACCCAAATAGTGCCACCCTAGTCCTGGACCCTTGGACGTGAGCTTAAGGGTGTATGGACAGCCTAGCAGTGTTCCTGTGGTTACAAACGCTGCAGCACAAGCTCCTAGTCGATGGGATCCTTGGTGCAAAGCAGGACTTGCTTCACATCGCAGCCCCTCAGCTACTTCGGAACCGCCACTGTGCGACGCATCCTCAATGCTGGATCTCGCAATGCTCAGCAAACCAAGATTTCAGGTACTTTGTTCCACGGGCCTAATTTGGTCCTTGTATCCACCCCACACTCCATCATGGTCGGCCTGAAATTGTCAATTGGCGCTTTGTACTTCTAAGAACTATTTTATCTTAAATATTTAAAATTGCATATCTCCTGTTCTAATGATTGGATTTTTGTCATTTGTGTCTCAAATAATTGATTACATTTTACTCTATTTTGCAAAGTTGGTGTGGAATACTTTTGTGTTGTGTTTTCATCTCATTACTGTTTGAAGTGATGCATAGATTCTTTACATAATGCCTATAAGTTAAGCTTGACTGCGTTTGTGCCAAGCTACTAAACAGTTGAGCACCGGTTAATTTGGGGTTTGCTTATGTGTCACCCTGACAGATTGAGTAGGGTTTTACCCCTCTCAACCAGTAAACCAAATTCCTATGAGGTAGAAGGCAAAAAATACAAGAATGTCATACAGAACATGGTGAGATGGCAAAAAACAACAATCCAGGTAAAACCTAGTGGAGAATAAAGATCAGTCTTGGAAAGTGTACAATACAAGGTAGTCATTTATGGACTGTAATGAAAGTGGAGCCTAAAGATGTGAGAAATAGCAGAAGAAAGAACCATAAATGTGGATTAGCCAAGCGAAATGTCAGACAGTATGGCTCTCTAAAAGTGTTGAAAGAATGAGCAGCCACAGAGCATATGGATGATGTCTGCTTTAGGTGCATGGGAGTGGGGGCCAGGGCCCATCGATGTAGAGTATATAGGATGTAACTTATGTGGAGTTAGGTATGCTGTATGCAGAATATGAAACAATATGCAAATGGGCATTCCTGGGGATTCTGAGGTGATGGTCAAGAATTGTTACCCAAACTAAGTCATTGAATGCCTATCCCAGAGAGTCTTCCCACGTATTTCTCAGCTGTGCAAGGTCCACTGTTGGATGCTGTTGGAATGTCTTATAATGCCATGTAACAAGGCACGTACCCTGGCCAATGGCGAGCAGGGTATGGAGGAGAGGGCCGGTGTCTCTTTTCCTAATCTAGTATGATCCATGCTTTCAATGTATACTGCCTTTTCAACGCAGGAAAGTTGGCAAAAAATGTTTTTTAATCACCCAGTAAAATGTTTTGACTAACTAATATTTTAAACAATTTAATGAAAAGCACCTTCAAAACTGGATGTAAGTTATATACTTATTTACTTACTTAAGGATTTTGAAAAATACTACTTGTAGCATTTGGAATAATGTAGAACACTGAAGACGATGAAAAACAAGTACAGCTCAAAAAGAATGAAAGGGAAGTTAGAGTCTGATCCGGTGGAGAGCAGTTGCTTCTTAGGTTCTTCACTCGCATCCCTTGATGAGTGAACTTCAATTGAAAGCAATTTTCTATTATTTGTATTTTGGACGTGGTGCGTTCACACCTCAGAGTGTGTTTGAGGGTGATGCATATTCTCTGGCCTTTAACTCCCTGAGGTCTGCCTACTTGTAATCTCCTTGAGGTGTGTGGACAAAATATTGAGTTAAAAATGTTGTGTGGACAAAATATCATGTCAAGAACATCGAGGACAAAAATATTGTGAAGTTAAGTTTCTATGGGTAAGCAAAATGTTCTTATATTTAACTCCACACAGATACCTTCAAGGTACATAGATGTGGAGTTAATAATAGTAAATCTATACTTACTATTTGTACTTACCTTCTCTTTATTTTTGTTGTCGATATTTTTGACACAATATTCTGTTCACACGATATTTTTTGCTTCATTATTTCGTCAGACAACTCTTCTTGAGGGATCATGTGTTGATCAAGTGAACGCTGAACAGAGCTTTTCAGTTTCAAGTAGTGTGGAAGAAGAAATAAAGGAAATGCGGTAACATAAAGGTGTAATACTGTTTTCCTGTAATGAGCACCACAATGCAGAAAGAAAAAATAATAATAAACATAATGTTTTGAAAAATCTTTTGTTGTTGAAACAATAGTTTGAATTCTGGTCAGTAAACTGCCTCTCACACTTTGGTCTCTTCGCTCTGTCGTGGGACATGTAAGATCACATATCACCTGTAATAAATGGGTACAGTCATATAGTGAGGCCATTACTAAACGGTAAAAAGTAAAGAAGATGCTTATGTTAGTGGTGGTAATGAGCATCATAACAGAAAAGATGATGATGATGATAATAACAATAACAGCCAAAAAATGATAATAATCAATTAATTCAAGTTTTTTATGTGAAAACAAATGCATCGGCATACAATATTAGGTGTTGTTCGTAAGCTAGCTGTATGATTGGCAAATGTTTGAGAATGTTTGTCATGGTGTAAGGATTGGTTATATTATGAATATATTTATTTTAAAAAGGGTCAACACTGTCTGACATTATGGGGGATATTCTCAAGAACGTGTGATAATTATTGCAAAATTAGCTTAACGCAACTTTGCATATCGCAGTCTGTTGCGGGAAAACAACGCCGTGTCAACGGTTTATTCTCAACAAGGCTGTAGCATGCAATAGTCTCACGATAATGCGTTAAATGACCGCATTAACATTAATGCGATGCTGAAAAATTCCGAAACGCGAAAAAAGTTGCGATGTGGCTAATCGCGATACAAAAATCATCGATAACCAGCGACAGGCCTGCAATTCCCACACGTCATGTGGGAAAATGCACTATGAAAGCAGAACAAAAATAAATAAACTGCGTAGCACCATGGATGCACCCGGACCAAGTGCAGAAGACAACGCAAACCCCACAAGCCCCACAGACCACCAGCAAGGAACCTCGGGGTCGGGGAAGGCCAAGTAGAAGAGAAAAAGGAAGACGCGGTTCAGTCCGCAGGAAAACAGGATCATCGTTATGGAGGTGATAGAACACTACCAACAACTGTTCGTCACCTTTAACGTGTAATTGGCAACAAAGACACAAATATGGCAGACCATCTTGGACTATGTGAATGCAGTTGCAGCGTTGAGGAGGACAATGAAAGAGGTCAAGAGGCGCTGGATTGGTGTGAAGGGCAAAACCAAGAAGAAACTCAATGCTAACATGAAAGCAGCAACGCTCATTGGAGGTGGGGGTCCAGCGGCCCACCAGGAGCTGGATGACATGGTGAAAATGGTGGCCACAGTCATCAGTCGGGATATGGTGCCAGGAGTTGAGGATGCGGACAATGCTCAACATGACCTGACACAACATCAACAGGGTGAGTACCGACCAGGGACTGGGGGGACGGGGGGAGATGGGCACAATGGCACACATGCACAATTAAGTAGAGCACACTGCACACCCACAATGACTCTGGATCATATCCCTGATCCCCGTGGCACACTGCAGCACACATACAAAAACCAAGTAGGCCCCGTACCCCATGTCCCCAAAGGGGTCCCACACCACACATCACCAATCTCACCACCAACACATGCACATGTGCGAAACCCAGCAAAGATGCCTATTTGTGAGCCACACTGACACTGCAAGTGACACCACATGACGATTAGCATGGCTGTAGTCCAATCATCATGACATTGTTCATGCCACGATACTGAGATGGCTGAGGGTGGACCACATCCAGAAAGTAGCAGGTCATACTCTGACACATACACGTGCACAAACAACCCCTGACGTCAACAAAACATCTGTGGACAAACAATGCCCAAGAGTCGCAACTCGACCAAGAACCCAATTCACCCAAGTCCGCTACATCTCAGCACTGTAGAAGCACATAAGTCAAAGGCACACGTCCTGAAAGGGATGAGGGGCAGCCAAATCATAGCTGCAGGGGTGACTCACCCACAATGCTGCACACACACATAAGAATAAGAGCACCTCAACATTGGCAACAATGTGGTACAAACTGCAACACTTTCACAACAGAACACAGGACACAACTGGTGCCGCATGTGTGTACAAAATGGCCAATCACATCTGGCATTGCAGGAAACTGTGAGATGACAATGTATGAGCACAACCTCACATCTGTGATACAGTACCAATGTCCACTCTCCCGCATCAAATAGGCATCACCTCACAAACAGTCACAATGTACATTGTCATGCAGTCTGTATGTAAACTTCACCAATGCGTCAACATACATGGAACACACTGTGAAACTGCATCTCCCCTTTACATTGCAGAGGGACAATCAACACCTCCTGCAGAGCAGACCCTACATCACGTCAGTGATGATGAAGATGACCCCCAGGACATCGACCTACACAAACTCCAACGGTTCATGGACACCCTCTGCACCCCACCTCCAGTAGCAGGGCCGCCCAGCACCATCAAGGTGAGCCAACCCCCTGCACAGACCACACAGCAGGAAGCACCCACAACCATGTCTGGCTCCCAGCACCTCACCGAAGAACACATGGCGTTCTAACGCTGTGTGTTAGACTGCCAGAAGGAGCTGGCTGAACAGGTGGGGGTTCGAACTCATGGCAGCCAAACTAGATGCCATACGTGGGTGTCTAAGTCCCATCAGGGACCACTTACACTCCCTAACGGACACCCACAGTCCACCCCATGCCCTCCAACAATCCATGGCTGGTGTCGCTGGAGTCATGACTCGGAGACAACAACAACTGTCTAGTCAGAGTGGCTACAGCCATGTCATCCGTGATTTAGGAAACATAAGGAGGGTCATGGAGAACATGGAGCGGATGCAGGCGCAAAGAATGGCTACCACGGCTGCACACAAGAAAGATGTAGATGGGATCTTCCATGCCCTGCAAATCCTCATCATGGGAGTGATGCCACAACAGATTGTGCAGATGAATGCTGCTGCTACTTCTACATTAAACATCTCCGGCCCCTGATGTGTCAGTGTCACACAGTGCTGCAGACCAAACACCACCACCCACATGTGAGGCACATGAAACGTCAGAGGCCGAAGATGAGGATGAATCTACCTTAGTGGTAAGAAGGAAGCAGTAGCATTCATCTCCGCCATATGGCTCCTTTCTGCTTGGTGCTGACCTCTGCATCATGCCCTGGAATAACACCTTCCCTGTCCTCAGATACGCCCTGCGACACTAACCTTGCACCTCGACATGGACCACCATATATTGTTTGCAAAACAATGACACAGCAATCAGCCTGCGCACTGGACTCTTTCCCTTCTGAGTAACTTGTCAATCCCTCAAGAACTCTGGCTGGCCCTCACGTGGCAACATTGTAAAGTGTTGTTTGCATGGCCCAGTACTAAGACAGCTTCAACACTCCACTGAACGTCAATAATACATTCTAATACACACAGATGTGTCATGTCTATGATTAATTAAGTATGAACGCATGGACGAATGTAGGGGCAGTGATTCCCCCTTACGTCCATGTTGCTCATGTTGTGGGACTTGAGTCACAGGGTGCATCCCTGCACCATGGTGGTACATATCTGACCCCAAAAGAAGCCCTGTTGTCTATTGTAGGTCACAAATAACAGCCTATATGTAATTATTTGGGACACATGTGAATGCTGATGAGTGGGATTCCATACTATCTTTGACATACAGAAATGGCATTTCAAATACGTGACACTTCAAACAGCCTCTCTGTACAGAGGTGACACACCCAACATCTATTCTCGATTTCCGAGATTGTTAGCACTACATGTTGCAGTTACACTTGTCAGAGTGATGTGCTTGTACAGAGGAGTGACATGCACTCAGGGAATGTGTGTTGGAATGAATTTATTTGCACATGCTGTGCCTGTGGTCATTTTGTAGTGTCCCATGATTGCTAAGAACTGTGTCAATGTGACGTGCTCATGTGAAGAAATTGTCAATGATGGTGTTCCTATGGGCTATTCCTGCTACAGCTGCAGTGGGGTGTGGTACACCTGCCTCATCTTCCTCATCATCGTCTGGTGCATCTGGCACTTGTAGACATGGGGCATTGGGGCGTACACATATGTTGTGCAACACACAACATGCAACGATCATTTTGCACACAATGTCTGGGCTGTGCAGGATCCTTCCACCTATGATGTCCAGGCACCTGAAACGTGACTTCAACATGCCAAATGTGTGTTCCACGATGCCCCTGGTGCGTTTGTGGGCCGCATTGTACTGCCTCTGAGACTGTGTGTTCAGGGCTCGGAGGGGTGTCATCATCCAAGGGCAGAGTGCATATCCTTGGTCACCTGTGACAGTGCAGAGAGACATGAGTCAATAGTTGGTTGTGCATGATGTGTTGGCATGCTCAGTGGTTCATTGGTGTGTGATATGTGTGACTTAGTGATTCCTGTTTGACGTGTCTTGCATGTGGCAAATGAGCAGCATCAATGTGTATTATGTAGCCTCACTGCTGCTCCACCCTCCCCCCAAGCCTATTTACTATTGTGCGCCGTGCGGTTGCATCACTTGCACTCCTACAGCACACCATTGTCATGCCTGTCTGCGCATGTCCACAAGCCTGAGAACGACACTGTGATGTTGTGCGTTGAAGGTGGGCAGACACATGTATGTAGGCCTATGGTAAGGATGGGGCGGACACAGATATAGAGTTCATGGCTGGCTGAACTCGCGTTGCGGTTGGGGGTAGACCTTAGGCTTATGCTCCCGGACCACGAGCAGGCTTGCGCTCCCTCATTTACCCCTTCAGCCGAGCCCGCACTCCGGGGGCATGCTACATTGCAACATTGTCCATTGTGGTACGGGTGGTGCGGACACTACAACAGAGACACACACATTAGTTACTGCCTTGGCAAGGCCAACACTTAACCATGCCCAGAGCCCCGGGTTGATGAACCACAACCCTACGCTGGACTGTCATACACCAGTCCATTCCGCTTACGCTCACAGAGGGGTATTACACAGCTACATGTCCCAGGTCTACCCTACTGCCTGAGGTGACATGGTTGCGTCCGCTGTACACAGCACAATGTCATGTGGTAGGGCCTGGGGCCCTCATGCATACATAATGACCACACCGACACACTCAGATAGTTTGTGGAACTGGCTGCGGGCACGTGCGCCCGGCCCCTTTTATTGCCAGGGTCACATATCCAGTGACGCCTGGGCTGGATTGGTGTGGGGTGAGTGTAAGCCAGCCCTCAGGGAGTGGTTGGTGCTGGCAACAACTACAACAGTGATCAGACAATCAGAAGTTCAAAGTTCAAACAGCAAGGGTCCATGCCTTGAGCTGCATAAAGTTAGAGGCCCCGGATGCACTGCGGCCGGCACAGGCACACTGCCACAGGACAGTGTCTTGCGGAGCACTAAGGTAGGGCCACGAGAGCTGAGTGGGTCCTCGTCGAGGCTCAGTTTCAAATATGTGATCTACTCGACCGCAGTGTAGGCCGGAGGCAGCGGTCAGAGTTAGTGGTACCAGAGCAGTTGTTGGTAGTGTTTAATCACCTCCGTAACAATGATCCTTTTTTCCTCCGCACTAAACTGCATCTTCCTCTTACTCCTCTCCTTGCGTACAATGATATGAACTCTGCCATGAAGAAATCAAGACTCAGTTCCAAATGTGTGACCTACTCGACCACAGTGTAGGCTGAAGGCAGTAGTCATCAAGGGACCACAGACAGTTGTTGTTTGAATGCTATGCTCAGAGTTGATGGCACCACATCAAAGGGAGTACAGTGATATAAAACGTCCCATTGACATATGAACTCGGCCATCAGGATATCAAGACTTAGTTCCAAATGCGTGACCTACTAGACCGCAGTGTAGGCCGGAGGCAGTGGTGAAGTACATCAACGAGAAAAGAATGCTAGGGGCCTGTGTCACGGAGGCCAGCAATGGTCTTAGGAGGCTGCCAAGGTCGCCGGCCTCGGGCTTGGAGCTTGCATCGACACGTGGTGGGCCCTCTTTGACACACGCTGGTGTCAGCAGGTGAGCAGTGAGGCCTGGGTGCGCAGGGGCAGGCAGGATGGGTCTGGGGACCAGCGGCCTGGGGTGCAGCAGACGCACAGGATCGCAGTCAACACCGCTCACGGTGTCGGCCTCGTGGCGGGGTGAGAGGCCCTGCCCTGGCAGACACATTGGCCATTCCGGAAGAGAACCATGCCCAGACCTACGTGCTTTTTATTCAGACCCCTATGCTAGCCTGGTGTACGCCGGGCCAGCCCACTCCACTCACGCTTACAGGGGGGGACGTAACAAGCTACATTTCCGTGATCTTCCCCACTGGCTGAGGTGACATGGTTGCATCCACTGTCCACTACACTCAAAACACCAGCAGTGTATGTCGACATGGATATGTCTGTAGTCTGCATACTGCAGTCTGTCCAGCACATCCACGCCACACTTGGCATTGTGTACATTCTCTTTCAGGGGTCACTTGCCTCCTTCGCACATGCCTGGTTCCCACCTCTCCCCCACAATATGCTATTGTGTGGCTGAGGTGCCATGCCGGTGATGGCTTATGTACATGACTAGCCCAGGTTACAACAGTAAGTTGTGCTGTCGTGTCTGGTATGTGGGCATGTTGTTTGTCATGTTGTATGTGAGTTTGTAATGTGTGCATTCCCAGAGTTGTGAGTTGCATGATTGTGGAGTTGAGGTGTAGTGTGTTCATTTGGTACTTACCAATGAGCAACGCATTTGTGTAGGTGCCAGCCTCAAAACGCTGGTTGATGATGGACTGTCAGAAGTAGAAGGAATCATGCACACTGCCTGGGTAGTTGGCGATGACATTGGTGAAGAGTCCTCGGTGGTCCACTATTGCCTGCACATTGATGGAATGCGTGTGCTTTCTGTTGCGGTAATTGTGTGCAGTGTCGGCAGGGGCCACAAGTAGGACATGTGTGCAGTCGATTGTCCCCAACACTTGCGGGAAGCCAGCTTGGTCTCCAGCTGTTCCTGCGCAGTGTGGGGGAAGTGAAGGTGCTGGGGTACCAAGCTGATGATGGCATCCAAGACACCGGTGTGAGAGACTTTGATAGGGCTAGTTGTGAGACTCCTCTGCAGTTTTTGTTTGGAAGGTACCAGAGGCCAGCAGGTGCAGCACAGCCAGCAGCTTGGTTGTCTGTTGTCTGCTGTGTTGGTACCGTCAGCCTGTGGGCAATGATGGTCAGGATGCGGAGGATGGTTGTCCTTTTGAGCCTACAGTGGACAATACCATCCTCTGGTGTCAAGTCTGTGAGGCTGGTGCGTTTTCTGAAGGTCCGCTGTCTTTTTCTGCGCTGCCTCTATGGTAGTCAGGGGGGCGGGGCGGGTCCGGGGGGATTGGCAGGCCTGGTGGGTGTTGTGACTCTCTTAGGTGTCCGAGCTGCATGATCAGTAGCTCCACGGCATCTGTTGTTCTTCAGGTGTGGCTCTGGGCTGGGCTCCCTTTCATACTGCAGGTAGTCATCCAACTTAACACCAGGGAGAAGCAGGTGTTAAATCTCTGCTTCTAACGCACCTTATCACATGTTTTGTGATCTTATCGCCGATATGGCTGGTCATTGAGAATTTTGCGAGGTGGTGTTGTCGTGGCTTTTTGCACGGGAACGCCTACTCTGCATCTCATTAGCGTTAGTTGCCGGTGTCATCTGTGGCAGTGTTTTTTGCGGCTGCTATCGCAGGAAAACTGGTGATATCAGCTGCTAGCACCAACTTGTGAATAGGGCGATAGTTTATCGCCACTTTGGCTGCGATAAAGTGCCGCTAACTCGGCGATAAATCCTTGATAATATGCCCCTATGTGTTATAACCCCAGAGGTTTTTGTGCACACAATGATAGTTCAACATACACAATGCCTACTCAGAACCTATATGCTATATGTCCTATTTGGACGGTTTTAGTTTTCATGCAGTGGTTTTAGTTTTCATGCAGCGTCCGTGCTACACAATGAAAGAAAAAAATGAATATTCAGCTGATTTAGTATCTTCTTGTACTTAGGAATTAAAAAATAGATTTAACTTGAATATTCTTGGCTTGAGAGGCTGTGTGAATGGTAACTGTTGGTTCTATTTTTTGTAAACTTATTCTCAAACATGTAAAGCGCTCTAATACCCTTGGGTCTAGCAGCGTTAATTAAAACTCAAATAAATCACTACTGTGTGTGTGCCTCTTGAAGGCTGTCTGTAATTGCACAATAATAAGGCTCATAGTGACAACTATGTAAGCTAGAAAGAGCTGGAATAGTTTCTCCATCAATGTACATTATATAAAATAAAGGAAACTTTAGTCAAGAGGAGTTATTACTTGTTTCTTCATTTATGTGTTTACTTACACAGCGCTTCACTGCCACAGGGAACCTACTGTGAGACAGGATCAGAGTACACACAGAACAAGACATTGAAAACGTAGGTGTGTAAATAACACTCTATGCTTTAAAGTGAAGAGAAGTTTTAAAGTGATTCAAAGCATTTTCATGCCTATTACTATTGTGCGAAAAGTCATCAAACAAAACCATTTTCAATACCAGCAAATGTACCGAAGAAAGCAATGTTAAGTCACACAACATAAATTCTAATTGGGTAAAGGTTTATCTAGATTTCCTAGGAGACTATAAGGTAGGCACTTGGCACAGCATCTCCCGTTATTGGTAGTATTTTTCATGCCATCTGAGAAAATATCTCATCTAAAAACATCACATAAACGAAAGTACCCGGACATCATGCAGCAAACCCTTTCTGTTCCCATTATCACAATGGCTGGTACGGGTTTAAAAAAAAAACATGGCCGCTTCTTTAACTAATTTATTTTGACAACTTTAGCTCGTGCCGTGCCTCGGGCTATGCCTTGCATTAACCACTGACCCTCTACCCGCCAAAAAGAGTAATACATTCAAATATGCACTGCTCGGCCTTGTTGCTTCAAAGGGAACAAAAACATGCATTGCATTCTGGTCAAAAAGAGCACTATTAATCAAGCCAACACTGCCATCAGACAAAGTAAATTAAGGGAATGAGGTAAGATGAGTGGAAAAAGGAGAAAAAGCAGGAAGCGTGTTCTGCCTTCAAACCTGGATATCCTGTCTGAGGTTACAACTTAAAATCACAACAGGTTTAGTGTGAAGCGGAGACTGAATCTACCAGAAGAAAGGCGTCTTGTTGTGTGGCTTAGTGCTCTGAAGCAAACTCCCACTGAATAAGCAATGTTCGGAGGAGAAAATGCACTCATGTGCTGCGCAACCTCGAGCCTCGAGTCATGCAATGTAAACCAAATGAACTCTGAGAGAAGACGGCAGGAAGCAAAAGGAAACGGCATCGCGGAGCATTACAGTAGAAAAGTAAAGCGACCATCGAAGACAGGTTTTTGCATCTGTGTGACTGTGGTAATCAAAGTACGACTCGAAGAGAAAAGTAGAAGAGGTATATTAACAGGTCACCAGCTCCAACTGTCGGTATTGAACTCGTAGGGACATATGTACGAGAGCCTTACCTCACGTTTGCACCACGCATGTGTGACACAAGGCTCTGAGTCAGATTAATGAAGCCACACAGAGTCACCCTGCGTGGCTTTAATTTCCCTTATAAATCTTGAGTAAGACAACACAGCGCAAATCGCTGTGTCGCCTTACTCTGCGCAAGGGAGGCATTCCATGGGCTTTGCAGTCAGTGTTCCTACGCAACTCCCATGGGTTTTAATGTATTTCCAGATTTACAATGACTTGTGAAGCTGGGTATGCGTCAACATCTTACACTACCCCAGGGCAGGTGTAACGAGGAGCAATATCTTTATTTCTCCTTGTTTTTTCTTCTATGTGTGCTGCATTCTGCATCACTTATAGAAGGAGTAAAATGCCTCAATGGATTGTTTTCAAGCAGGCAGGTGCCCCTTCCTACACAAAAACAATCCTGCCTACAAAACAGGCACCCTTGCATTATAATGCAAAGGTGCCTTCATTGGTGCTAGGCTGCCGAAATGGTGTCAGCGTAGTGGGAAAGGACAGGAATGAACCATATTGGGAAAATATAGTGCATTTCTGCCCTTTCACTTTGATGTAGAGCTGCACAGGAAGGTGACTTGCTGTGCTGGCCTACTTCTAAACCCCATAAATAAGGCCCTGGCCATACAACATTTAAAAGGCTGAAAGGAAAAGACAATGGGGCAGATTTATGGGGACTTGGTTTAGGGCAGTGCAGCAAGCCACCTTGCTGCACTGCCCTACATCAAAGTGAAATGGCCTGGAATGCACTGTATTGATCCTATATGGTGCATTCCTGTCCCTTACCACTGTGCTGGTGGCGTTGCATAAGCTTAGCACCAACGCAAGCACCATAGTGCAAGGTTGCCTGTGTTTAAATGTGATGCAGCGGAGTTTACCAGCTCAAGTCACACACATACAACTCTCGCTTTGGGCCCATATACATTCATAAATTCAATGAGCTAGCAAATATCCGCTGGTCATCAATATTGATTTACCTTAGAGACCTGTTACACCAATATCATTACCATTCCCTGTCTCCTTATGTAAATGTACTATGTCGATAGACCTAGTTGTAGATTAGAATAGGGAGGAAATAATAATACATTTAACTTTTAATTTAAAGAAACCACAGACTCTGTAGGAGTTTTAAAGATTTCTCTGAATTAATGATTTTGTGAGTCAAATCAAAATACACGTAGATACACCAACATTCTCCAATCAGGAAAAAATAGTACAGTTAGCTTATATTCAATTCACAGTAATCAAATTCTTGTGATGACAGTACATGAGGAGAGAGAGAACAGAGAGCAAATATGGAGCATTAGGTTCAGGACCAGGTTGGTGACCTCTTCTAATGCAACGCCAGCGTTGCACCCCTCTCTGGTGCTACTCTCTCCGGCTTGGGCTCGTCCAGACCCCTTCCTAGATGTGCCTCCTCGGTTCTTCCGCGATTCTTCCCTAGTGTTGGATTCTTCAATCAGCTTGCAGCAATTCGGCAGCATCTCAGCATAGCATCAGCATCAAGTGGGTCAAGTGTGTCTAACTAACTAAAACTTACCTCTGTTATACCAATTCGAATGTATGATCCACCCCCAAATGTTTCAATTCTATGTACACCCCTCAATTTGATTGGGCCAGCCAGTGGGGTGAGGACATCACACCATACTAAGTGCAATAACTTTCTTTAGTTCTATTGTCTAATTCCCCGCCCCTTAATTTTAATACCCACAAGCTTTATTCCCACAAGCATTTCATATGTGGATCGATAAATCTGTAATACATTGTTTCGGCTTCTTCATTTCGCAGGTTCAAGAGTTTAGCTTTCCATGTCCTTGCTGTTCTTGGCAGTGGTTCAATGATATCATTAGTCTCAGGACAAGGATGCAATACGCATGCGTAGTTGTCGCAAAGGAATAGGGACATCAGTCACCCTCCAAGGGCCAAATACGAACTATTAATATAGTCAGAGAAAACATGTTAGAATATGAAATTAAATGAATTCACTGTATCCAACTTCCTTCTACTCTAACCCGATTTACTTAATATCTCTTTTGCATTAATAGCTTAGTAAAACTTGCATGGGTTAGTTTCAGCATGGCATGTGCGTTAATGCGAGGTTTTCGAGCAGCCATGTTAAAAGCTATGGCGCAGCTGCAAAGATTTCCCACCAAGCGACAGAGACATCATTACTACGTAGATGCAGTAGACACATGCGCAGAAGAGTTCCCGCGTTTTCGGCAGCCATTTTAAGGACACTCGGGTTACTGGTTAGTAAAGTACATAGAAAAGCTTCCCCTAGATACAATATGTAAAATGTGGTGCAACGTTAGTACTCACAAACACGTTGGTTACAGTACTACAGGTTATTTGAGAAGATTGCATACGAGCAAGTTTCTTTTTATACGAAACCTTGCTCCAGCAATCCCCTCTGTTGGCATTTTATGCCATCAATAGCTTCTATTAAATCAGATGCCAACTTTAGCATTTTACCATTTCAATTTCTACAATTCTTTCATTTCTTCCTTTATCCTTTTTAAATTGTGATCCCTTCATTCTTTTGTAGATATTTCCCTTCAATTCTTCAAGTCGTATTTCATCTAATTTTCTTTTCCTACACTTGTCATTCACTTCGTACCTCTTTCTCCTCCCACTACATTTGTGGCAATACATTATTACCATAACTAACAAAGTTATGCCCATAATTGGAAATAATATTTGACCTAAGATACTTTTACCTATGTTAGAAAACCAACCACTTATAGTGGAAAAACTATTAGTTATTTTCTTCCATACACTGTCAACCTCCAGTGGTTTCAGTTCCTCTTCCAAATGTGTAATATTCTTAATATACCCTCCAATTTCTAAACTTTTATCAGGAATATAAGTGCAACAATGTTGCGCTTTCAACATTTTACAGACTCAACCTTCTTTTGCTAATAAGAAATCAAGGGCAAGTCGATTTTATAAAACCATGGATCTAACAGCAACTAATTCTGTATTGATCAATAAGAATCCTCCGGCAGTGTCAGTAGATAACCGACAATTGACAGATTTTTAGAGAATTCAGCAGAACCCCCACTGAAGGTATCAATGCACCAAATATGTCACCTACTATTTCAGAAAAACTAGCTCTTTTATATCGGGTTAGTCCATTACTGTCATTATTGCTTCCAGTGATTCTTTTAACATGATAGACTTTAGGGAATACTATTCCAAAATAGCAACTCCTCTGCCAATGATCAGGCAGCCTAAAATAGGCTTTGTTTCCACAAATATAATAGATTCCAGGAAATACTGGATCAGTTCCTCCTTTTAGTCCCCAGCCCCCATTTACTAAGAAGCTATGTTCACACTCACTGGAACCAATAAATGCTTTGTTTTATTATGTTTTTAGTCTATGGAGACAGATTTTCCCTTTCTTTTCAAAATCCAGAGACATAGCAGAATGAGTCTTGCCAGTTACCGAAAGGTCTTCCTTCTCAGCCCATTTAGGTATCTGAGGTTTCGGTTCAGAGGCCATGCTTTGGAAATCCTGTCTCCTCTGTTCTACTAAATTCAAAAATATCTTTTCTTCTTCATGTAATTTACATGTTAAGTTGTGTTTGTGTACATCGGCTCTATCTATTGCTTTCATTGTTAGAAAATATTCACCCATGAATTGTGAGTCTCTAGTCCCTATGCTTTTTCGCATAGGGACCTCTGAAAATATTACATCTACATTTGAATAGTAATACTGTAGTTTTCCAGTTCAATAAAATAAACTAGCCAGTACACTACATGAAATGCCTTATGTCAAGGGTAAGTGATGACAAGTTACCCCTTCAGCTACTGAGGTTGGCAATTTCATGCAAACGTTAACAATCACTAATTTCCATTGTTTCTACATAATGTACTAATAGATTTGCAAATACATTTTAATCAGTTTTGTTTTCATTCACAGTATGGTGTATGTTAGACTTCGGGGTCTCTAGTTGGCACAGGTATGTACTTGTGACAAATAGGGACCCTCGCCACTAGTCAGGGTAAGGGGGTACACTCCTAAAATAAGCCCTGCTCACCCCCTTGGTAGCTTGGCACGAGCAGACAGGCTTATCTCAGAGGCAGTGTGTAAAGCATTTGTGAACACATACAGTAATCAAGTGACACACTACAGATGGACACCACACAAGGTTTATATAAAAAATAAGTATTCTTTATAAAGATTTACCATAAATGACAAAAATCCACAATACTGTTACTTTAAATGGTAGTTTTAGCTTAGTTCTCTTTAGTTCTTAAATGCGACACGTTAAGTCAATGTACCTGTAGATGCGACACGCAGGGCAACGAAAGTGTTGCAACGATGTTGCTGCGATGAAAGTTTGGTGCAAAGAAATAAAGACGTTAAGATCTTCCTGATGCGGCTCGCTTCTCCGATGTTGCGAGAGATCTCGGCTCGATGCGTCAGCTGCAGCGGCGACACCATTGTCCAGTGATGCGACGACAGCGGCTTTGGCGGCGACACTCTTCTCCAGCGATGCAAGACGCTTCCGCTCAATGCAGCAGTTACAGCGGCGACACCCTTGTTCAGTGATGCGACGGCAGCAGCTCTGACGGCGGCACGCTTCTCCGTGGATGCGAGGCACTTTTCTTGATGCGGTGCAATGCGTCAGCTACGATGGCTGCGATGGCGACACGCTTCTTCGGTGTTGCGGGGCACTTCTCGTGATGCGGTGCAATGCGACAGCTACAGTGGTGACACCCTTGTTCAGTGATGCGACGGCAGCAGCTGCGACACACTTCTTCTCCGTGAGTCACGCTTCCAGCTCCTTGCAACACGCAGTCCCTCAGAAGGCCCAAAACAGCAGCAGGCACTTCCAAAGAATTCTGGGGAGCTGGGGCTTGAAGTCTGTTGTCCCTGAGACTTCAGCAGGATGCAAGCTCTTTTCCAAGCCCTTGGAGATCCTTCACAAGTTGAGCAAAAGTACACACAAAGTTCCTTTCTCCTCTCTTTGGCAGTAGGCAACCCCTGCAGGCCAGTCCCCCAGTTTCAGGGATAGTTTCTCCTCAGTTTCTTCTTGGTTCCTCTCCTCAGCAGAGGTTTCTTCTTGTTTCCCAAAGTGATCTAAAGTTCCTGGGTTGGGGTCCCAATATTTATACTAAGTTGTCCTTTGTTCTCTGAAGGCAGAGAGGCCTTTGTCTTGTCCAAACCAGCTCTGGTCAGTCCTGGAGCACTTTGTTTACCTGACTCCTTCTTTCCTTTCAGAGTGCAGGGCAGAGATATCAAAGGCACCACAGGAGGTGGAGCCAGCATTGTGGAGGGAAGGCACATCCCTATTCAGGTCGCAGGTGCAACTCCTCCCTTCCATCTAGATGCAGATCTCTCTATTCACCACTGGGCTACCTCACCCTGTCTCCTGGAATTCCCCAGCCCTGTCACTCAAACTCCAGACAAGGAATACACAGCCTAGCAGAGGCAGGTTTGAATGGTTAGACAATAAAATACCTACTTTCTAAAAGTGGTATTTCCAAACACAGAATGTTAAAACCAACTTCATTAAATGATGTATTTTATCATTCTGAGTTCAGGCATACTAAATTCGAATTTCTACCATGTTCCCTGAGTCAGTTAGGATTATAAGATGTAATAATCAAACTGCCCATTCTGGCCTATGGAGAACAGGTAGCCTTGCAATAGTGAAAAACAAAAATGGCTCTAATTCACTATTAGATCATGCCACACACACCAGGACATGTCCTACCTTATCCTTACAATGCACCCTGTCCTTGGGCCTACCATAGGGGTGTCTGATATGAAGAAAAGGGAAGGTTTAGGGACTGGCAAGTGGGTGCACTTGCCCAGGCAGCATGACAGTACCAGACTGCACGCAGGTTCTGCAACGGCAGACCTTAGACACACTTTTACAGGCTGCTTCTGTGGGTGGCACAACCAGTGCTGCAGGCCAACCAGCAGTATTTGGATTACAAGCTCTGGGCACTCCTGGTGCACTGTACTAGGGTCTGACAGGTAAACCAAACCAACCAATCATGGATTCACAAATTCATACATCAATTTACAATAGGGAGCACTTGCACTATGGCACTGGACAGCAGTGGCACAGTGCCCTGAGCATCTAACACCAGCAAAAACATGAGGCAACAGCAAAAATTGTAGGGAGACCCACACAAAGGTGCCAGGTCTAACACGTGTACCCTCCAGCTGAAATGTGGGGAGAACTACCCTACCTCCTGGGAGTTCTCATCAGTAAGGCGGAAAAATCTGGACAGACCATCAGCGTTGGCGTGTTCTGTACCAGGGCGGTGTTCCACCGTGAAATCCATCCCCTGTAGGGAAATGGACCACCTCAACAGCTTTGGATTCTCACCCCTCATCTACATCAACCATCTGAGGGGCCTGTGGTCTGTCTGAACCCGGAAGTGAGTCCCAAACAGGTATGGTCTCAGCTTCTTCAGTGCCCAGACCACAGCAAATGCCTCACGCTCAATAGCACTCCACCTCTGTTCCCGGGAAAGTAACCTCCTACTGATGAAGGCTATGGGTTGATCTAGGCCCTCCTCATTCATCTGTGCCAGAGCAGCCCCCACACCATGCTCTGAAGCGTCTGTTTGTATTATGAACTCTCTGGAGAAGTTGGGTACCAAGAGCATGGGCGCCATGCACATAGCAGTTTTAGGGCCTCAAAAGCTTTCTGACAGGTGTCAGTCTAAATCACTCTCTTTGGCTGCTTCCTGGAAGTCGACACTGTCAAGGGTGCAACAATGTTGCCATACCCCTTGACAAACCTCCTGTAGTAACCCGTGAGTCCTAAGAAGGCTCTCACCTCTGTCTGGGTTTTGGGCGGCTCCCAAACCAGGATGGTTTCAATCTTGGGCTGCAGGGGCACCACCTGGCCACTCCCTACCTGGTGTCCCAAGTACACCACGGAACCCTGCCCGATCTGGCACTTACTCGCCTTGATCGTGAGGCCTGCCCTCCGCAGCGCTATCAACACTTGCCAGAGGTGGCGAAGATATTCTTCCCAACTGGCGCTAAACACTGCGATGTCATCCAGGTAGGCGGCGCTGAATGAGTCCAGTCCAGCCAACACCTTGTTGACCAACCTCTGAAAGGTGGCAGGGGCATTCTTCATCCAAAGTTCATCACCCGGAACTGGTAGTGCCCATCTGGTGTGGAGAATGCTGACCTCTCCTTTGCCCCATCAGTCAAGGCGATCTGCCAGTACCCAGACATTAAGTCAAACATGCTGAGGTACCGTGCAGCCCCTAGCCGATCTATGAGCTCATCAGCTCTGTGGATGTGGTGCGCGTCAGTCCTGGTGACTGAATTGAGCCCTCGGTGGTCCACACAGAACCGGAGTTCTGGCGTGGCACCCGGTGTGGCAGTCTTTGGGACCAAGATCACTGGGCTGGCCCAAGGACTGTTAGAGGACACAATCACCCCTAACGCAAACATCTTGGAGACCTCCTCTTTGATGCAAGCTCTCACCCTGTCAGTCACACTGTAGGTTTTGTGCCTCACAGGTGTACTATCCCCAGTGTCGACATCATGGACGCACCAATCAGTGACACCGGAAACCAGGGAGAACAGATCAGAAAACTGTCCCAGTAACTGTCGGCAGTCATTCTGTTGCTCAGGGTGGAAGAGAGGTTGACACCATCCAGTGACCGATCTTGCGCTGTCGCCTACAGGAGGTATGGCAGAGGCTTGGTCTCCTCCTCCATTCCACCATCTGTCGCTAAGAGCATGCCCACTTGGGACCTCTCCAAGTGGGGCTTCAGGCGGTTGACATGCAGGACCCTCAAGGGGTTCCTGGGAGACCGCAAGTCCACCAAGTAGGTAACTGGACTTTTGCGCTCCACAACCTCAAATGGTCCAGTCCACTTATCCTGGAGCGCGCAGGGCTCCACTGGGGCCATGACCCACGCATTCTGGTCGTACCACCGCTTCACCGCCTCCTGGCTGGCTTCCAGATTCACCTCAGCGAGTTGCCTGAAATGCCGAGTTTGGTTCCTAAAGGCCAGCATGTAGCTATATACATCGTGGGGAGGTTTCCTGGGAGATTGCTCCCAGCCTTCTTTAACAAAACTCAGAGGTCCTCTCAATGGGTGTCCATAGAGAAGCTCAAAGGGGCTGAACCCTAGAGATTTCTTTGGCACCTCACGGTAAGCAAAGAGTAGGCATGGTAAGAGGACGTCCCACTTACTCCTCATGGGTTTCTCAAGACCCATAATCATGCCCTTCAGGGTTCGGTTGAACCTTTCAACCAACCCATTTCCTTGGGGGTGGTAAGGAGTGGTAAACTTGTAGGTTACCCCACACTCCTGCCACAGGGACTTCATATATTTGGAAATGAAGTTGGTATCTCGGTCAGACACTACCTCGCGAGGGAATCCCACTCTGGAGAAAATTTCCATCAATGCTCGTCCCACCACGGGGGCCGTCACTGTCCTCAGAGGTATGGCTTCCGGGTACCGGGTGGCATGGTTCACCAAGACCAGGATGAACCTGTTGCCCATGGCTGTCTTGGGGTCCAGTGGCCCAACAATGTCAAAACCCACCAGTTCAAAGGGGGTGCCGACTACAGGGAATGGCTTGAGAGGAGCCTTGCGCTTCTTCCCACTTTTTCCACTTGCCTGGCAAGTCTGACATGTCCTGTAGTGAGTGTCTGAACTCCTGCGCATTTGGGGCCAATAAAAGTGGGTGACAAGCCTTTCAAATATCTTGTCCTGCCCCAAGTGTCCTGCCAATGGACCATCATGAGCCAGCCCCAGTAGGAAGGCTCTGAAGTGCTGGGGTACCACCAGCACACGGGCTGACCCAGACTCAGCAACCTTAGGCTCAGTATAAAGGAGGTCATTCTCCCAGTAAATCCAATGTGACCCAGACTGATCACCTGCTGCCTGGTCTGCAGCCTGTTGCCACAGACCCACAAGAGAGGGGCCTTCTTTCTGCTCCTTGCAGAATTCCTCCCTGGAGGGTCCTCCTTCTTGCTGCCAATGGGTCAGCTCAGGCAGGTCCCCCAGTTTGGCTACCTGTTCCCCTGTAGGTTCCAGGGCATCCCCCTAAGGGTCTGCTCTCTCCTGGACCGTGGGAACTTCAGCGGCCGGTTTCCCGCACCCCCTGCCTCTACTCTTGACGACAGGTACCTGGACCTCCCTCTCAGGCTCCAGGTCCTCTTGAGCACCTTTACTTGCTGCCATGGACCGGGTGGTCACACACGCCCAGTCAGGCAAACCCAACATTTCTAAATGAGCACTCCGCTCCACCTTCGCCCAAGGGGAGCTCTCCAGATCGTTCCCTAACAAACAGTCAACAGATATGGCGAGCCTCACAGCCACCTGAAGAGTACCAGAGACCCCCCCCCACTCAAAGGTAGCCTGAGCCACCTCGCAGTGACTCTCTGTGTTGTCAGCGGCAACAACTGGGTAGAATGCACCAGGGACAACCTACTCTTGAGACACCAGGTGACACTTGACAGCTGTCACACTGGCTCCTGTATCCCTAAGAGCCTCCACTCTATGGCCATTGATGGTCACCCACTGCCTGTATTTTTTAGTGTTATTAGGCAGCTAGGTCCTGGGGACCCTCTCACAATCTCCTAAAGAGACAAGGGACATCTCTGCAGGACCCCACCCACCTTGGGAACCTATCTCCTCACCCTGGGCTACACTAGCCATCTGCCGGGGGGCTGCACCAGGGGGTGCTGGTTTTCCAAACAGGCGACACTTGGGATCATTCGCTAAATGACCAAGGTCTCCACATTTGTAGCATTTTGGGGGCCCTCTTTGAACAGGTAGACCTGTCGAGGCCCCTGAAGGTTTCTGGGGGGAGGCTGAGAACCATTCCCTTGGTTCCCTTGGGGACTACTTTGGGGCCTTCTATAGAGCTCCCTCTGTTTACCCTTGTCCCTCCCACTCTTCTGCTGGGGACCCTGCCCACTCTTGGCTGAGTCTCCCATGTGACCCTTGTGGACCCTGGTACTGACCCAGCGGTCCGCCTCTTCAGCAAGCTTCCTAGAATTAGTCAGCCCACTATCAATCAGGTGCTGGCGTAGCTCAGGAAAACAGTTACTTGACAAGTGCTCCCATACAATCAAATCAAGAAGTCCCTGAAAATCATCAACTTTGCTACCCTTCACTCAACCATCCAATGCTCTGCAGAAAAAAGTGGCATATTCCACCCAGGTACTGTTCTCTACCTTTTTGCAACCCCTGAACCTCTGTCTGTACAATTCAGGAGTTAAACTATACCCGGACATTAATGCATCTTTAATGTGGGGATAAGAATTATAGACATCAGCAGGCAAATCTAATAGTGTGTCCCGCCCCTCACTAAGGAACCGTCCCCACAACCCCGCTCCCCAATCCTTCTCAGGGACCCGGTGGGAAGACATGGCTACCTCATAGGCCTTGAACCACTGCCCAATATCATCATTTAAAAAAAATTATTTCACCACATCCTTAGGAATATACACTCTAGATTCAACAGGCAATGGCGGTGTGCTGCCACGAGAGGGAGCAATATCTAAGCTCTTGGCCTTCAACTCCAACTCCCTCAAAACCTTTTCATGTTCAAACTGCATTTCTTCTCTTCTAGGGATAACTTTCTAGTTTGCATTTCAAATTCTAACTGCCCATTTAACTTGAGCTTGGTCAGCATCATCTCATGCACCCTACATCTCTCCCTGTCCTCCAACTCCTCTGGAAACAGGAAGAAACACTGCTACTTGCTGGGGAGACTACTTTCCTTCCCCCTGGGCCCAATGGCCCTTCCAGCTGCTCCTCTGCATTCTCATTATCAAGGGCATTTCTTGATTCTACCCAGGCCCTCAGCGCCTTGTAGAGCTCTGGCTTATTTTTGCACCCAGCAGTGGAAACATTGAATTTCTTGCAGAAGTACTTCAGCTGTGTAACTTTGTAGCTTTCTAGTTTCTCTTCCTCCCATTCAAGATCAAGAGATGCTATCGATGCTGTTTCCTCCATGATGGTTAAACTTGGCAAAAATGGAAAGTCCCAAAAAGAAACCTACCAAAAGTATATCTTTGGAATGGGGTCTGCACTCACTAGTAGTGTTCACCAATCACTGTACATGAGTCACAAGTGCAAGTCCAGAATCCTCACCGCTGACCACCAATGTTAGACTTGGCGGTCACTAGTTGGCACAGGTATGTACTTGTGACAAATAGGGACCCTCTAGTCAGGGTAAGCGGTTACACTCCTAAAATAACCCCTGCTCACCTCTTGGTAGCTTGGTACGAGCAGACAGGCTTATCTCAGAGGCAGTGTGTAAAGCATTTGTGAACACATACAGTAATCAAGTGACACACTACAGATGGACACCACACAAGGTTTATATCAAAAATAAGTATTCTTTATATAGATTTACCACAAGACCATAAACGACAAAAATCCACAATACTGTTACTTTAAATGGTAGTTTTAGCTTAGTTCTCTTTAGTTCTTAAATGCGACACTTTAAGTCAATGTACCTGTAGATGCGACACGCAGGGCAACGAATGTGTTGCAACGATGTTGCTGCGATGAAAGTTTGGTGCAAAGAAATAAAGACGTTAAGATCTTCCTGATGCGGCTCGCTTCTCCGATGTTGCGAGAGATCTCGGCTCGATGCGTCAGCTGCAGTGGTGACACCCTTGTCCAGTGATGCGACGACAGCGGCTTTGGCAGCGAGACTCTTCTCCAGCGATGCTAGATGCTTCCGCTCGATGCGACAGTTACAGCGGCGACACCCTTGTTCAGTGATGCGACGGCAGCAGCTTCAACGGCGGCACGCTTCTCCGTGGATGCGAGGTGCTTTTCTTGATGCGGTGCAATGCGACAGCTGCCACGGCGACATCCAAGATGCGACGGCAGCAGCTGCGACACGCTTCTTCCTCGATGCGAGACTCTTCTCGTGATGCGGTGCAATGCGTCAGCTACGATGGCTGCGATGGCGACACGCTTCTTCGGTGTTGCGGGACGCTTCTCATGATGCAGTGCAATGCGACAGCTACAACGGCGACACCCTTGTTCAGTGATGCAATGGCAGCGGCTGCGACGGCGAAACGCTTCTTCTCCGTGAGTCGAGCCTCCAGCTCCTTGCGACACGCAGTCCCTCAGAAGGCCCAAGAGAGCAGCAGGCACTTCCAAAGAACTCTGGGGAGCTGGGGGTTGAAGTCTGTTGTCCCTGAGACTTCAGCAGGAGGCAAGCTCTTTTCCAAGCCCTTGGAGATCCTTCACAAGTTGAGCAAAAGTACACACAAAGTTCCTTTCTCCTCTCTTTGGCAGTAGGCAACCCCTGCAGGCCAATCCCCCAGTTTCAGAGATAGTCTCTCCTCAGTTTCTTCTTGGTTCCTCTCCTCAGCAGAGGTTTCTTCTTGTTTCCCAATGTGATCTAAAGTTCTTGGGTTGGGGTCCCAATATTTATACTAAGTTTTCCTTTGTTCTCTGAAGGCAGAAAGGCCTTTACCTTGTCAAAACCAGTTCTGGTCAGTCCTGGAGCACTTTGTTTACCTGACTCCCTCTTTCCTTTCAGAGTGCAGGGCAGAGACATCAGACGCACCACAGGAGGTGAAGCCAGCATTGTGGAGGGAAGGCACAGTCCTATTTAGGTCCCAGGTGCAACTCCTCCCTCCCATCTAGATGCAGATCTCTCTATTCACCACTGGACTACCTAATCCTGTCTCCTGGAATTCCCCAGCCCTGTCACTCAAACTCCAGACAAGTAATACACAGCCTAGCAGAGGCAGGTTTGAATGGTTAGACTAGAAAATGCCTACACGGAGAAGTGTGGCTCAATGATTAGAGTGGCAGACCCTGATGCAGAGATCTAGCCTGGGACCAGGGTTCAATTCCCCGCCTCAGCGAGTCTTGGGCTCAAAAATTCCACGGACCTGATAATTCTCGCCTCGGTGCCTATTCCAATCATGGAGTCCCACTCTGCAACTCTGGGCCATAGCTTGCTTAATCTCCACAACGGCCCTCACAACGCTAAGGATGCCTGGCCTTCACCTTGGGGGTGCCCAGGAGTGGACGCCTCACAGGGAAAGCCAGGATGGGTTCCACAGCGGTATTCGTACAAGCGCCTTGAGACCCTTGCGGGTGAGTAGTGCGCTATACAAGTATCACATTTACAATTTACTTTCTAAAAGTGGTATTTTCAAACACAGAATGTTAAAACCAACTTCACTAAAAGATGTATTTTATCATTCTGAGTTCAGGCATACTAAATTCGAATTTCTACCATGTTTCCTAAGTCAGTTAGGATTATAAGATGTAATAATCAAACTGCCCATTCAGGCCTATGGAGAACAGGTAGCCTTGCAATAGTGAAAAACGAAAATGGCTTTAATTCACTATTAGAATATGTCACACACACCAGGGCATGTCCTACCTTATTCTTACAATGCACCCTGCCCTTGGGCCTACCATAGGGGTGTCTGATATGAAGAAAAGGGAAGATTAGGGACTGGCAAGTGGGTGCACTTGCCCAGTCAGCATGACAGTACCAGACTGCACGCAGGCTCTGCAATGGCAGACCTTAGACACACTTTTACAGGCTGCTTCTGTGGGTGGCACAACCAGTGCTGCAGGCCCACCAGCAGTATTTGGATTACCAGCCCTGGGCACTCCCGGTGCACTGTACTAGGGTCTGACAGGTAAACCAAACCAACCAATCATGGAATCACAAATTCATACATCAATTTACAATAGGGAGCACTTGCACTGTGGCACTGGACAGCAGTGGCACAGTGCCCTGAGCATCTAACACCAGCAAAAACACATGAGGCAACAGCAAAAATTGTAGGGAAATCCACGCCAAGGTGCCAGGTCTAACAGTGTAAATCTAACTCATTTGGTGTTTATAAGTCTACTCTATCTCCTTCAATGTTTGCTACCTTTGTATGTGTATTAGTACTATTCTGTTTGTTTGTAACCATCAAATAAGGTATAGCTATTGGTAATATTACCCACATTATGAAGACTAATAATGGGCTACATATACAGATCCTCCTGCACTTCTTTATACAGCTCTGTTTTGATTTTCCAGTAACTTTATTATCAGACATTTTTGGACAAGAAGATTGTCTCTTCTTTAATTCTGAAATTTGGTATGAGATAACACCTTAAGTGTCTTCTTTTCTTTCAAGTTGGTCTCACTTCTTCATCAATTCGTTCAATATTCAGTTCTTCGTCACTTTCTTCATTTAAGTCGAGATTTTCAAAATCTTCAAGGATGACATATGTCCACTCAGGATCCTTGAACTTGTTATTCAATGTTTTCAATCTTTGGCTCCTTCGTTTTGGAATTGCAGTAGAAGGTCTAGATTGGCTGGATACTTCATTTACTTGATGAGGTTCTTACTGATTGTCTTAAGGCAGTATTTCAGTCTCTTGATAATCCTTGGCCAATTATCACCCTTTTGACTTTTCTTAGTTCTCACTGCACAATCAGTTTCTTCAAGGCTTCTTTTATTTTCCTTTATTGTGGCACAATTTGATCATCTTCATCTTCAGACTTCCTCTCTATCTGACCTTGTCCAGGGCTTATTGTTTTGGCCTGTTCTGCCTTGATATGTTCATCTACCTCAATCTGACTCTGTTCAGGATTGTTTGTTTTTTCTTCTATATCCTGAACCTGTGTTTCTATGCCTGTCTGGTCCTGTTCAGGTCTTCTTACCCTTTGACCTTCTTCTGCCTGAACGTTTTCTCTAAAACCTACCTGTCCCTCCTCAGAATCCGGAATGAGGCTTTGCTTTTCTTCTATCTGAGTATATTGTTCTCTCCTTAACTGCTCCTGCTCAGGTTCCCTAATAGTTGTATCCCTATTTTCCTGAGCAAGTCCTTCTACACCTGTCTGATTCTCATTATTTTCCTGTCCATCTAACTGTGTTTGGCTTCTAGTTCTTTAAAATACTTCAGGTATGTCCACCACTGGGATCAAGTCATCCTGATAGGTGCATGGTTGCTCTTGGGCAGCTACTTCAGGATCTTCTATGGGAAGTTCTTCAGCTGCGCAACCTTCAGCAACTTCAATTGCTTGAGTCAATTGAAACTCTTCTTCTTCTTCAGGAGCTGGTACCCTTTTTGTATGACTTGCATGAATCCAATTAGGCAATCCTGAGGTAGTTAGTATAACCTGATGTGGTTTGTCCCACCTTGATGCTAGGCACGAATCTCGAGTGTGATTCTTCACAACTACCCAGTCACCGGGATTCAGATCATGCGCTTGGCTCAGCTGTCTGTTGGTTGCATCTTCCCCAACCTGATGAGAGATAGAACGCACTCTGTCAGCCAACTCTTCCAATACTCCAAAACAAGTCATCAGTTATATTCAACAGCTTGTGTCCTGGTACACATGCTTGTCTCATTGCTCTTCCCATGAGTATTTCATGGGGACTCAATCCAGTATTCATGTCTGGAATACTTCTGAGTCCCATCAGAACAAGGGGTAAAGCATCAGGCCATTCCAGTGGGGTGGATGCACACACCTCTCCGAGTCTTGACTTGATTGTGCCATTCAATTGTTTTACCACTCCAGAAGCCTCTGGGCGGTAAGCGCAGTGCAATTTTTGTTCGACTTTGAATGCTTCACATATTAGTCGAATGATTTCATTATTAATATGAGACCCTCTATCTGATTCAATTGCTACTGGAAAACCAAATCTAGGGATGAGTTCTCTTAATAAGAGTTTGGCCACTGTCAAGCTGTCATTTCTTTGGGTTGGATATGTTTCCACCCACTTTGAGAATAAACAAACTATGACAAGTACGTATTTCAACCCGCGACAAGCAGGCAATTGAATAAAATCTAGCTAAAGTCTTACAAAGGGATCTTCTGCCTTTCCAATCTTTCCCATACTAACCATGGTTTTCCTGCCAGGATTAATTTGTTGGCATGTTAAGCATCTTTGACAAAGACTCTCTGCTACATTCCTGAATTTTGTGTTAAACCAATCTTGTCTGAAAAGTCGAATCATAGCATCTCTGCCTACATGTGTGTCTCCATGATACATTCTAGCCATAGGTGCAAGCATATTGTCTGGCATTACTGGTCTGCCATCATAACAAACCCACACACCATCTTCTGCTCTTCTTTGACATCCTATTTTTACCCACTCTTCCCTTTCTCTCATTTCTACTGCATCCTGCAGATCTTTTACCTCCTCACATGTTCCCACTACTGCAAGTAGCATAAGTTGACAGCTGATTCCACAAGTTTCGATTTTCCTATTTAATGCAATTTTATGTCTTGCACAGTGCTGGGCAACCTGGTCAGCATATCGGTTACCGGCTGTCACATAGTCATCTCCTGATTGGTGAGCAGCACACTTAACCACGGCTGCCTCTTTTGGTAATTGAATTGCCTGAATTAATTCTCTCACAAAATTTCAATTTTTAATGGGAGTTCCTGAGGAAGTCAGGAAATCCCTCTGCAGCCATAGCTGGCCAAAATCATGCACAACCCCATAACCATATTGACTATCAGATAATATGGTTATTCTCCAATTTTTCCCAATTTTGCATGCTTTAATTAAAGCAATTTATTCTGCTACTTGTGCAGATGTGACTTCTGATAAACAGGATGCTTCGACTATTCCAGTTAAGGTACACACAGCGTAAGCAGCACTCAATCTTCCCTCCTCGTGTCGCATGCATGAGCCATCTACAAATAACTCATGATCTGCATTTTTCAGGGGTTCCTCTTGTATGTCAGGACGCGGTTTGGTGCTAAGTTCAGTCACGTCAAGACATTCATGTTCGGCCTCATCTTTCACCTCTTCTTGGTATGGATCAGATAGTAAGGTGGCTGGATTAAGAACAGTACACCTCACTATAGTCACGTTTTCAGCCCCCAGTATTATTCTCTCCTATTTGGTTAACCTACTGGGAGTGAGGTACTGTGTTCGTGTTTTGGTCAGCAAAATCACAACTGAATGGGGAACATACACCTTTACAGGGTGTCCCATCATGATTGACTCACTTTGTTCTATGCTCACGCAAGTTGCAGCTACAGCTTTCAGACAACCTGGCAATGCACATGCCTCAGGGTCTAGGGCAGCAGAAAAATATGCCACTGGCCTTCGCATTAATCCATGTCTCTGTGTCAGAACTGAGAGTGCACAATTACCTCTCTCATAGCAGAACAATGCAAATTATTTTGAGTAGTCTGGCATTCCCTAAGCAGGTGCTTTGCACATACAATTTTGTAACTTTATAAATTATTCCATGCTTTCATCATCCCACTCTATGGGGTCCTTTGCTCTCGTTTTGGTCATCTGTATCAGGGGTTTAGCCAGTAAAGCAAACCCTACAATCCACTGGCTACAATATCCTACAACCCCAAGAAATTCTTATTTCTTTTTGGGTTTGTGGCAACTGCATTTGTCTTATTATTATGATCCTTTCTGAGGTCACCTTTCTAATTCCTCTCTCTATTTGGTGTCCCAGGTATTTGACTGAATTTTTACAAAACTGTAATTTCTCGGGGGACACCTTTTGCCAAGTGATTTAGCAATGCAATTGAAACAGTGACACAGTCATCCCGTTTGTTCGACGCCACCAATAGGTCGTCAATATACTGCACCAGGACTGACTCTCTAGGCAACACAAGAGATTCAAGACTTCTTTTGAAAATCTGATTAAAGATTTAAGGACTTTCAGTGTACCCTTGAGGCACACGATTCCACATGTAAACATGTTCTTCGAATTTAAATGAAAATAAAAACTGACTATCTGGATGCAATGGAATAGAAAAGAATGCACGAGATAAATCAATTACTGTGAACCAACCTGCTTTCCATGGTATCTGATGAAAAATCACAGCTGGGTTGGGCACTACTGGACAACATGGTACAACAATCTTATTAATTTTTCTCAGGTCTTGAACCACCCTATATTTCCCGTTTGGTTTCTTGATGCCAACTATAGGTGAGTTACAAGGGCTATTCATTATTTCTTTCAATATGCCTTGTTCAACTAATCGCTCAATCTCTGCCGCAACACCTGCCTTTATTTCAGGACTCATTTTGTATTGTCGAGTATTCGGATAAACAGCACCTTCTTTCACTGTCACTTTTACGTGATCTACATTTGCCATTAATCCTATTTCTTTTCCAGTAAAATCCCATATCTCTGCATTTACAGTCAGGTAGTTCATCTTTGGTTATCATTGAATACATTTCATTCACTTCTGTCCCTTGTTTAGCTAACATGAACTTGTAAACTCCATCTTCATCTGGGGTTTGTATTGCAACACCATCCGGTGTGCAGAATATGGTGCAATTCATTTTGCACAACAAGTTCCTTCCAAGCAAGTTTACAGGACTTGAGTCACAGACCACGTATTTATGCATTTCTTTAAAATTTCCAATTCGCACCTCCATTGGTTCTGTGATTTGGGTTCTAATCTGTTTGTTTGAGACACCTACTACTTGGATGGCTTCACCCGAGAGGGGCAGGTTAGGAATGTCTGCTGTTCTCACAGTAGACCTTGTAGCACTAGTGTTCAACAAGAAAGCTATATCATTTCCTTCTACTTTACCTTTTACGTATGGACCTGACTGATCTACCGGTAGGGATGCACCAAGTACGCACTCCCCTTCCTCCCCCCTCAGGCACCGTCATTCCTGCTCATAATTGACAATTGGGTCTTGCAAAAGAAACTGCGATGTTACAAAAATGTTCTTACCACTTCCTTCTGAGAATCCGGTGTCCACACTGCACTTGGCTTGACTCACAAAATTTGGCTTTGGGGCAGGTAGCAAGTGACTCTGAAGATCTATACCCTGTTGCGGTTGACTCATTAACACCTCATTCTGCGTCTGTGGATTTAAATTTTGATTGGGGCCATTATTAACTTGTACGAATTTACACTTGTTCTTCCAATGCCCCAACTTCCCGCACCCGTGACAGGGAAACCTTTTCTTTGCCTCTTCCCGGTTCAATCTTCCCCATGGCTTACCCCCAATATTTTCATTTTGACCTTGTACCCTTCCTTGATTTTCTGAATGTATTCAATTGAAGCTCTTGCTGTTCAGCTAATTTTACTTGAGCCCACATTACTTTTTCTTCTAAGGCTTTTCGTCTGTTATCAATTTCATCCCCACAATATTTAGCATACTTTAAAATGTTGTCTATGCCTACATAACATGTGCTGTTTAATCATTTGCAATATATCCAATCTCAACCCTGTCACAAATCGATACACAAAATGAGTCATGTCCTTGTTCTCTACACTTTCAAAACCACTCTATTGTTTGAACACCTGTAAAAGACATTCGCAATATGCATGTACAGACTAATTTTTCTCTTGAGTTGTTCTATCTATTTTTACCCAATCAGTTTCTTTCGGGGGAATTTTACTTTTCAGAAAAGTGATCACCTGGTGATATTTTTTCATTACATCTTCTGACGGGGCTCCTGTCTTTGAATCTCTTGGATACTCTTCACTAGGCCAATCTACAGTGATTTTACACTCTGTCCACAAATCCGCGGGTACTACTATGTCAAACAGACCATCCAGATCTTTTAACAAAACCTTTGAAACTTTCACAAACCTCTCAACTTGTTTATAACACTCCACTGGTTTCTCTCTCAGTTTAGGAAAATCATTTGTAAACCACAAAATATCCTGACTAGTCCATGGTATATGTACGTACCCCCCTCCGGGTACTTCCCTCATCGGATACAATCTCTCAGCATTTTCGGTTTCTCTCATTGTATATTCAGATGTCGTTCGATTTACCTGTGCTTCTTCCTTTTTCTTTGCCCACCTAACTTTCCATTTTTCAAGATCTCCCCATTTTTGTAATAAAAATAATAACTCCCTAATCTGCAGCTTTCTTCCGGACATATTCATGTTTTCCAAATCTTTATCGGAACATTCTGCTCTATATGGTTTTTGCAACACCTTTGACTTCCCTATATCAATTCCTATTTCAGATGCTAGATTTGTCAACTTTTCATGGAATGTTTTCGTGTTTCGTGTGATGCTTCTGCAAATAAACAGTAACTCTTCCTCACTGTATGTGTTTAATCTGTCTAGACCCACATTTCCGGCTACCATTTCTTCCAATTCTACTCGCAATTTGAAAATGTCTATTATTTTTGGAGTGGCTTTGGCTTCTCTATTTCTTGAGTCCATCTCTCTATATCTTCTGGGGTTACTATTGTGGCACTTCTGGTTCCGGTTGAGGTTTCTAGTCTAACGTCCTTTGAACAACTGGGCAAATTTCTCCTTGGGGTTTCCATTATTGGTTCTCTTATGGGTAAATCCATTAATGATATTACTGATTCACATTCACTTGCTTGATCATCTACTATTGCCTTTTCTTTTCTAGGTTCTATGCTTGGGGTAGGCATTACAGGAACTTTGGGACAGTTTGATTTTTCGCCATACAATGGGATTACTGGACCTATTGTCACTGGAATGGTCAATGCTTCAAGATGTGCATTTATCTGAGCTATTTCCTGGATTAATTCATCTCTATTCTTATTTATTGCTTCCTTTTCTTTTTCTTGAAGTACCCTGTCTGCTGTGTCATGTACTATTTGTGGAACCAAAGGTGTTCCTATCATCGGGGCACTAGGGGTCATTCTATTAAATCCATCAGTATAAGGTGGAGGACTTTTCATCAATATGTCTTCTAAGTATCCTTCTTCTACTTTCACCGCTACCTGTCATGATTAAATGCTTGGTTTTCTCTGTACATGTGCCTCCAGTCTGCTCTTCTGATGTTAACACAGGATATAAGCCTTCTGCTACCATGGTCTGTCTCCATTGCTTCATTTGACTATCTCTAGTTTCTCAGGGAAATTTTGGATAATATTTGCTTAGGGTCCTGTTACTTCATGGTCTATCACGTTCAAAGGCTTCCATTTCCCATTCTTCTAAAGCCTCATACTGGGTCAATCTAGGTCTGGGTTCTAATTCATTCATCTGAGTTCTTAAGTTATACATAGGCTTTCCTGTTTTCAGTTTCTATTTTTGGGAAATTCTGGTGGTGTTTTTTCAGTGTTTTCCAGTGATTTCAATACATCAAAAAAACAGTGCTTTTCAGTGGTTATTCACTTTCGCGCCATAAAAAACAACTGAAACAGTGTTTTACCGGTGTTTATGGAACGCTTTGCTTTTATTATTGCTTTTTCCATGTTTCTTCAGAAATTGTATACTGCTCTACATTTCAGAAGCTTAATACAGTCATGAAATACTTTCCATTGTCCTTTGAGTCTTCAGCTCAGATTTAACAAGCATTTGCAATGCAATAGGTATTCACATTGTAAATGACAAAGCCTTTTATTTATGTTTTAAAAACAAAAACAAAAATACAAGGCATTGTTATTTGCAATGTCAATAGCTCAAACTCGCATAAATGCGAGACTTATTGCATTACAAATGCTTGTTTTAAATGAAAGCGTGAATTGGTCACTCAGCAAGTTGGAAGTTACAGTCTGTGTTCCAGTGTTGCTACCCCTCTCCTGCTCAAACAGTGTTGCATTGCATTGTATCATCGATATAGCGCCCTTACACGTGTTGTGTGCGCGAAGCGCTGTTTGGCACTTCATTTGGTGTCTTTCAAAGGAATGGCTGACTGCGCATATATTGCATTTTCTGCGTTGTTCAATAATCTCTAATACAACATAGAGGATAGCTTATTGCTGTCAGAAACCTGTTTCAAATAACCCCCGGCAGTTTCGAGAAATAAACCCCAAACTTAAAGAAAGGCACAAAAACACACACTTGGTCACAGCTATTATCATTCTTTTAGCACTAAAGTGACAGTGGGAGTGCATACCATATTGCATACTGCATACATGCTGTTTTGAACATGTCCGATTTTTAACATGCTGTAGAATACAGGCTGTTCATTAAGACATCACAAGACATTCACTGTAGACTATGTATGTAAACATTTCTAAGAGGTGGAGGTAAAGGATGAGAAGGAAAAAGACAACAAGCATTGGAAATGCAATAGGTCTCGCATTTGCTTTAGTTAGAACTATTTGGCATTGTAAATGACCATGTTTTTTACCTGTGTGTTATGGAGTGTATGTATGTGGTGTGTGGTGGAATTATATGGGTTGGTTTGGAATTGTTGTGAAATTATGTGCCATGGAATTGTGTGGTGTGGAGTAGATTTGTGTGGTCGAATTATGTGGCATGGGTTGCAGTGGAATTGTGTGGATAACAATTATGTGGTATTGAGTGTACTGGAATTATGAGCAGTTGGATTGTGTTTTATGGAGTGTAATTAAGTTGAATGGTATTTTGTATTGTGGAGTGGTATGTAGCAGAGTTTAATTATGTGGTGTGCTTTTGAATTTTGTGGCATGATGTGCAATTCTGTGGTGCGGATTGGATGTATGTGGTGCGATGTGTGATTGTGTTGTTAAGCTGAATTATGTGGCTTGGTGTCAAATTATGTGGTGTGAAAAGGAAATGTTTCGAGTTGAATTGTGTGGCGTGGAACTGTGTGGCATTGAGTGAAATTATGCTGATTGGAAGTATTTGGCATGGTGTGGAGTGTATTTATGTGGATTACTGCTATGTGACAGAGTGGTTTTATGTGGGGTGTATTTATGTGGCGCCGAGTAGAGGGTAATTATGTGAAATTGAATTATGTTGTGTTGAGTGATATTATGTGGAGTGTAATTATTTTGGGTGGTGTTGAGCTGTGTGGTGGTGACATTGTGTAGTGTGGAATTGTGTGTCACACTAAATATCCAGGTTAGCGAATAGAATGAATATCTGTGAAGACGCGCTCCTATACCATTGAGGTGGGCGAGCCACTATGAGCTTGAAAGCTACTAAAAGCTCTAAAGCCACGGAAAAGCTCGAGCTGGTATCAGCTAGCGCTTCTTACTTAATGTCAAGCCCAAAACAAGCTGATTTTTATGTGGCTTCTTCTGATATTCATGCCCTACCCTCACCAGAAAAGAGTTAAAAGCAATACATTAGCATTTGAGATACAATGGAGAGGCACATAGCTACCCATTTAGTGAATGGCTTGTGCAGAGTTAAACCAGAATAAGCCCCTTGTTCAACACAATATCTCTTGCAAGTGAGAGCGCATGCGCTGACGCAGGTGAGATCGAAAAATGTGCAAAATCAAATGGCAACTACGTTAAAGTCTCTTGTGCCTTATTTTCCAGCAAAAAAAGCTAAACTGAAAACTAATGTCCAACATGATCAGGAAATTAACGGTGGGTTTTGCCAGTTAGTTTTGAAACAACACCTTGAATGTTTATGAATACCTAAAAAGTTACAATGTTGCCCCATCAACTACATTCTTTTGCACCTTTGAGAACACCCATTTCCACAGCCTTAATTTCAAAATGTGTCGCTGTTAAACATCGTTCTTACTTTCGGAGTATGCAAAGTGTTGAGTTACATTTACAAATGCCAGTGTTTACAGAAACTGATTACTTGAATTGGATTATGTAAATTGCACATAGAGATCACTCATTTTGGGCTGCAAGATTAACCTTGGTGCAAATAAGATAAAAAATGGTTGAACTTAAAGGGCGATTTAAAAAATAAACCTGTAACAGGAGGGTATTCCTTCAATGGAGTTAAATGGAGCCCGGGTGCCAGGTTTAGACTATGCAGAGCATGTTATGTTATTCATGTCTTTACAACATGCCACTCCAAACATTGTCATGATTTGTGCGGTGCAGAAATGTTTTGTGGAGTCCATGTCATTTCGAAGGGACCCTGGCTGGGACTGGCAGTTACAACAAATAGGCTGTATGAGTGTTGGAACTGAGGAATGGGAGTGGGGTAACCAATGGCAAGTCCTGAAACCCCTGACACACTCCTCACTCGTGGTTCTTCTTGTGTATTCAGAGACATGAAATCTGAGCTCCAGATGAATTCTCCACAATCGAAGTGCCACAAAACAAGTGAAGGGTACATTAAGGATACAGGGAAAAGAAGGATGAGGCTGGAGTAACAGAGGGATATTGGATTGAGCTGGAGAAAGGGCATTGGGGATTTAAGGGACGTGAGGAAAATGTACACAGAAGGAAACAGGGGCTAAGAGGGGTGAGAAAGGTGTGAAGCTGAGGGGAAAGGGTGGCAAGGAGTGTGGCAAAGATAAAACATAGGTAAAGAGAAAGTACTAGGGGGCCGATAGGAGGCAAACAAAATGGTGGGAAGGAGGAAACCAATGGTGCCTCAGAGAATGGCAAAATGAGGGCAGAAAAATATCTAAGAGGGGAGGCGGAAGAAAAAGGGAGTGAGCAGCGAGGAGGAAAAGGGTTCAGAGGAAAGAAGAGGCAAAAAAAGGCAGGAGGTAAAAGACACTGAAAGAATTGGGCTTTTGAAGATGAGGGAAATAGAGAATGGTCATAAGAGGCAGAAATGGGGCAAAGAAGGCAGAGAGGAGAAAACATGGGTGCAGCTTCAGCAAACAGGGGCAGGGTGGGCAGCGGGGCAGAGAGGCAGGCAAATGGGGCATTAAGACGGAAGAGAGGACAGAGATAAGGTAACATAGAAAGTTCAAGAGGAATAGATGAGGACGCGGAAATTGCAGCAACGTGAGATGCCAAGAAATTGTTTACAGCAAATGTTAAGAAGAGAAGAGCAAGGAAACCATGGACAAGAAAAGCAAAAACAAGCATTTGCAATGCAGTAGGTCTCGCATTCGTTAAATGCATAGTTATTGGCTTTGCAAATAGAAAAATAATACAGCCTGCAAACGATTATATATTTTTTTACTTTATTTTTTATTTATTGACTTTTGTAGTAAGGGCGGCACAGCGCACAGTGTGCCGCCATTGTTACAAAAGCAAATACATAGAACAACAAGTTGTTTGTCTGCCATATTACTTTTACATTTGCAAAGCTAATAGCTCTACATCCAATTAATGCGAGACCTATTGCATTGCCAATGTGTGTTGTTTCGGTCACTGAATCCAAGTAAAGAACACATGAAAAGCAACCTCCAGGACTGGACGCACACTGATGCATGTTGCAAACCTTGTGTTGCTTTGCTCTGCAGTCTAGCGCCTCCTGACCCCTATCGCGGAAATGGCGCTTTGAGGAAAGGAGTCCAAAATTGGTCACCATACCTTAGCATATGTAAAAGGAGTGGCAACACCATTTGTCCAGTACACTGGAGGTCAAAGGTTATTCCGAATGAGGAAGAGAAAAAACTTCAAGACAAAATCCGGACAAGTCAGCAAACATCTGATTTGAACAGCAAAGTGAGCAAGGGACTCACGTCTGAGCATACCCTGCCAACTTGTGGCGAACAAAGCGGTACAAAAGGGGGTGGTGATGGACGGAGCATCAGAACCAATCAAACACTCACACCCAGTCAACAGATCTGGGTTTGATCCATCACCGTCCATCACCACCCCCTTTTGTTCCGCTTTGTTCACCATAAGTTAGCAGGGTATGCTCAGACGTGAGTCCCTTGCTCACTTTCCCACTGGATTCAAGCAAGCCTGGCTGAAGACGGCTGAAATGCCAGAAACCGGTCCTAGGAAGCTTGTTTCCGGTCCAGGGAAGGCATGGCTTGGCAGTTGGGGCTGGACTGTTCCCATGAGGCACAGGGTCAGACTGATTTGCATATGGCCATGTCTGAACTGGGGTGGCAGAGTGGGCTAAAGAACGGTGATGGATCAAACCCAGATCTGTTGACTGGGTGTGAGTGTTTGATTGGTTCTGATGCTCCGTCCATCACCACCCCCTTTTGTTCCGCTTTGTTTGCCATAAGTTGGCAGGGTATGCTCAGACGTGAGTCCCTTGCTCACTTTGCCACTGGATTCAAGCAAGCCTGGCTGAAGACGGCTGAAATGCCAGAAACCGGTCCTAGGAAGCTTGTTTCCGGTCCAGGGAAGGCATGGCTTGGCAGTTCGGGCTGGACTGTTCCCATGAGGCACAGGGTCAAACTGATTTGCATATGGCCATGTCTGAACTGGGGTGGCAGGGTGGGCTAAAGAACGGTGATGGATCAAACCCAGATCTGTTGACTGGGTGTGAGTGTTTGATTGGTTCTGATGCTCCGTCCATCACCACCCCCTTTTGTTCCGCTTTGTTCGCCATAAGTTGGCAGGGTATGCTCAGACGTGAGTCCCTTGCTCACTTTGCCACTGGATTCAAGCAAGCCTGGCTGAAGACGGCTGAAATGCCAGAAACCGGTCCTAGGAAGCTTGTTTCCGGTCCAGGGAAGGCATGGCTTGGCAGTTCGGGCTGGACTGTTCCCATGAGGCACAGGGTCAGACTGATTTGCATATGGCCATGTATGAACTGGGGTGGCAGAGTGGGCTAAATAACGGTGATGGATCAAACCCAGATCTGTTGACTGGGTGTGAGTGTTTGATTGGTTCTGATGCTCCGTCCATCACCACCCCCTTTTGTTCCGCTTTGTTCGCCATAAGTTGGCAGGGTATGCTCAGACGTGAGTTCCTTGCTCACTTTGTCACTGGATTCAAGCAAGCCAGCTGAAGACGGCTGAAATGCCAGAAACCGGTCCTAGGAAGCTTGTTTCCGGTCCAGGCGAAGGCATGGCTTGGCAGTTCGGGCTGGACTGTTCCCATGAGGCACAGGGTCAGACTGATTTGCATATGGCCATGTCTGAACTGGGGTGGCAGAGTGGGCTAAAGAACGGTGATGGATCAAACCCAGATCTGTTGACTGGGTGTGAGTGTTTGATTGGTTCTGATGCTCCGTCCATCACCACCCCCTTTTGTTCCGCTTTGTTCGCCATAAGTTGGCAGGGTATGCTCAGACGTGAGTCCCTTGCTCACTTTGCCACTGGATTCAAGGAAGCCTGGCTGAAGACGGCTAAAATGCCAGAAACTGGTCCTAGGAAGCTTGTTTCCGGTCCAGGGAAGGCATGGCTTGGCAGTTCGGGCTGGACTGTTCCCATGAGGCACAGGGTCAGACTGATTTGCATATGGCCATGTCTGAACTGGGGTGGCAGAGTGGGCTAAAGAACGGTGATGGATCAAACCCAGATCTGTTGACTGGGTGTGAGTGTTTGATTGGTTCTGATGCTCCGTCCATCACCACCCCCTTTTGTTCCACTTTGTTCGCCATAAGTTGGCAGGGTATGCTCAGACGTGAGTCCCTTGCTCACTTTGCCACTGGATTCAAGCAAGCCTGGCTGAAGACGGCTTAAATGCCAGAAACCGGTCCTAGGAAGCTTGTTTCCGGTCCAGGGAAGGCATGGCTTGGCAGTTCGGGCTGGACTTTTCCCATGAGGCACAGGGTCAGACTGATTTGCATATGGCCATGTCTGAACTGGGGAGGCAGAGTGGGCTAAAGAACGGTGATGGATCAAACCCAGATCTGTTGACTGGGTGTGAGTGTTTGATTGGTTCTGATGCTCCGTCCATCACCACCCCCTTTTGTTCTGCTTTGTTCGCCATAAGTTGGCAGGGTATGCTCAGACGTGAGTCCCTTGCTCACTTTGCCACTGGATTCAAGCAAGCCTGGCTGAAGACGGCTGAAATGCCAGAAACCGGTCCTAGGAAGCTTGTTTGCGGTCCAGGGAAGGCATGGCTTGGCAGTTCGGGCTGGACTGTTCCCATGAGGCACAGGGTCAGACTGATTTGCATATGGCCATGTCTGAACTGGGATGGCAGAGTGGGCTAAAGAACGGTGATGGATCAAACCCAGATCTGTTGACTGGGTGTGAGTGTTTGATTGGTTCTGATGCTCCGTCCATCACCACCCCCTTTTGTTCCGCTTTGTTTGCCATAAGTTGGCAGGGTATGCTCAGACGTGAGTCCCTTGCTCACTTTGCCACTGGATTCAAGCAAGCCTGGCTGAAGACGGCTGAAAAGCCAGAAACCGGTCCTAGGAAGCTTGTTTCCGGTCCAGGGAAGGCATGGCTTGGCAGTTCGGGCTGGACTGTTCCCATGAGGCACAGGGTCAGACTGATTTGCATATGGCCATGTCTGAACTGGGGTGGCAGAGTGGGCTAAAGAACGGTGATGGATCAAACCCAGATCTGTTGACTGGGTGTGAGTGTTTGATTGGTTCTGATGCTCCGTCCATCACCACCCCCTTTTGTACCACGCCGAACTGGCCCCCAGCAACAGAACCAGCCCCAAGCAATAAAACCAGCCCCCACCATCCTAGCCTCTGGGGGAAATGTCCAATGCCCGATAAGACCATTTCGGGCCTGCAAATATATCTCTGAACATACATTCTTCTTTTATCTAATAGGCTATAGGGACTTGAGGCAAACTTAATCTGAAGTTACAGATAACAAAGTCTAGACACATCTGGAGCCTTTATCTCAAAATGTGCACTGTTAGACTAAAGCCACCACAAACATATAGATCCGAATGTTGCTGTGGGAACTACTAGGACCTGACCAGCTTCCTTCCTGTGGGATCTTCAAATCTTGCAGGTGTTCCTTGAATTCTGTGATTCTTGAATCCTGCAGTAGATCATCAAATCCTGTTATGACCTGCCACTCAGATAAGGCATATATTCATGGTTTTTGGGGTGGCCGCATAAGGACATCATTGACTGTGCTGGTGATGGTGAGTAACAACTGGTTAACACATATGTGACAGCCTTAATACTCAACAGCATGACCCTTGTCATGCACCACAGATTACATCGTGAGTGGAAATGCCTTAAGCAAAGAATGAACGGGGATGGCCAATAAAGTCCAGGATCAGATGTGAATGGAAGTGGGGGAGAGTACCTGTAACAAGCCATAACATGCAGTACCCTAGAAGTTGTAGGTACAAGAGAGTTACCTTAGTTACAGTAGGACATGGAGAAAGGGTGCAGGGAACCATAGTATTTTAAGGGGTTCTGGTATGATAGGATGGAGATTCAGGAGTGAATTGTGCGGGGTGTGGCTTGGCGAACGAGCTGAATAGCAGCGTGTGGGTGAGGCTCCCAACTCGCCCGGAGGATTCGGCGTTCCGCGGCACTTTTGCCGCTCGTCTGGAGACATGCGAGGGCATAGTAAGCTGAGAAGTCTACAGGGAGAGGCTTGAGGACCCTGTAGCGTCGTCCGAATATGCTTTCAGAGACAGTGAGTCCCCGTTGCGGCTATTTTTGAAGCGCAGCCGCCATTTTGTTCTTTCGCGCGCGTTGCGCATCTCCTCACACAATATTGCAAACTTGCTCTTTTGCTCCTACAAGTCCTCACGCTTCTATACAAATGTTTTAGAGGCTGTTTTTGAGCAGTATCTCTTTCATATACCCAATTTTCTGGTGAAGTCTCTATGGGCAACGCTCCTGTCAGGTGTCAGTGACGTGTGTTTCTTCCAGGACTGAGATGGGGCTTGTTTGTGGTGTGAAGGGCACTGCCTTGATAGCCTTTGTCATAATTTCATTAAGCAACGTTGTCACGGGTGACACTATGGCAATGCAGCCATGCTCCGTTCTCAGAAGCCGATGTCAGCTGTGCAGACCCTGACATTTCATCATAGCTGATACACACTTGTTTTGAGGAGAGAGGTTAGCTGGCAGTTTTTCTAGAGGATTCCAGATGGATGGTTTTTACAGATGACTGCTTTCACCTACTTTAAAATTCTTTTGCTGTTGTCGCTGTACTCTGGACTGTGACACTTTGAGAGCGCCTCGTTTCATCAGCTGACAGGTTTTCTCTCTTCACATCCCTTGTTCTATGACTCCTTAACAGGCACGAGGCTGGCTTGGCGAATGACTGGCATTCTTTCCATTATTTGAAAAGGTGGGGTTTTTTTTATCCTCACCGGTGTTGGCCTGCCTCACTGCCCAGCGTATTACTTCGTATAGTTGTGAGTTTACTTTCCTCTGTGACATTTTATATCGTTACGCCTGTTTGTTGCAAAGCCTGCTTTAATACGGAGTGTGTGGAGCGGCTTTATGGGCAGAACGAAGATACCCCACTCCATAAATTCCAAGCCAAAACACGTTTTTATTAAAAATTCGAAAATATTCTCTGAATTCTCTAGGCTAACAGACTCCTCAGACCTCTCTTCTCAAGAATTAGATAATGCGATGGAGCCCCCGTCAACAGCTCAAGGGAAATCTAACACCAAACGCCTAAAGTCACCACCCAAGTCAATTTCGCCTGTATCGATGGAGCTACTTTTGGAGGAGATAAGAGCTCTTCGACCTTTCATGGAAGAAACTAACACAAAACTGCAAACTTTAACAGACAATTGGTCCCAGCTGGAGGCAAGAGTCTTTTCTGTTGAACAAAATGTATCCTCATTTAAAGAAACGTCAGTCAAGGTCTCTCATCTCCACTCTCAAGTATCCGTTCTCCAGAAACAGGTCGAGGATTTGGAAAATCGCAATAGAAGAAATAACCTCCGCATTTACGGCCTGGGAGAAGGTCTTGAGGGGTCGGACTCTATCTCCTTTTTCAAATCATTACTCCCGAAGCTGTTCCACATGCCAGACGGAACGACCCTTAATATCCAGCGGGCGCATCGTTTAGGCCGTATTCCATCGCAGACCTCGTCCACATCAAGACCAAGAGGTGTTATTTTATACTTTTTGGAATACACAGATTTGTTTAAAGTCCTCTCAGCAGTAAGAGCTTCGCCAAAGATTACATGGTTTGGTTCGTCTTTGTTTTTCGCACAGGACTATGCCAAAGCTACTGCAAATCGTCGCAAGGCCTTCTTAAACATGCAAGCTGAGCTCCGTTCCTTAGGAGCCAGATATGGCCTTTTTCATCCCTGTCACTTCAAAGTTACACACAATAATAAAACAATTACTTATGAGGATCCTCTGCGGCTGCAGAGCTATATCAATTCATGTAGACCGACTGCTATGGATTTCTCTGGTTTTGTTCCATCTCTTAATGTTTGATGTGACAACGCATTGTATTTGCTAGTTATATTGCTGTTATCCATAATATGCTTTCTTATATTTTGGAATGTGCCCTTTGAAGGGTTAAGGTTTCTGATTTCACTGTTGCTGACCTTATATCAGTCTCTCCTTTGGTTGCTTATTTTCTTCTACTCTCCCTATTGCCATTTTCGCCTCATTCTGTCATATTTATTCTAAAGATTTTCTTTTTTTGCCTCCGCAGATGCTCCTTCTGTGCTTCATGATGTCCTCCCGGCTGTCCGTTTAGCCGATCCCTGGATGTGTCGTCCATTCCATGTGGTTCCGCCCTCCCCCTCGTGTTCACTTGGTCCCTTCTCGTGTAGGTATGTTGTCCCCTCATTGTTTTCATTTTTTATATGTTTCTATTTTTCTTCTTTTTCCTACTCTTTTTGCACTTCCGATTACCCTCTTATCCTGTGTGATGTTTAACCTCCTATTCTTCGCATTTCACTTTTCAATTCTTCTCATGATTCACTTTCTTTCATTCTTAAGGTGGCTTAATCCTAAATTTTGGATTACTTATTTTCCTTACTATCCATTTGCTCCTATCTTTTCTTACTAGATCACAGCTTTGGCTCCGGCTTTCTCTGCTCTTTTTGCTCTCGTTTCAGACTTCTGATATTATTTCTTTTATTATTTTGTATCTATATTGTTTCTTCTACCTGGCTCCCTATAACTTAGCCTTCGTTTTGCTACTCTTCTCTATTCTTTTTTATGATTATTCTTCAAGTTAACATTATTGTTCTGTCATGTCTGTGAGAAGTTGGCCTGATGTATGATGTCACTAGTTCTAGTGTACACCTCATATCAGTCCAAACAACCCTTATGGTGATTGGTTGTAAAGTCAACCTTATAGACCAGCTATCCTAGTGGTAGCATGGACAAGAGCAGTCTTAGGCTAAACTCTGAATGGCATGTGAAGCCAGCTGTGATACCATATATAATCCCTTGAATACCAAATGAAAGGACACCACAACGGATATATATATAAAATAAAGTGTATTTATTCTAGTCAAACCCTCAGCACTCTTTATGAGATTAGAGGTAAGTACAACACAGTCTTATTTAAGCATACATTAAGTCACACAGGTAAGTAATACAGTTAGGCCCTAGGGGCCATGCAAACCATATACTAAGTAAGTGGTATAAGGACCACTGTCACGGAAATAGGATAGGCCTAGGCCTAGGGAATCACTGGGGCTACACTACACTAGCAACAGTTAGGAAGTGGGAGGCCCACGGGATTCAGGTGCAGAGTGGAAACACTCACGCGTAATGCGTAAAAGTCGATAGAATTACTAGCAGTTAGAAATTAACAGTTTTAGGACACTTCTGGTATAGCTAGAAAGTCGAGACTCGGAAACTAGACCCTAGGATAGTCAATACCCTTGTGAGCACCGAAGTACCCAAGTTACCTAGCCTACGGGCTGCGGGTGCATAGGTGTGAACTTGCGTCGGGTTTCGTCGTGGACTTCTATGGATGCCTGAAGGAAAGTTGCTGACAGGCAGTCAGTGAAGAGTGTCCGGTGGATCCCAAGGCTGGGATCAAGAAGAGAGGAGACCTGCAAGCAGAAGGGACAGAGTCAAGGTCACTAGCCAGTGACCACGTGGAACCAGGAAGGAACCAGGCGATGTCGTGAAGATTGCAGGTGAAGGTGCAGCTTGTCGCTGCAGCCACGAGGACCAGGGAATGTCGAGGACGACCAGGACCAGGAGGCAAGCTGTCCCAAAAAGGCTTTTGCTGTCGGCGGCGTCGAAGTTGGACTAGGACTCACCAAGCCTTGGCAAGCGGAACCCACGAAGAACGGAGGACTTGCTTCTGGTGCAGACCAGGAAGGTCTGGGGTGCTTCTCTTTTTCAAAGAAGCAGGAGCCAGTCTGGAGGAGCCAAACCAGTGGTGAAGATTTCAGGATGCGTCGTCACAAAGGCCACTAGCCAGCGGGCAAGCAACCGGACATACGCGGCAAGCAGGAAAATGCAGAAGGGCCCCACGCAGGACTCGTGGAGTGTGGGGGGCTGATCTTCGGTGCAGATGGTGCTTGGGGTTGGGGCTTCTCAATCCCCGGTGCACAACTTCGAGGGTGCCTCAGAAGCTGCGCTTGAAGATACTAGCCACATTTCCCAGGTAGCCGGTCCCATGTCTCTCGTCGCCTCCACGGATCTCAGCTCGGCTGTGGATGTGGATCAGGGTCGGAGAAGTCTGGAAGTCAAGGCTCTGGTCGGGCTCTGCAGTCGGTCCCTCGTAGAACTTCAGCAAAGCAAAGGGTAGTCTCTTGATGGTGCCTGTTTGCACAGGGTAGCCACTCCTTGGCCACAAGGGAGATTCTTCAGTCTTCTTCTTTCGTCGAATGTCGAAGGTCCAGAGTTTCTGTTCAAGTTGCAGGTTCAGGATAATCTAATCTCCTGGGGCCCAGCTACCACTCTTATCCAAATCTGGGGGGCTGGGTTACCTGCTAGGTCACGCCTTATGGGTGGGACCTGGGAGGGGGGTGGTTACACCCCCTTCCCTTTGTCCAGTTTCGCGCCAGGACTGGGGCTGGAGTGCCCCAGCACCGGTTTGAACTGGACTATGCATGGGACACCTTGTGTGCCCCAGGCATGTCTTATTCCTTTCAGCCCTCCCTGCCCCAATACACTAAAGTCTGTCTGGGGAGGTGATAGCACCTCCCCAAGCAGGAAACCTATTGTCCAAGCCTCCCTTGCCGGGATCACTACCAGCAGCAGGAGGTCAGACTTGTGTCTGTGGCAGCAGCATCCATTTTGTGATGCTGAGGCTTTGGTTAGAGTTAAACAGCAAAGTAGGATTTTAACATGTATCTCCCTCTAGAAGGGAGGAATAATATCCTCATCACCAGAAATGGTATGGGGGTATTATTCCAAAGTGTTAGACACCTTACACGACATGTTTTGATAAAGCCAAACCATAGTTACCATAACCGTTTAAGATTATAAGGCACTTTAAGCGTATATGGTAGGCTATATCATAGAACAGCTATAAGGACATGGTTCCGAAAGCTGCAGACAGGCTCAGCTCATGCTAGAGCACCATCTCACATGTTACCAAGCACTCTGCCTCCAGGATTGTTAAGGCCTGCCATAGGAGTGACTGATAGGTACACATGTGTCTATATATAAGGGTAGATATAGGCATACTATATCTAAGCAAGGGGTGATTACACGACCTTGCCCCAGCTGAGTGATCAGCCAGTTGTGTCTGATTGGAAGGCCAGACCAGGGGTGGCATAATACATGCTGCAGCCCCTGGGAGGCCTAGGGTACACCTATGCCCTGGGTACCTAGGGTACACTGTACAGGGTCCAATAAGGTGATCCTTACCAATTGGGAATGTACCTAGGGCACATGGAGTCCATTTTAAAGAGAGAGCAGACAGCCTGAGACCCTGAATGGCAGGATCTCAGGCCAACTAAGTCGAAAAACCAGCTAGACACTAGGCAAAAAGTTGGGGGTAACCATAGTCAGATATCCACCTTCCTACAATGTCATTGAAGTTAATTTCATGGAATTTTAGGGGATTGAATTCTCCCATTAAAAAAAGACAAAGAGTTCTGTCTCATTTAGCTAAGTTAAATGCAGACATAATATTCTTGCAAGAGACTCATCTCACGGAGAATGAATCGTTGAAACTAAAAAAAGGTTGGGTAGGAGAAGTTTTCTTTTCCAAAGGTGACGGTAAACGTAATGGAGTCATGATACTATGTCGCAAATCGCTCAAATTTACGCTCATTTCACAGGAGTCTGATGTTGATGGTCGTTGGCTTTATGTTAAGTTGATGTTGAAGGATGTTCCAGTCTCTTTTTTTAACGTTTATGGTCCAACTGGTGGTGATGCATCTTTTTGGTCCTCAATTAATCAACAGCTTACTCTCTGTATGGAGGACAATTTCATACTAGCTGGAGATTGCAATCAGGTTTTTGATCCTTTTGTGGATAGAAACTCCAAAGTCTCATTTATCCCCAATAAATCTCATAAATCCTTTGTACATGCCATTACCCAGCATAAACTCTTAGATGCTTGGAGACTGTGTAACTCAACCACTAGAGAATATACTTTTTTCTCCCCGGTGCACCACTCTCAAACACGTATTGATCATTTTTTTATATCCCATACTTTATCACAAGTACTTACAAAGGCAGATATCGGACCATGCACCCATTCTAATTGATTTAGATGTTTTGCCCAAAGTTAATACCCCTAGAAGATGGAGATTTAATAACTCCCTCTTGATGGAGGAGTACTTCTCCACAAATGATACTAATTCTTTGTCCTTCTCCATCATATGGGATGCCTTTAAGGCTTCAGCAAGAGATTGTATTCTACAGTTTGCGGCCTGTAGGCGTAATATTGCTCGCAAGCGTTCAAACTCTCTTTTACAGCATATCAAGAGACTGGAGCATTCTTTTTACACATCTAATTCGAAAGCTGTTCTTGATACCCTTATAAAAGCAAAATTACTTTTTAACAAGGAATCAACTGAAAATGCTTCATTATATTTACTAAAATCTAGCGCTAAATATTATGGTGGGAAGAATAAAGCAGGGAAAATTTTAGCTAGTTATCTGAAAACAAAACATAACAAATTGAATATTGACTCTATTTATGATAGTAATTCCATTTTAAAACTTAAAGATGTAGATATTTTGGAAGAATTTGCTCTTTTTTATCAGTCATTATATGCCTCTGAAACAAACCCTTCTAATCGCACGCTCTCAACTTTCTTTTCCTCGCTGCATACACCCCAGCAACACCCCCCTGCTTTGTCTTCATTAGAAACAGACATCACACAACAAGAACTTATGCTTGCACTCCAGCATTTAAAGAAGGATAAAACACCAGGACCTGACGGTTTCACTGTTGAATTTTATTTTCATTTCTGTAAGCTGTTGCTGCCTAAACTGTACTTTTTGATTAATTCTTTTATCTCTTTGGGAAAGTCGGTGGGTTCCTTTTCAGATGCTCACATATGCCTAATCCCCAAAGAAGGCAAAGATTTACGGTTCTGTAAAAATTACAGGCCTATTTCATTTGTCAACATACACTATAAAACCTTTTCCAAAGCACTTGCCCTACGCCTAGATCCTATCCTGCCATCCATTTTAGGCAAAGAACAATCTGGTTTCGTGAAAGGACGAGTTATCAGTGATAATACAAGATTATTTTTTAATATCTTGTCTAAGGCCCCGCTCTTAAAACATTCTTTTGCAGCTATAGCACTAGATGCTGAGAAAGCATTCGATAGAGTTGAATGGCACTACCTCTTTTATACCCTTAGATGGTTTGGCTTTGGCCCTAAATTTATTTCTTTAATTTCTCTTTTATACTCCAATCCACATGCCGCTGTTTGTGCAAATGGCCTCATCTCTTCCTATTTCAATCTTGGTAGAGGAGTACGTCAGGGCTGTCCCCTATCCCCTTTTCTTTTTAACCTAGCTCTTGAGCCTTTCCTTTCGAAAATTCGCCAAAACCCACATATACATGGTTTTCAGACACCTAATGCTAACGTCAAACTAGCAGCTTATGCTGATGATATTTTACTCTTCATTTCCAATCCCATTGAATCCATTCCCGCTTTTCTACTAGAAGTTCAGGACTTTTCTTTGATTTCAGGATATAAATTAAATAGTGATAAATGTGAAATTTTACCGTTGATTAAATTTACTTTCAAAACCGACTTTATCTCCACTAATTTTGCTTGGAAGTCATCACATATCAAATATCTAGGTCTATATTTTAAATCGACAATAAAGGATACTGTAACCCTGTGTTTGAATAATTGCTTTAAAAAAATCTCCGAACTTACTTCTAAATGGCACCCCCTTTAGCTTTCCTGGTGGGGTCGTTTAGATACTATAAAAATGATGCTTTCCCCCATAATCTTGTACACTATCTCCAATATCCCGGTCCCAATTCATGCTAAATTTTTTAAATCTATTAATTCGGTGGTATCCTCTTTTCTATGGAATGATAAAAAGCCCAGATTACCAGCTTCCAAGTTGTCGCGTCCTAAAACCGAAGGAGGCGTTAACTTTCCTAATTGTCCTTCTTATCACAAAGCATTCTTACTACGACAAGCCTCATATTGGTTACTTGACTCCACAGCAGACTGTCCTTTATGGACATCTGTAGAACGTTCGCTACTATCCCCATTTTCTTTTATTGAATATCTTTCTTTCTCTCGTAAGCCCCAAACACTATCCACTCCCCTATTTAAATTCACTTCCAAACTTCTCCATCCTTTATATCCTTTGACTTCTGATACTCTTGATTCTTTTTTGGCCTCAATTTTCTGGCATAGCAAAACTTTACTAATACGTAATAGACCCTTCTATTGGAAAACATGGAGACAACGTGGTTTATTATGGGTCCATCAATTGTTTTCAGAGGATGGCTTTATCTCATTTTTGTCCCTTCAGAAATCCTATGGTTTACCTGCCTCTTGTATAACTAAATATCATACTCTTCGCACTATAACACTTGACATATACAATCAGCTTATCGGTAATTCCGCTGTCTCTCCCATTAATGCCTCCCCCACTGGCTTATCCACTATCCTACGCACTAAACCCAAAGCTTCTGTCCTTTATTCATTTCTTCAATCGACAGGAATATCGAGGCAAAAGTCCAAAATTGAAATTGCTTGGGAGACGGATTTCAATGTCGTCTGGTCCTTACAAACGTGGACCAAGATCTGGATTAAAATTCGCAAAACCTCACGAACAGCAAGGTTAACACAAACATTATTTTATGTATACAATAGGATTTTGCTCTCTCCCCATTCTCTAAACATTAGATTTCCCGCAGTACAAAATACCTGCTGGTCTTGTAGGTCTTCTGATGCCACTCTTTTTCATATGCTTTTCCTTTGCCCTTCTGTGCATAAGTTCTGGACCCAGGTCTGGTCTCAAATTAACTCAATATTTGGCACGAATTTCCCATTTTTTATAGGTGACATTTTCTTGGGGAGCATCTCCCCGGTATGGGATGATTATGACATCAATGTTCAAATTGTAGATTTGTTGATAGCCGTTGCTTTTCAGCATATTACGAGGAATTGGAAAGACTTTGCAAAAATTTCATACAAAGCTTGGCGGTATGATGTTTGTTATCATCATAGACTGGACACGTTTTTGCTTTTTCCTTTCCGCATGGCTGCAAAGAGAATCCAGCGATGGTCACCTGTCACTACCTTTTTTGATAAGTGTGCGTTGAAATGTGCTCTACAACTCCCATCTCAGCAAGAAGTTCTTAAACCTCCATGACTTGTACCATGATTTCTTCTGTTATTCTCCTAGCTCTTTCAGAATTTTGTAAGTTATACCAGTTATAATTTTCTTTTGCTGTGCTCTTAATGTTTTTTTCGCTTGTATATTTATATTGATTACCTTTGTATTATATTGCTTTTTGCTTAAAATTATGTATTGTTTTATGCCACCTTTTACACCTTTTTCTTCAATAAATATTTTTCTGAACTAAAAAAAAAAGGAGTGAATTGTGCCTCCTCAAACACATTCCCATATACCACCAAACAAAAGCCCAGATTGCCATATCCCAAACTGCGAGAAGCAGATGTACAAACACACAAAAACATCAGAACTGGGGAGATGGCATACAAACCAGTCACTTACTTCTACTGCTAATTCCTTTGTCATGATCATTAGAGTTCTTGCTTTTGAGTAACATTGGTCAGCTGTGCTGACAGTCCTCTGGTCTTGGGAGGCTCTTTCTCCTTAAGCATATCCTCGGCAAATGTCTCTGTTGGCTCAACCTCAAGTCAAGTGCATAAAGGGACAAACTCCTCTCTCTGCTCAGGGCATTCTTCTCCCCTATTTCCTCTCCTGTATAAAAGTTAGGACAGGACTGCTGTTATTGGTTTAGTCCTAGACTTCCGTTTTACAGCAACACATTGTACTTCAGCTGCTTCATGCCTAGCTCAAGGAAACAGCAGACAGCTGCTTCAGAAACTGAAGGACATTCAAAGTATTGACTTTTCATTCCCTGTACTGCTGGTAGCATGGCCTAACTGCCAAACATGGCGTCTATGTAGAGAAGCAGTTCCCCAGCCTTGTGAAAATCCCAATACACACACTGGGGTGGAGGCAACATTCTAAGGCAGATTGCGGAGCCGCTGCGCCTGGCCCCTCTGAACGCTGTGGACAGTGCCCGAAATCCTGGAGGAGCACTTTGCTTGGTCTGGATCTCTAAGCTAAAGCTGTGCAGCTGCTCGGCCTTGCGGCATGGCTTTCCCACTTGGCCTGGGCTGGCCTGCGGTGGCTGCCACTTGTATTGGCTTGGTTGTTGGCAGTCCCTTGGGAACTGGAGGGCCTGGGGCTGCAGGGTGAGTGTGGTCCTCTGCAGCACATTGAATGCCACGCATAGTCTGACTTTGTTCATATAATTTTCATTACACCGGCTGTTAACTATTCCATAGTCCTGAGGAAGACTCGTTGTGCATGAACACATACGTCCAGGGTCGAAAATCTTTTGTATAATGAATGAAGTATGAATGAAGTAGCACTTATTGAGCGCGTAGCTACCCGAATGCATCCCAGCGCTAAGCAATTAAAAGCCTAAGGCAATGGGGGAGTCATTTAGGGGAAGAGCCACGTTTTTAGCAGTTTACGAAAGGCCTGATGGTTGGGTTCCTTTTTTAAGTGCAAAGGAAGGGAGTTCCATAGTTTTGTGGCATTGTAGGAAAAAAGCCGACCACCACTTCTGGCCTTCTTAATCCTGGATACAACGGCCAGATGCAGTTCATCTCAGTGCAGCCGCCTATTAGCCCGATAGGGCTGAACCATGGAGTGATTGATAGCTGGTCCATTCCCTCCTAACATCTCGTGAGTGATGCACAAAGCCTTGAAATGAACCCTATCCCGTACAGGGAGCCAGTTGAGGGACTTCAGGGCAGGTTTTGCCGAGTGCCGATTCGGGATCCCCACGAGCATCCTTGCAGTGCAATTCTGCACTGTTTGGAGTTTTTCAAGTGATGAGCTTGGCACACCTAGATATAGGGCATTACCGTAATCCGTGATAGGATGAGTGCCTGGACCATCAGCTTCCTAGTCTGAAAGGGGAGAAGGGGAAGTACTTTGCGAATCATCCTGAGGATGCCATAACAGGAAGCCACGACTTTAACTGGTCTGTGTCTTGAAGCTAAGGTTCTGATCGAGCCAGATGCCCAAACTCTTTATCTCGGTTTTAGGGGCGGGAGCAGGGCTCAAACAAGCTGGCCACATTATGTCAACTTTAAAGAGGGAGGGATTGCCAAGAATCATTATCTCAGTCTTGTCGCCATTCAGCTTTAGATACGAGTGATTCATCCACTTGGCGACTTCTTCAAGGCAGGGGCTGAGGCCATTGGAGGCCTGTTCAGTGTAATTCAATGCTACGACCAGTTGGGTGTCATCCGCATAGGTCACTATATGGACCCCGAAAGGAAGGACGGTGTCCACAAGCGGAGCTATTGAAACAATAAAAAGGGTGGGGCTCAGGGACGATCCCTGAGGGACTCCGCAGTGAAGGGGTAAAGATTTTGAAGTGACCTCATCCTCAGACACCTGGAAATATCTTTCTTCCAGGAAAGATTGCAGCCATGTTAAGGCTGTTCCGGTCACCCCCAAATCTCTAAGCCGGTGGACCAGGATTTGGTGGTTGACCATGTCGAAGGCTGCACTAAGGTCCAAGAGAGTCACAGCTGAGGAGCCATCTTCATCTTGAATTTTTCTGGATTCTTCGACAACTGCCAGCAGAGCAGTTTCGGTTCATTGGCGAGGGCGGAAGCCGGTTTGAGAGAGATGGAGAAGGCTATGGGATTCCAGGAACGTGGAGAATGTAGAGTTGACATGCTTCTCCGCTATTTTGCTGATCCCTGGAAGAAGGGAGATGGGGTGATAATTACCCAGCAAGTACGGGTCAAGGCTTGGGGCCCGATTCACAGAACTAACTTAAGACAAAATCCTAAACTTACTACTTTTGGTATTCACAGAAGTTAGGATTTTGTCTTAAGTTTGTCTTAAGACAACCTTAAGACAAACTTAAGACAGTCTTAAGACAGACTTAAGACAGTCTTAAGACAGACTTAAGACAAACTTAAGACAAACTTAAGACAGACTTAAGACAGACTTAAGTTAGGATTTTGTCTTAAGTCTGTCTTAAGTCTGTCTTAAGTCTGTCTTAAGTCTGTCTTAAGTTTGTCTTAAGTCTGTCTTAAGACTGTCTTAAGTCTGTCTTAAGATTGTCTTAAGACAAACTTAAGACAAAATCCTAACTTCTGTGAATACCAAAAGTAGTAAATTTAGGATTTTGTCTTAAGTTAGTTCTGTGAATCGGCCCCAGCGTTTCTTTAGGAGGGATTTCACCATAGCTCTTTTCCACTGTGGGGGAACCACACCCGTGGAGATTGAGGCATTGATCAAATCCACCATGATCGGGGCGACTGATTCAGCCAACTGCTTCAAGATCTTGGGTGGGGCTGGGTCTCTGAGCGACCCGCTGTTGATGAGTGCCGAGATGGCCTGGAGCAATTCCAGGTTCATCAGGGGAAAGGTCTCCAAGGAGTGTTCCCTATTATGTGGGCCAATGTCCTCTGAGTAAGGGTTATTGTCGCTATCAACCGCGGGTGAAGGATGAGTACATTTTTTGAATTTTATTGTAAGAATAATCTGCAGGTTCGTTGCAGCGGCGACCTGTGACATCCGGTATGTCTGAAGGTGGGGGGACTTTAAGTACATTTTTCACAATATGAAAGGTTTCCTGGGGGGAATTGGAGGCCAAGGAAATTCTTTCCTCAAAGTGAGAGGCCTGGGCCCTTTTGATTTCGGTCTTATCAGTTCTGATGGCTTCCCTGTAACCCAATTTCTTGCTAGGGGAGAAGTCCTTTCTCCAGGCTCTTTAGATTTTTTTACAAATCTGTTTTAATTCCCGGAGCTTGGGGGAATACCAAGCTGCCCTATTGAACCCTCCTTTCGTCTGAATCAGTTTCTTCGGAAGGACCTGGTCTAAAGAGCCCTCAATCCAATTGTTGCATTTCTCATTAGCAGCAATTGGATTGGTAACAGGGAGTGGCTTGGACTTTTCCAATCCTGACACCCACCTCTCTAAAGGGAGTTTGGGCCAAATACGGGACAATGATCGCATTGGCCTAGTTAGGGAGATGGCACATGTGGGGGTCCAAGAAAATGGCATCAGAAAATGATCAGTCCAGGGTAAAGGGGTGGGTTCCTTTCCCGCTATTTCCTCCAGATTGGAGAATATAGGGTCTAGAAGTTGTCCTTTGGAATGGGTCCCATGCATAACCTTCTGTGTAAGCTGAAAGGCCGCAAGATCCTGTGACATTTCAGATGCAACTATGGATGCATGTTCATCAAAATGTATATTAAAATCCCCCAGGAGAGTAAGATTAGCAGCAGTACTAGCAAGATTCACAGCCATCTCCACTAGTGATTTGCAAAACTGGCCCATGGGCCGGGCGGGCGACTGATGAGAATACCTGAAAGGGAGAGCGTAGGAGCAAATCCTATAGTAAAATGGAGGTTTTCACAATCTGGTAAAAGGCTATCGAACAAGCGGCAGCTAAGGTGTTTTTTATAAATAATAGCGATGCCACCACCTTTGCCTGTCGTCCTATCCAGCCTTTGCATTAAATAACCAGAAGGGAGAGTTTGAACAATATCAGGCTCTGAGCCTGATTTAAGCCAGGTTACTGTAAGAAACAGTACTTCTGGACATTCCTCCTTTAAAAGAATGGAGATCTCCGCTGTGTGTTTAGGTAGCAATCTACACTTTCGCAGAAACATAATTAAAAGTTTCAAGGCGGGCAAAAAGGTGGAGGGGGATGACAAAAGCATAAATGGACAGTGTGCGCAGCTGGGATCAGGGTTGCTAGGGGAGAGGGAACGGGCACAGTTCACCCCTGGAGCTATATTTAGCTGTCTGAGCTGCTCACCATTATAGTGATAGGTATTTGAAGAAAACTGACCAGGGGTTATGACCCCTGGCCCTGGCTGGATGTGGACGGGCGCAGACGGACTTGCCTGTGGCATGCCTTCGGTGAGCCAGTGGCGTGCCCGCTGCCAACGTGCGTTGTGCAGTCGCGTCATCCGTGCCTTAAGTAGCCTGAGCAGGGTCCAGCCACTAGAGCGCAGACTCAAAATGGCTGCCAAAGTGCGAGTGCAAGTGTAAGTAAAGAACAATTCGCCCCCCTGAGCTATAACACAGCTCAACAACAATAAAAACATACTCAAAGTACAATTTTTAAAAAGATGCTCCAAGATTTTTTTTTATTAAATGCCCCCAATTCTAAAAATCTTCACTGGTGGTGCTTCGAGCATAGTGACTGCTCGTAATTGCCTCTGCTAATCGCTGCACAGTCGCGTCATCCGTGCCTTAAGTAGCCTGAGCAGGGTCCAGCCACTAGAGCGCTGACCCAAGATGGCTGCCAAAGTGCAAGTGCAGTATAACATCCATTTATGAGGGTGGTTGTCTCATTTTCTTGTATAACTAGGATATATGAACATGAATATATCAAGTGATTACAGACTTATGTGTTTTGTGTTACATTACTGATTGATCTCTCCAAGAGTGAATATTGACCACAGTGGTGGTATTGACCAGTTAATGGTCTAGATGAAGGTGTATGGCTGGAACACTTATATCTGCAAAGGAATTGTATTTTCTGACAGAACTCATTGTAGATTTATAAGATTGTCCACCCAGGTTCTGAGGGATGCAGGGCTGCCCCATTATCATTAATGGGATAAAGGTGAAGGCGAATGCCTGTTAGGCTATTTTTCCTTCATTCATTTTAATATCCACTGAGACATTGTTATACAGTAAAGATTACATAAATAAACTTATACAGCGCCAGGGTGATTAATGAATATGAACAACAGAGGTGCACCACATTTACAACAAATAAAGTAAAGAAATGTGTCTTCTCTTTTATTGTCATTTTCTTAAGGTTGCTTCACATGTACACAGCAAAAAACCCAACCAACGCGTTTCTCCACGTAAACAATTAACTTCTTCTGGGCAAGGTGTCTAGAGAAATAGCAACATCTCCTCCATCACATATTCCAAAGTGACTAGTCGATATATTTTTTCTCAAATGGATGGAAAGAAAAGGGCAGATCCACCCAACATCAAGCAGTTCAATTGGTGCCAAGCAGGAAACCGAAAAAGCACCCCTATCAGACCCAGTGTGAGGAGCAATGCTCTTTACTGATTTTGAAATGATAAATGATTGGTTTTTTTGGTAAATGTGGTGCACCTCTGTTGTTCATATTCATTCATTTCCCCTAGCTTAGGGTGGCATCTTTTGACAGAGGGTGCTTACAGGGAGTGCAGACAGTGGAAGGTATACTCTAGGGACTACAACCAAATACTTTGGGAGATAACTGTAGAGGTGCAGCACTTTTTTGTGTCCACTGCCACCTTTCTTATAACAGAGCCAGGGTGCGACTGTTTTTTAGGTACAATAGCCGCACCCTTGGACACTACACTAAATGCAAAATTGTCAAAGTTTGAGAAGCTTGAGAAAAAATTGGTACAAGCCAGCTCACATGGACATCTATTAGCAAAATATTTACAGTCCAACATTATCCCTGAAAGCCTCCAGGTGAGGAATGAACCTGAAACTTTTATGCTGTTCCAAAATTCTTTAAAGGTTTTAATTTTGTTGCTAATGATTGTTCGAGGCACTGGATGGTGTAAGGGTGGAGACAGCACTTGAGTGCATCAGGAAATTAAATGAGGAGATAGCGGGTCTCAAGAAAGAAATCCTTGAGGATGGAGAATTGAACAATGCTAAATCCCGAAATCCTGGAGGAGCACTTCACTCAGCCCGTAGCTCTAAGCCGGGGCTGTGCAGCTGCTCGGCCTTGAGACATGGCGTTCCCTCTCTGCCTGGGCCAGCCCGCGGCTATTGCCGCTTGTATTTGCTTGGGTGTTGGCAGTCCCTCGGCGACTGGAGGACCTGGGTCTGCAGGATGAGTGTGCTCCTCTCCATTCCCCATGGCCAGTAACTGGGATTGGGAAGCAAGTTCTACATAAGGCGTGGTCACTCCTAGCGCTGCCCGCATGCCCCTTGGCTACATGATTGGGGGCACTGGAGAGAGCGGGCCAGACCGGGTCTGAAGACTTCATCGACCTGCAAGTGTATGCCCCTATCAAGCGACTGTGGCCCCTATTGCTTGGGGGGCCCACACATTTTGACACTGAGGCGCTGTGCACCAAGGACACTTGGGGCTGACTGGAGACCTTGACCCATCACCTCGGCGGATCGCAAGTCCTGCCCACCAAGTTTTGCCTGGCCCTGGTGCATCCAGCTCTGAATTTGGGGTCACATTCAAGCCGGACTTTACTTCTGGGGGTGCCACGTTCAAACTTCCCCAGTTCTCAGTCTGCTGTGGTGGTAGCCCTCGACCTGGCTACTGTTGAACCCTGAGACTGCTTGTGCCCCTATTGTCCCGTGGTGTGCTGGCACTAGGTGTAGCAGCTCACTGATTACATTGGCCTCGTTGGCTCTTTGTAGACCCTTCCCTTCCCTCTTGTGAAGCACAGCACTGACACGGGCCTTGGAAGGTCTATGGGAGGAGGGAGAGATTGCGTGGGAATTGTACTGGCCCTCATATGGAGACCCTGACTGGGGACCTGCATCTTCCGCCTTAGAGTGGCTGGTAGCCACCCATTCAGGTGGCTTCTGACTCAGCACCCCCCCCCCACCGGGGATGGATTTAGGTGTCACCACCTGCCCCAATAAACTGGAAAACATTTGTGCTGCCATTACTGATTCTCATGTGGTGTTTGAAGCTCAGTTTGACTTGTTTACCAATAAACTGGCGATCCTTTGTGAAAATCAGCACAAGCTGTCTGAAAAGATCACCACAAATACACAGGCACTGGGAGATCTGTGGCCGGATGCCCGGGCTGTTGCTGAGCAGGCTCGAGACATTGCAGAGAGACTGCAAATTGACGAAAGCTAGAAGATGCAGAGGGTCAGTCACACTGCAATAACTTTCATCCTAATGGCCTCCCGGAGTTTGCAAAGGGAGTGGACATGGTGCAGTTCCCAGAATGATGGATTTAGCAGGAAGTGACTCCTGCTAAGCTTTCACCTTATTTAGTGATGGAACGTGTGTACAGAGTGCTGGCCCATCACCCCCCTGGCCTGTGGTGGGAGACTTTTGTACTATTTTGACCGGTACACTGTGTTGAATGCGGTTAGAGATAAAAGTACTGCTCAGTTCGAAAATGATACGGTAATGTTTTTCCTGAATTACACACTGGTAGTCCTGCACCAGAGGGCTTCCTTTCTTCAGGTCAAGTGGCAGCTGCATGAGATGGGCCTCAGGTATGCTCTTCTTTTCCCCTGTAAACTACAGATTTCCAATGGTTCACGTGCACTCTTACACAGGCCTCTACCGTAGCTGCTCGCCATTGCCTCTCCCAGCATAGCCAAGGATGATCCACGTTATAAACACTGTCCGCTGACTGCACCGCCGGCACTCAAAAGGGGAGACACCTATGCCTGGGCAATGCTGAAAGGATATGCACAGTGCTGCTTCTCTTCAGGGGCTTTCATTGATGCCTCACCTCTTAACATCAGATTTGGCTGCCTCTGGTGATGACATCTGAGAACTCCAGTTCCGATGTTACTACCCCTACCGGGGTTCATAGCTCATTCTATAGAGGATTTGACGTAAACCTGTGTACTGCGATGCTCCAAATGGGTCTGCTCCATTGCTGCCTTTCCATTGCTGTACTCATTGCCTTTGGTACTGTTGACTTTATATATGGATATACTCAGGGTTATACCCCCTGTGGATCTTTTGACCATGACTGAGACCCCTGGCCTCCTTATGACTATTGTCTTATCCTCCTATGCACGGCTAGAGGCACACTGACTCCTGTGCCTACTCAATATCAGTTTCTCTTGGGAGTTATGATGGTTATTGTGCCTTTTCCCTCACCCTGTTGGGGTCCTTTTTTTTTTCTTTTGTCGTTTGAGTTGTTTGCTGTTTTTGGACTATTGCAAGGTTAACTGTCCTATCAATGCCTTTCTCATCCATTTTGGGTTTCGATGGTGCCCACCTGCTCATTTCCCTTTCCACCCTACCATTGATTCTTCTCTATTGGAGCCTCCCATAGTGCCTGTTGCTTGGCGGGGACTGCCTCTACTCTTTTTCCCTCCCACACTATGGTGGTTACCAGTTATAATTTATCTGGAATGTCCGGGGAATCAACTTGGTGCATAAACGGTATAAAGTTCATGCTGCCTTGCTCTGCTGGGGGTGCATGAGGCCCTTTTCCAGAAGACACATTTTTTGTATAATGAGGTGGTTAAATTGCAGTCCAAATATAGAAGTTGGGTGCTTGGTTCAGGCTATTCGGCCTACTCCCAGGGAGTAGAGGTCTGGATTAGGGTGGGGACACCCTTCAGGGTAGACAGGACATTTGTGGCCATGGACGGCCAGTTCCGGCTAGTTTTAGCAGCCCTTAAAGGGCGGTCTCTGAATCTCGGGGTGGTGTATGCACTACACTCGCACCATTGGCCCTTTTGATCCCTACTTACCTCTACCATAGCAGACTGGCCGACTACTCCATGGATCATCAGTGGAGATTTTATTACCATTCTCGATGCTTCCTTGGATCAGACTACGCCGCTGCTACCTCAATCCCCCGTGTTGTTAAATGCTATTCATTTCTGCAGTTGGCTCACCCACTGGTCCCTGGATGACACTTGGTGCATAAAATACCTGGCATGCTGAGATTTTTCTTTTAATTCTTCAGTTCACAAACTACACTCTTGCCTGGACTATTTTATTTGTTCTGCATCTGTCCATATGACTGTGCCCTTCATCAGTTATCATCCCTGGGTTTTCATTCCTGGCTGCTCTCTACCCATAACTTGTTACTGATTAAATTGTTTGGGGGCCCCCTCCCTCTCTAATACCAACTTGACAACTATTGCCCACGATGCTAGAGGACGCGGTCCTCCAGCAGACTCCGCTCGAACACTTCAACACCTTCATCAGGGTTAGTACGGGGATGGCTTCCTCGCCGTTGGTCAAATGGGACTCCTTTAAGGTGGTTACCAGAGGGATTTGTATCAAAACTATGGTCGGTGTGTGGTATTTGGTCACAAGAGGTTCGGTAGCTGGAGGCGGCTCTAGGCATGGCAGAATGGATGGTGGTGGTTGACATGGGGACACTGGATGCCCTGAAAGGAGTGCAGGCTGCTGTGTTTGAGAAACTCAAAATACTTCACTTTCATGATCATGTCGCAAGAAAATAAAGGTGACAAATTCAGTCACCTACTGGCAAACTGCTCTTGACCTGTTACCTTGAACCTACTCCACTACTTATTCGTCTTCAGTTTTGCAAAGTTGCTCCCACTCAATATTCGATAATGTCACTTTCCATGATTATTAACAGGCATTATATTTGTCCCCGGCCCCGATTTCTCCTCCAGGCCTTCTTCACTGAGGCTCCTGTGACTCGGCTTACGCCCATTGAATGGCTAGCCAGGAGATTGTCTCTTGTTGTCATAAGACACCTACCTGGATCCCAGATAATTCCAATGGGGAAGCAATGCCAGTTCCCAAATCCTCCCGAGACTTGCCCTCGGTTTACAGGAAGAGACTCTGCTGCGGTGGCAACTCCCAGGGGGAAGGGGGTTGGGATGGAGAGAGTATGTAGAGTCAAAGATGCATTGGCTTGTCTACTTAACAGCGACACTGCAGCAGGCATTCACACCAGTCTAATGAATGGTTCCGGCAGATATGGTTTCTATAAATAAACAAATAATAAGGTTTTATTTAGTCTAGTATTAACTCTATCTCTTAAGGTATCACCTCAGGAAAACTTTTCAAATCTCAACCAAACTATAGTTTTCTTGTTCTTTTGTTTTTATTTAGATTGTCCATAGAGGCGCCTTCATCAAAGTTCTTGAAACTATAGTGAGTATGATTTCAGCATCAAACCCACAAGCTAATTTGGACGGGGTTAGCTTTCCCAAGTCCTCGCTGGCAGAGCCCTGCCAACGGTATGTACAAGTTGAACAAAAACACTGGTTACCTTTGTTTACAGCACGATGATGCGACTGAGCTCAGTGAGTGGTAATATCAAGTCTGTTAATGCTTCTCTCCTCTTCTTCTTGTTCTCTTTTCCATCCAGGTGCTAGAATAATGCGGGATTTTCTTCGTGGTGATGTTGAAGTGGGGAGGATCAAGGGAGCTTGCAAGACAGAGTCCTGGAAGCTGGGAAAGAAATACGTGGCAGGCGAAGAGGCTAAGTGAAGGGGAGGAGTGCGGACAGTCTTTATATAAGACTGCTTTAGAACATTCCTAAAGCTCACATTCTAATTATTTGTAACATAGAACAGATGCAGATAATTAAATTTATGAGGCTACCTTCTAGAAGTTGCATTAGAATGTTCACAAAGGTCGCATTCTAATTGCTTAAAGCAAGGAACAGGTGCAGATGATTAATTTGATGAGGCTGTCTACTAGAAGGCGTTTTAGAATGTCCACTAAGTTTGTTGTCTAATTGCTTATAGCAAGGAAGAGGTGCAGATGATTAATTTGATGAGGCTGTCTTCTAGAAGGTGTTTTAGAATGTTCACAAAGATCGCGTTCTAATTGCTTTTAGCAAGGAACAGGTGCAGGGGATTAGTTTGAAGAGGGCTGTTTTCCGGAAGGTTCATGTTGAGGTCCTCTCTGCCGGTTGCTTGATGCTCATTCTGTTGGTTTTTCTGAATGTTTCTAAGGCGCCAGACAGCAGACCTTGCATATGCATGGTAAAACATTTGTAAGAACTATTAAGCCTTTTTAAATAAACCGGGGAACACCAGCTGAAGCTAGCTATTACCAACAGAATGTAATATGGTCAAAAGTCAGGGTGCATGACGTTTGTTCACTCATAAGTGTTGGGAGGAATTATATGAGTCATGCTGGTATATTGTGATAGTCAAGAGAGGTGAGCTGTGGCAGGAATCCTGACACTTGTTTGAAGGACTTGTCATGGGTCAAGGTGCCAGGCTCCGATGGCTTGCCTGCCGAATTTTATATACACTTTGCTATGGCACTAGCGCCCAAGTTGCAATCTTTGTTCCAGACCTGTTACAATGAGGGTTCTCTCCCTCCGTCTCTTAATGCCATGCTCATTACCACCTTATTGAAACCTCATAAAGACCTGAGGACTTTGACTCCTATCATCCTTCTATTCTCAACATCAATTATAAGATCTTGACTAAGATTCTGGCTACAGAGCTGCTTCCACATTTGCCTATACTCCTACATGAGGACCAGGTGGACTTTGTTTCGGCTCGTGACAACTCATGTAATCCTCTTCATTTATGACATGTTAAAGAGGAATCAGCCTCTTATTTCTTGCCATAGTGTGTATTGTGCTGGCTGGACCTGGAAAAGGATTTTGATTCCATTGGCGATGTGTATGCATCAGCGTGGGGTGGAGTGGGGTATTCCAATCCATGACTGGATACACACAAGTGCATTTCATGCCGACAATTTACTGTTGTACATGCAAGATGTCTCTGTGGACTTGTCTTCTGTAATGCATATACTTACTGATTTTGCACGTGTTTCCAGCCTCCAGGTCAACTGGGTTAAATCCTGTATTTTACTGCTCCAATCCCCTTGTCCACACCTTTTGCTACACCCTCTTGATCGCCACCTGTCATTTGAAGATATGAGGTTCCGCTTCCTTGGGATTCAGATCTATCACTCACCAGTGAATCTATTAGAAGGCAACCTAGGGAAAACTACATGTGCCCTCCGGTCCCAGATAGTGTTCTGGGAATCTATGCCTCTGTCAGTGAGTGGGAGGGTGGACTTGGAGAAGATAATGGTCCTGCCTTCTACTATTTTGTTATCCTTCCTCTTTTCATTCCTCGTTCCATTTTTTTGGTGGGGTGCTGGTCCCCACCGTGTTGCGCTTTAGACTGTGGGTGGAGGCGGGTGAGCTTACTCTCCTGGATTTTGAATGCTATTACTTAGTGGCTCAGCAGCAGTGGCCTAATAACTGGTGGGCAGCTCTCCCCATGAGACGGGGATGTCTACTAGGGGCTTCTGGAATGGCCTATTGCATTATGCTCTTTACCCCTCCACATGAATTACGGTTCCATCTATGGGCCTGTTTTGAGTGGCCACGGTGAGTTTGGCTAAGGCGGTGAAACTGACAGCAGGATACACCCCTTTTGCTCTGGCTATCGCTTTTGTAGGCCACCCGACCGTCGCAGGTCAGTTATGGCTCAGACACCTGCGGACCTGGCATGAGGGGGAACCTCCACGGTGGGGGAACCTCCTCAGAACAGGGAACTGATTATCTTCGTTAACTTAGTATCTGAGTGGTGACCTCCCGCGTGGGCAATTCATGACATACCATTACATATGTATTTGTAGAGCACGCATCCACCAAGAAGAGGGGAGAGGATGTAGACTCACAGCTAGGGCGGTCAATATCAAATCTGTGGAACCGGGGTCAAGTCTCGGCAATGATGCCCAAGATCCTGTGATTCTGGGCAAATCCCTTAATCTCCCCGTGCCTAGCAAAAATAAATGTGTCCTTGTGTAACGCAACTGGTGCTCATGTAAAGCGCTCTGATACCTGATACATTCAGGTGAAGTTCGCACTATATGAAACTAGGAAACAAAAAAAAAGAAGGGTATCTTGGCGCTGAATGGCAGATGCTTGTTGTTACCCAACACAATAGTACTCATTTTATTGATCTCAGAAGGATGAAAGGCTGAGTAGACCCACCGGGATTTAAACCTGTGGCCATGAGGTCGAACACAGGACCCTACAGTGGACGCATTAGTCCACTAAGCCACCAGATCCACCATATGAATTTGTTATTTGTTCTTTATGGCAGTTGTTTCTCCTCCAGGATGTAGCGCCATCCACACACAAAGGTTTCCAAATCCTCCACACGGCACATACATTAGGCAAGCTCATATGATGGCTCTACAGAGCCTTCTTGCGACAGTGGGACCAGACACATGTGGCGCTCTGGATGGGTATAGAGGGAGACCTCACCTGTGCTTTCCACGACTCTGATTGGAATCAGATACTTGCATATTGCCACAGGGAGTCTCGTGGGGCCCAGTTCCAATATATACAGTTTAACATCCCCAAAAGGACCTATCTCATGTCAGCTACACTCTGTAGGATTTTCCCGAAATCAGCCAGACTTGTCCTCACTGTGCGCTGCCCGGGTAAACCTTCTTCACATGGTATGGGTTTGCCCCTCCCTGCAATCTTCCTGGGCCAAGATTCTAAAAGTTCTGACTACAATGACTGGCCTTGTCATTTCCGACTCCCCAACAGGCTTGCTTCTTGGCCTTTTCCCTCGCCCATTTTTGATTGGCCTGCTACTAGATTCCTGGACCTAGCCCTCCTTTTATTCAAGCCCGGCGGTCACTATGAAGTGGAAACAGTCCACCACCCCCTCCATTGCTGCTTGGTGCCAGGCATTTATTCTGTGGGCCACACGAAGAGTACTCTTTTGCATAAAGAGGAAGGCAGGGGTCTCCGGAAGTATAACATATCACAAGCCTGGGATATATTGTAGGAATAGTTTAAAATTAATATTCAGGATGACACCCACCTGCCAATGGGGCTCTTTGAGGATTTTATCGCTCACAATTTGCCCACTGGGTTTTGAAGGCTTTGGTTGTATAGTCAACCCTGAGCTGGGCTTTGACATGTCAATGCCATGGCTGTCCCTGAGCTCTGTGGGGAGTGTACCACAGTGTGACCCTTCCGTCCGTTTTTCTGCAGGGCAGACTCAGTACTATTATGTGATCGGTTGTTACCGGTGAGGTGGTGAGCTGGGTTTAGACAGGTGGGGTAGGGAGGGTGGTTGTATGATGTTTTCTTATACCTAAAATGTGTAGGTGCCCTCTCATGGTAAAATGTGGATGCATCCTGGCTGGTCCTTTGTATTGATCTGTTTTCATATTCTACTGTCTGTGGTAATCGATACTGTGTATAATGCTTACACCTGTACAGCAATAAAAACTTGCTAAGAAAATAAATCTGCTTCATAAAGGTTTGAATAGGAATTGCCAGTGAATTTTATCGAAGGCTTTTCCAGCCTCTAAAGCCATAAGTCCCAAGGAGATTGCATAACATTAGCTAGGGCATGGCAAACAATCCTACTGAAATACTAGGAGAATCTAACCTTCATAAAACCAGTTTGACCATTATGAATAAGAGAAGGGAGAATTATAGACAATCTTTTTGCAAGTATTTCGATATAAATGTTATAATCACGATTAAGAAGAGAGATAGGTCTGTAATCAACAACATATAGAAGATCTTGGTGTGGTTTGGGGAGAACGACTATCAACGCATTTTCAATTGACCTATCTATTGCAGCTTTGTGAGAGTAGTCCTGATACAACTGAATTAAAATGGGAGCTAAAATGTTCAAAACGTCTTCATAAAATTCACATGGAATGCCTTCTGTGCCTTGGGATTTACTCGAATTTCGGGATTTGATAGCCATATTAGATTCTTGTTGAGAAAAAAAAAATTTTATGCCAATTTGTGTGGTGGAGAATTTTTTGGTAAACCAGAGGATGGTATTAAATCATCAATAGTTTGGTAAGACATCATTGAATTATTAGTGAATAGATTTTTATAAAACGATACAAATTAATTGGCAATTTTCTTTGATCTGGTAAGCAGTTTTCGACTGGAGGATCTAATTGCATGGACTTAGGTTTTTGTTTTTGAATTCTCAAATAATTAGCCAGTAATTTACCCAATTTATTAGAGGTGTAGTACAGTTTATCCTTATCAATTCAGTTAAATTCAAAAACTTTATTCGGTTGTGAAGCAGCCATAAAAGTGCAAATAAAAAATAAAAACATACATTACAATCCAGTTTCATTAATACTTTTTAGTTGACAAACAAGACTGCATAAAAAGTAGCAAACAATCATTATATATACTAATATTCAAAAAGAGATAAATTATGACACTTTGAAAACATTAATCTGGGTGCCTTGTACCCCGTGATCGACGTCGTGTAGCTGCTGTAAAAAATGGTAAGCCTGAATACAATGTCTCAGTTTTCTGGACTTCATAAAAGAGATTAAGAACACTTTAGTAAATATTTAAAATAAAACAACAACAACAAAAAATGGAGCATGGTTTGTTCTGAGGTAACAAAGGCCATGGTACTAAGATTATAGCTGAAGGTCATAACAGGTGCAGAAGAGATGGCATTCTGATTTTCTGTTGTTCTCTGGGAGCAAATTAGCCCCCTCTTTTTCTGTTGATCGAAACAGCAGTCATGCGCGTCGTTGCGACCTTTAGTTTTATTATGGTTAATAGCAGGGTAAGTTTAGTTAAACTAGCTATTTGGCCCTCCAAGGTGGTCAATGGCTCCTTAATTGGGCTGAGTTGCTGGTGCAGAAGGGTGGAGAACTTTTTACTTATTTCCTCAATACTGGGGAAACCCGTCTTAAAATGATCTGTCCTCTTACCGGGTTTCCTTCTGGCTTAGTTGAGACTTGGGCCGAGGTGCGCAGCTGCTGGTCTTTTTGCACTTCACAGCCTTTCAGGAGGGAAGTTTTCACTCAGAGGCAGATTTATGTTCCATGGCGCATCCCTGCAAATCAGCAGGGATGTCAGGGAAGATGCATCACGCAAGTTTGCCCTTGCACCACCGCAGATGCGCCGCATTTACAATGTGGTGATTGTGGGGCAAGGACAAGCAGATGCGTGACGCATCTGCCGGCGTAAGGTTGGCGCAGTGCTGAAGTTGTGTCGCAAGCGCGACGCAACTCCAGCACTGTTCCAACCTGCCCTATCCCTGACATGGTGAGTCACGCCTTACGCCTGCTTGAAGCAGGAGTAAGGATTTGACACACCAGCGTCGGAAAAGTGACTGCGTGAAATCTTGTAGATTTCACTGCATCACTTTTCCGAGGCTTTTTCCGACGTAACGCCCACCCTGCATACATTAAACCTGACGCGGGTTTAATGTGGCACAGGGCTTTACAACGTGACGCATCTCCCCAGATGCGTCACGTTGTAAATCTGTCGCAGCATGGCGCTAGCTTTGCACCTCAGCTGCGTCACAAAAGTGATGCAACGGCGGCGCAAAAGTGGCGCACGGGGCTTGTAAATCTGCCCCTCATTGTGCTAGGTGACACCGAGCTCAGACTCACATTGGGGCAGATTTACAAGCCCCTTGCGACATTTTTGCGCCGCAGTTGCATCACGTTTTGTGATGCAGCAGCAGCGTAAAAATGCGTCCCATTTACAACGTGACGCATCTAGTGAGATGCATCATGTTGTAAAGCCCTGCGTAGCTGAGTAGTGTCTTGCAGAGATCTGCAAGTACATCCCCTGGGTAGGCACTCCAATGGGTAATCAAACTAAGTTGATTCATGCAAAAGTAAATCCTTTTAAGATGCGTGTTTTTAAATGCTTTTATTCAGCAAGTTAGTTCAATTCGATATTGTTTGGCATATCAAATGTTTATTTGTACTCCATACTAGCAGATCTATGAATCTTGATCTCCTATGCATTTCGGGCTGGGACGCCCTTGGTCACGGAGCACTGTTGAGGAAGGGAGGGAGGGATGAGTCAGTGAGGGTATACCGCCTGGATTTACACGTGCTTAATGTGACTAAGTGCAACAATGACTAAAACGGGTGTGTTTGCTAACGTTTTAGTGACTAAGTGAAGGTACTGGGTAGTGCAATGGAAATTACTGCGTGTGTTGGTTGAACGCGCGCTGCGCAATGACATGCTGGGTTCTGTAGCGCTGTGGGCGAAGAACACTTACTTCATAGATACCGGTGGCAGAGCGTGCCGTCCATCGCTTAGTCGAGGGGTCTGCGTGTGGTGCGGGCGGGTGCTCATTATGTTTAAACACTCGGTGATGTGACGTGAAGAAACGTAAACATAAACAAAGGACTACTTGGAAGTATGCACGGTGGCGGCCATCTTGGAATGTGGGGAGATAGAGTACAGGTAATGCAAACTGGGGAGAATGCAGAGAGACAATGTAAAAAACAGAAGTAGTATTACATGAATAAACAGTAACATAATAAGCAATGCATCATATTAGTATTACAGGTAACAACTATACTCAATACGGTCATTAAGACCATGCGGCTTCAGAGTCTGTAACAGATAAATCCATTCAAGTTCTCTTTTTAACAAGAGTTTATGATTGTCAATCCCTTCTCGTTTGGTGAGGGTTTCAAGTACTAGGAATTTTAATTGGGCGATGGAATGCCGAGCCTCAGCAAAATGCATGGCGATGTTGGATTTCTCAACTTTCAGCCTGATGTTAGATTTGTGCTCGTTAAGGCGAGTTTTAATTTTCCGTTCGGTTTTACCGATGTACAGCTTTCCACAGGGACATTTCAAAGCATATATCAAATTCATCGAGTCACAGGTAGCATCAACTTGAAGTTTAATGTTGTGACCTTTCATTGGGTGCTGGATACTGTTGCCTTTGATGACACTATTGCAGTGATTGCAATTGAAGCAAGGTATGGTGCCACGGTGTTGTGTGTGGGTTTCAGTGGGTTTAGACAAAATTTCCTTGAAATTTCTGCTTCTTGTGTGTGCAAAAATTGGTGGTTTCTCAAAAATGCCCTTGAAGTCGGGTTCACTTTGTAAGATGGGCCAGTGCTTCCGTATAATCTTCTTGTATGTAGGGCTGGCTGTAGAGTATTTGGATACTATCGCCATACGTTGTTCTTGCACTCTATTGCTTTTCAAAAGGCTATCTTCTCTGGTGATGAGATCAACTCTAGATTGTGCTTCATTCAGAGTATGTTCAGGATATCCTCTAGCACGGAATCGTTCACACATCTCATTAATGCGCATGATGTATATCTGTTCGTCTGAAACGATGCGTTTAACACGCAACATTTGCGAATATGGCAGGTGTTGCTTCAGGGACCCTTGGTGGAAGCTGGAAAAATGTAAGGTATTGTTTCTGTCTGTGTTTTTTCTGTGTAAGTCGGTAATGAATCCCTCTGGTGTGATCTTGATATTGACGTCAAGGAAGGAGATATCTGTTAGCGCGACGCAACTCCAGCACTGTTCCAACCTGCCCTATCCCTGACATGGTGAGTCACGCCTTACGCCTGCTTGAAGCAGGAGTAAGGATTTGACACACCAGCGTCGGAAAAGTGACTGCGTGAAATCTTGTAGATTTCACTGCATCACTTTTCCGAGGCTTTTTCCGACGTAACGCCCACCCTGCATACATTAAACCTGACGCGGGTTTAATGTGGCACAGGGCTTTACAACGTGACGCATCTCCCCAGATGCGTCACGTTGTAAATCTGTCGCAGCATGGCGCTAGCTTTGCACCTCAGCTGCGTCACAAAAGTGATGCAACGGCGGCGCAAAAGTGGCGCACGGGGCTTGTAAATCTGCCCCTGATTGTGCTAGGTGACACCGAGCTCAGACTCACATTGGGGCAGATTTACAAGCCCCTTGCGACATTTTTGCGCCGCAGTTGCATCACGTTTTGTGATGCAGCAGCAGCGTAAAAATGCGTCCCATTTACAACGTGACGCATCTAGTGAGATGCATCATGTTGTAAAGCCCTGCGTCACATTATACCTGCGTCAGGTATAATGTATGCAGGGTGGGCGTTCCAACGCAAAAAAGCCTCGCAGAAGTGACGCAGTGAAATCTACAAGATTTCACTGCTCCACTTCTAGGACGCCACTGCGTAAATTCTTAGGCCTGCTTGAAGCAGGCGTAAGGAGTGAAGCAGCACAATGAGGATAGGCATCCTCCTGCATTGCTGGAGTTGCGTCGTGCTTGCGACACGACTCCAGCAATGGGTGACTTTTGCGTCAACAGATGCGTCAGAATTTCTGACGCATCTGTCAATCCTTGCGCCATGGTGTGCCGTATTGTAAATACGGCGCATCCATTGTGGCGCAAGGGTTTCTCAAAGTGGCGCAGGGAAAGTGACGCATCTTCACAGATGCGTCACTTTCTTGTAAATCTGCCCCATTGTCCTGAGCAACTAACAAGGTGCAGTCTGCAATGTTACTGCTGGCCATGCATACCTCAGTGTCAGCCCTAAGAATTCCTACCTTCTCAGAGTCTTGCAAATCACCCTTTATATGCCAGAGCCACTAGCCAGGTCAACTAGCTCCCTCCCTTCTTCCATAGATAATCGGCACTCCGTTAGGGCAATTTCATTTGAGACAACACCCAGGGATTGTTCGTGCATTGTATCTATGCTAGTTGTCCTGCAGGGAACAGTGGTGCTTCCAATAGCTTTTAATTTACCCATGCTGTGTATGGAAATTGAAGCACTCACTCATGGCACTCGGGCTGCAGATAATCGCGGGTCCTCGTCAGAGGGTGGGCCCAGCCGAGCCTTGGTCAGTCAAGAGCATGGCGCCCAGGCTCAGGAGCGTCCCACGCGTATCCCGCACCGTGGGAAATGTTGAGCGATTTTCAGCACATGTCAGGTACGTTCGGCCTCTGCTATGCCACAGGGGGTGCAGGGGGACTAAGTGTCAGCCCAGCAGGGCCACAAAGGAGCTTTGGCAAAATGCAGCAAAGTAACGGTTGTGAAAGGCATCCTGCGCTACGGGAAATGTCGAGCTCTTTTCAGCACGTGTCAGGTACGTCCCGGCCCTCCTGACACAGGGGGTCCCGGGGCACAATGTCCCACCCCATCAGGGCCTCGAAGGAACTTTAGCAAAATACGGGCAGGTAAACCGGTGTGAAAGGCGCCCCTTATCATTGGAAAAACTTATGTTCCCACTCTTTTACTGAGCAATCTATTGAATTCAAATCTCAGTGCTTGTAGTGCATGTACAAAGGTGTTCATATTTAGTAATATATTTGGAAAGATCAGCAATAATTGTAGTAAACACTTTGGGGCAGATTTACAAGCCCCTTGCGCCACTTTTCCCATGTTAAAAGTGACGCAAAAGAGGCGCAAGGGATTGTACTCTGCCCCTTTATTTTCATTGGACATAACGTATATGTATATGCCTCTAAGGAATGCATTAAAAGCATCCTAACTTGTATTTTGGGACGCATCTGATGTGTTCTTATCAATAAAGAAATGTGAAAAAAGAGACCCTGCACTTATTCACATTTGAAGAGATTGGAGAGAAAAACAAAATCTAATATAGATAGCTGCCTAATTGATACAAAGTGCATTTTCACAGGCAATCCCAAAGCAAATAGGGTTGTGTAAGTGGCAAAGAGAGAATGCATTATATGTGTGGGTTCCTTTTTCCAGGTAGGTGTTTCTGGCTAGACCTTTCTTTTGTTCATGGGAGGGGGGTAACCAGTCCATCTCTTTCCTCCAGGAGTCCTGTTTCTTGGCAGGCTTAGCAGAATTTGAATTGGGAACCTAAATCTGCACAGGCAAAACAACAGGGATGAATAGCAGCTCTTTGTGGAAACAGGTAGTAGAAGCGTCAGGACAGAATCACATTTTTGAGGTGCAGAGGGTGGAATTTCATTCACTCAAGTCAATGGGACCATGTCTATCAAATGAGGCATCAGCCGTTGTGTTGTTATCAAAAGTATCTCACACCCTCCACATGATACAGAGAGTATAACAAACCCTCTCAGTTATTAGAAATTGCTTGAATTTTACCATGACTGTCAGAAGGCTTCTCACCCGGGGGGCATGAATAAATAGCTGCTCCCTTGCACTTGATTGCGAGCTGCCAAAAACCAAATGCCTTTGCGTTATCTAGTGATGGGCCCTTAACAACACTTGATTGGATATAAAAGTAAGTGTTAGTTGCATCCCCAGTTTAGCAGAGTCTAGGGCTTTGCTAGAGACAGCAGGTACAAGGGAACAGTGAAACACTTCCGGTTGTTATGTTACGTAATGTCGTCATGGCATGGTATGTTATGCAGATTTGCAGAACACACTATCACTCTGGAGGTTGTCCTGACTCTGAGCAGGTGTGAGTCTAGCCAAACCTAGGGCCTATTGGGACTACTCATAAAGCCAGGTCCACAGCTTTTTGTGGATTTCAAGACTTGAGGAAGAAGCTTTTTGTCTAGTGGCAGGTCATTCCATGCTTTAGGAGCGATGTAGAAGACATGACCACCGGATTTGGTTTTCGATATGTGTGCAAATAGGATGCAATTGTTGAGGTATGCTGGGTCAGTGTTTATATAGTGCCTGGAAAGTTGGGGTGAGGAGTTGGAATTGTGCTTCTGTGTGTAATGACAGTAGAGGTTTAAATAACAGAGTCTTTTTGAGAACTGATGACGGGTTGTTTACATGATGGACAGGCGTGTGCAAAGTAGTCAAGCTTCACATGCTGGGGCCAGAAAGAACCCGTTACAGCAATTGAGTACTACATTTTGGGAGCAGGCAATTAAGATTTCTATACAGCGCTAGGTGGGAAAAGCATAGCAATGTGTGCTTTATAGACCGGGAACATGCAGAACTGATACTGCTGTATGTGTTATATATTCTGCTGACATGTGAACACTGGCATTGCAATCTGTGAATTACATTCAGGTGGGATAATAGTGAACCTGTGAGTGTAAGTTTTGTATTTAACATAATTTAACCTTAATGGCTGGATCTGAATGATGTGTACTATAAAGTTAATGTGTAAAATGCACATGCCCCTACACACTGAGCAACAGCCATGGCATTGAGTAAACCTCTGCCACTCCTCCCATATCATCACACAGTGAACAATCTTCTTGTAAAGTAAACAGACCAGGCATATCTGAGCATCACTGACCATCCCTCACACAGTGGCACATTGAGCAGACTCCTGCCAGCATTCTTGACAGAATGGCATTTTGAACACTTTCTTGGCAGCAGTACCTAAAAATATTTGAGTTCATTTTACCATGAGTGTGACTTTAGCCTGTGCTCATCCCTTCCGTCCTCAAATGTAAGCATTCAAAAACAAAATGCAACCGACACTTCACTGCCAGAACAACAACAGTGTCTACTACAGCAAGAAAAAAAATACTGTTTGGGACTGGAAGAAAGAGTGGAGGCTGAGGTCCTCTCAATTCATAGTCAAAAATCCTAGCTCTACTTCCCCACTCACTCCAGCAGCACTCTGGGGCACCCAAATCAGCACCCGATCCAGCGTCCCTATTGAAACTCTTGTTACTCGCAGGTGTATAGGACTCTGACAGTCCAGCTTCTGTGGGACAGTATCCTCCTCCTCAGAAGGGCTACTGTACTTACTCAGCAATGCCAACACTTCCCAGCGGGTGGCCATATATCTAAAGACAGTGGCACAGAATCAGTATTTGCACCATGATACTGTATTTATACCTGCCACTGTGCTCTAAATGACAGAAGTTACTATTACCCAACATAATGGTATTTCGTTTATTGACTTCAGAAGGAAAATAGTCTGAGGTGGTATTGAACCTGTAGTACAAAAGGGGGTGGTGATGGACGGAGCATCAGAACCAATCAAACACTCACACCCAGTCAACAGATCTGGGTTTAATCCATCACCGTTCTTTAGCCCACTCTGCCACCCCAGTTCAGACATGGCCATATGCTAATCAGTCTGACCCTGTGCCTCATGGGAACAGTCCAGCCCGAACTGCCAAGCCATGCCTTCCGTGGACCGGAAACAAGCTTCCTAGGACCGGTTTCTGGCAATTCAGCCATCTTCAGCCAGGCTTGCTTGAATCCAGTGGCAAAGTGAGCAAGGGACTCACGTCTGAGCATACCCTGCCAACTTATGGCGAACAAAGCGGTACAAAAGGGGGTGGTGATGGACGGAGCAAGCTTCCTAGGACCGGTTTCTGGCATTTCAGCCGTCTTCAGCCAGGCTTGCTTGAATCCAGTGGCAAAGTGAGCAAGGGACTCACGTCTGAGCATACCCTGCCAACTTATGGCGAACAAAGCGGTACAAAAGGGGGTGGTGATGGACGGAGCATCAGAACCAATCAAACACTCACACCCAGTCAACAGATCCGGGTTTGATCCATCACCGTTCTTTAGCCCACTCTGCCACCCCAGTTCAGACATGGCCATATGCAAATCAGTCTGACCCTGTGCCTCATGGGAACAGTCCAGCCCGAACTGCCAAGCCATGCCTTTCCTGGACCGGAAACAAGCTTCCTAGGACCGGTTTCTGGCATTTCAGCCGTCTTCAGCCAGGCTTGCTTGAATCCAGTGGCAAAGTGAGCAAGGGACTCACGTCTGAGCATACCCTGCCAAATTATGGCGAACAAAGCGGTACAAAAGGGGGTGGTGATGGACGGAGCATCAGAACCAATCAAACACTCACACCCAGTCAACAGATCCGGGTTTGATCCATCACCGTTCTTTAGCCCACTCTGCCACCCCAGTTCAGACATGGCCATATGCAAATCAGTCTGACCCTGTACCGCTTTGTTCGCCATAAGTTGGCAGGGTATGCTCAGACGTGAGTCCCTTGCTCACTTTGCCACTGGATTCAAGCAAGCCTGGCTGAAGACGGCTGAAATGCCAGAAACCGGTCCTAGGAAGCTTGTTTCCGGTCCAGGGAAGGCATGGCTTGGCAGTTCGGGCTGGACTGTTCCCATGAGGCACAGGGTCAGACTGATTTGCATATGGCCATGTCTGAACTGGGGTGGCAGAGTGGGCTAAAGAACGGTGATGGATCAAACCCGGATCTGTTGACTGGGTGTGAGTGTTTGATTGGTTCTGATGCTCCGTCCATCACCACCCCCTTTTGTAACGGTTTTGAACCTGTAACCTGCAGGCTAGACCAGATGTTTGCTGAGTTATCTTGTCAGCTTCAATATAACAGATTCGACCATCACATCTCAGCAGGGCTGCTATAACCTTTATGGACAGCTATACTTTTATGAGCTGTACTACTACTTTTCAACAGGGCTGCTACAATGTTCATGAAGAGTATAATCATTTCCCATGAGAATTATGTTCTCTGTGGGACAATGCCAACACTGTCCAACAGTGTGTCTATTCTTGTAATGGATCCACCGAGTCATTTCTTAACAGGAGCCTCACATTATGTGATTAATATGTTATTAACTCTCTTCAGTGCACAAACAGAGAGGAGCTAAATATGAGAGCTTTCATTGCATTCTGCGACAGGGTTGATATTCACAAACATATTTACTGTTATGGTCAGATCTCTGCATCCATGGGGCATCGAAATCGAACGCATGGTGTGCATACTCTAAATATGGCGAGGAAGGGGGGTCACAACTTTGCAAGGGAAACGGTGTAGCTTAATTTGGACCAAGAAATGAAACATTCGCACAAATAACCAGTTTGGTATTGATTACCACTATGGGTCATCGTTACAAAAACAGGTGTATTTTGCGCCCAAAAGACATTATCCTAGGCTAGGCCAGTTTTCCCCATAAGGACAACATTTAATTTGTGCAGTCATAACATATATATGTAGGAATAAACTCGTGTAAGTTACTGATGTTTATGGAGGAAATTACTTACTCTAGTGTGGAAATCCCTATGTATGCCTATTTGACACATTGCATAAAATATACATTTAGGGGTAGCAGATTTGCAAAAAGTAACAATAGATTAGAAATTGGTTTTAATTTTGTTTCATGAAACAACAACTTGCAAGTGGGATAGATTCCACAGTGGCAGGTTCAGATTTAGGGACACAAGAGTGGCCTTTGGGAATAAGGGGGAAACCCGACAAATGGTTCTCTCATTCAAATGTTTTTCCACCCCATTCCTACTCACAGTACTCCTATACAATTTTTACTAAGTGCGCAAATATGGTATGGAATTTACCCTAATATTTCGAGGAGTTTTCAGGGAATAAAAGTTCTCCACATACTCAAGCACAAATGTATAAGTGTGCAATACTTAGGCCTCACAATCCTCAAGTGTAAGAATTCCAAAGAAGGGGCATATAGAAAAATCATTACTACCTCTTTCTATAGAATGCAGCACACATAAATGGAGGAATATTCATCTCAAGATTGTTTTAGTGCAGAAAGGTGCCCATACCCACAGAAAAACAATTCTATATGCAACACAGGCACCCTTGCCTGCGTTGGCGCTAGGCAGTCAAAATGGCGCCAGCACAGGGGAAAAGGCTGAAATGCACCATAATCTTTTAAATACTGAGCATTCCTGCCCTTTCCCTGTCCCCCAGTGCAGTGCAGCGCAGCGCAGCGCAGCAAGCTAACTTGCTGCGCTGCACAGCGTGACAATTCTCATAAATATGCCACTTTGTTTTCACACTGCAAATCATAGGGGGGGCATTGCTTGCATGTTCATGAAATGAGTTCAATGTAGGTCGCACACTGAAAGTCTACTATGAGGTGTCGTGGACCCTAGGCCCACATGCTAACAATGATGGACACAGACACCATGTGGTAGGGCACTGTAACTGGCCCAGGGCACGTGCGCCTGGCCCCTTGACGCCTGTCATGGATGGGTGTTAGTGTGAGTGGAACACAGAGCAAAACACTACAACGTGTCCAGTAGGACACTACATCCTATACCTATGTAGAAAATATTACTGTGTTACCGTGTCTAGATCCCCATCTGAAGATTATTCTAACAGCTTGCCTTACCAGAGTAGCTTTATTGATCGCTGCAGCAAGAGAACAATTTGCTTTTCTAGATGTTTTTTTCAAAACGAGCAGACCTGCACTTCCTCTAAATGCACAAGCTCTTTCACAGCTATTTGACTATTTGACCTCCTAGCACTGCTTGGTGACACAGTAAATTAGGGGAGGAGGCGCCCATCAGCAAAGGCTGGCCTGGCCTGGCCTGCTCAGCCTCCCCATAGCTAGATCGAGTTGTTCACGCATTCCCCTTCTCTCCAAAGGAAAGAAGGCTGACTTGTTGATGAGTTTTCATCTTTAATTATTTCACTTATTTTGCTGAAATTACTTTAATAATTTTCTTTTCATGTGAGAATCTCGCCAGAGTAGTGTTTTTGGGGAAGCATTTAGAAAAAAGAAAAAATATATAATATAATTTGTAAATTTCACAACATGCAAAATGATCAATTTGTGCTTGGTTGGGCACTGTAGACGATTACACTTATGTACTCTTTCATTATAAGCCATTGGAAACATGTAAACTGGATAGTCCACAGAAATAATGCAAAAAGAAAAAAAATAAGTGAAATACTGCAACTCACCCATCGCATAGGCTTTGACTTTCACACAAAAAAACAAACAAGCATTGGCATAGCCAATAGGTCTCGCCTTTGGGACCTTATAAGTGTTTAGCCATGCAACAGTTGCATAACTAAATACTTATAAGGTCCCAAAAGCGAGACCTATTGTCTATGCAAAATGGCCGTGCGGCCGCGAAAGTGAGAGTAATCGCGGTAAAGCGTGGCGCACGCGCCCGCGCACATGCACTGTAGCTCTAGGCTGGCCTGGTAGCACTTTTTAGAGCCCTCTCAATACGTCTCGCCAGGCCAGCGCATGCGCTGAGTCAGGCGAGACCTAATCACACCACATACTTGTCTGTCCCTTCTTCTCGCTCATTCTCACGGCCCACCACATTTATCTCTAAAACCTCCAGAACTTGATAGAAGCGCTCAGACCCATTATTAAATCCATTCACCTTGTCTTCTCAGTGCAACTGTTGCATCATAATAAATGCATACTCTGTCCCAAAACATCAACACTATATCCAAAAATTGCTCACAGACAATAGCTTGTTATGTTCAGACTCAAAACCACTACTCTGAGACTTAGTAACAAATAGTCCTTCCTAAACATTAATGGACAATTTGGCACAGAACTAACCGTAGTCATTATGCTCAAATCACATTATAACCTGCAATTAAAAAACAGTTTCCTTATGGCTTTAAGAGGCGTAGGCTGTGATTTACAACACGACGGTCAGTCACTGGCCGTCCAGGTCAGCAGAAGTATGCACTGCATGCTTATGTGTTAGCATATGCAAGCGTTAAGCGTTCAGTGCAGAACGCTCACCCATTGATAATGCGACCCATCACTAGTCCTGCGAGCCCAAGATGGAGAGTGTCTACTGTCAGCATGTCTACATTGTTTCCCTTGCACTGATGTATGACGTTGTGATTTCTTTTTAACATACTTTATTGAAACACCTTATCAGCATAAAAATAGGATAATTTTGCTACATGAGGTATTTTGCTTTTTATTGTTTCCAACTTATACATAATACATATTTGACCATGATATAACTTCCGGGTACAAATGTAGTTCGTTAGTCGTCCGCCTTTGCGGTATGAGAGGTATGTTCATATAAGCGGCCAATAATATTACTTTGAGATCAGTAATACCAAGCATGTTTATGTTTATACTAACTTTAACTTTCTAACTGGTCCCCACCCACCTCCCGTTCCCTCCCTCCCTCCTGGTCTGCAGTTTTCGAGTCATTTGGTCACCTAATAGGGTTATTAACGTGGTACTGTGTGTCCTACTCTGTCTGTAATCTGTGGTATGTAGACTGGGGTCCGTGTGGGTCTAGCTATGTTTTCATAAGGAGTGACAGTAGATTATTGCGTGGGATTGTTTTGTGCAGGGATTGGATCTAATTGTTTGAAGTCCTCTAACATAATGTCCCATTCCATAGAGATAGGCTGTTTCCGTAACCCCCTCGCCTCCTCTCTTCTAATCACCGTGCTCTCAGCACCACCCCATTGTATCATATCATCTTGCCAACTAGACAATGTTGGGCATCTAGGGGATTTCCATCTCATAGTGAGGGCCCTAATGGCTATTAGAAGGGCAAGGTCCAGAAAACATTGTGGAACTTTCTGTGCTTTGGTGCGTCTACGTAGCCCCATAAGACACTCTAGGGCATTGTCCTGGACTGTTATATGTGTGGCTTCTCCCAGGGAATGCCGAACACCATTCCAATAATCTAGTATACGCGGGCAGGTTCATAGCGTATGGATGAAGTCCGCCTCGACGCCTTTGCAGCGGGAGCAGCAGTGTTGGGCCTCAGGGAACATCTGATGTATTCTCTGTGGGGTGAGGTAGGATCTATGTAGGACCATTGTTTGGATAAATTTCAGTTTAATGTTGCGGGATAGCCTCTTGGGATGTTCTAGCATGCTCGCCCAGGCTTTGTCGGTAAGTTCTAAGCCAACGTCCTCTCCCATTTTGTCCTAAGTTTTGTGAGTGTGATGCCAGCATGCGCCCTGATACCGGTGTACAACCGTTTGATAAGATGTTCTCCAGTCCCCATATAATATAGCAAATGGACCAGGTCATATTGCAGGTGTTCTCTGCGTTGTGGTGCCCAAGTGTTCCTGATATAATGTGATACGATTGCATGTAATAGATACTGGCATTCCGGTGCCCCAGTAGTCTGTACGAATGTGTCGTGGTCAAGGAGGTTACCATCGCCAAAGAAAGCACCAACCTCCTCCACTCCTGCCTATGTCCAGGTGCGGATTCTAGCCTTCGTGAGCTTGCCCCCGGGGGTGGGGATACCCAGTAATGGAACATTGGCAGAGTAAGGGGTTACGTCTGATGTATACAGCAGAGCTTTCTTCCAGCATTGTAGTGCAATCTTCAGCAACGGGGGTCCCTCCAGGGGAATTTTAGCTTTGGGCAGGATCAGGGAATGTAGCATATCCCTTGACGTAAACCCAATTTCTGGTAGGTTCCTCCCCGCAGTCCAATAGGACAACCACTGGATTTGACAAGCATAGTAGTATGCCCTGAAGTCGGGGACCCCTAGACCTCCCTTGTGAGATTCCAGTTGTAGTTTCTGAAGGGTCACTCTTCTGCGACCCGCACACAAGATGAGCTCCACCAAGATAGTGTTCAAGGTGCGAAATATGGGTTGAGGAACCACTATGGGCAGGTTCACGAAAAAATATAATAACCGAGGGAGTACTACCATCTTAGAGATGGCAATTCGTCCCATCACCGAAAAGGGCAGGGATGTTCAAAAAGCCACACTCGAGTGTAGTGCTGTAATGGCCTTCAAGAGGTTACCCTCCAGAAGATCCGCCTGTGATCTGTACACCTGTATTCCTAAGTATTTGAATGTGGTGTGGGTTACTGGTAGAGTATAGGTGCCGAATTATACCTCATCTGGGAAGGGCCCCTCCCGAAAGAAAAAAGCATGTGATTTTCTTGAATAATAACGAGGCCTGAGATCTTTCCAAAGTTTGAAAGAATAGTGGGGAGGGGAGTGGATTCGGCAGACAAATCACAAAGATACAGAAGGATATCATCTGTGTATATGGAGGTGAGGTGGGAAGTTCCATCTATGGCTCCGCTGACTGTCTCAGGGCTATTGCTAAGGGTTCCAACGCAGGTACAAACAACAGGGGAGACAGAGGGCATCCCTGCCACGTACCTCTGTGAATCGTGTATTCGCGAGATATATGCGGTCCAGTGCGAGCTCTCGCCGTGGGATAGGTGTATAGTAGGTGCACCCATTTGAGGTATTCATCAGGGAATCCAAAGCGTTGTAGAGTAGTGAACATGTAGTCTCAGATTATGGAATCGAAGGCCTGACGTAGGTCTAATGCCAGACAACCCGCAGCCGGATAGTCAGCCGGGGTAGCTTTCATAACATAGTGTAACCGTCTAGTATTAAGGGACGTGCTGCGATTCGGTAGAAATCTGCATTGGTCACTGTGTATGAGGGTGTTGAGATATGGTTGTATACGGTTCGCGAGTGCTTTGCTCAAAATTTTATATTCGGTTGCTAGTAGGGATAGGGGCCTATAATTGGTAATGTCTGTGCTATCACAGCCCGGCTTGAGTATGGAAGTGACCAGGGCTTGCATGGTGGATTGTGGTAAGTGGCCGGCTACTAGAGCTGCCTTATATACTTCTTCCAATTTGGGGACCAGGGCATCTGAATAGGTTTGATACAATTCTATGGGCAGACCATCTAGGCCAGGCGCCTTATTACGATTTAGGCCTTTAATCGCGATACGTATTTCTTGTTGGGTTATAGGGCCTACTATTTCTTCCTGTATATCTGTCGATAAGGAGGGGATTGTTAAATCTCGTAGAAAGTCCTCTATAGAGGTGTCAGTGTCGTGTACTGGGCCTGCGTAAAGATTGTTGAGATAAGTGCAAAAGGCTTTGTTTATCTCTTGTTGCGTGTAGGCTGATCTGCCGGACGGTGTATGAATATGAGTAATAATTAGTGGTTCAGGTCTGTCCCATACTATTTGGGCTAATAATGTCCCAGCTCTATCTGCTTCCGAGTGTTTCCGTTGCATAAAGGCTCTGTGGTCTATAACCCGCAATGTTTTGAGTGTTTCAGCGTGACTAATGCGAGCACTCGGTAATGCATCCCTTTTGTCTGGGTCTGTCACTGCTTCTTGCTCTAAGGTGGTCATTAAATTCTCTACTCTCATCAAATTCTGATGTATTTCCTGTCTGGCCCCCACCATCTCTCCGATCACAACCCCTCTCACCACCTCCTTGAGTGCGTCCCACTCAATTAGGTTGGAGGAAGCTGTGTTCCAAATAAATAATTAGTGATGGTATTGGATAGAGTGGTGCGGAACGGGGCATCCTCTAGTAACTGTGGTCCCAATTTCCAGGTGGGCACTGGGGTCGGTACTCTACCCCAGGCAAGTGTAAGCTCAAGGGGGTTGTGATCTGAGAGGGTTTTTGCTAAGTAAGTGGATTGACGGATCTGCGTGGCTATGGTATGGGACCAGAGGAATCTGTCTATCTTTGTGTGGAGCTGGTGGACTGGTGAATAAAAGGAGTATTCCTTATGTGTAGGGTGCAAACGGCGCCACACGTTCGATAAAAGACATCCCTCTAGCCAGGTGTTCAGCATCTCTGCTAGCTTGCAGGCACTAGCGACATGTAATGGAGGGTGTGACCTGTCCAAATCCATATCTAGCACCACATTGCAGTCTCCTCCTAGGATCCATGGTATTGTATCCCACCCGACTAATGCTTGTGCCCAACCGCTGAAAGAATTTGTCCTGGTCAAAGTTCGGGGCATATATGCTCCCCAGGACCACGGTTATGCCATCCAGGATGCCATTCAACAGGATGTACCTCCCTTGGTTGTCTATGCAAAGATCCAGTTCTGTGAACGGGACCTCATGCCGGATCCAGATGGTCGCTCCTCTAGTGAATGCTGAGTAGTTAGTGGAATAAATATGGCCCCGTCATTTCTTGCGGGTCTTCTGGGCCTCAGTGTCAGTAAGATGTGACTCCTGGAGGAAGACTATGTGGGCTTTGCGCCTAAGGAAACATGCGTGGACACTGTGCCTTTTCTGTACTGCTCCTAGGCCCGCACATTCCAGGTTAGTATATTGTAGGAGCCTACGGTGGTGCAATCTCTAGGCATAAGACTTTATGGTAGATGAAGCTCCCAATATTGCGGAGCCTTTGAACTATTGCAGACCAGGAGTTCCCCATTTTCTTAAAACTAATAATACTTGGCTCAGCTCCCAAACTACGCTGGGCCCAACAACTAATTCCAACATACAATTTACACATAACGGTGCATACACTCAGCAGGGGTTCGCTGCCACCGTTCATGCTGCACATTTTGTAAACGCGAAGTCCTGGCGGCTCGACGGAGCCCGGGGAGGAATATGAACATAGCGTAGGTATTATTTGACTATAACCACTTGGTTACATGTGAGACTCAAACAGAATAAATCATGCATGACCTCTGGTAGACGTACAGAATCAGATAATCGGACTGGGTGTAGCTATACATGGAAAAGATAAACAAACAACATATTCATACAATTCCGGTCATTTTAACCTCTGTTGTCTTATTGCGATAAAAGAGGGTACACTTACAACTGATAGTTCAGTAGTATTTCCTACATCATGGGAGCATTTTACACACCGGACCCTTCATGTAAGTGTGACCATTATATAGGCGTGCATAGTTTCAGTTGTCTACTAAATCATCTATAGTCTGAGGTGTAACAGAGGGGAACAATGTGATGCTGTGATCAGAGTCCGAGTGTAGTGTACTGTCCTCAGAGTCTGTAGAGATCTTGTGGCTGCCATCCCTGAATGATGCGGCCACAGTCAGAGCCTCCGCCCTGTCTATTTGCTGCTGTTCCCGGGTCGGGCCGGTGCTGTCTTTACTCCGATTGTTCTGCTGCAGTCGGTGGTATTCATGTCTCTGTGATTTGTTGCGCTCTGGGTTAGCAAATCTGATTGGCCACTCTGGCTCGATTCAAGGTTCATTATCTCCAGCCATTCCTCAGCGTCATTTGGACTATCAAAGAAGTAGTTTTCTTTGTCATGGATGATCTTTAACCTGGCTGGGAACAGTAATGCCTATTTAAGTTGAGCCTCCCGCAATTTTTTCTTGACTGCTTGATAAGAGGATCTTTGCCATTGTACTAGTATAGGGTAGTCCGGGTACAATGAGATACGGTGATTTTCGTACTGGATCTGTGTTTTTTCCCTTGCTCATTGGAGGAGGACGTCACGGTCTCTGTAGTTTAAAATTTTTACGATTAGTGGTCTTGGGGGAGCACCTGCCTTTGGTGCTCCTGTTGGTATCCGATGGGCTCTTTCTACACAAAAGTAGGATGAGAGTCCGTCCTGAGCCACATGGTCTTTGAACCAGGTTTCCATAAAGTCCGCTGCTGTGGAGCCTTCGCTGCGTTCTGGGAGGCCAATTATGCCTATATTATTGCGTCTATTTCTGCCTTCGGCGTCCTCCACCCAATCCTGTAGGCCAGTAACCTGTTGTTGTAGGTGTTGTATTTGCATTGTGTTTGCAGTGATTTGGGGTTCCAAGTCTTTCAGAGCTCGGTCATGCTCCTTAACCGTCCCAGCCAGCTTTCCATGGTCAGCTTTTAGCAGCGTAAGGCCAGAAGGGAGAGCCCTGATTTGCTGCTCGAGTGCCGACCGAGATTCACAGATTTCTTTAAGGATCAAGTCCAGTTTGTCAGGAGTGCTCTCCATAGTTTCCGAAGATGGGGCCCCTGGTGACGGGGGCCTACGGGAAGACCCAGGTCATAGCCGGGCTGGTGTGTTGCGACAGAGGGCTGGCGGCTAATGGAAGCGCACGTTGTTTTCCCTGGGCAGCGCCCCCGAGTTGCAGTCAGATCTGTAGCACCTGTCACAGGACTCAGTACTAGTCTCCGCAGATCAGCAGGCCCCCACGGTCGTTGTGTGGCATTAGGAAGGTGGGCACTACGCTCGTACTCTCTGGGCCTCCAAACTCTGACGTGGTACGCCACCGAGTTACCCTTCAAGCTCGGCCAGGCCAGGTGTCAGTGGGTGGCTTATGGTAACAGCGGCGGTACCCTTAGCAGAGTTGATGCAAATGAAAACCAGGATTGGGCAGGTCCTCACTCGGCCCGTGAATGTAGTGGCGTTGTTTCCACAGGTAGGAGGGGAGTTTCAGCGAGGGGGGGGCCACCAGATCAGGTCCCGAGCGCTGGTTTAGAGTAGAAGTCTCTCAATGGGTGCCCCCGCTCCCCAAAGGATTATGGTCCGGCGAAGGGATGGGCTCGCAGCTTAGTCAAGCCCCGACCCGATTCGCCACACTCACCGCCCAATCGTGGCCTGATGTAGCTCTGTTCCGACTCGGAGTCTCCTCGAGTATTGCAGGGGCTGCTCACAGCGCGGGCGCGCTCTGGGGGCAGTGCGAGATCACTGATCCTCAGGACTCGCGATCCACCCCGCGGCTCCCAGAGCACCGCGTCTCATGCGGCCTGTATACAAATCGACCTCCGGGTCTCAACAGCGCATCTCAGAAAGGCCGCAACCGCCGGCAGACTCACACGCCTCCATGTCACTGCGGACCTCAAGATCAATGACGTTGTGATTTTGACCTCATTTGCTAACTGACCTGGAATTTGCGAGGGCTTAACAACCCTCATAAAATGTGACAGGTATTAGCCTACTTAGACAGGCACCATATAGATATGCCCTATTACAGGAGATGCGCATCGCGGCACAGGTGCGTCTGCCATGACCTCTAAAGGGAGCAGTCACCACTTATTCTTTAATTACTCTGTACATGCTCACAGGACAGCATTTAGGCAATTAAGCACAGAAGGACTTTCAGATTGTGACATGAAAAAATTGACCCACCCCAGGGCAGATACAACATCCTTCAACTGGTAATGGGAGGCAAGCATATTTCACTATTGAATTCCTATGGTCCCAACACAGTAGACTCAGACTTTATTAGAAGTTTATGGTACAAATCCTGCGTTCTTAGAAAGAAAGAATAGTCCTTGGAGGAGCTTGGGGGGACTTCAACTTAGCCTTGTATCAATACTCCAATATCTCGAACTCTGCAACATTCACTCACCACTCAGCCATGGCAACGCTGGCCGATGTAATTGCCACTCATGGCCTAAAGACGTCTGAAGAATAAAATTCTCTAATGTGTGGGAGACATGCATATCTCCATGGCACATTGAACATGGGTGAGATTGGACTACTGGCTAGGCACACCAAACATATGTGGGTGGGCAGTGGATATTGTGCACCTCCCACACATGCTCTCCGACCACTCGCCGTTCAAGCTGACTATCACAACCCATGACCTGAAGCACCATGCATTCGTGTGGCAACTGCTATCCCAATCGCTTCTTGACACTGCTTTCGCAGAAGATCTAAAAATCGTAACACTCAATTATTTCCAAGCTAGTTATGGGTCTGTACAGTCACCTATCATTTTGTGGGAGGTCTTCAAAATATACTTAAGAGGAATCTGCATTGCCAAGCAGCACGGTATATGCAATACTCTGCATGACAACATTAGCGTGGCTTGACTCAAGACCCTAGAGGGGAGGTGCATGGTAGACTCCTCCTCTGCCATACGCTCCAAGATATGGACCACACATTAAAAATAGATAAAAACAGCAGAGCTAGATGTCGAACATGCTCATAAATGCACCTGAGTCGGAGCATACACTAAGGCAGAGAGGCCAAGCAGGATTCTAGTTGCAGTGACCCGCCCAGACAGACACACCTCCATTATCACAAATTTGCGGAAGGTGGACTGGACTATGCTGTACTGCTCAGATGCAATAGTAAGTGAACTAGTAGACTATTATTCTATGATGTACGCACCACAAGAGTCTTGAGCATCTAAGGAGATCACAGGGTTCTTCGAGCATATCGCTCTGGCCTGGATTGAGAGATCGTGGCAGATGTTCCTGGAAGAACCCCTCACAACAACCAAGTTATAACCACAATAGCAGGGCTACCCACATGCAAAGTACCTGGGGGATGGACTCTCTCCACAGTTTTATAAGATGTATGCAGAGAAACTTACCCCTTGACTCCTACAGGTCTACAATGAGTCCTTATAATGGGGAATTCTGCCCTCAACATTGCAAGATTCCATCATTGGCACTCTACTTAAACTGGGCAAGCAAACCAAATGCCAGGCTCCTATTGACCGCTATCTTTAATTAACACTGATGCCAAAATATTGGCAATAATACTAGCCAACAGACGACGGGCCTGATTTAGATCTTGGCAGATGGGCAACACCGTCACAAAAGGTAAAGGATATCCGTCACCTTTGGGACTGAGTAACCCATCCACCAAGATGCAAATCAGGCCCTAACTCTCTTAATGCCCAAACTGCTTCTCCCAGATCAGGCGAGATTCATCCTGAGTAGATCTACAGTGTATAATCTCAGGAAGCTGTTTGCTCTCATCCACCAGCTAGATCCATTGCAGGAGGTGGTGGCCGTGTTCTGTGCCCCGGCCAAAGCTTTTGACCTTATTGAATTGCAATACATGTTTGCACTTTTACAATGTATGGGTATACACAGGCACTTTGTCAGTGGGATACAGCTTTTCTACTCATCCCGACTCCCTCACTCAGAGTGGGATGCCCACTATCCCCATCACTCTATGCTCTCTCTACTTAATCCCTTCCCTGCGCTATCCTTCAACTGCATGTGGAGGAGTTTAGACTTCTCCCCCAATAATCTGATTGTCTCCCTCTATGCAAGTGACATCACTCTTTACGTTACTTTTCCAACTCAGCACAGAGTCTCTCACCACTAGTACACAAATTTACATTATTTTGTACATTCTCAGGTACTGCCATCAACTGGAACAAATCCGCAGTCTTCACTATAACACAGCTTACACAGTCTTGCACACTAGACTTTCCTTTGACATGGACCACACAACCGATCACATATTTGCAATCTGGGTCTTCTTTAGGACCCTTAGGTCCCACCTGATAACAGTAATCTGGGTGGGTAAACAACCTTGGGTACATTGGGAGACACTGACACTGCCATACGAGAGAGGTGGCCTTGTTGCCCCTGATTATGAACTTTACTATTGGTGTGCACAGGCACACTCTGCATACTTTCATCCTCATCACCCACCACACACCATGAACCTAGCAACTGAGCATGATGACGCTCATCCAATCTATCTGGTAGAACTACTTGGACAGCCACCATGCTATAATCGAAAGGACATTGACACGATCTTCAGTACCCAGAAGGCATGTGATAAGATAGGTAGACAGCTTATGCACCCGATTCTCTACTCCCCAAAGCAGCTGTTGACTCACTTCTTTCTGACCTCACTGACTACGACCACATCCCTCTTTTGACAGGTACACAAAGGGGAAATATGTACGCTTGAATTGGAATTTGCATAGTATCATGACAGTAAGTTCCAATTCTATTAAGGACACGGAGGCGAAGATTATGCTATCTCTCTTCGCTTTATTCCTTACAACAAACACACAGCAGCCAGAGAGATTTCGTAATAATCATTGTAAAAATAACCATAAAAAACTACAACTCCCTACAACCAGGGAGACACACAGTAAAATAGTCCATCATCTGTTTCCACAACACAATCCAAAGTCCTCTGTCAGCTCCCTCCCCTCCTCTTTCTTCGCGCAAGTCACGCCATTTTCTTATTGGTCTTGCTTGGATCCATCATTCCCTGAATGAAACCAAGCAGGGAGGTGAGAACTGTGTGAACAACCGAGAGCCTATTATGCAATGGCAACATCACAAAGAATCACCAAACAAAGAAGCAGGAATGTCTAGCCAACCATTGGCAAAGAAAAAGAATTACTTACACCCTCGCCTCCGTGTTCATAATAGAATTGGAACCTACCGTCATGATACTAGGCAAATTCCGATTCTATGTCAGGACCGGAGGCTTCGGATTATGCTAGTTCAAAGCTTACTTACCACTAACTGTGCCACATTAAGAACCGGTTTAAAATAAAACCTCTTGAAGGTAGAGTCTGCCGACCAGTCCGCTGCCCGCATTAAATCCTCTAAACGCGCACCCAGCGCGAAAGCTTTCGAGGCCATAGCACCTCTGGCAGAATGGGCACCAAACTGTTTCATGTCAACGCCAGCCTCTTGCATAACCCATCGCACCCACCTAGCTATGGTGGGAGAAGAGACTGCTTTGTGTGGCTTCTTGAGAGCTATCAAGAGTTGCCGTTCGCCCGGCGGGCGGATTGCCTGCGTTAAGTCCTCGTATGTCTTTAGGCAGTCTACTACACATAATTTTGGAGAGTCCCGGAAAGCAGGGTACGTAATTGTTCGCGTATGCGACTTAGTCCTGCGTCGAATCGTAAAAAAAATCCCATCTGGGGAGAAAACGCGTGCCGAGACGTCCAGTGCGTGAACATCGGAAACTCTCCTGCAGGAGATCAAGCATAGAAGCATAGCAAGCTTGGAAGACAATTCTTTCAGGGAAAGATATCGATTAGGCTGCCAAGAAAGAAACAAATTCAAGACCCTGTTGACGTCCCAAAGGACGGAATAACGAGGCTCCGGGGGTAACGATAACCGCACGCCCCGCAGAAGTCTGCAAACCATTGGATGCTCCCCAATAGGCGCCCCGTCCAAAGGCTCGTGACCGGCGGAAACCGCCAATCTGATAGCATTAATGGAGCGATATGCCAGACCGTCTGATGCCAAATCGGCGAAAAAGTTTAAGAGGGGAACGATTCCTGCGACCATGGGATCCAGATCCCGTCGAAGACACCAACGAACCCAACGTGACCACGCGGATCTATAACGTTTCGTGGTGCTGTCCGCCCATGCCTTTGACAGGAGGGCCTCAGCCTGTCATGAGCCGGAGCATCCCCTGTGTGATCAGGTGGTGAAGATCCCCTTCCGGGTTCCGAAGAAGTTGAGGATACAGGGGGAGAAGGATTGGAGAATCCCAGGAAAGTTCCAGAAGAACTGGAAACCAAACTTGAGACCTCCATAGGGGGGTTACCAGGGTCACCTCTGCGCACTGTCGGCAGATCTGGGCCGTCGCCCTCGTTATCATTGAAAACGGTGGAAACGCATATCCGTTTTCCGCCTTCCAGTCTTGAAGGAAGGCATCCGTGGCCAGAGCCATCGGGTCCGGCCTCCAACTGAAGAATCTTGGCACTTGATTGTCCAAGCGGGAGGCAAAGAGATCCGCTGAAAAGGGTCCCCAGAGATTGTTCAACCATCGGAAGACCGAGAGATCCAGCTTCCATAGGCTGGAGTCGTAGAGATGACGGGAATGCCAGTCCGCTACTTGATTGTGTTGGCCCGGGAGATACTCCGCCGTCACCGATATATGGTGATCCAGGCAGTACCCCCAAAAGTCCTTTGCTAGGTTGGCCAGCGCCCTAGAACGGGGCCCTCCCAACCGATTGACGTAACGGACCGCGGAGATGTTGTCCATCTTCAGAAGGACACAAGACTGAACCCTGTCCTTGGTCCAACAGCGTACAGCGAAAGAACCAGTTAGCAGTTCCAAGCAATTGATATGAAAATCTTGCTCGTCTGCTGACCAAACACCTCCGGTGGAAAAATCCCCGCATCGAGCACCCCAACCCAGTCTGCTGGCGTCGGACTCGATGACCAAATCCGCAACGGATCCAAAAATCGCCCGACGGTTCCATGCCGCCATATGAGTGAGCCACCAAAGAACTTCCTCCTTGGCTTCCGCCGAAAGTGGCACCGCGTAATCGTACGACCGACCTCTTCTGAGGTGGTAGGCTTTTAGACGCTGCAACGCTCGATAGTGTAAAGGACCCAGAAAAATTGCCTGGATCGAGGACGACAGAAGGCCCACAATTCTGGCCAGGTGACGGAGGGAAATAGTGGGCTTGAACACCGTCTGGCGAAGTTCGTGCCGAATTTTCGCCATCTTCCGAGACGGAAGACTCAGAGTTGCTTGAACAGAGTCCACCACAAAACCCAGGAAGGTGATTGACTGCGAAGGTTGAAGAATTGATTTTGCTGTGTTGATAACGAACCCTAGGCCCTGTAGAAGAGACACGGTTTGCTGGAGTTGCATCAACAAGAGTTGAGGAGACTGAGCCATCAGAAGCAGGTCGTCCAGATAGACGATCATGCGTATACCCCGCCGCCGGAGGAACTCCACCGCAGGGTATAGCACTTTGGTGAAACACCACGGTGCCGAGGAAAGTCCGAATGAAAGGGCCGTGAATTTGTACACCAGGCCCCCCCACCGAAACTGAAGGAATCGTCGGTGGGGCGGATGAACGGGAATTACGAGGTAGGCGTCTTTTAAATCCAGACGCGCCTTCCAAACGGAAGGACGCAGCAGATCGCGCAAGAGATGAATTCCCTCCATCTTAAAATGGCTTTACACAAACCATGCGTTGAATTCCTTGAGATTGATTACGGGACGACGACCTCCGTCGGCTTTGTCCACAAGGAAAATATTGCTGAGAAAACCGTGAGGATGCAGAGTTGTGTGGCAAATGGCTCCCTTGCGAAGCAAGTCGGCAACCTCTTCGTCGATCAACCGTGCGTCCTGAAGGCTGAACTGTAGCGAACACGGCCGCGTTTCCTGACAAGGATTGTCCAGAAATTCCACATGAAAGCCCCGAATCGTCTGAAGGACCCATGCGTCGGACGTTAGCGCTGCCCAAGCATCTTGGAAGCACGCCAGTCGCCCCCTTTACGTATATGATATGCGGGGAGGACACTTACCATTTGAACTTCCTCCACGGTCTCTGAAACGCTGTCCTCGCGTTGGATAAAAGTTGGTGTGGTTTGCGGTGGAATTATATTGACCACGGCCAGAGCCTTGTCCCCTTGAAGGGTTTTGCTGGAACCCACGGCCGGACGAGCGGCCCCTGCCTCGACCGGCCCCGCGGAAAACACGCTGGGTAAACACTCTTTTAAAACCGGACTGGGCCTTGTCCAAAGATGTAAAAGTAGACACAAACTTCCCCAGTTCCTTAACGAAGGGCTCGCCAAAAAGGCCCCCCTGAGCTACAGCTACAGAAGAAGCTAAATCCCCAAGTTTGGGGTCCAATTTAATCAACAAGGAGCGGCGACGCTCCGTTGAAAGAGCGCAATTTGCGTTCCCCATAAAAATGATGGCACTTTGGGCCCAATTAGATAAGACCTCAGGAGAAATTGTTTAACCTGTCACTTTAGCTTCCTTCGCCATGTCCAAGATCTTTGCCATCGGACCGACGGCGTCAAGGAGCTTGTCTTGACAGGACCGCCAAGACCTATCAATGCCTTTCCGGGGATCTTTCACAAATTTACCTAAAAAAGTGGCCATTTTCGAGTCTAGCTCTGGAGCTCCGGTGTAAGCGCGATTTTGTCCGGCAAGGAGGGGCGCGGGCATTCTGCCCTCAAACAACTCCGCGCCTCCTTCTCCAGAGGCCTATGGAGGCGGTTGGCAAGGAACCTAATGACCTTATCCCCTGGGACCCAAGCTGAAGACCGGGGATGCATAATATCGTCCGGGTTCAGCATATCAGCATCCTCCTCCGGCGCCACCGAAGAGGTCGCCGGGGTCGGGCGCCAAGGACGGGAAGAACCCGCCTCCTCATCAGTATCCCCTTGGGTATCATTGTATGTTGCCGGGGATGGGGGATCCGGAATATCCTGAGACTGACCGCTCGCTGGGATAAGGGGAACACATGGGGTCGTCTTCGCTAAAAACGCCGTCTTAAGGCGCGCAAAGGCGTCCGCATCCACACCATCCGGACGCTGTTTCTTGGGGAGTGGAGGGGCCCCTTCAGTAAGTTCCCCGGGGGCCGGCGCCACGCTGCCACGTGCTGCCGCCAATCGGTTGCATTCCTGCACTATTCTATCTGAGAGGCGTTGCTCCATAGGCCCCACTACCTCATTAACTACTCGATAAATTGAGTCATCAACTGCATCAAAGAAATCATCGCTAAACGGTTAGTAGTCTTGAACTTCATCCTCATAATATTCTGACTGACTGGCCATTTTTTTGACGTAGGTAAGTACCTCTAGGGAATGACAAGGATTACAAGCTGTAACACAATCTGCAGGTAATAAGAATTTTGTGCAGACCTGAGGCCGCAGAAATTAGGGTAGCCCAAAGGGTTACAATAGGGCTGCACCAGACCCTCCAACGCGCATAAACCCTCAGGAATAACCTGACCGGGTTGCTGCCTCCCTAGCGCGTTGATACACAATAATTTAATGCCAATGTTATTGGAAATTTATGCCCAAATGTCTTCATAAACTGCCCGCGCGATGCGAGGGGTTTAACAGGTGCTTACAACGCTTAAACAAACAAGCGCGTTCAACGCGGTTGGAACACCGCAATACGGACCCCCACCGGGCCGTTTGGGAACTCCACTACATTTCTCCAGTGCCAGATTGCAATGGAAGACAGACTTGGTGACTGCCCTCACGGATAAGGAATGGATGTTTTTCTGTGGACAACTAAGAATACAAACCCCTAATGGCAGGTTCTGACTTACCCATTTTAAGTATATCCACAGAATCTAACACCCTCTTTAAGCCTGTCATAGTTAATTCTGTTTGTAAAACCATAAAAGATACAGCTTTATGCAATACATGTATATCGGGCACAAATCAAAACAGTTTATATAACGCAGTGTAATAGCCCAAACCCACACATATTGGATACAATGTTATTGCATGACATCTATATAAAATTGGATAACATCAGTTTGAAATGTGGGTAATAATGTTTAAGATGGCACCATAAGGCACACTTAGTTAAAAAGAATATTAATGTTAAAACCTGTCCTCACACAAGCTGAGTGCACACTCCTGATGTGGTCGGTGCAGCTTACCAGGAGCAGATTTTTCATATCTTGCGGTGCAGTGCCACGTAATAACTGCTTATTTGCTGGAACGGTGCTGTCGAACATTTTAACGGGGGTCAAGGGCCTGACCCCTTAGGTGGCCCTACTGGGCTACACTGGAAAGATACCACCCGTGACCCACCAATTCATGTCAGTGGCACTGCTGGCAGAGGCGCAACTAGAGCCAAATTTCGGGGGGGAGGGGGGCTAAGAAAAAAATTCGGGGGGGCTGAATCTTTAAGCAATAGGCAGAGTGGAGCTGATTTCGGGGGGGGGGGGCTGAATCTTTAAGCAATAGGCAGAGTGGAGCTGCAGGGGCTCTTAGAAGGGGTGAAACAACAGCAAGGCCTCATTAACATGCAAATGGTCTTTTAAAGACCTGTGAAGTGCTCGGGTGCGGCTGTGTGTGGGCCCGGGGAAGCTGTCTCATCCCAGGCTGCCACACACGACCGGGGAGGGGGGAAGGGGCTGAAGCCCTTTGAGTCCAATGGGTGTTGCGAACCGCAAACCCAGAGTGAAAGACTGGTTGTGAGCTCTGACATTCTGTAATGAGGAAGTGGAACTGTAGTACACCGTGTACCAACCCCCCCAACCAGCGTCCCAGGGACATTTGAGACCCACTGCAGCCTTATTTTCAAAGCCATCCCATCGATGACGTTGAGACCGACCCACTGCTGTGGGATGAGAACAATGATCCTCACTTGGGGATGCCTTGGTGGGACGATTATGTGAGGCAATTGGCGTGGACAGATGCATCACCCGACCTGTGAGGCGGGAGTCTAAACTATCTTGCTGTAGCCATTGGATGGCGTGCACACCACAACTACACAAGATTGCAAGTACTGTTAGCACTGTTATTGGTATACTGCCAGGCAGTGTTTGATTGGCATTTTTTAATTTTCTTAATTTTATTTACCTTAATTGACTGGTCATGCTGTGTTACTACTGGAAATCAATAACAATAATTTTTACAAAAAGTTTGCATTCCATCAGCCTGGTGGAAGGCCAAATGACATGCTATAGATCTCTCCCAGGCACACAGAGATCTTTGCCCTTTCAGCAGAGGTGTCATTGCTGCTTAAGATCATTTACTTTGACAATATTTGACTTGAACTGAACCTTTGTACACCTTTACACAATCACGCCCACTCCTGTTTAATTTCTCAGGAATAAATATCTATCAAGTAGTAGTTGATGTGCAACATGTTCACTCACTAGTCTTGTATTCATAAGTTACGAATTACAGAGCCTCCCTGTCATGATTAAGCAATATTTTATGTGGTTCAATGCAGGCAAGGGGCTTGCGGATTGCATAATGTTTGATCTTGTTGTTACAGTGCAGAATTGATACGGTGCTTCACTTGCGTACAGTCTGGTGACGATCTGGTTGTGGTACGTAGATGACAATAACAGATTTTGGGAAAAATTCCTCCATAGGTCCTAATTACGAGTTGCACTGTACTGGGACAGTTTTTAACTGCCTTGTAAAATTGCATGATTTTACTGGTTCTGTGTGGTAACATATCCTCAGCACCATGCATATATGAGTAAAACCCCAAGGCATGGGATACTAGAGTGCTAGGCTGACCTTTTTTGCCATAAAACCACACTTAACATTACTTGCAATACCCTATTACGGGTGTTTTTATGGTATACATTTACCACCTGTTCTAAGCAGGTTGTAAGTGTATGTCGGGCTGGTGAGTGGGGTGTTATGTTGGGCCCTAGGCCCTCATGCTATGGTGAATGAGTGACACTGCACACGTAGTTGGGTAGTGGGTTAATGGCCACGAGCACGTGCGCTCGGCCCTTTTATTATCCTAGTCACCTGACCCAGTGACGTAGGTGGTGGGTGGGTGTACAGTGTAGGACACACATCTGAACACTAGAACGTGTCCATGCTAGGACACTACATTCCTCCCAATTTTTAATAACAAAACCCAGAGTCAATGTTCAACCTAGGGGAGAAAGAAGTATATATACAGATATAATACAGTGACCAAACTTCTGCAGAGTCGCTCACGCTTCAGCAGCCTGGAGTCACAGACGATGTTCTTCCTGTCGCGGACGATGTTCTTCCTGTCGCGGACGATCACCAGTTCACTGTGTCACCAGCCTGGGTGCTCGATGGATCCAGTCTGTTTGACGGCTCTGCCTTGAAGTTGTTCTCACAGTCTTTTCTTCGCTTTACTTTCTTGGCGACAAACACAGTTGAGTTCTTGTGGTTCACCGCAAGATGTTGCCGTTCATCTTTTAGTCCAGTCCTTTTCTTTATCTGTGGCGTGTGTTCTGTTTTGCAGAAAGACGGGTCATTCGCACGACACCCCTCTCACCAGGATGCCCCTCTCGCAGGTGTTCCCCTGCCACGGGATATCCCCGAGGCCCTCTTCATCAGATCTGGCCTGGGTTGAGTGTCCTGCATCGTGTTACTCCCATGCCGATAAGTGCGGGTGCGGAGGAGACGACAGGTCTCACCTCAGATTCCGCAGTCAGAACTGGAGGGTAGCTGTTGGCTCCTGTCTTTAGCACACGATGTCTTCATCCTCCTGGGACCTTTGCTGAAGGGCGGCTGACGACCATCTCTCGTCACGGGGACACTCTCTCTCACTGGCATCCCTGAGGCCTTTGCCCCTGAGTCACCACGGCTGGCATTGACCAGTGTCCGTGTAACCCCAAAGGTGGGTGTTCCGAATGGTCCGGCCTGCTCACCTCTGCAGATCCCGGGTGTGCTGAAAGCATCGTCAAACAGATGGTTTTTCCTCTGTGCCACGGGTGTTCTTCAGGACTTGCACTCCGTGTTCTGACGCTTGTCACCTTCCTTGCCTCTGAGGTGTGAGTAGTCTTGCCACACTCTTCTCTCCTTCCTCTATTTCTTTCTCCGTGAGGGTGTCATGTCACTCTGACTTCTTCTTTTGTTGCAGTGGCAACCGTGCCACTCAGATCCCTTTCTTTCCCCTTTTTCTTTTAGTGGCAGACGTGCCACTCCGATGTCATCTTCCTTCTTTTCTTGTAGTGGCAAACGTGCCACTCAGATATCTTCTTCCCTTCGCTTCACGACCCACTCTGGACCATTTCTGTTCTCCTCTTGATATGGCCAGGCTTCTTCATGCAGCGCGCGCACTCTGCACGTGTTCCCCCTGGTCTTGTCCTCATCCGAGAACACTCTCTTCATCTTACTCAGCATTCCGAGTTAGGGTCGTGACCTTCTCTTCATCTTCTCCTTTCCACCAGTTACTTTGGTTGAAGTTCGTGGGGCCATACTCTTGGTCCGCTTCGTTCTTCTCCTTTTCACCAGTTACTTTGGTTCTTCTTGAGCTTCTTGGACCACTTGACGGTCCGCGCTGCCGATCACTGGCAGGATACCTTCGGTCTTGTCGTCAGACCTCTTGCTTTGTAGCTTCACTGACCCGTGCGTCGGTCACCTCCTTGTGCGACTCCTGGCGAGTCGGCTTCTGTGGTGCGACCATTTGGCTGGTCGGCTTGACCTTTGTGGTGCGACCATTTGGCTGGTCGGCTTGACCTTTGTAGTGCGACCATTTGGCTGGTCGGCTTGACCTTTGTGGTGCGACCATTTGGCTGGTCGGCTTGACCTTTGTGGTGCGACCGTTTGGCAGGTCGGCTTGGCCTTTGTGGTGCGACCATTTGGCTGGTCGGCTTCACGAGGTGCATCACGTCGTGTGACTACCTGTGTCCGCTGCCTTGTCAGGCGCTGGTGCGTGCTACTCTTCGTACCGTCGTGGTACATCTTCAGTGTAGCGTTGCTCCTTGTACCATGATCTCTTGATGTGGTGGCTTCTTGGCGCCACTGGGTGTGGCTCGACATCCTTGCCCGCCAGTGTTGGATACTTGCTGCGCCCATCCTCTTCAGTGGGTTCCTCTCCTGTAGGTGCTGCAGGGTACCTTCCGCGTCCGGGGTACATCTGCGCTGAGTCCTTCAGTACGCTCGAGGGTTCACTCCACTTGATGCGGCGACAGCGCAGTCCTTGCTGGGGTGGATGTGGCTTGACACCATTTCCTTTTCTTCCTCCTTGTCGCTGCGGGATGGCGCTGCATCCCTGCGGCACACTGTCTCTTCCTCCTTGCGCTTCTGTCGCGTTCCTGCGCTTCTGGCGCATTCCTGTGCGCCTGCGTCGCGTTCCCGTGCCCTCACCATTGCGCATCAGTCTGCCCTTGCGGTACCTGCCTTGCTGCCTCTTCTCCAGCCTTCCTCTTCTTGTCTCCAGCAGCTGGTGCAGTACTGGTATCCGGCCACTAGATGGCAGTGCAGGGTATGCTTTTCCTCCTCTCTCAGCAGTAACCTTCTTTGCTGCCAGGACTTTCTGCCATGTTGTCTTCTCTCTCTCCAGGCTTCACTCGGGCCGTGGAGGGGAGCTGGAGTCACAGAACATTGGGAGCAGGACACAGGGCCAGACAGCAGGTAAGTCTTTTGCTTTATTTGTATGGGGGGCAGGAGGGCACTGGCAGTCCTTCCAGTCTATCTCAACCTCTATTGCAGGTTGCAGCGTGCTTCTCTGGGCCACATTTCTGCCTCTTCCCCACAGCTCCTGACGGTCACCCGGGAGGACTCTGACTCGGTGTGTGCCGTCCTTTCTTGGAGGGAGGGGCTCAGTAACTTGCTCCCTCGCACTTCCCTGGCTGCTCGGGGACACACGTTGCTGCTGGCAGCCCGTTTGCTTTGCTGGGGGCAGGGCCGGCTTCAGTGCATGCTGCCATTATCTCTGCTTGCAGTTCCTTCGTGTCGAGGGCATGCTCCTCCGGCCGGCGGCGGCCATTCTTCGCATTTGCGATCGCCCTCCCTGCCCGCGGCATCTTCCTGCAGTCCTCGCGCGGCAGGGAGGGGTAGAGGTGCAGCTTCGGCTTTTATTTATTTATTATTGCGAGCGGCGCCGGCCGCTTACTGTTCCCTTGGCATCCCCCTCCCTCCCGCGGTAGCCTCGCACACTTCTCCTGCTGCGTGGGTGGGGAGGGGACGCGAGTCTCGAACCGGTGTGTTGTGCTGCGGGTGGGCTCCGCTTATACTTTCTGCTCAACCCGCCCCCGCAGCAGGTCTCTTATCTTCACGGACCGCGCGGGGGGGGCTGCTGGTGCCGCTTCGCTATCACGCCGCGCAGGGTGGGGGTGTGTTCATGCTGCCCCCGGGGCTGCTCAGCAACCAGGGCTCACCTTCTGCCCCGCTGGGCTTTTTCTAGCGCGGGTGGGCTCCGCTTGGTTTAGTCCGCCCCTTCCCGCAGCCGGTGTCCTCACCTCACGGGCCGCGCGGGAAGGGGGTGCAGGTGCCGCTCTGCCACGGCCAGTTGCGGGTGGGCTCCGCGTGGTTGCCGCCGATGCGGGTGGGCTCCGCTCGGCTTGCCTTCCTCTCCGGGCACCTCGGGGCACAATGGCAGGGTCGACGGGGTCGGGGTGGGCACCCGACCTCCGCCTGCAGACTCACGGCGTCGCTGCCGATGCGGGTGGGCTCCGATCGGTCCGCTTGTCTTCGGGGCGCTTCCCCCTCCACCAGGGTCACGGCGGCCAGCCCTGAGGCGCGGGGTGGGCTCCCGGTCGCCACCAGTCACGCTGCGGGCTCTGCTTCGCCCCGCAGGCTTCTCGGCGCATCGCGCCTTCTCACGGGGGGGGTGTTCTCACAGGGGCACTCCTCTCCCCCTCACGATCAGCTGGGCAGCCGCTGCACGCTGGGGCTTACAACCCTCGTCGCCAGTGTTATGTTGGGCCCTAGGCCCTCATGCTATGGTGAATGAGTGACACTGCACACGTAGTTGGGTAGTGGGTTAATGGCCACGAGCACGTGCGCTCGGCCCTTTTATTATCCTAGTCACCTGACCCAGTGACGTAGGTGGTGGGTGGGTGTACAGTGTAGGACACACATCTGAACACTAGAACGTGTCCATGCTAGGACACTACAGTGGGGTGGGGGTAATAAAGGGGATGGGGGAGGAGGGGAGGAAAGGGAACTTTCTTTTAACGTTGGAAGCATTTTATGCTTCCCACAGTTATGCTTCCCACAGAGAGTTAAAAAAAAAAGCGGTATGCAATATGGATCCCTCTGCAGCCAAAGTTGCATGCAATTTTCTCAATTGTTTTTTTGTCAGGACAAAAAATACGGTAATTACAGTTGCAGCAAAAACTAACCAGTACTAATTAGGCGGAATTAAATAACATATACAGACCTGCACTAATATTGTTGTGCCTGACTTGTAATCAGGCCGTTAGTAGGCAGTGGGTTCACAAATCTATAATTTATATAGGTACTCTTGATGTTACAACGTTTAAGCAGGTCTTGTACTATTTTGATTTTACTTTGTTTAGCATGGAAACTTCTGTTTCTAAGCTTACTTAACGCAATATCTCCCAGGAAAGCCCTATCATTATGTTAATAGAAGTAGTGAGAGTGCTATCGTTCTACTCGCATTTGCATGAGACTATTGTATTACACAGTGCAGAAAAAAGGGTCGAGGTGGCCCAATCAGGCATCAGGCCATACCCTCTCCCCATAATGGCCCGGGTCGCTCATGTATTATTACCTGCTCCTAGGCAAGGAGCATCCAATAATGCCCTTTGAGGGCTTTTTATTGATATTTTGTGATCCTGGTGGTGCCCATAAAAAGGGGTAGGGAAACTATCAAGCATTTTTTAAATTTTGTGGCTGCCACAGAGAGTGTAGCAGCCCCCAGCAACACTTTAAAAAAATTGCAGTGATCTCCTGGGTCATTTAATCCTTGACCCTAATGGGATACCAAGCTGTCATGCTCTTCAGTTGGAGTGTGGGGACTCCTTGTAGTTGGTCCTATGGCTGCATTTTGAAGCCTGAAGATGACTAAAAAACATGATTATGATTATTTTTCTGACAATCACTATTATTAAACATTGCAATGTGTGTATTCATAAAATATATGTTTGCTTATAGTTTTAGGTGACTTTCTGACAAAGTCAATAGGTCTGCTTTATATATGTTGAAGTGCTCACCTCCTGATAAAGCCAATTGGCCTACCATTTATATTTTGGTGTTCTGGCCCTTTGACTTAGCCAGTAGGCCTGTCTTACTTAAAATGACAACCCTTTAAATTGTTCTTATATTTAAAAAAGCAGAAATAAACTGGAAAAAACAAGAGTTATGTTACGTTCATTGACTATTCACTGCTCCTTTAAGGAGCACCCCATAATGCCCTGCAAGGGCTATTTCCATATTTTTTGTTTTCAGTGATGTTTCAAGAAGGGACAGGGATACCACTAAACAATTTTTAATGTTGTGAGGGGCTGCAGGAAGTTCTGCACCCCCCCAAGGAACATTGGAAAATTAAACAGTAAGTCTCCTGGGTCATTGAATCCATGAACCTAGGACAACTTACCATATGTTTTTTAAGCGGATCCCAGACTGGAGCTTTTTCTCTACAATTGGGAGTGCAGTATTCTCTAGGGACCGGGTCTAAGGCTGGATTTAATGTGGTCTGAAGATGTTTAAAAAAAATGCAAAAACCTCTTGTGACTATTTTTATGATTGCATTCTTCAGGCTGAAAAATGTTAGAGGAAAGATTCAGGGACATGTTTGAAAAAAATATATATATAATTATGTCTCTTACTACTTATTTTCACATTTTTCTCCCACAAAATGTAATATTAAAATGATGTTAAAAAAGTCGCGTTTACAATAAAACCCTATTATAAATTTTAGTAATCAATATTAATAAACACTGCATTGTGTGAATTATTTAAATATACATTTAATTAAAATTATTGGTGACTTTTGGAAAGAGATGATAGATCTGCTTTATATGTTTTGAAATGCTCACCCCTTGATAAAGCCAATAGGCTCACTTTTCTAGATTTTTGTTTTGCAGCAGACCATGCTTGGCGTAGGGTTGGCTGCACAGAGGCCACACCCTACAGCCAACCCCATGCTGCAAATGGGGATTGGGTGCCTGCATGGGCTCGAAAGGCTGTGCACTGCGGAAGGTTGGCTGCCCATTGGGGGTTGACTGCCTGCATGGGTTGGCTTTATGTATGGTAATACAATATTACTTTTTTTTTTTTAAACTAGAAAGTCACTGAAAAAACCAAAGGTTAAAGTGATGTTATAGTTAGGAGAAGATATCAGTTGAAACATTTATTACAGAGGGGCGGCAGCCACTCTGTAGATATTGCTGGGTTACCAGAGAAAGGAATTCCTTGGACTTTTCACCATTAATAACTTTGTGCCCATTTGACAAAGCTCCGCAAAACTTTCCAGACCTTTGGGGGCAGATTTACAAGCCCCCTGTACCACCAGTATGTCACTTTTGTGACGTACTGGTGGCGCATGTTATTATTATTATTATTATTATTTAAGGATTTGTAAAGCGCCTGGTGACCCGAAGGCATCCCCGCGCTGTCAGGGCTGAGTCAGTCAGGAGGGGAGGGGAGACTTACTTTGGGAAGAGCAGAGTTTTAAGATGTTTGCGGAAACGCAGGTGGCAGGGTTCCAGTCTCAGACTGCGGGGAAGGGAGTTCCAGTGATTGGACGCCTTGACGGAGAAACGACGGCCTCCGGAGCGCACCCTCCTAAACCTGGGAACAGTCACCAGGCCTTCATTGTCCGAGCGCAAAGATCTCGGAGCTTTGTAAGGGGTTATCATGTCTCCCAGGATCGGAGGACCTTGTCCGTAGAGGAGCTTGTGTGTAATGCACATTGCCTTAAATTCGATCCTTTCTCGGACTGGTAGCCAATGTAGAGCCTTAAGCGCAGGTCTGGCAGAGGTTCTGGGGGGGAGACCCATCAGCATCCGGGCTGCTGCGTTTTGGGTTCGTTGAAGCTTGCCCAGAGTGGCTTCTGGGGCTCCTAAATAGACAGCATTGCTGAAGTCCAAACGTGCCAGGACCAGTCCTTGAACCAGGAGTTTCCTGGATTGAGGGGGAAGCAGGGGAAGGATCTTGCGGACTGACCTCATAAGTCCAAAGCAGGCTCCCGCTGTTTTAGTCGCCTGGGTCTTCATGGAAAGGTCCGTTTCGAGCCAGACCCCAAGACTCTTGATTTCTTTTTTTGGGGCCGGTACCTCACCCATAACATCGGGCCAGACGGATGATGGAATTACTGACCACTTCTTCCCCATCAGCATAACTTCCGTTTTGGACCCATTGAGTTTGAGTGAGGACTCGCACATCCAGAGATTAATTTTTTGGAGGCAGTGCAGAAGGTTATCTGGGTATTGCTCGAGATGGGAGAGCGAGACGACCAATTGCGTGTCGTCCGCATAGCTCACAATCTTGATGCCAAAGGGGGTGACTACCTCCTCCAAAGGGGCCATATATGCATTAAAAAGAGTGGGACTAAGTGAGGAGCCCTGGGGGACCCCACTTGTCAGAGGGAGGGAGTCAGAGCGGGAGTTGTCATCCCAGACCTGGAACGAGCGATCCGAGAGGAAAGACTCTATCCAGGCCAGCGCGGTGCCCCCAAGTCCCGCCCTGGCCAGCCGGTGGAGCAGGACACGGTGGTTCACCGTGTCAAAGGCTGCACTGAGGTCCAGGAGGATCACTGCCACTGATCCCCCCGAGTCCAAAGTGCACCTTGCCTCCTCGATGACAGCGAGGAGAGCAGTATCCGTGCCTTGGCCAGGGCGGAACCCCGTTTGGGAGCGTCGAAGCAATTTGTTTGATTCCAGAAACTGGGACAGCTGGGCGTTAACTAGTTTTTCGGCGATTTTGCTGATGCCCGGGAGGAGCGAGATTGGCCTGTAGTTGGCCAAATCGGCGGGGTCCAGATGAGGTTTTTTGAGAAGGGCTTTGACTACCGCCTCCTTCCAACTGGGAGGAACGACGCCTTGAGACAGCGAAGCATTAATCAGATCCCGAACTGGAGAGACAATCGCTGAGGCAATTGTTTTTAAGAACCTCATGGGGGCAGGGTCACCCGGAGAGCCACTTTTCATTTTGGCCAGAGTTGTTTCAACTTCGACCAGCGAAACTGCTCTGAAGGCTTTCAGCTGCGGGCGAAGGTCTCCTGCAGGACAAGTGTTGGGCGTGGCATTATCCCAGCAGGGTGGCTGGTTCGGCTGTGGAAGAGAAGTAAGAATATGGGAGACTTTAGAGTCAAAATATTTGGCCAGTTCATGACTCCTATCCGACGGGGTCCTGGTGGGTGAGGGGGGTTGTGGTATCTTAAGGAGTTCCTTAGCAATAAGGTAGGATTCTCTAGCGGAGTTAGTGGCGTTTTTAATCCTATTGTCGTAGTAGGAGGTTTTGGAGAGTTTAAGAGCGGCTTTATATAACCTCACAGTCCTCCGGTAGGAGTCTTTACTGGAGCGGAGCCAGTCCTTCCTCCACAGTCACTCCGCTTTTTTGCATTCCTTGCGGAGGGCTCTGAGTTCCATACTAAACCAGGGGGCCGAGCCAGTCGTTCCGCTCTTTTTTTCACAAGTTTTAATCGGTAGGATAGAGTCGAGTGAGTCGCAGATCCATTCCCTAAAACTGCTGTCAGCTACGACAGGGTCCTCTGAGGGGGCATAGGAAGTTAATTCCAGAGCTTTGGCCCAGTCCTCAGTTGAGAGTCTGGACCATGCTCTGTCCTGGGTGTATGTGACGGGTTTGTGGGGCTTCCTGAATTTACCTGGCCAGAAGAGAGGCACCAAGAAGTGGTCTGTCCAAGGGAGGGGGCAAGAAGGTTTGGCCTGGAGGGTGTGGATGTTAGTGAAAACTGGGTCTAGCAGATGGCCCTTGATATGGGTGGCTCCGGTGTTTACCAGATGCAGGCCGTAGGCAACCAAGTCTAGAATCAGATCTGCAGCCCCTGTGTCTAGGGGATCATCAAAATAAATATTGAGGTCCCCTAGCACGGTGAAATTAGGTGTAGAGTGGGCGAGTGTTGAGATGGATTCTAGTAGGGCGTTAGTAAAGGGACCGGAGTGGCCGGGGGGGCGGTACACTAGAAGACCTGACATAGAGGTAGTAGGGCTCAAATTGATGGTAAAGTGGCAGCTCTCTGAGTCAGTGATGAGAGCGTCGCTAATTCAACAAGAGAGATGATCTCTATGCAGAATGGCCAGACCACCCCCTCTGCCAGAGGGGCGTGCTTGGGACTGGATAAGGAACCCCGGGGCCAGGGCCAAGGCTACATCCGAGTCCGAGTGAGATGTGATCCAGGTTTCTGTAAGAAACAGGATATCTAATTCATGGTCCACAAGCAGGTGGTTAATAAGCAAAGCGTGCTTGGGGAGCGACCTACAGTTCAATTCCGCTATCTTCAGGCCAGAGTAGGAAATAGGTGCCTGAGACAGTTGTAGGTTGAACGGGTGGCAGAGTGCACAGTTTTCGAACAATTCATCTGAATCGTGAACATAATCGCAATGCGCATTCTTTATGGGTCTGAGGCTGAGTAGGGCACGCCGCGAGTAGCTCACCTTGTTGGTATTCGTGCCTGGCATAGGTACTGGCCCTGGGCCCGGTCGGGCGCGGACAGGCGCAGACGGGCTTGCCTTTGGCGCGCCCTCGGCGCGCCGGCGGCGCGCCCGCTGCGCGGCCGAGGAGACCGTCTCATAATATAGGGGGGGTGGGGGGTGTGGCCGAGCGTCAGGGGGCGTGGCCAGGCTCGAGGGCTTGTCAGGATGGCGGCAAACACCGTGGCAGCGCTTCGTTCAGCTGTGCGGTGTGCGGGAATTCAGGTGTGACACAGGGTTAACAGTGAGTTAAAACTGATAAAACAAGTTTAAAAACGCAATTTGCAAAGTAAAACTCCTGGCTTCCGCCTCAGGAGACAGCAGCAGCACTAATACGCGTAGGGGACAAGTCGCGCTTTAAATAGTGTGGCGGGGGGCGTGGCCGAGCATCAGGGGGCGTGGCCAGACTCAAGGGCTTGTCAGGATGGCGGCAAACACCATGGCAGCGCTTCGTTCAGCTGTGCGGTGTGCGGGAATTCAGGAGTGACACAGGGTTAACAGTGAGTTAAAACTGATAAAACAAGTTTAAAAACGCAATTTGCAAAGTAAAACTCCCGGCTTCCGCCTCAGGAGACAGCAGCAGCACTAATACGCGTAGGGGACAAGTCGCGCTTTAAATAGTGTGGCGGGGGGCGTGGCCGAGCGTCAGGGGGCGTGGCCAGGCTCGAGGGCTTGTCAGGATGGCGGCAAACACCGTGGCAGCGCTTCGTTCAGCTGTGCGGTGTGCGGGAATTCAGGTGTGACACAGGGTTAACAGTGAGTTAAAACTGATAAAACAAGTTTAAAAACGCAATTTGCAAAGTAAAACTCCTGGCTTCCGCCTCAGGAGACAGCAGCAGCACTAATACGCGTAGGGGACAAGTCGCGCTTTAAATAGTGTGGCGGGGGGCGTGGCCGAGCATCAGGGGGCGTGGCCAGACTCGAGGGCTTGTCAGGATGGCGGCAAACACCATGGCAGCGCTTCGTTCAGCTGTGCGGTGTGCGGGAATTCAGGAGTGACACAGGGTTAACAGTGAGTTAAAACTGATAAAACAAGTTTAAAAACGCAATTTGCAAAGTAAAACTCCCGGCTTCCGCCTCAGGAGACAGCAGCAGCACTAATACGCGTAGGGGACAAGTCGCGCTTTAAATAGTGTGGCGGGGGGCGTGGCCGAGCGTCAGGGGGCGTGGCCAGGCTCGAGGGCTTGTCAGGATGGCGGCAAACACCGTGGCAGCGCTTCGTTCAGCTGTGCGGTGTGCGGGAATTCAGGTGTGACACAGGGTTAACAGTGAGTTAAAACTGATAAAACAAGCTTAAAACTGATAAAACAAGTTTAAAAACGCAATTTGCAAAGTAAAACTCCCGGCTTCCGCCTCAGGAGACAGCAGCAGCACTACTGCTCCATATTTAAAAGGACAGGAAAAGCCATGGGGGTGTAAATATAAAAGGGGGTCCCAAACACTTTTTCCACCAATACATTTTCCATAGACTTTTGTATCTTGTGTAGCGCAAAAACGGTTGGAAAGAGTTTCATGAAATTTGGCAGGATTACACATTATGGTGCACAGATGATCCTTTTTGGTACTACAGGTCTGTAAGGTAAGTATTTTTAAGAATATAAGGCATTTTAACTTAGTGATATCTGTTGTTGCAGCACTTTTGTGAAATTTTGTGGTACTTCGACGTATTTCACGGAACTACCACAGTACATAGCAATGACAAGTGATTATGTGATTGGCTAGTGACTGCCTTTACAAAAGTTCAAGGCAGCCATGTTGTTTCTAGGTACAGATAGGCTGTGTTATGTGTTACACATTCTGATACAGATAATTAGGTATATACAGGTATAGGTAAGCATCAGCTTTGATATTTTTCCACTTCCTATTACCACTTCAGTAAAGTGTTTACAGGTTAGGAAAAATATTTCTAAGTTTCAAGATATATTTTTAAAAAACCAATGGGACAGTGTACCTTCGTACTTAAAATACATTTTTTTTAAAATAAGTAAAACATTGTAAAATACATTGTAATATATTATGTTTTAACTCAACGCCACTCCACTCTATGACACTCAAATGTATGCCATTCTACTGTATGCTACTATACTGTACCTCACTACAAAGTGTGCCACTCCACTCTATGCCACTGCACTTTACACCACTCCTTTGTACGCTATTACACATTATCACACTCCATTCTACGCCACTCTACTTTTTGCCGCTGTGCTGTATGCTATTCTAGTGGATTGTAGTGGGGTAGAGTAGAGTAGTGTACACACTACTCTACTCTACCCCACTACAATCCACTCTCCACTGTTCCACCCTGTGCCGCTCTACTGTACATCACTCTACTCTAACGCCACTCCATCGTACCCCACTCCACTCTACACCGCTCAACTATACACTTTTCCATGATAAGCAACTACACTTTATGCCACTTAACTCTAGGCTATTTAACTCTATGCCACTCCATTCTACCCCACTCTAGTGTATGCCACACCACTGTAGTCTACTCCACTGTACACTACATCACTGTACCCCACTCCACTCCATGGCACACCACTGTACAGTACTCCTATCTATGCCACTCCAGTGTACGCGACTCCACTATATGCTACTCCACTCCATGCTATTTCACTCTGCCATACTCCACACTATGCCACTCCGCTCTTCGCCATTTCACTAAAAGTTCCACTGTGCCCAGCTCCACTCTATGCCACTCCACTAAACACTATTCCAATCTACGCAACTATCCTTTATGCAACTTAACTCTATAATATTTCACTGTACGCCACTCCTCTCTACTCCACTCCACTGTACACCACTCACTATATGTGGTACGCTACTCCACTGTGGATGTATGACATTACCATGCATGCCTTTACCACGCAATGTTTTTACCACTCTTCGCCTTTAACATGCACGTCTTTGCCATGCATATGCCTTTACCATGCATGCCTTTATATATATATATATATATATATATATATATATATATATATATATATATATATATATATATATATATATATATATATATTACCTACTGGCGGTCGCCAGTAGGTAGTTATAGTTAGGACCCCTTTTCCATCGGAAATCCGCAACATTCTATTTTGAATAACTTTGGCGCCGGTCGATGAATCCTCGCGAATTTCTCAAAATAGGTGGGGCGCTACGCTCCGCTCCTACCCTGAAAGTCTCGGGGGGATTCGTCAAGCGGGGGCTGAGATAAAAGGGGGGTCCCAAAACGCGTTTTTCCCATGCATTTTTCCATAGGACCTTTAGAACGAGCTACAGCCCGAACGGCTGAACAGAATTACTAGAAATTTGGCAGAGAGGTAGTCCGTAGGTCAAGGAAGTGCCTTTTGTAGGTCTGGTGTAAATCTGTTCAGTAGATTCTGAGAAAATAGCCTTTAAATCAATATATATATCTGAGCCCGCTTACGGTACGCTTACGGTACGCTTACCGTACGCGTACGGTGGCGTGCGCGAGCGAGATTCTGATTGGTTGTTAGATCTTAGTAAAAATTCGAATCGGCCGAAACCAGGAAGCGGCGGCCGCCATTTTGTGTGTTTCACTCAGAAAAAAAAGAGTGAAAACAAGAAAAGGGGGCAATGAGGAGAGTTACAGACCCCCTTACATTTGTGAGGGGGTCAAAGAAGGACTGTAAAGTACAAAGAAAACATTTATTGATTTTTAAAAAAATCACGGGGTACGCGTACGGTAAGCTTACGGTAAGCGTACGGAAGAAAAAATAAATTAAAAAAGAAATGAAATGCAGATTTAAGAGTTTAGATATTAGGGAGCTCTAAAAAGAGCTGTTGTGTTTATGAAGTCATTTTGTTAGTGGTACCTACAAGTAAGTACCGATGCAGAGTCTAAGGTTCAAGAGGAAGACTCTGTTCCCTTCATCATTGAAGTGCACACCATCTCCTCTATAAATGTCTTGCATGTCATAACGCAAGTTGTTGTGGTAAATGGCACCCATACCATAGTCACGGAGGAAAGCAGAAACAGATTTGTTGACGTGCTTTCTTGCTTTGTCAATCTGCGGACAGAAATGATTGGACCAGTTCCATTTTTGCCTTTGGCATATGTTGGAAAACACAAAGGCAGTTTTAGGGAAAAGTGAAAACAGTTGTGCAAAGGTGTCCTTCATAAGCATTTCCAGACCTACCCCAGTCAAAGTGCCTAGGTCATTGCCACCACAGTGCACTATTATGAGGTCAGGGTGTTGGATTTGCATGAAGGATTTCACCAATGGCATCAATTGGTGCCACTTTAACCCTCTCTGACCAATCCATTTAATGTCTACATTTGGCAAAGCAAGGTCTCTCACCATATCTGTTTTCTCTGCAAACTTTTCACTCCAGAAGACATAGCTGTGCCCTACAATCCACACCGTGAACATCTTCAAAGGAGAACTGGATGCACTCAGGAGGTGTCTTTCAGTAGAATGGCAATATGAAAAGAAAGACAGTTTGGAAATGGAGGCATACATATTTTTTTCAAAACAAAAAGAACTGATTGGCTGTTTCATACCATTCTAGAATAAAAACTAGGCTGTATGTGTAAATTAATAGAAGCATGTTTTGTATTGGTACAAAAAAATGTGTTACCAAAGAACAGTACTATGGATTTGCTGTTAGGTTTGAAAAGTCAAGCACTCTTGCTCTGTGGAATTGAAACATTGTGTGGCGAACTTCTGACCTAACTCCACACAGCAGTGTTCCATGAGCTGTTGCTATGGTAGCAGGCAGAAGTCAAGTTGGGGGAAGGGTACTAGGCAGAAGTCAAGTTGGGGGCAGGGTACTTTTGGAAAAGGGTTGGTTTTCAACCAATAGAAATGTGTGATTACATTTGAAAAAAAGGGGGAAGCACTGAGATTTGAAACTTACATGTATATGTGTGGAAAAATAGAGGGAAAGATACTTGGCGAACTCTTCATCCTGAAATACCAGGGTATACGTATTACTCTGCACCTCATAAATTATGTTCCCGGATAGACATGATCTGGGCTTCTGAACGGATATTAGAAGCTAGCATTATCGAGATATGCCCTAGACTTACATCAGATCATAATCCCATTCTTTTTTTCTTTCAAACAGTAACCAGAACTCAAGATACAAGATTATTTTCCTTCCCGAGATATCTTTTTTCTGAGTCAGCATTCATTTTACAACTTAAAAAGCACGTTTCTGAATTTATTGATACGAATCTGGATTCCACATCTTTAATTTATGTATGGGATGCTTGCAAAGCTAGCATAAGGGGATTTACTCAACAATATATTTTTACACAAAACTCTAAACTTCGTAAAGAGAATAAGAATATTATTACTAAAATTCTATCTTTAGAAAGTCAACTAGCAGATGCTTTAATACAAAATACTTTGGATGAAGATAAAGTAAGACTGGAGCTAATCAGTCTCCGATCTGCTACTAAAAACGTTCTTAGAGAACGAGCTACTGTAAAATTACAGAAATTTAAAATCTCTCAGTATGAGAGTGGTGATAAAATCGGTAAGATTCTGGCTTATAAAATTGCAGATAATAAAGCTAATACAATAATTAAATGTATTAAAGGTCCCAATAATATTATCTATGACCAAACTAGGGACATCATAACACAATTTGTTAAATACTATAGTCATTTATACACTCCAGAAAATATTCCTACTTTATGCAACATTCGAGCGTATATTGGTAATAATGTTACCAACAATATAATGGTAGAACATAGTCGGCAATTAGCAGAGAATGTCACTTCTGCTGAGATTAGAAAGGCAGTAGCGTCTCTTCCATCTGGCAAAGCTGCAGGTGAAGACACACTTCCCATAGAATTCTATAAAATTTGTCTTAATGAAATACTCCCCCTTTTTTGTTTAGTCATCAATTCAATAGATCAAACAGGGAAAGTTCCAGATTCTTGGAACTCTGCTAAAATAGTTTTTTTCCTGAAAAAAAATAAACCAGCTGAGGAATGTAGTTCATACCGGCCCATATCTTTAATTAATGTCGATGCCAAAATTTTCTCTAAAATACTTGCACTTCGATTAGCCCCTTTTATGCCCGAATTAGTTAACCCACAACAACATGGATTTATTACAGGACGGGATACTACGGCCCATGTCAATATGGCAATTACTGCTTTTGACATAGCATCGGTTAATTCCACCCAACTCGGTATGATACTTTTAGATGCTGAAAAGGCATTTGACCGAGTTGGTTGGGAGTATCTCTGGACTGTAATGCGGGCTTTTGGCTTTAATGGTAGATATTTAAAATGGATACAGGCCCTATATAATTCGCCAACCGCCAAAATCAGCTATGCAGGTATGATTTCTACAAGTTTTAAAATACTTAGGGGTACAAGGCAAGGATGTCCGCTCTCACCTTTATTATTTGCACTTTCTATGGAACCTTTTATAAATGCACTATCACTCCAATCACATATTACTCTATTACAACTTGGTTCTAATTCTCTGAAAATTACTGCTTATGCAGACGATATCGCTATTTATTCTACTGATGTGGAAAAAGCTCTTACCGCGATAATAGAAGAATCTAATGCTTTTGGAGTAGTCTCAGGATATAAATTAAACTTAAGCAAAACGCAAGTTGTATTAAACTATAAATCATTGACCCCTGTACAAGGTACTTGCCGGGTGGCGACGTATTTAGGTATTAAAATTTCTGCTAAAGTAAGCGATATAAAAAATCTGAATTATGACGCATTATTGAAAGAAACAGCTTGTATACTCAAAAAATGGCACAAAATACCTCTAAGCCTTATAGGCCGGATTAATTTAATTAAAATGAAGATTTTGCCCAAATTTATGTATTTATTTAGGTCTATACCCTTATGTCTAAACAATCCTTTCTTTAAGAAACTAGATGGGATTTTAAGCAGCTATATTTGGGGATATAAGAAAGCTAGAAGATCGCTTGCCCTGCTTAAATTACCAATTAATAAGGGCGGTTTAAACTTCCCCGATTTTAAATTATATTTTTTGGCAACTTTTATTGGCCGTTTGCGTAGTTTATTTTTTATAAATAATCAATACTACTACCACCAACTTATGCTAGGCAATGACTCTAATTGCTTTCTTGCAAGAGTCAACGACCCTAACTACTTCAAAAGGGTCAAATTCAAGACTGCGAGAGAGACAGTTGCGGTCTGGAAAACTTTATTAACTACATGCAAGACCTCTTTTTTTCATCCTAAGCTTGATCTGTGGGGTAATCCTGGGCTACCGGATATATTCAACGATGGACGTGGGACCGCTTGGGCCAATTTAGGAATCAATTCACTGGGTGATTTATATGGCAACCAGGGATTTTTAGATTTTGCAACACTTAAACTTCTTTTTAATTTAACGGATGGTATGCGATTTAAATATATGCAAATTAGAGATTTTTTGGTTGGTAAAATGAAAATTAACCAAATCTTAGATTCAGATTTATGGGCATGTTTCTATCTAAAAAATCAGAAGTCAGTAATTAGTGAGGGTTATAAATGTTTAATTAATTTCAAAGAAGATAATTGTCCAAAAATTGCTCTGAAATGGGCTTCTAGATTAGGGACTAATATCACTCCCACCAAGATCTCGGCGTCACTTTGTAATATCAACAAAGTAGTACAATCTTCAAGCCTGAGGATTCAGTTATATAAAACTATTTGTTCTTTATATTATACACCGTTTAGAATTTCTAAGTGGTCCTTAAATTCTACATTAAGTTCTCGCTCTAAGTGCCCCAAATGTGATCTTGTTGCGGCTGATATCATCCATATATTTTTTTCCTGCCCAGTTTTGTTTGAGTTTTGGTCCGGATTTGAAAATATTTTATTGCAAAAACAAATTGCTCTTGGTCCTCTTTCACCATTGTCTATACTACTAGATATACAATCTGAGAATTGTCCACAAAAAGATTTATTAACTGTATTAGTCTCCTGTGCTCGACTGACAATTGCCCGGCTATGGATATCTGAGAAACCCCCACATATCATGGAATGGTGGTTTTTAGTTAATGAAATTTACACTATGGAACGTGCTATTGCCAAAACGAGGGGATTGAAATCTATGATAAAATTTGAAAAAATTTGGGGAACTTTTCTTTAAGCTTATTTATTTTTTTTTTTTTTTTTTGCCAACATGTCTCTAATGTGTATTTATATGTACGGTCTATTGGATATCAGATGTACATGTTATCAGCTAATCTTTTGCTTTGTTTGGTGTTGTCAATAAAAAATTAATAAAAAAAAAAAAAAAAAAAAAAAAAAAGGAAAAATAGAGGGAAAGTTTGCCATTATCTGGTTCTGCTGAGAGGAGAGAGGTGAACAGAACAGAGATCCTGGCTCTGATAATCTGCTGTTTGAGTGCCACATTTCTTTCACAACTAACTAATTTTAAAGGTGAGGTTAGAGTTTGAGAGGAGATGTATATGGTAAATTAAGAAATGAATAATAGAAATGGAAATTCTTTTTGTTGAAGTTGCGTTTATCATTTTCTGTTTTGGGAGAAATTTAAATGTGAGGAACATGTAAAATAATATGGACTATGTTTTCACTATAAATTAAGGTGTACTGGAAAAAAAAAGAATAGTTTAAGGGTTTGAGGTTGGACTCAGTAATGCAAATACATTCAGCATCACTAAGGCTGGTTGCCCTTGCTGGAATGTAGGCAGCCACCCAGGTTACACATGGTGGTGGTCTGAAAAAGCAGTCTGGACATGGGCTTTTAAAAAAATCAAAAAAGTGGTTTCATAATGTGTCAGTCTGTAAAAGTGATTTTCACTTGCCAAAAAAAAAGAGCAGTAAGTGTGCATTCAAATTGGCAAAGAAATTTCGTTTTGGGACTAATGTGAAAACATGACTCTGTGTGGAAATAGGAATTACAGGCAGAGATTTATTGCGTTTTTTTCTGGTGATTTCACAGTTGCATTAGTAGGAAAAAGGGGGAGCGATTTTTTGGGGGAAGAAGCAGACTCTTAGCACATACCCATCTGCTTGCCATGTATAATCATGCACAGTATTTACAAGCGAGTGGGGTTTTCAGGTTTTAGTCTGTAATGCAAATACATTCAGCATCACAAGGCTGGTTGCCCTTGCTGGAATGTAGGCAGCCACCCAGGTTACACATGGTGGTGGTCTGAAAAAGCAGTTTGGACATGTGCATTTAAAAAAATCAAAAAAGTGGTTTCATAATGTGTCAGTCTGTAAAAGTGATTTTCACTTGCCAAAAAAAAAGAGCAGTAAGTGTGCATTCAAATTGGCAAAGAAATTTCGTTTTGGGACTAATGTGAAAACATGACTCTGTGTGGAAATAGGAATTACAGGCAGAGATTTATTGCGTTTTTTTCTGGTGATTTCACAGTTGCATTAGTAGGAAAAAGGGGGAGCGATTTTTTGGGGGAAGAAGCAGACTCTTAGCACACACCCATCTGCTTGCCATGTATAATCATGCACAGTATTTACAAGCGAGTGGGGTTTTCAGGTTTTAGTCTGTAATGCAAATACATTCAGCATCACTAAGGCTGGTTGCCCTTGCTGGAATGTAGGCAGCCACCCAGGTTACACATGGTGGTGGTCTGAAAAAGCAGTTTGGACATGTGCATTTAAAAAAATCAAAAAAGTGGTTTCATAATGTGTCAGTCTGTAAAAGTGATTTTCACTTGCCAAAAAAAAAGAGCAGTAAGTGTGCTTTCAAATTGGCAAAGAAATTTCGTTTTGGGACTAATGTGAAAACATGACTCTGTGTGGAAATAGGAATTACAGGCAGAGATTTATTGCGTTTTTTTCTGGTGATTTCACAGTTGCATTAGTAGGAAAAAGGGGGAGCGATTTTTTGGGGGAAGAAGCAGACTCTTAGCACACACCCATCTGCTTGCCATGTATAATCATGCACAGTATTTACAAGCGAGTGGGGTTTTCAGGTTTCAGTCTGTAATGCAAATACATTCAGCATCACTAAGGCTGGTTGCCCTTGCTGGAATGTAGGCAGCCACCCAGGTTACACATGGTGGTGGTCTGAAAAAGCAGTTTGGACATGTGCATTTAAAAAAATCAAAAAAGTGGTTTCATAATGTGTCAGTCTGTAAAAGTGATTTTCACTTGCCAAAAAAAAAGAGCAGTAAGTGTGCTTTCAAATTGGCAAAGAAATTTCGTTTTGGGACTAATGTGAAAACATGACTCTGTGTGGAAATAGGAATTACAGGCAGAGATTTATTGCGTTTTTTTCTGGTGATTTCACAGTTGCATTAGTAGGAAAAAGGGGGAGCGATTTTTTGGGGGAAGAAGCAGACTCTTAGCACACACCCAGCTCCTTTCCATGTATAATCATGCACAGTATTTAGAAGCGAGTGGGGTTTTCAGGTTTCAGTCTGTAATGCAAATACATTCAGCATCACTAAGGCTGGTTGCCCTTGCTGGAATGTAGGCAGCCACCCAGGTTACACATGGTGGTGGTCTGAAAAAGCAGTTTGGACATGGGCTTTTTAAAAAAACTGAAAAGTGGTTTCATAATGTGTCAGTCTGTAAAAGTGATTTTAACTTGCCAAAAAAAAAGAGCAGTAAGTGTGCATTCAAATTGGCAAAGAAATTTCGTTTTGGGACTAATGTGAAAACATGACTCTGTGTGGAAATAGGAATTACAGGCAGAGATTTAATGCGTTTTGCTCTGGTGATTTCACAGTTGCATTAGTAGGAAAAAGGGGGAGCGATTTTTTGGGGGAAGAAGCAGACTCTTAGCACATACCCATCTGCTTGCCATGTATAATCATGCACAGTATTTACAAGCGAGTGGGGTTTTCAGGTTTTAGTCTGTAATGCAAATACATTCAGCATCACTAAGGCTGGTTGCCCTTGCTGGAATGTAGGCAGCCACCCAGGTTACACATGGTGGTGGTCTGAAAAAGCAGTTTGGACATGTGCATTTAAAAAAATCCAAAAAGTGGTTTCATAATGTGTCAGTCTGTAAAAGTGATTTTCACTTGCCAAAAAAAAAGAGCAGTAAGTGTGCATTCAAATTGGCAAAGAAATTTCGTTTTGGGACTAATGTGAAAACATGACTCTGTGTGGAAATAGGAATTACAGGCAGAGATTTATTGCGTTTTTTTCTGGTGATTTCACAGTTGCATTAGTAGGAAAAAGGGGGAGCGATTTTTTGGGGGAAGAAGCAGACTCTTAGCACACACCCATCTGCTTGCCATGTATAATCATGCACAGTATTTACAAGCGAGTGGGGTTTTCAGGTTTTAGTCTGTAATGCAAATACATTCAGCATCACTAAGGCTGGTTGCCCTTGCTGGAATGTAGGCAGCCACCCAGGTTACACATGGTGGTGGTCTGAAAAAGCAGTTTGGACATGTGCATTTAAAAAAATCAAAAAAGTGGTTTCATAATGTGTCAGTCTGTAAAAGTGATTTTCACTTGCCAAAAAAAAAGAGCAGTAAGTGTGCTTTCAAATTGGCAAAGAAATTTCGTTTTGGGACTAATGTGAAAACATGACTCTGTGTGGAAATAGGAATTACAGGCAGAGATTTATTGCGTTTTTTTCTGGTGATTTCACAGTTGCATTAGTAGGAAAAAGGGGGAGCGATTTTTTGGGGGAAGAAGCAGACTCTTAGCACACACCCATCTGCTTGCCATGTATAATCATGCACAGTATTTACAAGCGAGTGGGGTTTTCAGGTTTCAGTCTGTAATGCAAATACATTCAGCATCACTAAGGCTGGTTGCCCTTGCTGGAATGTAGGCAGCCACCCAGGTTACACATGGTGGTGGTCTGAAAAAGCAGTTTGGACATGTGCATTTAAAAAAATCAAAAAAGTGGTTTCATAATGTGTCAGTCTGTAAAAGTGATTTTCACTTGCCAAAAAAAAAGAGCAGTAAGTGTGCTTTCAAATTGGCAAAGAAATTTCGTTTTGGGACTAATGTGAAAACATGACTCTGTGTGGAAATAGGAATTACAGGCAGAGATTTATTGCGTTTTTTTCTGGTGATTTCACAGTTGCATTAGTATGAAAAAGGGGGAGCGATTTTTTGGGGGAAGAAGCAGACTCTTAGCACACACCCAGCTCCTTTCCATGTATAATCATGCACAGTATTTAGAAGCGAGTGGGGTTTTCAGGTTTCAGTCTGTAATGCAAATACATTCAGCATCACTAAGGCTGGTTGCCCTTGCTGGAATGTAGGCAGCCACCCAGGTTACACATGGTGGTGGTCTGAAAAAGCAGTTTGGACATGGGCTTTTTAAAAAAACTGAAAAGTGGTTTCATAATGTGTCAGTCTGTAAAAGTGATTTTAACTTGCCAAAAAAAAAGAGCAGTAAGTGTGCATTCAAATTGGCAAAGAAATTTCGTTTTGGGACTAATGTGAAAACATGACTCTGTGTGGAAATAGGAATTACAGGCAGAGATTTAATGCGTTTTGCTCTGGTGATTTCACAGTTGCATTAGTAGGAAAAAGGGGGAGCGATTTTTTGGGGGAAGAAGCAGACTCTTAGCAAACACACCCAGCTGCTTGCCATGTATAATCATGCACAGTATTTACAAGCGAGTGGGGTTTTCAGGTTTCAGTCTGTAATGCAAATACATTCAGCATCACTAAGGCTGGTTGCCCTTGCTGGAATGTAGGCAGCCACCCAGGTTACACATGGTGGTGGTCTGAAAAAGCAGTTTGGACATGTGCATTTAAAAAAATCTGAAAAGTGGATTCATAATGTGTCAGTCTGTAAAAGTGATTTTCACTTGCCAAAAAAAAAGAGCAGTAAGTGTGCTTTCAAATTGGCAAAGAAATTTCGTTTTGGGACTAATGTGAAAACATGACTCTGTGTGGAAATAGGAATTACAGGCAGAGATTTATTGCGTATTGCTCTGGTGATTTCACAGTTGCATTAGTAGGAAAAAGGGGGAGCGATTTTTTGGTGCAGAAGCAGACTCTTAGCACACACCCAGCTGCTTGCCATGTATAATCATGCACAGTATTTACAAGCGAGTGGGGTTTTCAGGTTTCAGTCTGTAATGCAAATACATTCAGCATCACTAAGGCTGGTTGCCCTTGCTGGAATGTAGGCAGCCACCCAGGTTACACATGGTGGTGGTCTGAAAAAGCAATCTGGTCATGGGCTTTTTAAAAAAACTGAAAAGTGGTTTCATAATGTGTTAGTCTGTAAAAGTGATTTTAACTTGCGAAAAAAAAAGAGCAGTAAGTGTGCATTCAAATTGGCAAAGAAATTTCGTTTTGGGACTAATGTGAAAACATGACTCTGTGTGGAAATAGGAATTACAGGCAGAGATTTATTGCGTTTTGCTCTGGTGATTTCACAGTTGCATTAGTAGGAAAAAGGGGGAGCGATTTTTTGGGGGAAGAAGCAGACTCTTAGCACACACCCAGCTCCTTTCCATGTATAATCATGCACAGTATTTAGAAGCGAGTGGGGTTTTCAGGTTTCAGTCTGTAATGCAAATACATTCAGCATCACTAAGGCTGGTTGCCCTTGCTGGAGTGTAGGTAGTCACCGAGGATACACATGGTGGTGGTCTGAAAAAGCAGTCTGGACATGGGCTTTTTAAAAAAACTGCAAAGTGGTTTCATAATGTGTCAGTCTGTAAAAGTGATTTTCACTTGCCAAAAAAAAAGAGTAGTAAGTGTGCATTCAAATTGGCAAAGAAATTTCGTTTTGGGACTAATGTGAAAACATGACTCTGTGTGCAAATAGGAATTACAGGCAGAGATTTATTGCGTTTTGCTCTGGTGATTTCACAGTTGCATTAGTAGGAAAAAGGGGGAGCGATTTTTTTGGTGCAGAAGCAGACTCTTAGCACACACCCAGCTCCTTTCCATGTATAATCATGCACAGTATTTAGTAGCGAGTGGGGTTTTGAGGTTTCAGTCTGTAATGCAAATACATTCAGCATCACTAAGGCTGGTTGCCCTTGCTGGAGTGTAGCAGTCTGGACATGGGCTTTTTAAAAAATCTGAAAAGTGGTTTCATAATGTGTCAGTCTGTAAAAGTGATTTTCACTTGCCAAAAAAAAAGAGCAGTAAGTGTGCATTCAAATTGGCAAAGAAATTTCGTTTTGTGACTATTGTGAAAAGAAATGTAGTAATATATTTAAATAAAATAAAGGAATTTTTTTTTTAGTTTTTTTCAGGTATTGCTGAAGAGCAGTGAACAAAATTTATGATGCCTACAAAATCCAGAGTTCAAAAAACGCTAAAAAAAAAACTATATTTGAAGACAACTACAGGACCAAAGTTAGTAGAAGATGCTGATGTTGGGAAAAAGAAAAAATCTTCTGGTAAGCACAAAAAACAATTTCTTAAAAATATATTCAAAAGAATGAAAAATGTACAAAATGTCTGTACTCGAAAGGATGTTTTTAAAAAAAAAGGAGAGGAAAAAATTGACAATTTAGTTAATGCAAATATACCTTCAGCAACTGAAAAGATTTATATAAATAGAAAAACAGCGTTTAAAGAGATACGTAGAAAAATGTTTCAGAGAAGAGTTATGTCTAATTTGATGAAGGATGTGAAGAAATATAAGAAAAAGACAAAGTTTTAAAAAAGAAATAGAAGCCATTGCAGCAAAGGCATTAGAATTAAAAAGGAAACTATTCATATTAATTTTGAATAGGATGCGTACATTAGACAAAATGGTTAATGTACTGAAATCACATAGCAAAAGGAAAAGAGTAGTGAACAGAACAAACTTTTGTAAAGTGTTTTTAGGCAAGTGGATGCATAGTTCAAGTAGTGAACCTTTTTTTAATGAAGAAAGCTATTTTCAAAGTAATAGTTTGCTGCATGCAGTTGACACCAGAGGTCGTTCATACGAAGTAAAAAATGGTTGCATAATGGAGAAGGAGATAATGGTTCCAAGAGATGAGGTACAAGTGATGGCAGATGAGGCAATGGGGAGACGTCCTAAAGCCCCAGTGTACACTTGGAATTGTAGTAGTATTTGCACTGTGCGTCAGGAATCTATTGACAAATTTCGAGAGTTTCTAAGAGAATATAGTAAAAAAAGTATAAAACAGAAGATTAAGGTGCTTCAAAGTCTGGATCCATGCAGAGTGAGAGAGAATACTGGTTTGCAGGGTCATTCTCTGGCTTGTCTATCTAGAAAAGTGTGCAATAGTGTTTTCCATAATTTTAGGATGCTGGCTGTTCATCATACTGAAATGAGAAAGTTTGTGAGACGGTTGTATTTTGCTAAAAGTCCAGCAATAAAGTTAAATGAATTGAATAGGGCTCTGTTCCGAGGAACGGTATCAGATGTAGAGAAGGTTGTTGATGAAATTCAGTTTTGTTACTTTGGTCCTGAACAAAACAGTGCAGAGAAGGACACACTAAATGAGGAAGAAGTGGAAGAGAATGTACAACCATTTGTAAGTAAGACATTTAATGATCACATAACAAAATTTGAAAAAATCTCTAATGAAAGACCAAATATTACTTGTATTTGTTGCCGCAGAACTCATTATAGAAAACAAACCAGGTATGTTGATCTGTACAGAAAGAGTGAAAATGAAGATAATTATAAGTGGAAGGATTTTGCCACATATCTATTTCTTGAAAATTGTTTTGAATTGGGTGAAGTTCAGCGTATTTGTAAATACTGTTACAACAAGTTAGAGGAAAATAGAATGCCGACCAGAGCTGTACATAATAATTTAGAATTGGATGCTATTCCTGCTGAACTTTCTGAATTAAATACTTATGAGTCTATACTCATTCAATGTGTTCATCCGTTCCAGACCATAGTACGTATGGAGCCCAAAACTGGTAAATTACCTCCTTCTGATTTACTGAGAGGTTTAAAAGGTAGAGTGGTGTATTTGCCCTTGGATTTGAAAAAAAATATGGAAACTATTGATGCGGATACTTTGGAAACTGAACCATTAGTTATTCTGGTTAATGGTGTACCTACAAAGAATAAGAAGATTTGGCAGGAGCTGGTAGATGTACGGAAAGTACAAAGAGCAAATTTGTATTTGAAAAGGAATAACAAATGGTATGAATCAATTTATATAGAAGAAGAAGAAGAAGAAGAAGATTTACAAGAAGACACAGAAACACCAACTGGACAAATTGAAAAAGTGGACAAGTCAAAGGAAGAAGAAATTTATGAACATTTTAGCATACATCCTCTTCATTCAAAAGAAGTTATGGGAGACAATATTGATCTCTTTCAGATGAAGAAAGCAAAAGGGACTCCCGTGAGTGTATGGGAGGAGAGCTTGGAAGCTCGATGTTTTCCCCAGCTGTTTCCTAAAGGAAAAGGAGGACGATACGATGAACGTCCAGAACAGATTCCAGCTTCTGAGTATCGGACTACAAGACTATATGCTGAAGATCCCAGATTTCGACAAAGTATTCCTTATTTGTTCCATCTTTTATTTGAAAGCGACTTGTCTGCACTGTCTTATGCAGTAAATCACATTTTAAAAAGTGGAGTACATTTACAAAATGTGTCTGCTAAGGATTTTATGGAGAAAGTGCAGCACCGAGATGATCATTTGGAAACACAACTGATCAATCTGATGGCTTGTCAGCGTGGGACAAATGAATATTGGTACCGACACCATGGTGAATTAAAATGCATGTTACGGAATTTAGGAACTCCAACATGGTTCCTTACCCTAAGCTGTGCCGAGTACGCTTGGGATGATTTACTGGATTTTCTACGAGAGGCAAATTCAAACATTAAAAACATCGAATACAAGACAGCAGGAGAACTGTGCTCATTGGATCCGGTTAATGTTTGCAGATATTTCAATCATAGATTTGAGGCTATGATGTCCTTCATCTGCAATAAAAAAAATCCACCTCTTGGAGAAGTAGTGGATTTCTTTTGGAGAAAAGAGTACCAGGCAAGAGGTGCTCCTCATATTCATATGCTGTTGTGGATCAAGGATGCCCCAAAGTTTGGAACAGATACTGATGAAGCAGTGTTATCTTACATTGAAGAATATGCAACATGTGCTATACCAAAAAGCACAGAAGAGAAAAAGTTAAAGGAGCAAGTTTTACGTTTCCAAAGTCATCGGTGTGGAAAATACTGTCGACGGAAATACAAGAGCAAAGAAAAATACGACACTAAATGTCGATTTGGATTTCCTAGACCTGTTCTTTCAAATGGAAGAGTTAACAGTTTTATGTCAGCTGTGAGACATACTATCACAAGAAAATCACCTAAGAATACCTACAACCTTAAAAGAAAAGAAGAATCAAAAAATATAAATGACTACAACCCAGTCATTTTATCCATGTGGAACGCTAACATGGATATACAGTATGTAGCTGACAATTCCATTGCTGTTGCTCGATATGTAACGTCTTACATTACGAAATCAGAAAAAAACAGAATTGAAGGAAATGTGGGAAGAGATTTCTCACGAGAAGACTGTCAGTAAGAAGCTGTACAGTTTCAGTTTGAAGATGTTATCGCATCGAGAAATTGGATCCTACGAATGTTCAGATAGGTTATCTTCTGCAAGTCTCTACTCGAAGTCAAGAAGAATAATTTGGGCAAGTTTAGGCCTTGCAGCAATGAGAAATCGGGTACTGAAATCTGTAGGAGAAATTGAATATTTGGCCGAGAATGACCCAGAAAGTACAGATATTTTGAAATCAAACATGTTGGACACTTATTATCCCAAGAGAAGTCATCATCTGGAGAACATGTGTCTCTATGAAGTGCTGCAGAACTACATTTATTCACGGAAAGCCGCAGAAGACATCAACAATGGAAAATATAAAGTCGTTGGTGAAGAAGGATGTTTGGTGAAGCAAACAAAAGGAAGTTTGATAAATCACCGGAAGCTGAGTTGTGACACTACTGACAAGAAGGAATTTTACTACTTGGCTCTTTTACAGTTGTTTAAACCATGGCGTTCAGAGGATGAACTACTTGGAGAATTTCAAAGCTATGAAGATTCTTTTAATGCTTGCAAAGACAGCATACAATGCAGTACATTCTCAACTTATCTGCAAATGTTAAATGAAGAAATTGAACAGGAAACTACAATTGCAGCAGAAATAGCTAGAGACAGTTCTCAGGACAGCCAAAGTTCAGGAACACTCAGTCAAGATCCCCTAGGACAACCAATCGTTGAAAATGAAGCATCAATAGCCATGAATGAAGTGGAAACGGCTATGAATCAAGCTCAAGAAGAATTTATAGACTTAGAAAATTTGGAAAGACAACTGAATCAAGAGCAGCAACAAATTTATGAAGAGATCAAAAACAAAATTGATCACGGATTTCTACATGAAAAAAAAGAGTGCTCATGCACATCATTTCATCCAATCAGGATGTATGTAAGCGGACAAGCTGGAACTGGAAAAAGTTTCCTAATAAAAGTCATCAGAAGCTACCTACAGCAAAAAACGGATTCTACTTTGTCTTGTGTGGTTACTGCTCCAACTGGGTTAGCAGCATATAACATAAAAGGAATCACTTTACATCGTTTGCTAATGTTACCAGTGGAGCATGAGAACAAAATACAATACAACAAGCTAACTGGAGAAGCATCCTTGGAAGTTTCAAGAGTATTGAAGAAGATGCAAGTTCTCATTATTGATGAGGTGAGCATGGTATCAAACTTAATGCTTGCCTTTGTGCATTTAAGAATGCAGCAAATTTTGAAGACAGACTATGACATGTTATTTGGTGGAAAACACGTCATAGTTTTTGGAGATCTTCTGCAGCTTACTCCAGTTAAAGGACAACCAGTATTTAATACTGTCACACATGAAGACACGAAGAAGTCATTGGGAAGCATCGGAAATACAAATATTTGGTCCTTCTTTGAGTACAAGGAACTTACTACTAATATGAGGCAAGCAAGCGATGAAGAATATGGAAGTATTCTGAAAGATATCAGAATTGGACTACTCACAGAAGTTGGCAAAAAAGCATTACAGAGTCGGCTGCTACATAATTTATTTCCAAAGGAAGAAATAGTTGCAGAGAAAATATACAAGAATATTGCAGAAAACAAAAGTGTCATCTGCTTAATGCCAACTCTACGTGAATGCTCAATATTTAATGAGGAGCTTTTGAAATTGGAAAAGGAAGAGATCAGGAAATTGGAAGCAGTGGACAAAATTGAGGATGGAAGAATTACTGTCACAGTAACAGGCAAACTGAAGAATAAATTGGACTCACTAGAGAAGAACATCTCCAAAACAGCTGGATTAGAAAAAAATCTATATGTTTGCATGAACTGTAGAGTATTTTTAAGAAGAAATTTGGATGTTGAAAAAGGTTTAGTTAATGGAGCTATGGGAAGAGTTGTGGGTTTTATTAATTATCAGAAAAAAGAAGGAATTGAATGTTTAAAAATAAAATTTGATCAGATAGAAGAAGTTAAAGATATTTGTCGTTGTACAGTTCGTTTCATGCTTGTGAAAGACTTATATGTACGTAGGAAGCAGTTTCCGTTTTCTCTAGCATATGCTGTAACTATTCACAAGTCTCAAGGATTGACTGTAGATTGTGCTTTTGTGAACATTGGTTCAACTGTGTTCAAAGAAGGTATGGCATATGTGGCTTTGTCACGAGTGAAAACATTATCAGGTTTATTCATGATAGACTTTGATGATTCAAAAGTTAGTGCTGATACAAACTGTGTAAAGGAGTATAATAGATTAAGAAGAAGCTATGCTCCTCATTTAGGTCAGTATCCTGTGTTGGAGAAACGTGTAGTTTCTCGTAAAAGAAAAAATGAGAATATCTGTAATGAAGATGTAGAGAAGAGGAAAAAAAAGAGGAGTGATGTAATTGCAAGCAAAAAGAAAAAGGAAAATGAAGAACAGGTTGTAGGATGTCATTTTGAAAATAGCTCTGGTGTCAACTGCTACGCAAATGTAGTGCTGAATGTTGCATTTTATCTGGAAAGTTTGCAAGAGCAGATAATAGTAAATCAGGGAAGAAGATTCTGTTCAGAGCTGAGTCTCCTTTTTCAAAAGCTGAGTAAAGATAAAACTCAAATAGAAAGTGCTACTGAAATTAGAAAACTTTTAGATATATGTTCAGGACGAACACAGTTTTCTCAAAATGAACAGCAAGATGCACACGAATTTTTGATGTATTTTCTTCAGGTAGTGGAAGAAGAAGAAGTTCCCATTGAAATTTTTTTTGGTCTCTCTTATAAATGGGAACATAGTTGTGAAAATTGTTATAATATATGTGGCTCTAATGTTGATAATGAAAGGTTTATTTATTTGACATTGCCAGAGAGTAAAACAGTCACTTTTGCAAAATTAGTTAAAGATGCTAATCATAGCATGAAATGTGGTGAGTGTAAATCTGACATGTTTTCAACATTAATTTTAAAGGAATACGGACAGTATGTAATTTTAATGATGCAACGATGTAGAGCTGATGGTTCAAAATTGGATACTTTAATAAAGAAGTTTACAGGACAGCAATTATCAATTTCAGGAAAAACTTTTGTAACTGTTGCAATAATTTTCCATGATGGACCTACTGTTACTTCTGGACATTACACAGTTTATCTTAAATGTGAAAAAGGCTGGACACTGTGTAATGATTCCCAATTGATTTTCAAACAACGTTTGCCTTTTGATTTAGCAAATTCCTATCTAATCTTCCTGAAACCTAAATTTTAGAGAGATTTGGCAAGATCTGGACAAAATAATTTTACCATTTTACTGGATTACCATTGCAATTTTGTAAAAAAAAGATTTTTTAAATTATCATTTGGCCTAATGGAAAGATAACCAATTGTAATGTGGACTTTTTTAATTTTTAATGAAACTTTCAAAAACCAATAATTTAGAGATAATCGGTAACATCTGCACAATTTAAATTTTGGAATGTTATTGGACTGCCATTGGAAATTTTTTCAAAAATGATTTAAAAAATTACTATTTGGCCATGTGGAAAAGTAACCAATTCTATTGTGGACTTAATAAATTATTCAAAAAATTTTCGTGAACCAAAATGTTACAGAGAATCGGTGAGATCTGGACAAATTAAACTTTAGAATTTTATTGGATTACCGTTGGAAATTTATTCCCAAAAAAATTTTAAAATTACTATTTGGCCTAAAGGAAATGGAATCAGATGTATTGTGGAGTTATTTGAGATATAATATTGTGATTATACTTCTGAAACAAACATATCAGACGGTATTTTAAACAAATAAGTATTGGTATTAGATGATATTTTTTTAGAATATTATGCATTTCTATAATGTTAAGTTTAAGTAAAAAGAGATTCTGGGCTTTTTTAATACAATCTTTGTGATTGTTATTTTTTTTTGCCCGCTGTAAAATGATGAATGCAATTGCTTTCACAATTTATAGTGAAATGCAATATATTCTGAAAACAGCAAAAATAGGGCAAAAATATTTTTTGAAAAATATGTAAATATGTGTACTGTATTATAAAATGTTTTAAAAATATTAATACTTTTTTCTTTTTTTTCAGCTTGATATAGAAAAATTTCGAAAACTAGAACCATTTTTAAAGCTATTTTTTTAAAAAACAAATGAATAAATATTTTTTGAGTGGGTATGGTAAGTCAATAATAATAATTGTAGTCTCTCAAGGACCTTGTAATGTGATAATTGATTTTTAGTGTTTTTTAAAAAAAAAAAAAAAAAAGTACGCGCACCGTACGCGTACGGTAAAAAAAAAAAAAAAAAAGTTTTTAAAAACATATGTAAAAAAAAGATGAAAGATAAGGTTGGCTCTTAAAAGAACCGTTGTGTTCATGCAGGGACAGAGGAAAGAAAGAATGGGAAAATTATTCAAAGCGACAAGTGTGCTGATCTATTTTGTTGTTCACTAGGGAAACACTGGTCTCCCTATGGCAAATTAGATCTTGACAAAAGGCGCATCAAATATCAACCCTCCGAAATCGAGGGTTCATTTCCAGAGGGCCAGCAAAAGGAGATGCTCCCCCCACAGATGAAGGGCTCACCTGACCTGCAGAAGAAGGAGTCAGCTCTGCAGATGATGGTCCAGGCTGAGCTGCTGTGGATGTACTTGCTTGTCTTTCTGAAGAGTTACCTCCAAAAAGATGACCATGTGTCCTTCTGTGTACATCCTTGAGGTGTCTCTTCATGGTATGATTCCCAAAGGAATACTTCCTGTCAGGATTACCTCTTGAAAGTACACGCTGACACAGCTTGCAAGTTAATAAGGGTGCATTCACCTTTTGCTGGCCTTCAGGAAAAGTAAAATAATCCCATACATAAGAGGGCTTTTGTTTCCTCGCTCTCTGCCTCAAAACAGTGCTGATAGTGCTAGCCTCACTCTCAGAAGAGCTCTGCTGTTCTGCCATCGTATCACAAAGACAACCCAGCTCCTTCTCCTAAGGGATCACAAGCAGAAATGAGAGGAATGGGTGTGGTGTAGGAGAGTTCTAGAACTGAAAGTAGTTTCAACCAATCAAAAGTTGTGTTTCATGATCACATGACCTACCGTACGCTTACGGTACGCTTACGGTACGCTTATGGCAAAAGAACGCATGCGCGTAAAAAAGACACGCGCTTGCGCGCATGCGCATAACAGTCACTACCCGACACTTCCGCGTAACGTGCGCGTGTAGCGTACGCGCGCACGCGTCCCACGCGGACTACGCGCGGCTACGCAAATTGCGTAACTATACGCAAGCAGCGTAGAAAAATTACGGGCGTTGCGTAAACCGTACGCTTACCGTAAGCTTACGGTACGCGTACTAAAAAAATAATTAAAAAAAATAAAAAAATGTACTGCAAATAAATTTTACGTTTATTTTAAATAATATATTAAAAAAAACATATTAAAGAATTTTAAAAATTTAACCATAGTCTTTATAAAAGGTAAGAAAATTAAAATAAAAATATGTTAAAAAAATAGAAGAAAAAAAAAACAATTAGCATTTAAAAAACCTTGCAAATTCACTGAAAAAACCATGGGTTTCACACACGTTATAGTTAGGAATTAGCATTTAAAAAACCTTAGAAATTCAGTGAAAAAACCATAGGTTTCACACACGTTATAGTTAGGAATTAGCATTTAAAAGACCTTAGAAATTCAGTGAAAAAAACCATAGGTTTCACACATGTTATAGTTAGCTGGACATTTTACTCGTAAAAAACCAATGAAATTCCCCCGTTATAGTTAGTTCAGCTAACTATAACTCGCGCGCCCGCAATGCACTGCTGATGACGTCACATATTACATCACTCATGACATGGTCAGTGACATCACTCATGACATCACTGATGACATCTCAAATGACATCACTGATGACCTCACTGATGACATCATCCTTGTGATAGAGTGGCAGACCTCCTCTTCCCCTAATAAAACCTTTGATACACACATTCAAAAATAAAGACTAAAATTTACAAAAGAATGGACATACCAATAACAGTTACAACAACCTCTTCAGTAATTCTAAGATCCACATACACATCCACTCATTCACCAACAGTCCAATACAGTCACTCATACATGTACTCACTTATCATATGTACTCATACACCTATACATCCTGTTACACAATGCCACTCATCCATAGAGCTACTCACACACATAGTCACTCATGCTAATAAAGAATCAAACATACATTTACTTGCATATACAGTTATACACACACCACCATACTTACTTCTACGGAAACTTACACATACTTAGTCTTTTAAACAATCACTTATAGAAATACATACTTATTCATACAGGAACTCTTTCAATCTCTCACTCTCACATATACTCACATATATAAACCAATAGTCACATATACTAGTTTTAAACATATGTAGTTACTCATAAAGACACTATTGAGACAGTCATTCACTCACTAACACACCCATACACACACACATCCACCCATGCAGTCCTGCACACATGCTCTGTTCAACACATACAAACAGTGAGTCACTCATTCATGCACCTATGCACTACGTAATACCCCCCACCAAACCATGCAGACACTCATACTGATACTCAAAAAACCAACTAATAACCTATATAGACACCCATGTAGCTACTCACCAACCCATGCAGCCACTTATACACAAAGTGAAAAAATGATACAGATATTTATATATTTAAACATTACTCACTAAGCCATGTATTCACTATGATACACTTAATCAGTCAGTTACACAATCAATTTTTCAAAAAGAAATCATCCATTTAGACAGTAATATACCCATTTATTCTTCCATCGACCTTGAGATATACATATATAAAACATATTTAATTTTCAGAAAAACACACATTCACTGGATGATGTCATCAGTGAGGTCATCAGTGATGTCATTTGAGATGTCATCAGTGATGTCATGAGTGATGTCACTGACCATGTCATGAGTGATGTAATATGTGACGTCATCAGCAGTGCATTGCGGGCGCGCGAGTTATAGTTAGCTGAACTAACTATAACGGGGGAATTTCATTGGTTTTTTACGAGTAAAATGTCCAGCTAACTATAACATGTGTGAAACCTATGGTTTTTTTCACTGAATTTCTAAGGTTTTTTAAATGCTAATTCCTAACTATAACGTGTGTGAAACCTATGGTTTTTTCACTGAATTTCTAAGGTTTTTTAAATGCTAATTCCTAACTATAACGTGTGTGAAACCCATGGTTTTTTCAGTGAATATATATATATATAATACCTACTGACGTTCGCCAGTAGGTAGTTATAGTTAAGACCTAGTTTCCATAGGAATAGCAATTTTTTTTACAAATAACTTTGGCACCGTTTGACGAATCTTCACGAAATTTTCAAATCTTGTATGCTGGTTTGTTCAGCTATTGTTTTAAAAAAACGGGGGCTGAGAAAAAGAGGGGTCCCAAAAAGCATTTTCCCCTTGCAATTTCCCATTGGGATTTTGAACACGACTGCAGCCCGAACTGCTGGACGGAATTACACCAAATTTGGCAGAAAGCTAGCTTTTGGTCCAGAAAGCATGCTTTTTGTTATTTTGTGTAAAACTGTTCATTAGTTCTTGAGATTTTAAAGGAAAACCAAATGTTTAAATCTAGGGTCGCGCACCGTCTGCGAATTCTGCCAATCTTGTGCAGAGATCTGATTGGCTGGCAACACTTCAACCAGGAAGTGCTGACAGCAATCTTTATACTCTGCCTCAGCCGAGTCCAAGAAAAGCCTGTAAAAATAAAGAGAAGGTGGAAGGGTAGGAATACCCTGACCCTAGGCATGGCAAAAAAGCATTTTAAAAACATATCTTGCCCCCAAATCACGAAGATTCACGAATGTGCCACACAAAACAAACAAGCGCAATCTCCTGTGCTTGTTTAAAGATTAGCCAGGTCCTGGGGGTTCTTTATATGTATAGAAAGGAGACGGGGCACATACAGTGCCCCCCTCCCATTGCCAGTCGTGGTCCAGGGCCCGCCACCTCCCTGAGGCAGCTCAATGTTGTTTTAACATGAGGAGGACTGCACGGCTCCTGTCCAGAAGCTTTTAAGAGCACCGGAGACCATCACCTCCCTGAGGCTTTATAAACAAATTGGAGGGAGGCCATGTAGACCCCATCCATTGCCTTAAAGGGCGCAGGGACTACCACCTTCCAGGGGCCACGAAATACATTTAAAGGTAGAGGTGGCTGTATGCCACCCTACCAGGCCATTTACTACCCCAGGAACCACCCACCCCAGGAAATAGCAGTTTGCTTTCGCTTGGCGGGAGCTGTGACTGCTCCCGCTAAGAACAAACACTAACTTATCCGCTGTTGGAAAACCGATGAAAAAATTGATCCCACATGCAGGAAGCAACATTTTTTGCTGATCCATATGTTTGAGAGCACTGCTAGCTCCCGCTAAATGCAGGAAGCCGGTAGAAACCACAGGGGCATTGAGGCTCGCCCCGTGGTCTCCAACGTAGCACACTGGGTACCCTGGGTGGGCTCCAAACCACACAGGATGAAGATGCCGGGCCCCCGGGGATGGAGACCCCACAGCCAAAATTGTTGCGGGGATGGTTGCTGTGGGGGGCCCTTCCCCTTCTTTAAAGGACTTCCTTGGTGAAGGCCAATGTATTACTGATCTATTGGAGCACAATCCATAGTGACTGTGACAGTGGGTTTGTTCTTGGTATCTCCGGGTTCTCCATTTACATTATTGCTAGTATGCAACAGTCACCTGGATGCCTTGCTCGTTTGGCCTGCCATGTCAACCTTAGTAGTTTGCACAGGTGTTCCTGCCTTATGCCAGGATGATGGACAGCTTACCAAAAGCACACCCAGCACATTTCCTGCCAATTTTAGTTAAGCCTGGGCGGAGTTGTGTAGCCCCGCTAAGCGGAACTCCATGAAGCGGTTAAAAAAAACTCAGTCGTGCTACGTGGAGTTCCACCAGCGGGCTGAGTTGCTTCTCCCACCCGTTCGCGTGATGTTTCCACTGTACGTCAATGCGGATTGCGTGTTCGGGCGGAAATATCACGCAAACTGCACCCCGCTGTCGTGCATGGGTATGGCCATCTTGTTTCCTACTTTGTTTATGGTGCTGGGGCTACTTTTTCATCCTTCCTTAATCTCTGTAATCCTTGGCTTTTAAAACTTTTTGCCCAGCTTTTTTATTTATTATCTTGCCCTCTGTCTTCCTAAGTGTGTATTTTACGTTTAAAAAAAAAAAATTGTGGTATTGCATTAGTTTTGTACTTTCTTATTTTTTAGCTTTACTGCTTCCTTATTGCCCTCTCTCCTTCTTTTTTCCATTTTTTTTCTCTCTTTCCCCCCAGCACCATGGCAGATAAGGGTGCACCAAGGTACGCAAGTAGCAGCTGCCTTCCTTGAGGAAGGCGGTGCCGGCAGGTGTGCTGCCCCGTGCCCTGTTTTCCGATGTGGAGGTGGCAGTGCTGGTTTTTTATATCCAGTGCCACCTCCCCTCCACCCAGGTATTTTTGATTTTTGATTTTTAAAAGTTTTATATAGCGCTTGCTTGACCCGTAGGTATCAGAGCGCTTTACATACATACTGTAAAGAAAAACAGACAGAAATTGCATTACATAGTAGGCAGGCAGTAAGGAAGCCAAACCACGGATAAAAAAAATACAGCATGGAAGATGAGGTGGTTAACACAGTCCGGTCGCCAACTATCCTTGAATGTCAAGAGAGAGGAGTAAACTCGGATATTAAAGTCTAGGTTAGTTGACGTTGGTCAGGAAAGTATTTGTTAAGGAGATGGATTTTCAGGTCCCTTTTGAAACAGGTGAAGGAGGGGTTGCATCTGAGGACTTTAGGGAGAGCATTCCACATCCTGGGAGCGTTGCCAGAGAACGATCGGTATTGTGTGGTTTTCTTTTTCAGTTTCGGAGGAATAAGAAGGAGTAAGTTGGAGCTTCTCAGCGATCTGGATTGACCTGCTCTTACCAGTTTGTTGTTCAGGTAGTTAGGGGCCGGAGAGTGAAGGGTTTTGTGTGTGATGCAGGCCTGTTTGTAAATACACCTCCCTTCCATGGGAAGCCAGTTGAAGGAGTTGAGAGCTGGAGTGATGTGATCAAATCTTTTTACTCCAGATACGAGTCGAGCGGCCATGTTCAACACTGCCTTTAGAGGGGCTAGGTGAGCTTTTGGAGTCCCTGTTAGGATGGCGTTCCCGTAGTCGATTTTAGAGAGAACTAGGGATTGGACTACTGTCTTGAGGTCATCATGGGGAAGAAAAGGTTTCAAATTCTTGAGGTGTTTTAGAGAGAAAAGAGCGCTTTTTGCAGAGTTTTTGATGCGGGCCTCAAAAGATAAGTTCTTGTCAAGGGTGATGCCTAGAGACTTAACTGAGTCAGATAGGACGATGGGGCAGTTTAGGGCGACCAGATTCTTGAGCCACTCTTGAATTGGACGATGGTTGCTTTTTGGAGAGAATAGGATTAGTTCTGTTTTATCTGGATTGAGTTTTAAGTGGTTAGCGTTGAACCTAGTTTAGATCTCGGTTAAAGTGGCATTGAGGTGTTGGATGTCGCCCGGAGACTTGATTTTGAAATAGATTTGGGTGTCATCAGCGTAAAGGTGGTAATTCACTCCAGCTTTTTTCAAGATGATTGTGAGGGCTCCATGAAAAGATTGAAGAGGGTCGGGGAGAGGATCGAGCCTTGCGGGACCCCAAGTGTGACTTTTGTTGGCTTCGAGAGACAGGAGTTGATTCTAATTTGTTGCGAGCGGTGTTGAAGGAAGGAGGTGAACCATTTTAGTACTGTGCCATTGATGCCGGAGCGCTTTGACATGGTCTCCAGAAGCGCTGGATGATTTACTGTGTCGAATGCCGCAGATAGGTCAACAAGGATGAGTAGGCAGGCATCACCTTCAACTAAAGCCTTGTGAATATTGTCAGAGACATTGAGCATAGAGGTTTGGATGAAGGATTGATCAATTTTCGAGACTTTATTAGTGAAGAAGATGGCAATTTCTTCACAACGCTCATTGGTGGCTTTGATTTCTTGAGAGGGAGTGTAGTTAGTTTGGCTTTTGACAATGTTGAAGAGTTCTCTCGGTCTGTTTTTTGCCAGATCTAGTTGGCTGCGGAAGAAGGACGCCTTTTCACTGAAAATGTGTTTTTTGTATGCTTGCCGAGCAGATCTAAGTTGCGCTAGGTGTAAGGTCAAGGGGTTTAGTCTCCAAGACCTTTCCGTTTGTCTGAGTTGACGCCTTTCCTCATTCAGAACCACGTTAAACCAGGGTTTAGATTTGGTTCGCCTCAATTGTTTAAGTTTGAAAGGAGCTACTTGGTCTAGAACCTCTGTCATTTTTGAGTTAAAGTGTGTAGTGAGGTCATCGGCCGTCGATGATGAGGGTTGGAGTTGACGATGGGCATGAATTTTGGATTTGAGTTCAGATAAAAGGATTGCTTTGATATTTCTGGTCCAGTGTTTAGGTTTGTCATCAAGAATACGTTGGTGGAAGACAAGTGCATCAATCTTGAACAGAATGAGGTGGTGGTTGGACCAGTCAATGGGAGAAATCGCTGTCAGAGAGACCAGATCATTGTTGGTAATGATCGCATCCAGTGTTGCACCTTTGATGTGAGTTGGTTTATTGCAGAGTTGTTTGATGTTATATATTTCAAGTAGGTTGGATAGGTTCTGGGCAGTGGAATCTTCTGGGTCGTTCCAGTGGATATTGAGGTCACCCAGAAACACGTCTTTAGTGTCTGTCATGGAGAACCGTGATATTAGGTCTGTTAGTTCTTCAGGGAAAAGGGTACGCTCTCCAGGAGGATGGCAGATGGTGTGGAATTTGATGACGATAGGTATTCTGAAGGTTTAAGTTTGCTAATCTGTATTCCTGCCTTGTGGATGATGGCTAGTCCCCCCCCCCCCGTTTGGATCGGTCTGTCTTGTCTGATGATGGAGTACCCTGGAGGGGTGAGAATGTCAAGAATGGGTGTGGAGTGGACATTGAGCCAGGATTCAGTGAGGAAAGCGATGTCAATTTCTTCAGCGAGTAGAGCTTCAGCAATATCTGTGGCGTGTTGTACTGCTGATCTGCAGTTGAGGAGCATGCAAGAGAGAGGACGGGGAGCCTCGAAGATGGGGGGAGTAAGGTGGATAGAGGAGTATTGAGCAGTAGGTCTAAGCGAGTGGACATTTTTAGGGATTCTGTTAGTGCCGATAATAACAGGGATGGGGAAAGGGGATGACTTCTGGCTCAAAGTGAGGTAAGAGTCGTTGATCTCATCAGGTTTCGGTATCGAAAAGGGTTGGCGAACCCGGTTGGGTCGAAGTGCCTGACTCGCTGACGGACTGGAGGGACGAGGGGTGCACTGAGGGGCCAAGGGAGCGGTATTGAGTGGGGTGGGAGGAAAACTACCCAGGGAGATGGAGCACGGCGGCTTGGTCCTGTTGAGAAGATCTTGTTGTAAGTATAGGAAATCAGCAGCAAGGGAGTTAATTTTCAGCTCCATTCTGTTCAGTTGCTGTGCTATTGAGCTGAAAAAGTTTAAGGTTTTAGGCAGCGGCCGAGAATGACTTGGGTCTTTGGAGGGAGAGTGAACAGGGGTTGGACAGAGTCAGTGGGGTTAGGAGAGGGGAGAGGTCGGACGCGGGGAGCCGGATTAGTAATGCTCCCATTCAAGGGGTTCAAAGGAGGAGTAGAGGGTTTACTGTCCAAGTGAGGAGGGAGAGAATTTATAGGTAAGAAGTCAGATTTGCGGGGAATGTCAATGAGATTAGCGGTGGAGGCAGGTTGTGTATTTGGGAGTGTGACGGCGGAGGGGGAGCGTTTAGTGATAATAGGGGGGAACGAGTTTAAAGGATTGGTGATGACGTTGGCCATGGGGATGTCGCAGTGGTTGTCAGTGAGGTAATCGGTGGAGACCGGTTGTGTCTGTGGATGTGGGACATCGGCGGGGGAGTGTGCAGTGGTAGTAGGGGGGAGAGAGACCACTGGATTGGAGATGACGTTGGACATGGGGGACGTAAGGGTCGGGGGAAAAGCGTCTGTGTTGGAGGAAGAGGTAGTTTGTGAGGGAGGGTTCAGATTATCACGGGTGAAGCGGAGAGTGCCTGTGGGGATTTCGGTCACGGGAGGGCAGAGGTTAGAGTCTGAGCTGTCAAGATCTAGATCGGTCTTGTGGTGTTTGTTAATTGTGAGTTTGTTGTTCCTAGTGTGCTCAGTAGATGTAATAGTTGTGGGTGTTTGGCACCGGAGAGTAATGATAGGGGTAGTGTGCTTATGGTGAGTGATGGTGGATGTCCATGAGTTGGAGAGAGGTTCTTCAGGGCAGGGAGATGGGATCAGTTCCACGGTTTCCCAGTAAGGGTGATGGTGGGTTGGGGAGATATGGTTTGACGGCTCAGTTGAGTTAACGAGGAAAGAAGTGTGGGGAAGTGGCGGTCAAAAGTGGTGAGGTGCGGGTCGGTGGCCTGTATGAGAATGGTTCCAGTTCTGTAGATGGAGATGGTGAGTTCCCCTTTGAAGGTCGGGGAGATGGTAGTGGAGATTCTTTCACCATAGGGAATTGATTACTGACTTGGCGACTTGAAGGTGAAGAGAGAAGGTGGTTTTCCATTTAGCCGGGCGATTTGTGTAGAAAATGAAGTTAGTTTTTGTGTTGCCGTTGGTCGCTTTGTGGTAGTTATCTACAATGAGTGTTTCCAGGTGTTGTTTTAGAATACTATGCTTGAAGTTCTTTTTTGCATTACTGGTCATTTTGTCTGGGTAGTTAATGGACCAGGAGTTTGGTCCGTAGCGCACAAGATTCGAGTTCTGGGTGTGGTAAGGTGGGCGCATGGTTGAACGGTAGAAATTCCGAGATACAATCAGCACTCAGGCCGAAGAAGAAATGCCGAGGCACAGTCCGGAATCAAGCATAAGGCAGGGAGGTAGTTATCATACAATTTTATGCAGTATATACACTAAACTTTAAAGTGCCACATTAACTGCAGTGTAAAACATTTCTAGCAGTGTATCTCCTAAATCACAAGAGGTCAGGGCCCCAACAACCATGTTTTTACAGTATCTGCTGTGCCTTCAGGGGGGGGTGAGGGTGCAGTGCAGGCCTCTCAAGCCTGGGCGAGAACTTCAAGCGAACTCCAGGTCTGCACCTGGACCAAGTCTCGTCGGGCACTCCAGCCAGCCGAGCCCTCACCCATCGGCAGTGCCACCTAGGCCACACTCGAAAACAAAGGCCCAGCATCACCTTGAGCCGCAGTCACCACCATCGATCCAGGGATGCGGCGAAAACCAACGACCTGCCGGGGCACCTCGCCTGTCCCTTCTTGAAGCGTCCCGGCCACTGGCAGTGAGTCCTCATTCAGATAAGTTTCCCAGCATGGGTCGAATGCTCCGATATCGGCTCGGGGGTCCAATGAATGGGATACGAGGCCAAACAAGGATTACAGTTCGCTTGAGCAATCCTCAGCCTCGGAGCTCCCTCCTGGAGCTCCTCACCGTCTGGCGGCCATGGTGGATGACATTTACTCCATTACATCAACGAGGGAAGGGCCCTCAGCAGGCGTCGGATGCTTCGCCTCAGACTCTGCTGGTTTATCTTCTGCTGCGTCGGCATTAGAGTGAGCAAACTTTGACAATTTAGCCATAATAGATTGCCTGGATCCCTTATTGGTAGCCATGGCGCCAAAATGACAGTTAATGATGCTGGCCAATAAAGAGTACGAAGCACAAATCAGACCCAAGAAGCATGACTTTCAGCACGAATCCACACTGGGCCCAGCAGTTCAATATGGGAGGGAAACTCTCGGTCAGCACCACTGACCGGTTCCGGGCAATGATTATGCGTCTTTGTCTGGGGCGCATACATACATTCAGCGGATCCAGAAAGGCACTGCTTGGCTTCTCCAGGGATGTATAACTACCGGGGCCCCCACGGTGTGTCTCTATGTCTATTGGCTGGAGGGTGGCAGGCCTAGGTTTGGGAACGGGATGCGGCTGCACCAGCAGTGCTGGGGGAGGGTGTGCCGGGCAGTGTACCACTGTCCGGCACACCCATCATCAGTTGACGCACTGCTGGTCCAACATCCTAGACCGAGTGCAGGACCAGTTGGACCTAATAGGGGTTGACGTTGTGGGGCTAGGTGAGTAGCCAAGTAATTATTATTATTATTTTTTTTTTTTTCACTTGTGTGTTCTATGCTATGGCTAATATTTTTTTCTCAACTAGCAAGCATACTGCTCACATACTGGTAAGTTAAGTTATCAAATATTATGTGACAGTTATTCTAGACAGGTGCTTAGTTGGCGCTACCTAACCTAGTTATCGTACTTGTTGGCGCTCGCTTGGGCTGCTGATTAGTGATGATTATGTAAGAAGTTCTGTAATTAGTTATTCGTAACTTTTTAACCACATGGTGCATGCCACACAAATGGTGCAGGAATGTTTGTGAACAACAACATCCATTTTTCAATGAAAGCTTGTGCTGCAGGCCTTTTCTGCCTGCTGCACAAGCTTCCGTTGACAAATAGAGGTTTGCGACCGCCCTATGGCCTATGGGTGGTCACATCGTAATAGTGTAGTCAGGACCGCCGACCTAAGGTTGGGCGTATCCAGAGCCGCAACAGCGTCTGCCCAACATTATCATAATAATTAATAAGGCCCTTAGTGAATTGGCCCGTCAAAGGGGGTTGAGAGGTTGTGAATTAGATTTGAGAAGAGGCAAACATCATTTGTTGCAATTTATTATTAGTAATACCAAAATGTAGTTTACAAAATTTGGAATAGGGCTAGGTAGGTAGGTTTTGGAGATCTGGAATAGAATAGGATGGTGTGATATACTACTACTAGTCGATCTGATTTAGAAAGGTTCAATGTTATTGCCATTGCCTTTTCCTATCAAAAATATTTGGGGGAGATTATTTATTTGCCACTCATTTTTATTGTCTTTATGTCTTACATCAGCAACCAGGGGCAAGAAGAGGGCTGAGGCGGGTGACGGTCCGGGAGCTGGAGAAGCCTCCCAGAGATCCTCAGCTGATGGCTCTGCTGGCCCCAGTAAGTCCTCCTGGTGTTAACATTAATATATTTATTCCCCTAACTTTTACCGCACCGACCAATAGTGCCAGGGCCGGCAGTGCGGCGCCAGCCAGTCGGCAGAAGTGGCAGCCGAAGGGGGTGAGCCAGTGGCAGTGATGGGAGGTGGTAAGTCATATTGCTTGCTTATTGACAATACATTATATACTGACTGTAAAGGTGTAGTGTTGCCTTGTGAACAACAGGTGAAGACAGCAGAAGTTGAGCTGAGTAACTAATGGCAGGTGAACAAAACTTTAACTATGTGTTGATGGAAAAGGGAATGAAGGATGGCGGGAGAAGGCTGAAATTTAATATATATGACTGAAGCGGAAGAATTCATGGGTGAAAGCGCCGGATGCATATACTATAGGTGGCTAATAGCTAGGATGCATGGGTGGGTGAAGGATGGGTGAAAGGATGCCTGCCTGGGTGGGTGATTGGAATCCAGTGGTGGCTCTTTTTGATTGAAACTTAAGGATGCATGGGTGGGTAAATGACAAATATAAGTTGCTGAAAGGTTTGTTGAGAGTGACTGAGACACAGAGCCATATTAGGATGGATGGCTATATGGATAGATGGTTTCAATGGTGGATTGAGAGAATATAAAACTTAAATGTTGGTGAGTAGCAAAGCCACGGGTGAAGAAAAAAATAAAATAATTGTAGAACAATGCAATGATGAATGGAACAATCCTTGGGAAGGAGGTGATCCTGTGTAGTGGTGTTCTTCTCACATTTACTTGCCTGAATCGAGGTCCCACTCCCTCTTTGTCCTAGGTGAACTCGAACTGTAAGGTAAGGAGATTATTCATCACAGGGAAGTTAACAAATTGAAATAAAAACTGGGATAATGCCATTATCATATGCAAGCTTAAAAAAAAGTACAGTCACCAGAGACTAGACTACTAGAACAGACTCAGACACAAGAGAAGAGACAATAGAAATATGATAAGCAATGAAAAATTGAATTAATCAGAACAATGTTGAGCTAGTAAAAGTTACAAAATGAAGTGGACTCAAGCTGCTACGAACTGTAAGAAGTGGATAAGCTTAACCTTAGACGCAAATCAATACAGTGCCTGAATGATGATGCTGGCAATGAGATGTTCCTCTGAAAAAAAAATCATACACCGTGCGGGGGTGGCTAATATAATATATTGCCAGTGTGGGCTATATGAGATGAAGAATAGGATCCTCCTCACCCTTCACTGACTTGGCGTTGCTTTCACCACATCTGCCCCACCAAGTGAGTGATCAATTAATGGTGTAAATTGTTAAGTCACAGCTCAATAAATCACACAGCCCAGGTGAAGAGGGTTAGGGGTTTGATGAATGGATGGAAAGGAGGATTTGGAGAAAGGTTAGACAAGGACAAACACTACACAAGACCAACATTCACCTTAGCAATGATGAGTAGCTGGCCATCATAAATTTTTTATTGGCGGAAAAGGAAACAAAGGAACGAATAAGTACAGGTAAACCAAACCAAATTTTCTGTCTGCCCCCCGAGAGACCAAGTTACATTACTATGATCTACCTTACCAAGCTTTGAAAGATATCGAATATATTACAAATTAAAATTTCTCTAGGATTCAAGCAAACAACACAAACACATGCAGTTCTAATAATTACTAAAAGAAAAAATTATACTGTTTTGCCAAATTGGGCTTGGGAGTTGCATTTGCATTGATTCCTCTTGTACGGTCCATCAATCTTATGTGCCTGGCAGATGTGGTTTAGGAAGGTAAGCGTTGATTTTCCAGTTTGGCGCCGGAGAAGAAGGCCTGTAGAGTGGAAAAAAAATAATATTGAAGAATCAAGGACTAGGAGAAAGAAAGAAGTTAAACTAAGGACTAGGAGTGCACCGTAAAGACTCAGAGGAAGCACAAGAGGAGAAAAGAATAGTCATTTAGTTTTTTGCATTAATTCATTTTATTCCTGGTGTGTGAACAAATTGGGGAAGCCAATTTTACAATAACAAAATCCCACAAAAAATGGCTGCATGAAATTTAACTATTGGTATCAGGCTGATCAAACTGTCTTGATCATCATTTCATCATCACATAATATAATGAAAAATGTAGCCTAACAGCAGCACATGCATAATGTGATTATTTATCATTCATGACTAAATGTCTGTCTCCAGTTACCTTCAACAACAGGCCCCCCACCCAACCACCTTTTTGCTTCAAATGTGAGCAAGACAGCACTAAGCAGAACCCCCCCAGCAACAAAGCATTGACTGAATGAAGTAAAAAAAATCAGCGCACCGCTGTCAGTCACACCACTCACCACCACTACTACACACACTTGTGTCAGTCTGGTGTGCTGTTTACCTTCAGGCCACTTCAAAGTCATCAATAGTCATCCAAATCGGTTAGTTTAAGTGATTTTGAAAACGTCCATCTTCTTCTGGTGGCAGGCCTCGAAGTAGTCACGCTCTCACCTATATGGTGTCCAACTTTACCAACAGTGTCCCAAGTCCCGACCCAAAAATGCAACAGATTGGCCTGTAGTAGTACAATTTTGTTATTGAAAAATTAGAAGGGAAAGATTGAGACACTTTTTGTGTAGACTAGATATGTGTTTGCAAACATTGCATTATCTAAGGGACTGGTCAGGTCTGAGTCCTTGAAGAGCATAAAAAAATAAAAAACAAAGCAGTGTGGACTGTGGAGTGGACCCAGTTAAGGAATCTCGCTATCTTATCTCTCAAAGAGTAAGGGAAAAAAATAACCTTCAGGGGCATCAGTATTCAGGCCACCAACTTTGTGAATCTCAAATCTGAATCATCACTAACACATTAAGAGTAACAAACAAATACCCGGTCCCACACTGGCTGCCACACAAGAATCATATCTTCTCAATCTCAACACACATGATGATGACATATCATCACAACAAGTTCACATCACAACAAATAACAATCACTCAGCGTGCAATGCATGCCAGCATTTAAATTATTCTGCCGGTGTGCTCACTGCGATCGATTGGTGGTACATTGCAGAATGCAGATCCTCCATTTGTTCGCGAAGCAGAGAATTGCCAATGTAATTCGAATTAAAATAATGTCACATGTGAGGCAGTCTTTCTAGGGTAGGAAAGGAATGGATAGATAGATAGTCACGGTCATGGCCCAGGGTTGGAGGCAGGCACACATTTGTTTTCTCTCCGCTCAATGTCTTGTTTGAGGGAAATGGCTTTGGAATACGAGTCGGGACTTCTTCACTGCACACAGTTGCTAGTCCGACTCCAATCGGCAATGAAATCTGTCTAAGAGTAAGACGTGGGGATGAATTGGTCAACCAGACACACACAAATATTAAAGTAAAGCTATATATATTTTTGGGGGGGCATCAAAGAAAGAAAGCCTAGTAGTCAGGGAAGTAGAGCTCGTCCTCAAACTCTGGTGATTCGCCCAGAAGTAGGTCATCTAACACACTATTTCCATGACCTGAGTCTCCGTCATCTTCCTTCTGTGGTACTTCAGGTATGGTGTAATCCGGTGGTATAAAGTGCTGATTCATTTTGATCATGGTTAATCTCTCCACATTTTGGGGTGAGAGACTGATCCTTCTCACTGTGACAATGGCACCAGCTGCACTAAAAATATGCTTAGCGGAGAAACTGGCTACAGGGCAAGCCAAATAGTTTATTGCCAGACTGCTGAGTACTGGCCCTTGGTGCCTCTTCCCATACCAATACACCAATGGGTTTTGATCAAGGTAGACCTCTGTTGTGTCATCCAGATAGGCCTGGACCATTCGCTCAATGTTCATGGCTGGTGCTCCACTTTGCTTACCCTCATTTGCCTTCATCTCTGCACTGGACAAAAGCTCTGCCAGTAGAAACCACTCAGTTTCAGATTTGGGGGCTGATGCTCCTGGTCTTGGTGTTTTTGGTGGTGTTCTTGTCATTGGTTTTGGTAGCTGTGAGCCAACAGCACTGCCCTCAAGCTCTGAACTTGAAGGCTGCCCCACAGGACTTGTGCCCTGGACCAGTGGGCCTCCAATTCCCTGCCGTTCTTTTTATAGCTCACTGCCTTGCTCATCTATCCATGTTTTGTATTTTCTAACATCCCAGTCTGAAAAAGGAATGAAAGTGGACAATAATGGTTTGTACCATGGGTCAAGAATTGTGGCATAGGTGTAATGTTTGGAGGACACAATGTTTCTTTGCACCTTTGCATTAGCAGAAAAACGATGGATTAAGCTCTCCACCAAGTCATACGCATCTTTTTTTCCCTCCACACCTGCGTACATTGTAGACACCTCCTTTAGCTGTTCCTGTAGCATGTGCAACAATGGGATAGCTTGGGCCATGTTACTGTCCTCTTTGCTGATGTCCCATGGGACACCTCAAAAGGAAGCAGCATCTCTGTCAGGCATTTGACTATGCCCAATTGGTCCATCTCAATGATCATGCCTTTTACAGTTGCATCTCCTCTTTGCATGACATATTAATTGATAGGTTTGTACTTCTCAAGCAGGTGTTCAAGCATGTAGTAAGTGGAGTTCCAGTGTGTTGACACCTCCTGTATGAGTGCTTTAACAGGCCTTCTATAATCACGCTGAATGGACCTCAGCTGTTTAAATGAATGGCTGAAATGAGTGCAGATTCTTCTGCAGGTGGACAGTAGGTTACTTACTTGGTCTTTTTTGAGAAATTCTTGTACAATGATGTTGATGCAGTGCGCCAAACACAGGACCCTGAAATAACCACCATCGGCCATGGCCTTAACTATATTACTGCCATTGTCCGTGGCAACAAATACAATCTTCAGACCTCTTGGTCACAGCTATTCAAAGACCTTGTTGTTAAAGTCTTCCTAAATGTTTGCAGCTGTATGGGATTTCTCTCTTGCGAACATCGCTACTCTTGCATGCTTCTGAGCAGCATTAAAAATCTCCGCAGCGTCAATACCTCCAGATATTTTTTCTTGAGCCTCCACAAAAGAGATCCAGTGATGCACATGTAATCAGTCGCTTGGCAACTTGTCCACATATCTGTTGTCAGGTGGATACTTTGGACAGCACTCTGCTGCAAAGCTTATTCAAGCACATTGTGATGTAACACTGGAACAGCAACTCTGGCAAAATAGGATGGGCTAGGAACCTTCCATTTCGGGAAGATGGCTGCTACAAATTCAAGAAAACCCACACCTTCATCAAAAGAAAAAGGAAGGAGGTCCAGCGCTAACATTTTAGCCAGATTCGCGTTGTACAAACATGCCAATGGGTGGTTGCATTCATACTGCCTGTTGGACTTGGCCCTTTTTGCAGGGTCATCCCTGAACTTTTTGCCTTCCTCCTGTATTTTGTCTGACCTGATTTTGTTGGTTTTATGACTCTGGACACTTTACCACTGCTGATCAATGCCAAAGTGCATATGCCCTTCCTATTGTAAATTGATGTATGGATTAGTGACTCCATGATTGGCTGATTTGGTTTACTTGTCAGACCCTAGTACAGTGCACTGAGTGTGCCCAGGGCGTGTAAATCAAATGCTGCTGGTGGGCTTGCAGCACTGGTTGTGCCACCCACAGAAGCAGCCTGTAAAGTGTGTCTCAGGTCTGCCATTGCAGAGCCTGTGTGCAGTCTGGTACTGCCATGCTGACTGGGCAAGTGCACCTACTTGCCAGTCCCTAAACCTACCCTATTTTGCATATTAGTCACCCCTATGGTAGGCCCAAGGGCAGGATGCATTGTAGGTAAAAGGTAGGACATGCCCTGGTGTGTGTGGCATGTCCTAATAGTGAATTAGAGCCATTTTCGATTTTCACTACATGGTAGGAATAGTAGCCTGAAGTTTTTTCTTTCCTGATGCAGGTGACTTCTTGAGAGCAGGCAGTGGTAGACTCAATGTGCTTTTCAGCGGGGCAGTCACTGTCCTCTGTTGCCTTGGATTCTCGACCTGAGTCTTGTACCATTGTGATGTTGCTGATGTGGGTGATACTACTGCACTGCTGGGGAGAGTGCTGCTTTGCGAAATGAAGATGTCTTCCTCTTCTTCACCTTCCACTGTGAACGGATCAGATTTGAATTCCCTGCTGAGTTGGCTGTCACCCCCTTCACCAACAACATTTGCAGTTTTTTGGAAGCTAAGGTGTGCCTCCCAACAGATCATTTGGTGGTTTCTCAAGTGGGTTGTTTGGCAACCGGAACCATAGTCTGTACCAAGCTTACACCGGCTAACACTTGCTCTGCAAAGGGAGCATATGCCAATGTTCACCTCCTTATGGCTAACCGAAAGGAAAGCCTAAACTGTGGAGCTCAACTTTCTGCCTCTCTGCCACTGCCAATGTCAGATGAACTGGCGGTAGGTGGACATTTTGACGTTTGACTCTCTGAAGTACCTACTTCTACTGAGGTAGTTGTGGATGTAGGTCGCTGCCGGGACTTTGCAAATATGGCAGCTAGCGGTGGTTGGATCTGTGGTGCCACTGACACATCCCCCCGGGAAGTTGGGATGGAGTAACGTCGGTCTCCATTGGGGCTGAGCGAAAATCCATGATGACTGGCTCGTCGTCATCCTCCTTTTCTACATCTGCCTCCATAACTCTAAGGCTTTCTGGAACCTTCCTTTTCCTTAGCCTCGTCTGAGTCGTCTCGTGGCGTGTCTCACTCTCAGACTGAGGAGGGATCCAAGTGACATCTTGATCATGAGAAGGGGGGCTTAAAGAAGAAAATGATGCACCACTAACCCTCCGTTTTCGGCCGAAAAGCGGCGATAATTATATTGCATTATTTGCAAGGACACGCTTGCGCGTGTTTCCTTGTTTCAGCTCCCGTTTTGTTCACGCCTCACTTTGCATCTCTAATGAGATGCAAAGGAGGCGTGCCTGACAAAACACCATGGGAAAATATCGCTACCCCAGCTTCGTGATATTATCAACGAGGGGTAGCGATCTTTTAAATCCCATTAACTATGCCTTAACGCAGGAATTTAACGTCTGTTAAATTCCTGACTTAAGTCATAGCTAACATGGGAGGTGGATTATGGTGATACGACCACAGGGTCGTATCACCAAGGCTATCTCGGTTTTAGGTTCAACATCGGTGGTTTTCCAGCGATGTAGGCCCATTTTTGCGCTAACGCTGGAATATTTATCACCTAGGTTATACATGTTGTAAATAATGTTCTAACCAGGCGATAAATAACAGCGATAGACGCCGATAAATATGAAAGCGCTAAGCGCGCTTTGCGATATTTATCGCCGTCTGTTGCTAATATGCCCCTACTATTGGTCGTTGTGGCTGTTGTCCACTTCTCTGAGTTTCCTGCAATGATTGGGGACTACTTTGCGATAGAGATAAGTCAATGTCAACATCACTGCTCGTCGGTGTTGCCGTGATTAGACTGTCTGCCTCTGTGACAGACATCAGCTTGGGCCTAGATTGGGGTGGGTCTGATGATTTGGGGGTGCTGCTCCCAGCTTGCTCCCCAGAGGCTAGTGTGGCAGGCGCAGTTGTTTGTTTTCCCAAAAACATCCTGGGTGGTAAGCCCCTTCTTCTTCTCACTGGCTACTTTCTTGGTAGCAGTTTTAGCACATTTCTTTGGGGCCATCTTGAAGTTGTCAGTTAGCAGTGGCACTTAGCTTCAAAAGTTTAAGAGATGTCTGATGTGTGGGTCACTCACGCGTCATTCTCATGCCGTGCACAGGCCTTCTTTCTAGCAGTACTGTGAGTGATGTGTTGTTGTCTCTTGTTGTCTTCTTGTCGTGCACCTAAAACAAATGAAGCAAGAAGGAAATCAGTGAAATGTGGCATTGTTGCTGTTCAATTAGTGGCACAAAAAAAAAAATGGATGTGGTCACTGCTGTTACTCCCTTAATTAACAATACAGTGTAAATATATCTACTCATTCATAAAACGGAAAACCACACCAACATATACTTTCATGGTAACTGACCACTCAGGAAGAATAAGCAACAACAACAACATACAGATGAAACTGTTTGCTTTATGTGTGTCACTCATGACATGTGATGCGGCACAGCACTGAGGGAGGTGTACCTGACCAATGACAATGGAAGGAATAATCCCTAGACAATTAATGCTGTTGTACACCAATAGCAGACATAGGGCTGAAGAGATTGATGCAAGATGTAGTAAATGTCATTTACTTACACAAAAAATATAATAAAAATTGAAACAATAATTTACCAATTAAAAAAAAGTAAATAAATAAAAAATTGACTTCTGGCACAAAAAAAAATGCCAAACGTTAATTCGAGGAGGTTTTTAACTCCAAATCGTCAGTTTGGTAAGATTTTGATGCTGCTCAAGGAGAGAATCTTCGCCAGATTGCAAACGTGGTAGATCCAGTGTGTTTGGTATCGTGTACAGCAGAAAACATCCACCGGAAGTCGCTGGCGCGCCCAAATGCCATGTTGGTGACTGCAAAATCTCACGGAAGCATGCAGCCAGCTAGCAAATCTTGTAGCTCCTCTGAACTGCCCTAAAAATCTCGTGGGCGATTGTGAGCTCTCGGCAAGTTTCTCGCTGCCACACGAAAGGACGTTTCGAGAGTTTCAAGCGTGCAGACTGAAAAAAAACTCAACTCCATTGCGGAAGGCGGAGTTTAATGGCAACTCTGCATTGTCCGCGGAACGCGGACTTTCCGAATTCTGCGAACTTCGTGAACGGAGCAGAGTTTTCCGCCCGGGTTTAATTTTAGTGACGACATCTCCACCCAACTAAGAAGCACTTGCTTTAAATAGTTAGGAGAAAGTACCCTTGTTTGGTGGAGATTCAACTCTTTGTAGGCTTGTCATCTTCTCTATAGGAGAATTCATGCTATCACATAGATTTCTGAAAGAAAACCTACAAGGAACAATTACATTTACACAATTAAACTCACAGAAAGTCACCTGGTACATTTACTTCTGGTTCATTAAGCAGATGTAGTGTAGAATATGCACTGGACATTTACCCAACAAGTTAGCACTTACTAATTAACCAGTATAAAGTGATCAGGTTGGCTAGACATTTTGGGAAAAACTGTGGACTTTTGTTGGATAAAGGGGCAGGTGAGCATCTGTTCGGGCCCAGTCATTCACACAGCTACTGACACACCCATACAGACACTCAGACACCCACTCACATACCCATTATGCCACTCTCACATTCACTCGCAGACCCACACATCCACTCACACAGCTACTCACATACTCATAAATCACTCTCACACCCACAAAACCACTCACACACCCATATAACCACTTACACACCCAAACACACACCCATACAGCCACTTACACATCCACTCAAACACCCACAAAACCATTCACACACTCACTCACCAACCCATGCAGCCACTCACACCCCCACTTACAGACCCGTACAGCCACCCACGCAACCACTCACAAAATCCACTCACACACCCACATACCTACTCACACACCCACTCACAGACCCATACAGCCACTCTTACTCCCACCTACCAACTCACAAATACACTCCCACACCCACTCACACACCCTCAAAACTACTCAAACACATACTAGCTGACTTGCAATTACACCAACCTTGGCAGAAAGCTCGATCTTGTTCCATACAGTGACCTTTTTGTGATTTGGTATACATCCATTCAGTAGTTTTCAACATATTAGAGAAAATCCAACTTTATATATCTGGAGGTGCAAATACTTTGCAAATTGTTTTCGTCACTTCGCGAACATGCGCGCCAACAGGAATACTGTTATTGGCTGGTCGCAGCCTGTGTAGAAAGTTGAAGCCGCCATTATATATAAGGGAAAGACACACAAATGATGGTTGTTTCCGGTCCAGAGAGGACCTGGTGCAGCAACTGATTGCTCCCCCACGGTGAGGACCTTTTTACAGTCCAAACTAAATGTCCCAATTCTCAGGAGCTCCAGGGACTTCTTAAGGAGACATTGCTCAACTTCAGTAGGCATAGTGTCTCCTGGCACAATTGGTTTCGCACCTGGGGCAGTATTACGCAAAAGCCCCAGAGACACAACGGGCATTTGTGCCCGCTTTGAATGCCTCCGGGGCACTTTGGAATTACAGAAGGGGTCACAGATGCTTGTTCACCCCCTTCTGTAAAACTGATAGTGCTGGCGCACATGAAGCACCAGTGCTATCATCAGAGGGCATTCCCTCATTAGCATGGGGCACTGGCCTCATGCAAATGAGGGAATCCCTTTCCCTCAATGCACACATCACATCATAGACGCAGGTTCAGCGGCAAGGAAGCTACCAGGAGCGCACTGTCAGTGCGCCCCCTGATGGCAGCGGAGTGGAGGGGGGAAATAGGGTCCAATGGAACCCCAAGACACCCTCTTGCAGGTGGGTCAACTCCCTGCACCCACCTGCAAGGGGATCTCTAATCCCCCTTCAAAATGCTGGCGGTTTCCCACCTGCACTGTGAAATACAGAGAGACTTCAAAGCAGCCACTCCATTTTGCACATGAATGCACTGTCCCCAGTGCAGCGCAAGTTCACAGCTGCCCTGGGAGCAGCACATTCATCCTAATACAGTGTATTTTTCTTGTTTGCGCCAGGTGCACCTTTTAAAAGGTGCACCCGGTGCAAACAAGGAAATTGCACTGTATTTGTGATAAAGTGATTGATGTTGATGAGTTAGCTACACAGTGCTCCCTCTGGGCTCTGGTCAAGTGGTTACTGTGGTAGGTCTACAGGTGGGTCAGCATATTTGTTGTGCCGCAGGAATATTTCTTGGACATACCTCTGAACAGGGTAAACTCGCACAAAAAGCACTTTATTTGCTTTACAACCTTTTTTCCACCCAGAAGGGATCATAAACATATCCCATGCGATGGACTTCTCTGATGAATTCTGCTCCTCGGCATGTGGCTATTATTCTCCTCCATCACCAGAGGCCATTTTATTTCTTAATCAAAATAAAAAAAACTGCAAAATGAATTTCCAATATTGGAAAAGAGCAGGTGCTGCAATAAGAATCTCCAATCTGAGCAATGGAAGTGTGAAGAAAAGAAAATGGGTGGGGGCTTCCTTTCTACATTAATGAAAAGTGTCTTTTTAAATGAAATCCCTTTCTTCCATAGTCAATCAATCAATCAATCAATCAATCATAGCATTTATAAAGCGCACTACTCACCCGTGAGGGTCTCAAGGTGCTGGGGGGTGGGGAATGCTGCTACTGCTCGAAGAGTCAGGTCTTGAGGAGTCTTCTGAAGGTCAGCAGGTCTTGGGTCTGCCATAGGTGGGTGGGGAGGGTGTTCCAGGTCTTGGTGCCGAGGTGGGAGAATGATCTGCCGCCGGAGGTCGCTCTTCAGAAGCGGGGGACTGTGGCGAGGGTGAGGTCGGCGGAGCAGTGCTGGCGGGTGGGGGTGTAGAAGCTGAGTCATCTGTTTAGGTACGCTGGTCCGGTGTTGTGGAGTGCCCTGTGTGCGTGGGTGAGGCGCTTGAAGGTTATCCTCTTGTTGACGGGCAGCCAGTGCAGGTTTCTCAGGTGGGGTGTGATGTGGCTGCGGTGAGGGATGTCGAGGATCAGGCGTGCAGAGGTGTTCTGGATGCGTTGAAGCCGTTTCAGGAGTTTGGCCGAGGCTCCTGCGTAGAAGGCATTTCCGTAGGCCAACCTGCTGCTGACGAGGGCCTGGGTGACCGTTCTTCTCGTTTTGGTGGGGATCCACTTGTAGATCTTGCGGAGCATGCGGAGAGTGTTGAAGGAGGAGGAAGAGACGGCGTTGACCTGCTTAGTCATGGAGAGGGTGGAGTCGAGGATGACCCCTAGGTTGCGTGCGTGGTCGGTGGGTGTTGGAGCTGTTCCCAGTGCGGTTGGCCACCAGTGGATCCGAAGATGAGGACCTCCGTCTTGTCTGAGTTCAGCTTCAGCCAGCTGTTCCTCATCCATTCGGCGACGGCCTTCATTCCTTCGTGGAGGTTGGTTTTGGTGGTGTGAAGTCCTTGCTGAGGGAGAGGATCAGCTGGGTGTCATCGACGTAGGAGATGATGTTGAGGTCGTGCAGTCAGGCCACGTTAGCGAGCGGTGCCATGTAGATGTTAAACAGCGTTGGGCTGAGGGATGAGCCCTGGGGTAAGCCGCAGACGATCTCAGTGGCTTCAGAGCAGAAGGGGGGAGGCAGACGCTCTGTGTTCCGCCGGAGAGGAAGTAGGTGGTCTAGTCCAGGGCCTTCTCTTGGATCCTGGCATCGTGGAGGCATGTGCGTAGTGTGCGGTGGAAGACCGTGTCGAAGGCGGCTGACAGGTCCTGGAGGATGAGGGCCGCGGTTTCTCCGTTGTCTAGCAGGGTCCTGATGTCATCGGTGGTGGCGATGAGGGCGGTTTCGGTGCTGTGGTTGCTGCGGAACCCGGACTGGGACGGGTCCAGGAAACTGTTTTCCTCGAGGTAACGGGTCAGTTGTTTGTTGACGGTCTTCTCGATGACCTTCACCGGGAACGGGAGCAGGGAGATAGGCCGGAAGTTCTTGAGATCATTGGGGTCCGCCTTGGGTTTCTTGAGTAAGGCGTTGATCTTGGCGTGCTTCCAGCTCTCCGGGAAGGTTGCAGTCTCAATGGAAATGTAGATGGTCTTCCGGAGATGGGGTGCGATGGCGGTGCTGGCTTTGTTGAAGATGTGGTGCGGGCATGGGTCTGACGGAGAGCCGGGGTGGACGGTGTTCATGATCTTGATGGTGTCATCGTCGTTTAGTAGGTGATGGGTGCTAGAGTTTCCGTGTATTAACAGCCTGATAAGGCGGCATTTTGAAGAGTGAGGTGCTACCAATTATGTCCGTCACCTTGTAGCTTTTTTGTTGTTGTCGTCGTCGTTTATGTTGGTCCAGGAGAGCAGGCAGTTGGTGCGGATGGTGGTCGTGGGGTCGGAGGTCTCAGTGGTTGTCGGGGCGGTCGTGGTGTTGAAGCTTTCGTGGATGTCTGCGATCTTGTGATGGAAAGAGGTGGCCAGCGAGTCGCACAGGTCTTGCGAAGGTGGGATGTCGTTGGTGTTGGAGCTGGGGTTGGAGAGTTCCTTCACGACGTTGAAGAGCTCTTTGCTGTAGTGTGCATTGTTGTCTAGGCGGTCTTTGAAGGAGACCCTTTTGGCAGATCTGATGAGGTGATGGTGTCTGGGGGTGGCGTCCTTGTGGGCTGCGTAGCTGTCCGGTGTTCGTTCACGGTGCCAGTTCTTCTCTAGCATACGGCAGGTTTGCTTGGAGGCCTGGAGGTCTTCAGAGAACCAGCTGGCTTGCTGTCATGATTTCACGTCTAAATTGGAATAAAAGACAGACCTGTAAAGATTCTATTTGGCAAACTAACGTAGCGTCTATAGACCTAATGTCTTTTATGCTCCCATAAAAAAAAAAGCCTATCTCGTGCATCCTGCACTCCACGAAGTGTAATTGAATGTGCTAAGTGTCATTATGTGCTTATTTGTTTAATTACATATGTTGTACTAGTGTATCTGGATATGAGTACGTTTTTGTTTATTAAGTAATGCGGTAACATGGTGCTTTGAAAATTTTGCCGAAACTATGGAGAGACTTGATTCATTGTGATATTCTGGCAGCAGTATCTGTACCTTTCATGCAGATGAAAAGCCTCACGTATTGCCTCACGCTGAACGCGCAAAGAGAAGGAACCTCTATACAGTTAAACGTCGCCTCGCATATGAACGCGAGCGACGTCAATCAGCGTGTGGGTGCAGTTCGGGTGTGGCAGGTGTATAAAAGCCACACCCGAGTCTCTAGAAGGCACTTAGCCTTCCGAGTGCGGTCACGTTAACATCACAGCGGCTTACCTGAATTCGTCCAGAATTCCAGGAACTTCGTTGGAAGTAAGACCCACGATCTTCTGAAAAGAAACAGAGAAAGCTAAGTTATTTTTAAATTCTTTTATTCAGCAAGGTGCCCTACGCAAGACAGTAGTGACTGGCAACTTGAATAAGAAGAACAATTTTTGGACACACTTTTGACTTTCAAAAGGAACCTTACCAAAGAAACATTTGCATGTATGTTATGTTTGTCGTTGCTAAAACGGAATAGTTTGAAAAGCATAGTTGAAGAATATTGTCTATCTTTTGGTGCATATGTATTACTATTTAAGGAACCACAAATCAAGCGATGGAGTACGCAGAAGCAAAATTACGCTAAGTAAGTGAACAAGACTGGAGTGTAGAGGAAAAGAATTAGATATGTAACACCTTTTTTAATATTAGAATTTAAACACTAATACTGATTTTTTCTTCATAAAGACTGAAGAACACTTGACCAACCCACTACATTCTTGCAAGTATCATCATCTGGACTTCACTTCAGGACAAGAACTCCATCCCACTACGACAAAAGGACGCTAGGACCATACCTGTAGATTCACAGGAAGGACGTTTACACAATTCACTTCTCAGCCTAAAAGTAGAGAGAGTAGAGTTAAGAGGTCTTCCATAGTACAAAGCGCTAAAAATATTTCTTGTTGCCTCGCAGGTCGACACCAGGAATTCAGCAGCATCCGAAACCGGCCCTCCTCCATAAGTTTCTATTCTATGGCCATAGTTTTTTAGATATAATTCTCTGGTTATACCATAGGGGTTCAGGGAGGTTGGCCCATAGCGTCTCTGCAAAACCTGCCAAGCACCTTACAGGTAAGAGAGCAAGTATCCTGCAGGTAAGAGTGACTTGGTAACCTGACACTTTCTTGCTGGTGTGGCTGTTGGAGGGTTTTTTGAGCGGGGCGAGGGTGTTGGCGCATTCGTCAATCCACTGTCTGAGGTTGCGGGCGGTGGAGTCGGGGTCGCTGGGGTCGATGGGTGGGCTCCGGGCTAGGGTGGTGGTTAGCTGATCTTCGGTGACTTTGCTCCAGCAGCGGTGAGGCATCTGTTGGGAGCGGTGGTGCATGGTGGGTTTCCAAAAGGTGAAGTGGATGCAGCGATGGTCGGTCCAGTGGAGTTCGGTGGTGTGGCTGAAGGCGACGATGGGGCTTGCGGAGAAGATGGGGTCAAGCATGTGGCCGGCAGAGTGGGTGGGTGTTGTGACAAGTTGTCTGAGTCTGAGGTCGGCGAGGTTGTCAATCAGGGTGGTGGAGTTGGTGTCGTTGTTCTCGAGGTGGAAGTTCAGGTCCCCGAGGAGGATGTAGTCCGTGGAGGCGAGGGCGTGTGTGCTGACGAAGTCGGCGATGGAGTCACTGAACTGTGGTCGGGATCCGGGGGTTCTGTAGACAAGGGTTCCCCTGAGGGTGGTGTTGGGGTCTGTGTGGATCTGGAAGTGCAGGTGTTTGGCGATGCTGAGTGTGTCGTCGGTGTTGGTCGAGACTCTGAGGGTGTTCCTGTGGACGATGGCGATTCCTCCACCTACTCCGTTGGTGCGGTCCCTGCAGGTAATCTTGTAGCCTTCCGGGATGGCTATGGCGATGTCGGGTGCCGAGGAGGGGTTCAGCCAGGTCACCCAGAGTTTGACGGCATGTTTGCGGGCAGAACGGGTGTTGAGAAGAATGCATCTGAGGTAGTTGGGTTGTTTCCTGGTCGGTGGGTTGGCGGGCCGGATGCTGGTGAAGCTGCAGTTCTGGCAGGAGAAAGGTCCTTGGGTGCGCTTCGGGGCGGCCAGGCAGCAGGTGTGTGATCGTCCGATGTTGAGTGCGATGACGGTGCTTTAATCGTAGTGGTGCCGGGTGTTGTGGTGTTCGTAGGGGACAGGGGTTCTGGCACTGGGCATGCCTTAGGCGCGCCTTCGGCGTGGCCGCCATATGAGGGGAGGTGTGAGGGAGGAGCAGCTGGGAGGCGGGAGCGGGGTGGCGAATGGGTGTACAGGGGGGCAGGGCCACAGGGGGTGCAGCGGCAGGAAAAACAAAGGGGGAAGCGGGCAGGGGGTACAGAAGGCAAGAAAGGCAAAGTCACGGGGCAAAAATACAATAAAGTACAATAGAATGCATGAAAAACAATAAGGCACAACAGGAAGCAAACAGGGGGAAAAGCGAGGACAAAGGAGGCTATGCAGGGGCACGAACCGTGACAAGCGGCAGCAGCGGGCTCAGGGCAGTGTCACACAGGTGGTGCTGTGCGGCGAGGGGAGCGACCTGCCTGGTGACAGGGTCAAGGGTCGCTCTCTTCACCGCGCAGCGGCTCCCATATGAGGGGAGGTGGGAGGGAGGAGCAGCTGGGAGGTGGGAGCGGGCAGCGAAAGGGTGTACAGGGGGCAGGGCCGCAGAGGGCGCAGCGGCGGGAAAAACAAAGGGGAAAGCGGGCTGGGGTACAGAAGGCAAGAAGGGCACAGTCACGGGGCAAAAATACATGAAAATACAATAGAATACAAGAAAAACAATAAGGCACAACAGGAAAAAAACAGGGGGAAAAGCGAGGACAAAGGAGGCTATGCAAGGGCACGAACCATGATGAGCAGCAGCAGCCGGCTCAGGGCAGCGTCACACAGGTGGTGCTGTGCGGCGAGGGGAGCGACCTGCCTGGTGACATGGTCAAAGGTCGCTCTCTTCACCGTGCAGCGGCCATCATATGAGGGGAGGTGGGAGGGAGGAGCAGCTGGGAGGCGGGGCGGCAAATGGGTGTACAGGGGGGTGGGGCCGCAGGGGGCGCAGCGGCGGGAAAAATGGAGGGGGAAGCGGGCGGGCAGGGGGTACAGAAGGCATGTGATATTCGTGAAGGCTGATGTATTTGTAAATGCTGACGTATTCGCAATTATGGGAAATAACATTAAACAGTGTTAAACCATAAAATTACATTTGAAAATCTCACTCTAGAAGTTATGTTAGTAAACTACTAATCACAAACATTAATTACAATATCTGTATATACGTCTTTTAGACTTTCACCAAAAATCATGCTGATTTCGCGAATATCTGCAGTAGCGGAATATATGTATCACACCTTTTTGCGTCGAATTCGCGAATATAAATTAAAAATAATTCCTTCTGCATCAAGAAACATCTGTTTCTTGATGCAGAAGAAAATGATGCAGTGTTCATTTTTTTAAACTAATTTTATTCATTTTCCACATAGTAACAAATAGTACAGTTATACAGCAGGACCAGATAGTTAATTATGAAAGCGAAACAATATAGCTGTTATCATCAGAATAGTAGCTCAAGTGACTGTACAGTCCATGATATCCAATTGTCCTCACCCTCTTGCTAAAACCATTAGTATCAGTCCCGCTTAAAAAGCACCAAGAGTACACTGTAGAAAAAGTATTTTTCATGCAACAAATAACCTTTAAAACAATCCCCCCCGCAACTGATGGTACCTGAAGTAGACAAAGTGAGAAGAAAAGAAGAACAGCAAGACATCCTAATAATAAAGTGGAACATGTTCTATAAATAGCGGCTCATAGAGGGAGTTCTGCGGGGTGGTGGGCTGGGGGAGGGGCAGGGTGGGGGGCTAGTGGACTCCGACAAACGGCAGAATGGAGTAAAGTAAGTAAATCAATAAATAAAACAATTTACCTTGCATGCGCTACATCGCCGAGTTGGCGAGGCAGTGTTCGCAAGGTAAATTGTTTTATTCATTTATTTACTTACTTTACTCCATTCCGCCGTATATGTCGGAGTCCACTACCACCCCACCCTGCCCCTCCCCCACCCCGCCCCTCCCCCACCCCACCCCACTGCCCCACAGCACTCCCTCTGCGAGCCGCCACTGACCACTAGTCTTAATGGGAGACACCAGACAGAGTAATACAGGTAACTCCGTTATGCATACTTTCCATACGTGGTCAGTACTATATACGATCAGGCTTATAAATTTCCAGGAAGAAGGACATCAGCCGCCTTAAAAGATTCCAATATGGTGTCCCAGCTCATGGCTATGGCAGTTTTTCGCAGACCCCTATTTTCCTCAGTGCGAATGGCCAAGCTTGCCGCTAGTCCCCATTTAACCACTTCGTCCTTCCAAGTCAGGAAAGTGGGGGCTATTGGAGATTTCCACCTCCTAGTTATGCCCCGTTTGGCCAACAGCAGGACCAAATCCATAAATTTAGCATGAACTTTGCTACCCTTCCGTCATTTATACAATCCTAGGATATAAACTTCTAGCGCTTGGAGCCCCATGTTGCCAAATATCTCAGTCAGTGTTTGTGCTATCTCCTCCCAGTACCCCCGTAGTTTGTTACAGGTCCACAACATATGTAACAAGTTGGCATCTTGGTCAGAGCATCTAGAACATAGGGCATTGGCACCAGGATATATGGTGTTAATGGTGTGTGGCGTTAAGTAGGCTCCTTGAGTAACCATATATTGGATCAATTTAAAACAAGTATTATGGGACATGCATTTCGGATAGTCCAATATAGTCGTCCATTCTTTATCTATCAGAGGTCGAGCAAAGTCTCGTTCAATTTACTACGTACAGCGGCCAACAGGGACGGTTGGTACGTAATCTGTGACATAACCAGCGGGTGAGGTGGCAACCTGTTCCCATGAGATACATCAGGTTAACAAGTTCATTTTTAGGGCGTTCCATTCCCCGAGGAGTCCACTTTTTCCTAACATAAGCTGTTAGGCTGGCATGAGTCAGAAACAGTATATCTGGTACTCCCCGTTCGTTCAGTAACGTCCCATCCCCAAACAAATGGCCCATCGTGTCCACTCCGGCTTGCACCCAAGGATCTAACTGCCACACTGTTAATGTTCCAGTGTTAGTGGGGATACCCAATAATGGGATATTGGGTGCATATGCAAGAACATCTGCCATATATCGGAGCGCTCTTCTCTAGTAATCCAATACATTCTTAAGCAATATATGAGATGTAGGGGGGGCCACAACGTTCGGCACAGCAAGCAGTGCAGCCTGCCCTGTGCAAGCATGTGTGGTGTATATGCAATTTCATCTAAATTTCAGCCAGCCAACCAGTAAGACAGCCATTGAAGTTGTGCAGCCAGACAGTAAGCGTAGAAGTTAGGCGCTCTTAGTCCACCCGCATTAGACAGGAGCTGCAATTTCTTTAAGCTCAGCTGATGACGGCCTACACCCCAAATCAAACTAGTCAATAACGTATTCAAAGTTTGAAACATAGCAGCTGGAAACCTTAAGGGCATATTGGTAAAGAAATAAAGCAGCTGCGGCAGAACCACCATCTTGGAGATCGCAAGCCTGCATGCGACCGAAAGAGGCAGGGACGTCCAGAATGTCACTTGTGCCCTCAAAGAGGTAATTGCCTTCTGGAGATTCCCATCGATAATATCTTGTAGTCCCAAGTATCAAAAAGTGGAGTGGGCTAATGCTATTGATGAGTGCTGAAAGGGATCTCTAATGCATCTGTAGTGTCATTAAAAGAGAACGCACAGTATTTGTCATAATTAATAGCCAGACCCGTAACAGCTTCAAAATTTTGAAAAGCCTGCGCAGCAGTCCGGGCATTATCCTGCAAGTTGCGGACGTACAGTATTATGTCGTCAGCATACAAAGTGATGGCATGGAGTGTATTAGGTAAGGGGATGCCCCAGTCAAGCGCCCCTGAGTGGATCCTGCAAGCTAGTGGTTCCATTGCTAGCGTAAATAACAGGGGCGAAAGGGAACAACCAAGCCTTGTGCCTCTTTGTATGTCTAGAGCTTTGGAGATATGCAGCCCGGTACACACTCTAGCGGTGGGAAGATGATATTGCGCCTGCACCCATTGAATGTATTCCGAGGGGATACCGAATTTCTGCAGTGTGACTATCATGTACTCCCAACTCAGTTTGTCAAATGTTTGAGTGATATCCAGTGACAAGCACCCAGTATTCGATAGGTTACCAGCGTAAGAGAACATTATAGAGCAGAGCCGGCGTATATTGAGAGAAGTGTTGAGTGTGGGTATAAATCCGTATTCGTCGAAATGTACTTGGCCCGTCAAGAGTAGTTTCAGCCGAGTTGCCAGAATTTTACTAAGGATCTTATGTTCAGTGTTCCACAATGATGACGGTCGGTATGCATTCAGTGTCGAAGGATCACGGGCTGGTTTAGGTAAGGAAGTGATCAATGCCTTTGCTGTTGAAGGTGGAAAGGTACCTGTATCATAAATTGCCGTGTATAATTTTTTAAGGTGTGGAGACAGCCGCTGCGCATAGGTAGATAAAACTCCGCAGGAAGTCTGTCTAGACCAGGAGTTTTGTGCTTGGGAAGACTCCTTATTGCTGCATGTATTTCCCCGATCGTTATTGGGCTAGCAAGTGTTTCCCTGGCATCGTCGGTAATTCAGGGTAGGTGCACTTTGCTTAAGAAGGAGTGCAACTGAAGGGTGTCCGCCAGGTGAGAGACCCTGCACAGGGCCTGTAGTGGCGATAGAAAGTGTCATCTATATATGCCTGGGAGTTAACCCGCATAATGTGTGGTGTGATTATTTCTACTATTGGTGTAGGTGGAGGAACATCCCTAATGATTTTTGCCAGCAGCGCACCAGGACAATCCGCTTCCACGTGTATTCTCTGTGTATATGGACGGTAGTCAATAACCCGCAGCTGCTCCAATAACTCCACATATTTAATGCGGGCATCTTGTAGTGCCGGCATCACAGCCAGATCTCAAGCCACCCATGCCTCCAGCGCACCTAACTGATCCCCAACTTGGCATAGTTCTCTGTTCATCTGATGGCGGGATCCAGTGACTGCATTGATAGCTGCGCCACAGATCAACACAGGTGTTCGCTGCTGTGCCCGTGTATTCTATGAAGTAATGTGTGATGGTGGTGGCCAGTGTGTCTTTGAATACTCCGTCCTCTAAGTGTAAAGGATTCAGCCTCCATGTAGGGACTGGGGAAGGGACACAACCCCATTCAAACATCATTTACAGCGCACTATGATCAGAGATAGTTTTATCCATATAGGCGGAGCGTATAGTTTGTGTTATAAACAATGCACTGCAAAATATATGGTCAATTCTAGAGTGTAAATTGTGCAAAGACGAGTCATAGGAATACTGCATCCCCTTATTGTGATTACGCCACACCTCCATAAGAGACCAGCCCGGTGCCCAGTTATTCAGTGAAGCTGACAGTCGTTTGGTACGAGCCCCATCTAGAGGGAGATGTGAATGATCCAATACCACAACTAAAACCACATTATAGTCTCCCCCTAGGGCCCATTGGTGATCTGTCCAGTTCGCCAGCACAGAATTCACCTGGCTGTAGAATGTCTCCTGATCCGTATTAGGAGCATATAGACCACCCAGCACCACGGGACTGCAATCTAACATACCTCACAGTAAAACATATCTACCATCCTTGTCTATGTGCTGTTTCTACAAAACAAATGGCACTCCTGGGTGTAACGAGACTGTCACCCCACGGGTAAAAGCAGAATAGACCGTACTGTATATTTGTCCCCTCCACTTTTTCTGTAATTTAGGCACTTCTAAGACAGTCAATGTGTTTCCTGTAGGAAGGTTATGTGTGCTGTATGCCTAACAAACTGAGCAAGTATTCTATGGCGCTTATGTGGGGAGCCCATGCCCGTACATTCCAGGTGAGACAATTAATTTTCTTTACAGTATGCATTAGTATAGCTGTCATATTGTGTAAATTAGATATCCCACCCAATAGAAAACCCTCCAGTACACGTCAGCTGCCCACATACACTACCCAACACGTGGTCCAACTTCAATACTGTGTTCGACCAATTACTAAAAACAAAAACAAAAATAAACATTAACAATCCTACAAGCAAACATTGTGTTATTGCAATGGGGGTCATGATGATAACACAGTAATGTGGGAGCTGAACAAGCCCCATAGGCACTTCGTAGAAAAGTAATGGCCCCCGACCCGGGGACCCGCACGAATCCTGCCAATTAATAAACATCAATGACACAGACCGCATATCAAATCAGTTTACTGAAGGCCCATAAAAAGTACCTCATCAATGTCTGTGTCCAGTGGGTATAATGACAACTGACTTGCCTCTCCACCTGCCGGACCTCATGGTCTTCCAGCAAAGTCCACTGCCCAAACAGAACTGCCACCCCCACCCTCTCTGCACGAATCAGTGGAGATCAACCAGAGTCCTGCGGAGGCACCACCAGCCCAAGCAGTGGCAGAGCATGTATTGCTTAGCAGACACCACCCATTACCTCTGTAGAAGGTACCAAAGTGAATAGAACATAGTAGTCTATTAAGCAGATCAGTAATTGTCTGTGAGGATATAGAAGAGAAAAGCAAATGGCTGGGGTCCGGCTCCGAGTGCATCTGTGTCCGCTGTAGAAAGTTCCTCATCCATTATTGCTCTGTATTCGTGAAAAGTAGCTGCAGATATTATGGACCATCATTGGCCCTCCAAAACTTGTGCCAGCGTCGGGTCATCCTCCAGTTTCTTGGTACTCCCATGCCTCTGTTGTTGCGGCCGCTTTCTGGGAAGTGGCTCCTCACCACTACGCTGGGCTGAGTCAATAGAAAAATCGGGGACTGTAGGCACCAGCCACTCCCACGCCTCGTTCGGGGTATCAAAAAGTTACTTTTTTGGCCATGCAGGATTTCAATCCAGGCGGGTAGAGCAGTGCATATTTCAAATGTATGCTCTGCATGTATTTCTTGACTCAGTGATATGCAGCTCTCTGCTTCTGAACCTGGAGAGTGTAATCCGGAAATATTGAGATGCGCATGTTGTCCTTTATGAGAGGGGCTTTCTTGCGTGCCACCTGTAGTATAAGGTCTCGATCTGTGCTATTGAGGATCCTGGCTACGATTGGGCGAGGAGGCACACCGGGTACCCTCCACCTTGCAGGGACTCTGTGGGTCATCTCAATGTAAAAGGTGCTCATCAGTGCTTCTGTCGGCAGCCTTGTTCGCAGCCATGCCTCGACGAAAGACGTGGCATTTTGTTCCTCAGCATTTTCTGGCATACCTATTATGCAGACATTGTTACGGCATGAACGGCCTTCCGCATCTTTGGCACGGTCTTGCAAAATCGAGACTTGGTGTCATAGGCGTTCTAACTCTGCAGAGTGCTCTTTCTGCTTCGGGAGTGGCTCCTGTTTGTTAGTAGCTGCTTTATCCGAGAGTTTCCGAGAGTTTCCTGTAGTTGTCCCTGATTATCACCACCTCCGCCGCTTTCGAGCCCAATTGTTGTTTCAGTGAAGCACGGGATTGTCGTATTCCTGAAGGATAACGTCTACTTTGTCTGGAGGTGCAGGTTCTGCTGTGGGAGGAACAACATTAGAGGGGGCAGTAGTTGAGGATGAAGAAGCATCGTCAGTTTCTTGCGATTTGCCCCCTTCGGGGAGCCCATCGTGGATCCTTGCTAGTATCTGACTGCAGCACAGATTAACAATCAGTGGAGGTTGTGTACGTCTAGGGGACCACACAGACAGGAAACACCCAGCCCACTGTGCCCAGCGTGTGGTAGTCCAAGTAGAACCAAAGTAAGTGTGGGCGGTAGAAAAAACACATGTGATGCAGGTGCTCACTAGTAAGCAAAGGCACTACAGTGTAGCTGCAGTAATGTGCTTCCCCCTCCAGCCAGTGCTCAGCTCAAGGGTCCTGGTACGCCCATTGGGTCCACTGTCAACTCTAGCACATAACTCACCTCGCCAATAAAAACATGAAGGAGTGAAAAGCAGGAATAAGTGTGACATGTCCTACCGGAAGTCCACAGTGTCCAGAATGACACCACACTGCAGTGTACTCAGAAATAGTCAATATCCAAGGTGCCATGTATATAGTAACCTCAGAATTGTGATGAGGAAGGGCAAGCAGTCCACAAGTATGTGGAGAACTCCATAGGTCGCAAAGGAGCCGATCTGTGCACCATTCGAAATGACATCTCTGCCGTTAAAAAAACAGCTTCATTGTCCTCTTTGTGGTGATTGTCCCCCTCGCAGGTCAGTTCAACAGTTCACCAGTGGGGGGATGAGGGGGTAAAACTCAGCTCAAGATCGCAGATCCCCGCAGCTGCTTGTAGAAGAGCTGGTCATTCACTCCCCCACTATGCCACAGCACTCACCGCCATCTTGTGTGCAATGATGCAGCTTCATCAAGCCCCTCCGTCGTGTGGGTCACGGTCCAGGCCTTCCCTGTGGCAGGTACTCCGAGTCCGGACTGCATCCGCGTTTGCAGTGTTCCCTACACACTCAGAGATGTTCAGGGCAGACAGAGCAGCGGTCCGGGTGGCCAAACACGCAAGTTTTCTGGTCAGCCCACAGCTTCGGCAGATGAATCCAAGAATGTTGTAGGGGGCACCAGTCAGGAAGCAGGAGTCCACCACTTTGTTGTAGACGGAAGCCGCCGTCCCAGGTCTTAGAGCCTCCAGAGACGTTCACACGGAGCTCCATCCCCTGAGACATGCACAAAGAAGTAGGAGTCCGCCATTGTGACCAGGCACCACTCCTGGCACCACCCCACCTATTTCAGAGCATGTGTGCAGCAGAAAGGCATCAAAGCAGTCTCCGTCGTTCCAGTGGCAGCAGGGTCCATTCTTCAATGGTCAGTGGCTGAGAACGGCGGCTGACGGGTGTGTTGCAGCAGGATTTCCGGGCTCCGGGCCGGGAGCTCTGATGTTAGTCATCTGCTGTGCTAGGCGGTTAACCACGCCCCCTCTGATTCAGTGTTCTTGATGCCCAAGAAAATGAGGACATCTCCACCAAACAAATAGGCCCTTGCATCATATAGTTAGGAGAAAGTACCCATGTTTGGCAGAGATTTACCTCTTTGTAGTGTAGTTGTCTTCTCTATAGGAGCATTCATGTTATTACAGATTTCTGTAAGAAGACACATGAGGAACAATCACATTGCAAAAAAATACACAGAAGGACATTAGAGATATTTCCTTGTTGACCATTATACGATTATAGGTTAGAATGCGCATCTGGCATTTACCAAATGAGATGGCACTTACTAATTAACCAGCATACATAATTCCTGCTGGGTAGACATTTTGTGCAAAACTATGGACTCTTGTTGGATAAACAGGCAGGTGATATTCCTTTCTGGCCCTGATGCTCAATTCACAAAAATTAAAGCTCAACGGGAAGCACTTACTAATCTAAACATAGCAGGTGCCCCAGTTGAAGCTCCACTTTTGTAAAGGACAAAAGAGCCTAACTTCCTGGCCTTCACGAAGGCAAAGCAAGTGTGTTTCTCAGCAATTTCACATTGAAAAAACAGTCTGAAATCCTTATTAAAGGCAAATGCATTGTTGATCTACTGCAGCACAATCTGTAGTGCCTGTGATGAATCGGTTCTTTCTTGGCCTCTCCTGGTGAGAGCAGCGTCCATTGTTTTCTCTTTCTTTTTTAAAAACATTTTTTACTTATGGATCAAAAATTGCAAATACAGACAGACCCCGGCATCGGGAGAGAAAATTTCAAAGCAGGCAAACAAAAACAAAAAAAATAAGACACAAATTAAATTATTTTATCTAAACATTACTACATTATACACTGTGAGAGGGAGCAGCATGGTGATGAACCAGATTCGCAGCCGGAATTGAAGTGTCCTGGCCAGCAAGTACCTCAGTCATCCGGAGCTATATAGGATCCCAAACCCTCCCCAGCCTTGACTGATGTGGTGCGTTCTCCAGCATGCTGATATTCAAAAATACCAGTCACCAATTCCAAAGATCGAGAGTCATGCTAGATAACCAGAATCATGCCACCACTAACCTGGCAGGAGAAATTGCAAAAAAGTAGAGACATGACAGATGAGAAGGGATGTCTGGCAAGTGACCAAGAATCATCAATTTTGGCTTGGCCACCACACGGAGGTTTAAAATACTATGGGGCAGATCTATGTTTCCTGGCGCATCCCTGCAAATCAGCATGTATGTGCCAGGAAATATGCGTCACGCAAGTTTACCCTTGCGCTACCACAGATGCACCGCATTTACAATGCAGCGCATCGTGGCGCAAGGATAAACAGATGCGTGACGCATCTGAAGGCGTAAGGCGGCGCATTGCTGGAGTTGCGTCGCAAGCGCGACGCAGCTCCAGCAAGGCTCGGGGGTGCCCTATCGTCACAATGCTGCGTCAATCCTTACGCCTGCTTCAAGCAGGCGCAGGGTTTTGACGCAGCATGTGCTCAAAAGTGACTGAGTGAAATCTTGTAGATTTCACTCAGCCACTTTTCGGTGGCGTTCCTGCGCCGGAACGCCCCCCCCCCCCCCTGCACAGGTACGCCCACATGTGACACAAGCTTTACAACATGACGCATCTCCCTAGATGCGTCACGTTGTAAATAGCTTGCAGCATGGCGCTGGCTTTGCGCCGCCGCTGCGTCACAAAAGTGACGCAACGGCGGTGCAAATGTGGCGCACGGGGCTTATAAATCTGCCCCTATTAATTTTAAAAAACAAAACCGCAATACAAATACAAAACCGGGCAAGAGGCAAACATGTGGACGGAGTCAGTACTCTCCCATCCACAGCTGAATAAACAGTCGTCCACCCAAAGCATCATACAATACAGATGATGTGGTGTATAGTAACAATCGTTAGCAGATCTAAAGTGGTGCACCTTATACCGAGAGATATTAAGAACCATTTGTGCCAGCACGTTGCTATGTCTTATCTCATCTGCAGCAACTTCTGTGTTAAGGGCTCGGTTCCATGTAATGACCCTGATCTGGAATGGATCCTCTGTCTGATCCGGGGTATACCGTACATTAGTTTACAAACTTAACCAATATGTCTTTTTACTGGGGCAGTCATTATTATGTCCAACAGAAGATTATGCAAACACAGTAGCTCATTGTCATTGAGGCTAGATATGAAATGTCTGACCTGAAGATACCTATAAAAGGTGGTATGTGGGAGAAAGTACTCTTGCTGCAGATTCTCAAAAGACAAGAGGACCCCGCCCTCAAAAATCTGCCCAAAGCTGAAGAATCTTGCTTTCTCGCACTTCTCATGATAACAATCATGGACACGGTAGAGCAAGTTAGGGTTATAGACCAGATAAGTTAGCTAGTTAAAGGGGACAAGCACACTGAAAATTTGCATTCAAGAGAACCAAATAGAGTGAAAAACCTTCAAGGTCTTCAATCGGGTCTGTTTAAAGTACAGAGGGGCAGATTTATAATAACTGACGCATCCCTGCATATCAGCAGGGATGCGCCAGTTATTGTGCGTCACGGCTCCGCCACCATGGATGCGCCGCATTTGCAAAAACGGACTGATGCGTGACGCATCTGTGCCGTAAAGGCAGCGCATTGCTGGAGTTGCGTTGCAAGCGCGACGCAGCTCCAGCAAGGCTCTGGGGTGCCCTTTCTCCACAATGCTGCGTCAATCCTTACGCCTGCTTCAAGCAGGCGCAGGGTTTTGATGCAGCATGGGCTCAAAGGTGACTGAGTGAAATCTTGTAGATTTCACTCAGCCACTTTTAAGAGGCGTTCCTGCGACAAAACTCCCCCCCCTGCGCAGGAACGTCTACTTCTGGCGCAGGGTTTTACAACGTGACGCATCTCCCAGATGCGTCACGTTGTAAATACCCCGCAGCATGGTGCTGGTTTTGCGCCGCCACTGCGTCACAAAAGTGACGCAACGGTGGCGTAAAAGCGGCAAAAGGGGCTTGTAAATCTGCCCCAGAGTGTCGTTATAGCAGCGGCTCCTGTGCTATGGTAGAAAAGTATCGCTCTCCCTGCAGGCACCCTCAAAACTTTAAAAATAAAATGATAATAAAACGGGTTTAAAACCCATTTTATAATCATTTTATTTTCCTTGTAAGTGTGCTAAGTCTTGGGGGCAGGTCAGGGGATGACAGGCACTGGGGGTAGTGGTAGGTGCACTGCCTTCAGTGTGCATGTGGGTTTGGGCGACTGTCTCAGGACTGCCAAACCCGCATGCGAACTGAAGCTGTCTCCAACCTGACCTGCGTTGCCATGCTGGAGACAGGCAGCACAGGCTCCCAGTCTCCCTGGGAGCACAAATCGTGGGTGCTCAGGGCAATCCTGACACTGCTCTCATGGTGTGAGAGCAGTGTCAGGAATGGCGGCAGGGGATTCTGGGAGCCTTTCTGCAGAGGAGCAGAACAGCCCGACGGGCTGAAGGTAAGTTCATATTTTTTATTACTTTAATTTTTTGTCCTAGTCTGTCCGTCCCCACCCCTGCCCCACCACCCTGCCCTGACACCAGACGCAACTGGTCAATAATCCTGACACCTGGAACTACTAAAGCCCCTAGGCATAAAATCAGCAAACATACCCCCTAGTTGCCACGCCCCCTATCCTAGGGCAAGGTGAAGTCAGGAAAAGAAAGAAGCAAAAAATTACAGATGCACAACTGGGAGAGAATTTCCGCCATCCTCCTTGGACTGTTAAAGAAACTGAATCTTGCAACATGGTTTTCGGTAACTCCAGATGAACCTCTGCCAAAGAGCCTCCACCCGATTAAAGAAGATGCCTGGCAGAAAAATCGGGACAGCGAAAATAATAAAGATACCTCGGGAGAGTAATCATTTTTATAAGATTATAGCAGCCCATCAAATTTAAATGAAGATGATTCCATTTGACAAAGATATTAGCCTAATGTTGGTACAGCTTCCCATAGTTGTCCTCCATAGTGTCCTCCATCTGAAGTGCTATGGTAACATCTAAATAAACTACTGACTGTACCCATCTCTTGTCACAGTCAGGAGGAGTGATGTTAGATAAGACTTGCGTCTTATCCGGGTTGAACTTATACCGGAATACTTGGGCCTTAGCAACCACTGCCTCTAAGCCTTTGATCGGGATGGAAGTTATAAACACCAAATCATCAGCATATGCTAAAACCTTCATCTCAAGATGATGCTCCATCAGAGGCCGGATCTCCTCAGCCATCCTTAGATATTAAATAGCAGGCTCGCAATATAAATCAAATAGCTGAGGCGGTAGAGGACACCCCTGCTGGGTGTCTCTAGAGATGGCAATGGTATTGGAAAGAGAACCTGAGCAATAGATCCTTGCCTTCAACTCGCTTATTTTTTTTGGTTAACTTTGTTTTATTGATTTTGGCAGGTAAGCAAGATACAATACAGAAAGCGAATACCCCCCAGGTGGAGCATACAGAGTGAGGTCGAAAGCTAGCCTGGCACCGGTGAGACATACCCGAAAGAGAAAAGAAAAGCAAACATACCAAAGTTCTATGGCCTAGCAAATGTCCACTGGAGCGGAGAGGGCCAGGGCTCCCGCCACCCAGTCGCGTAGTAATCTCGTCAATACCCAAGCAAGAACGAAAACAACCCCCCAACTTGAGCCCCACCCCCCACAAACCGGTGTGCCTCAATTGCTTCTGTGAGTCTTTATTCGCGGGAATCACCAAGCGATGAGGTCCCAGGGGCATCACGTGAAGACCAAGGGTTAGTGAGGCGCAGTAGGCGGAGATATCTCGGGCAGGTGATTCCGTTAAATTCTGTCGCTAAGAGTGACAGAATCGGCTGCCAGACCTTGGTAAAGGATGTCGTGGACTGCGTGAGTGTGGCATGAATGCGTTCCATACCTAATGTGTACCAAAGTTTGTGCAGCCAGCCAGAGTGGGAGGGCCGAGTCTGAGACCCCCAAAGTAAAATGATGTGCTGGACCGCCGCACCCATGGCCAATCCCATCTGTCTCCCCCTGAGTGATTTCAACGGAAATGTGATGGCGTTGGGCAGCCCTAGAAGCATGTAAGCAGGGAAGCGGGTAATTGCAGTGGCAAAATGTTTGTCAATGTCGTCAAGTACTGCTGTCCAGAAATCCGTCACCTCCCTGCAGTCCCATAGGATATATATCAGTGTGCCCTCCGCGTCACACCCTCGCCAGCAAGTGGAGCTACGGTCAAGGTTGCCCCTGTTGAGGCGTACCGGTGTCAAGTACCAATAAGTCGCAACTTTCACCGCTGTTTCCCTACCGGCGGTATTCCTGGCTGTATGATTAGCCCTGTAGTAGATGGCGAGCCAGTCCTGGTCCATCAGCGCTCTCCCCAACTCACCCTCCCATCTCCGTTGGCCGGCTGAATGACGCGAATCGGCTGGTGGACAGAGCATTTTATATATGTCCGTGATTATCTTACGGTCCGTTTCTTTGGTGATTAACCACTTTTCGAAAGCTGTCAGCTGTCGGCCCACCATCTGGCGGATCCCGGGCCGCGTCAGCCAATGTCGGATTTGAAAATATTGAAATCTTTGCGGTGCCACAATGCCGTGGAGCTGTATGACGTCCGACAGCTGAATGAATCCCTCAAGATCGAACAGGTGACCTGCCGACCTGCAGTCTGACGTCCGCCACTGCCGGAACGCACGACTCTCGAGCCCTGGAGGGAATTCCGGATTATCAAACAAAGGTGTAAGTGGTGAGGGAAAAGTGGTAAGCCCCCGGTTGACCACTACAGCATCCCAAACCCGCAGCATCATGCTTGTGAGGGGGGACTTCTGAAGGCGAGCCGGCCGGTCAGTGCGCTTTAAAAAGGGTATTTTCCAAAGGGGTGATTGCGCCATCGCCTTATCTGGAAAAAGCCACCGCTTCTCAGACTCGGGCCGAAGCCATTCCACCAAGTATCTCAATTGCGCCGCTTGGAAGTACTGCAGCAAATTGGGGATCCCCAAACCGCCTTTGCCGGGAGTGCGGAAGGAGAGGTCTCGTCACATCCGAGGCCGCTTCCCAGCCCATATGAAGTGGTGCACGCGTCTTTCAGGCGTTGTATGGTACCTCGAGGAGGGGCCACTGGGATGGTTTGAAAGATATATAGGATTTTAGGAAGGACAGACATCTTCACCGCCGCGACGCGCCCAAGGAATGATAGGGGCCGCATCTGCCATTTCCGTAAGTCGCTTTGTATTTGGGAGGTGAGCATCTCATAATTCTTTGCGACCGTCCGTTCGGTAGATGGTGTTAAAACGATCCCCAGGTATGGGATTGATGTTTGAGTTTGCAAACCCCCAAAGGCCAAAGAGGCTTCATGGGTTTCGTGAGCATTACGGCCCAGTGGGAGGATCATAGATTTCCCCAGATTTATTTTGAAGCCGGACACCCTCCCAAAGGCTTCCAACTCTCTCAAAAAGGCAGGTACCGATTGTCTGGGATTGTCCAGCATCGCCAAGATGTCATCTGCATAGAGACTAAGTGTCCGGTTCATTGTCCGAGAGCCGCGTCGGAGCGCTGCCGTGTTGGAGCCACGTTGGAACTTTTGGAGCAGTATCTGAGCATTGGTATAGCCGCCTGCCGCCAGCCGCCTGCCGCGGTTTGAACGGCGGAACCCCAAAAGCCGAAGCCTCGGCCGTAGGCAGGGTGAGTGGCAGTTGCAGACTGTGGGGAGAGGAGTAGGCGGAGTAGGCAGAGTGAGCGGGTGCGGAGGTATCTACGACCACGGCCGGTGCCCTGAAGTCCCGCGAGGAGCGGGAAGCTGGAAGCAAGCCAGGAGGTACCCGCGACCACGACTGATACCTGTGGCCTGAATTGTGACCGAGCAGGTGAGGAGCAGGTGTACCGAGCAGGTGACCTTCGCCCCTGAAGTTTGGAATCCTTACCCGCCCCGCCCTGCCCTGCCTGCACTGAATTCTGTGACTCTGTGCCGAAGCGGCGCCGAGTTGAGTGAGTGAGTGAGTGGGCAAGAAACAGGAGTCCCTCACAATTTGTGCAATTTCGGCCTGAACTCTGTACTAGAGGAGCTCACGGAGGGATCGGCGCCGGAGCTTCGTTCTCGGAGAAGGCGCCGGAAAGCGCACAGCACACAAGAGTGTAATGGTGTAAAGTTTGCGGACCCCGAGGACCTGCTGTTGCTGCCTGTAAGCCCTACCTGCTTGCCACTTGCTCCTAAAGCCCCGTAGTCCTCCCGCTGCCGCACTACCATCGGACCGGCAGCCGAGGGGAGGACTACTACTCCCAGGGGGCTTAGCGGCGTGCACGTCGCATTACGCGCCCGGAGGCGCCATAAATCCAGTCTGACATCCACGTCGCGGGAGCGCCCGGGGCTAAGCCCGGGCAAAGGGTGGGCCCTCTGTGGCCTTCAGTGGCTGAGGTAGGCTGGGCTGGGCCCTGTTACTTTCATTGTCCTTGTCGCTATTCATATTATATACGTCTGGCAGTTAGAGGAAGGAACATTCTGTGAAATTATTAAGTCGCTTCCTTGCTATCTACTACCGGTTAGTTACTGCTGCATCTCCAGAACTATATTTATTCTCCTATGAACATTGTACTATTTTGTGACTTTTTCTTCTGGAGGTAAATTACTTGTATAACATCGATTTGTGGGAATAGTCTGCAGAAGATGTCTAAAAAACTCCGTTCAGGAAGGTTAGTGGGAGGAAAACCTGGTGCTAAAATAGATACCATCCGCACAAGAAATAAATCTGTGAATAATCCCCCGTTGAAGGGTCTATGCCAACTCTTTGAGCTATGGGACATTCCTATGGATAAGAAGTCTAATTCTGCTGTAAAGGAAGCTCTCCGCTCCGCAGTTCAGGAGGATCTTACTCAAGCTGTTACAAACTCTTTGTCCTCATCCTTGCTGACCGCGCCACCGCAAACAGCAGCAGTGGTGAATGCCTGCCCTGTACATCCTGAAGGGGAGGGGGAGAGTAATCTCGGAGTTCTTGTATCTGAAGGAAAACTAGAGAATCAACCACCTATGCCTCAAGCTCTTACTTTGAATGACAGGTTAGGTGGGGATTCCTCACCGTTATCCATTGATCTTGAACTTTGCGGCCGCTATGTAAATACAGCTAATTTGGAGACTCTGGATCCTATTAAGCCTTCTGGGGGTGCTACTCCCTCTGGGCTAATGTTATATAGTAGTTCCCCTTCGTTAAACGGACAGGACATGTCTGATCTGTTAAATGTTTCCAGGAGCTCGGGTCTCAATCTTTCTGGTATTTGTCGTCCAGCTGAAGCTAGTGATAAACCGATATCAGAATCCATGATTGCTTTGGAACAATTATTAGCCTCCATTCTATTTCTCCTGGGGAAATTTGTAGGCAGCTCGGATTGTATCCTGGATTCAGTTACCCAAATACTGAAGACATTGTTACAAAAATCAACAGATACGAGGAGTGTTTCCCCCTCCAAGGCTGAACCCAGTTCTCCAAAGGGGAAAATAAATGCGCCCATAGTGGATACTGGCATAAAGGCTGCAGCAATAGTTCATAAAATTCATACTACAGTTCAGCCTTTAACCGCAGTGCCCAATTGTGTTAAGAACTCTGTTCTAGAGATTGGGGAAGAAAACAAATCTATTTCCGGTTCTAAAGTGGTTCAAGATTTATTCCCAATCTTCATGTCTGAAAATAAAAAAGAACTTTCTGAAGATAAACAAGAGGTAAAGGTAAAAAACGGTAAACATAGAAAGAATAAAGGGAATAAAAGGAAACCAATCCGAAAATACAGGAAGAAAAGACAACGACGGATAATCTTCCAAAACTCTCTAGTTGCATCGGAGAACAAAGAAATAGACTTGGATCCAACTTCTACGTCTTTAAATGTAGAAAGTGAATTTTGCCCACCAATGTCTTTGGAAGTTTTGCCGCAAATGGAGGGCCCTCTTCCGAGTTCCTCTCCATCGACTGCGACAAGAGCCCCAATCCTATATCAACTTGGGCCCCTTAACCCTTTGGCCTCTTCTTTCTCTCCTGCCCCAGAGATTGGAGACCGCTCTCTTCCTGCGCGCCATCCAAAAAACTCAAAGGCTCATGTGGACACTCTTGTGTTAGACTTTTTACCTTTATTCGATGCAGATATACCCCTAAACAGAGCATGGCTACTTAAGCGTTTTAGCCAGATTGAAAGTCTTCACCCTATTCAATCTAGGGACATTGAGCTAGTCTCTTTGTCTGGTGGAGACAGGGTTTTGAGTATAAGGGTTAAATTTTATTCACCTATCATTGTAAATTTGATATTACAGCAAGCTGAGAATTTTCAACGCACAGGTATTGATGTTCTCCCTATTTTTAACTTTGGTAATACCAACCCTTCCCTTGGGATGGCACTAAAGGGCGATAAACAAAATGGGGTAGCCTCCCCTCTTAGAGACCTGAAGATTTGGGTCTCTAAGGGGAAACGTTCGGTCTCTCAGGTAAAGCCACTCCCTCTGCCTCAGAATTCCTCCTTCATAGAGGATAATAATCGGTGGAATTGGCTGCACAGTGCTTTATCTACTAAGACCACAGATAACTCCAAATTGTTTCACCATCTTTAACACCCCATTGAAAATTATTTCTTGGAATGCGGCAGGGATTCATAGTAGCCCAGAGAAATTTGACCTTTTATTCTCTTTAGGAGCAAATGTGATTTGTATACAAGAAACCTGGTGTATTAATATGCTGGACGTTTCGAAGGATTTCTATGTTTTGGAAGTGCCAGCTGCCCCTTCCAAGAAAGGTCACGCTAGGGGGGGAATCGCTTGTCTATTATCAAATAAATTGCAGTGGAGATTTTCCCATTACACCGACCCAAGTAAATTTTTTCACGCTATAACAATAGCAAATCTGTTTAGTAATTTTAAAAAGTCACCCATTGTTATTCTTAATGTGTATATTCCTCCAGAAGAGCGTTTTAATCTCATATTGAAGCAGGTATTTCGATATATTGATCAAATTAAAAATGTTCCATCCCCTCCGGAAATCATTCTCGTAGGAGATCTGAACTGCAAAATTTCCAATGCTAGTCTGAAACTTTTTAGAAATAAATCTAAAGAAGAGGCGCATTTTGTTCCCCAACCCCTCTTCCCAGATAAGTTAGTGACTAACAAAAGAGGGAAGATTCTGCTAAAAGAACTAGCGGCCGTTGAGGGACTTATATTAAATGGGAGATTCCCGTCCGATGTGCCTGCCAAATTTACACATAAGTCTCCTTTTGGGTCTTCTATCTTGGATTATGCAATCTCGGATTATGGCTTGTTTCCGTGTATTCAGGATTTTAAGATTATTCCTACTTCTCTGAGCGACCATAGTGTAATGCTCATAACTATTTCTTTAAATCCCATGCCCACTGCGCCATGGTCCCTTAACGGCAGTGACGCTGCTTTCCACGCTTCCACGGGAAGGTGCTTTTGGAATCCTTCTGTCATTAATGGGGTCCAGGATATATTATGTGAAACTTTAATAGAATTAAATGAGTGGCGTGGTCTAGAAATAGTTAATTTTGAAAAACTCATGCGTAACATTATTTTACATGTAAAAAAGACTTCCCGCCCTAGAAAAGGGGTAGTGGTGCCTAGTATACTACGCATCCTGAACAAGGAAATAAATAAACTAGTCCGTGAGCAATATCTAGATAGAGTTATGGAACGAGAAAAAGAAATTTCTAGACTAAAAAGAAAGAGATGCAGACTAAAGGCGAAAATAAAAAAGGAGAAGGAAGATACAGTTTGGATCAACTTGAGGGAATCAGTTGTTCATGGTAGGATTAGAGAATTTTGGGCAATAATTGGGAAGGGATGTGGTACTAGAATAAGCCCTTGCCCCATCCCTATAGCTGAAGAGGTATGGATCACTTATATTCGGGACCTCTATGCAGGGAATGGTATTACAGGTGAAGATATTGTCCTAGATGCAACGCCCGAAGGACTCATTAATTATCCCACAGAGGAAGCAATTGAGATGGCTATAAAAAATATGCGTGCCTCTGGGGCAATGGGTCCTGACGAACTCCCTATGACATTCCTGAAGCAGGATCCTTTAAGGTGGAGTAAAATCCTGTATCCATTGTTTAAAGCCTGTTTCTTGTCTAAAATGGTAGCTGCCTCCTGGAGGGGAAGTATCTTGGTCCCTATTTTTAAGAAGGGAACCAGGGATAGCCCCAGCAATTATCGTTTGATAGCCCTCCTCGACTCTATCGGAAAGGTCTTTGCGAAATGTCTTTTAAATTTCCTCTCCGACTGGGTCGAGGAGAATAATATCTTGCCTCTCGAACAAACTGGCTTCCGTAGGGGGCATGGTACTTTAGATAACCTCACCGCTCTCCATGTGGTTACTGATAAATACGTGCAGGTGAGAGGGGGGGTGGTGTATACGGCTTTTATTGATTTCTCCACAGCGTTCGATAAAGTAGATCGTAGAACGCTGTGGAGAAAATTGGCAGCTCTTGGTGTTCCAGCTTATCTATTGGAGCTTGTTCGGACTCTCCATACAGAGACTTGGTGTAGTGTCTTGCAAGGGGGCGAAAGGGGGCTCTCCCACCAAATTCCGTCCTTGAATGGCCTTAAACAAGGCTGTTTATTGGCTCCCCTTTTGTTCTCCTTATATACTGTAGACCTACCCGCCGCCTTGTCTGCCAGTGAGGGTATTGCTCCGGTGATGGGGGGGACCCCAATATCCTGCTTGATGTATGCCGATGACGTCCTTATTCTAGACTTGACTCCTAAAGGACTTACAAATCGGCTACATGCCCTTCATGTTTTTGCTGCTGCCCATTGCATGAAGATTAATATATCTAAAAGTAAAGTTATGTGCATAGCCGGTAAGAAGAAGTGCCGATCTGTAAATTTTGGATGGTATATCGGCGGCCAAAAACTGGAGGTTGTTAACTCCTATACCTTCCTGGGGAAAATTATCACGGCTAACTTGAGTGAGAGGCCCCATATTGAGCATAGTTCACGCAAAGCCCTCGCCCATGGCAAAGGTTTAAACTCCCTCTATCAGGCTACGGGGAAAAGGCACTTTTCGTGTTTACTGGAGGTGTACAGGTCTAAAATCCCCGTAACGATACTGTATGGTATAGAACTTATAGAGGTGAAATATTGGGACTTTTGCCATAAGATTGAGGGGAAACTCTTAAGATCCCTATCTTCTCTAAATACTGCGTGCTCTTTGGCCGCTTGTAGGCTCGATTTCGGTCTCAGGAGCAGTTGGGTACAGGGACTATGTGCCCTAGTAAAATGGGTGGCCTGCCTGGCTAGAGCTGAACTAGGGACGATGAGAGCTCTCCTCAGAAGTGAATTACTGGGTAATTTTAAAGAGTTTTCACAACTTGTAAGGAATTTTAGAAAAGCCGTAACCCTTCTAAAATTAGATGAAAACACCTTGTTTTTGTATTCTCCCTTGCAGTTAAAACTCGTATTAAAACAGGCCTCGTGGGAACTATGTTTTCAGTCTGATAAGAAGTTAATCTGTGAAAAAAGGGATGTAGACCTTCTCCTTAATTCTTATGTGATGAAGTTGGCCCAACCCTATGTCACTTGGAACTTGCCGTATGGTATTCGTAGATTCTGGTTTCTTTTACGTTACGATCTAGTTCCTTTAAATCTACTTTTATCCAAATGGTACGGTTCTTCTCCTATGTGCAATTTATGTAAATTGAGTACCCAGGATTGTATGCATGTTTTATTGATCTGCCCTGCGCTCCGTATATTGCGTCTCAGATGGTTAAAACCTATTTGTATCCGTCTGGGCATTTCCACTTTGAACGGCTTTCTCCAAGCACTTTATTGGCCTCCTAATGAAATGTTATGTTTCTATATTTTTAACTTTTTTAAAGGTTTTTTAGCTATTTATTAACATGTCTCTGGAGATGTTTGACATTGCTTCCTGCTGTAGATCTGTCATTGTATGTTATTTTTGTACTTAAATATGTTTCTTAAATGTCATAATCTTGATATGTACTTGTCTTCTGCTTTTATCATTGTAAACTTCTATGTGGCCCTCTTTTGAGAGCCAAAACATAATAAAATAAAATTGAAAAATTGACTAAGTGGATGAGGTTCCCCCCCGAAAGAAATAGCGACAATGTCCGGATGGTCTCGAATTTTTTGCGTCAGGGGTTCTATATAAAGCGCAAAGAGGAGAGGCGAGAGCGGGCAGCCCTGCCTCGTACCTCTCTGGATGTCGAAGGGCCGTGAGCTTATGCCGTTAACCCGGATCTTGGCTCTGGGAGTATCGTAACAGCTAGCGACCCAGGCCCTGAAGTGGTCGCCAAAGTGTGCTAACGTTTTATCTAGAAATCCCCAATCCACGCGATCAAACGCTTTCTCAGCGTCTATAGATAGGAGCATAGCGTCTGACCCAGCAAAGTGAGCTTTATCTATTAAATGCAGGAGGCGTTTGGTATTATCACTGCATTGTCTATTGGGGATAAAGCCCAACTGATCTGGCTCGATGAGTCTGGCAGCGAGAACCCCTGTAAAGATTTTAAGGTCCAAGTTGAGGAGAGAGATGGGCCTATAAGCGGAGCATTGGGTGATGTCCTTGCCCGGCTTAGGTAACACAACGATATCGGTCTCAAGCATATCAGGCGGTATCAAGGCGGGGCCCCGAAACGAGTTAAAGAGTCTGGTAAGAAGTGGGCAGAAGGCTTTGTAAAAGCCGGCTGAGAAACCGTCTGGACCTGGCGACTTCAGTGGTTTGAAACGAGATATCGCCCCAATCCTTCCTCAATTCTGATCGGGGCGTCCAGAGAGACAACACTATCTGCAGAGAGGGCCGTTGTTGCTGCACCACTCAAGTAGGCCTCTCCATCCTTGTCGAGAGCCACATCCGCGCTGTACAATGACACGTAGAACTCCTTAAAGGCCTCTGCAATTTGGGCGTCGCTGCCAAGGGTTTCCCCCTGTGCATCGCCAACAGTTGCGATTTTAGACCGTTAGACCCTGGCACGAAGCGCACTTGCCAGAAGACGCCCTGTCTTGTCGCCTCCCACGTAGTAAGTATGGCGGAGCCTCAGTTGCAGCGTATTCAGCCCGGTCAATATCTAAGCCGGCTAGTTGCGCTCTGGCAGCTTTCAGTCACCGCCAAATTCTGGGAGCTCCCGTGCGGCTGTGCACCCTTCCGAGCTCGGCCACTGCAGCAGTGAGGGAGTCCCACTTTTCTTTGCACTCTTTGGCTTCCGCAGCGGAGATGGCTATCAGCTCCCCCCTCAGCACCGCCTTCAGTGCCCCCCAGAGTGCCGTCAAGGGTGTGCCAGGCTGGTCATTGCGGGTAAGGTAGTCAGTAATGCTTGTGTGTAATTGTTGGGCGACCCCTTTCCGTTGCAGGAGGGCCTCCCGCAATCTCCATCTCCCCCCCACCGCCCTAGTCCGGGGAACCCTCACGGTCAAAGTTACGGCAGCGTGGTCTGATAAAGCAGCCGGAATAATGTCTATGTCTTCCACAATTGTGCTTAGCTCCGAGGAGCCTATAAAGTGGTCCAGACTGGCGTAGGTCTGGTGTGCATTAGAGTAGAATGTGTAATGTGTCGCTGTGGGGTGCCTATCTCGCCATAAGTCCACTAACCCCCTGTGCGCCATCCACTCCTTCCCCTCAAATGAAATCGCTCCCGAAAAACCAAAGCGGTGGCCCGAACGGTCCGCCTCCCGGTCCATGACCAAATTAAGGTCACCTCCCACTAGTATGTAACGGGCATGGGAACTGAGAATCTCGGAGAAAGTGCCCTTAAGAAAGGGTTCTTGACCTGTGTTGGGGACGTATAAAGAGCCAATAATCATGGACACACCACCCACCTGAATGGATGATTTCCCATATTTTAGGTCCCACCTGACCAGAAAAGTGTTTCGCAAAGAGTATTGCTACCCCCGCCTTCTTGTCATTGGTAGAGGAGTAGAGTTCCTGAGGGAACGCCCGGGACCGCATACGATGCCAATCCCTGGGAAGGATGTGTGTTTCGTGCAAGAGACATATGGAAGCCCCTGAGTTCTCCAGGTACGATAACACTGCGAGTCGTTTGATAGGGTTATTGAGCCCCTTAACATTTAGGGTAAGAAGCGACAGGGTGGTCCCCTTCATTTAGCACTCCAACCCGGGGAAAGCGATGACCCCTGAGGACAATGCTGGCGTAGCTTCGCTCCCAACTCCATTCCCCCCATGACGCACCGGTTTCCTCCCCCCCCGCTCCCCTCCCTTGCCCCCCATCCCATCCCCCGACAGTCCCCCCGAGCCCAAACTACCCCCAAAACCCTTTAAGACCCCGCCCTCCCTAACCCCACCTGAGCCCACCCTGTCATTGTCCAATGCCCTTCAGTCAAGACCCTGGGCATATGGTACCAAAAGATCTGGGATCACGTGTAGCTCAACCCACCTGGGCCCTAAGCCGCCTCCCCCGCCCCCAGCAAGCTATGCTGCGAAGCAATGAAGTCCCCAAGCCAAACTTAAAGAGCCTCTGATGTGGAAGTGTCCCTTGATACCGCAGCTAGGGCCGATGCCCTCTCCAGCGTCATTGTCTCTGGGTCAGGCTTTGTGTCCAGGATAGGCGAACGCCGGCGGCCCACCCTGCGCCACTCGGTCCCCGACTGCCGCCGCGCACGCTCAGGGGGCGACTCTGAGTCGCTGTGGGTGAGGCCCAGCAGGTCACATGTCTCCCGAAGAGAGCAGGACTGGACTAACTTGCCATTCCATTTAAAGATTAGCCGGAATTGGTGGCCTCAAGAGTAGGACACACCCTGGTCCTTTAGGAAGGCAGTCATCTCCTTGGATGCTTTGCGTTTCTGTAAAGTGATGGAGGCTAAGTCTTGGAAGAGGGCTATAGTATGCCCTTGGAATTGGAGCGGTTGCTTCAGTCTGGCCTCCCGCAAAGATGCGCTCCTTCAGTGGGAAGTCCGGTAAGAAGGCTAAAATGTCAGGCGGGGGGAGCCGGCGCTCTCCGTCCCAGACCCACCCGGTGAGCACGGTCAATGCGAATGGCAAACTCTGGGCCGACCCCCAACACCTCTCGGAAGAGGTCCCTTAGGTATCCAGCGACGTCTGGCCCTTCCTCTTGCAGTCCCGGACGCGGATGTTATTGCGTCGGGAACGATTTTCAAGGTCCTCTGCATGGGATTGTAAGTCGACTTGTTGATCCTTTAGGCGAATGATCTCCTGCTGCAGCTGCTCAATCTCCTCAGATCTGGATTGGTCACTATTCTCAATGGCCGCCACACGATCCCCCAGATCGTCAACCTCCCAGCAGATTTCCCGCACTTCCCCAGCCACCTCTTGCTTGAGGGTCAGGAAGTCCCCCCTTAGAGTGTCAAAGAGGGATTCCAGAAATGCTCGGGTTACAGGACCACCTCGATCCTCTGAGTCCAGTGATGGCTGGGTGGCCGGAGGGGTTCGACTTCCTCTGTCTGCCGCTGCGGGGCCCCTAGCTACCATCTCCTTGAGCGAGCTTTCCCCCTTCTTTTTTGTGCTAGCCATCTGCAGGCCACGAGCTCCGCCCATCCAGAGACCCACTCCCAGTCCGGTGCTCCTCTCTGTAGCAGCGGGGGGTAGATCAGCCACCCCGCGTGGATGGCCGTTATTAGGTGGCAATGAGTGTGGTAGGCCCCCAGATGCTCACCAGCGGCACAAGAGGGGCATCTGAGGATTCCACGCGCGGCGGTGAGGCCTGCAGGTGATGGGGCACTCAAGGAATGGGCAAAAAGTTAAACCGGCAGGCCCCGGCGCACCCACACCGTGTGTCAGTCGATGGTGGTGCAGCCCCCCAGGACCCGCCTTCTCCTCCACCAGCCGACGAAGCCTGAGCCTGTCTCTGAACGGCCCGCCGAGCCCGACGTGTACCGCCATCAAAGTTCCGGGCCCCCGACTCTCCACCCCGAGGCAGTGCGCTGCAATATGGCAAGGGCTCGCTCTGACTCACCGCCACTTGGTGTTGCCCCGGAGACCCTGCTCCGTCTCCTAATGAAGGTCCGCTGCTCATGTCCCCTCAAAAGCAGATGGCCTCCGCCCATAGGCACCAAAGTCCCCGTGAGGCCGAATGCCCGGAAGCTGAGCCACCAAGTGGGAGGCCGCCGATCCGCACGCTGGCTCCCGTTCCCCCACTGCTGACGTCCGTCGCCGGTCGAATGCTGGTCGGCACCACAGGGGCCCACCCCAAGGCCTGCGCCCTCCACCTGGCGGAGACTCACCAGCCGGGGGGTCGATCCACCCCCGCGCGTGGTGCAAAGCCCAGACGCCAAGCCCACGGAGTCCCTCCTGCTTCACGTTGTAGGGCCCACGGAAGACTCCGGACCGCACCAGGCAGTTGATCCTCAGCCCGGACAGCTAGTGCCTCTCTTTCCGACCCTGAGGCCTCCTCCGGTCACCCAGCACCAGCAGTACCAGACAGGGCTCGGCTCCACTCACGCAGCATCCCCTGAGCCCAGACGTTGAGTCTGCCGGAATGCACCAAGCCCCGCACAAGAGATTCTCGGCGGCTTCTGGTCTCCAGACTGGCCCCACAGAACAGCGCTGTGTCCCCACAAGCTGTGACGCCGTTTGCGCCGTTCGGCTGGGGACTATGCAGGAGGTAAAGCGAGGGCGAGAGGCCTGCGATGGGGAGCCTCCAGAGTCCACGTCCACCTAGGTCGCCATCTTGACACGCCCCCCTTCAACTCGCTTTTGAGATGTCAAACTCTAGAGTTAAATCTGGAGTCTAGAACAGCAGTCTCCATGACCCCCCAGTGGAAGGGCCAGGATACCTGGTCAAAGGCTTTCTCAGCATCAAAAAAGATCATGCCGACTGGTTCCCCCAGAACAGAGGCTATTTACAGAGCTGTTATAGCTGTGTTAACATGGGATGTTGTGTCAGGACCTGGAAAAAAAACATGTTGGTTAAACTCGTAATGTCAGCAGACAGTCAATTAGCTAAGATTTGTGTATAAATCTTTGAATCTGCATTTATTAAAGAAATCAGACGGCATGACCCAGAAAATGTGGGATCCTTCCCTTTTTCAGGGAAAATTGAAATATTGGCCTCACCCCATTATTCCGGGACCTGACCAAAATCCTCAATCGTGTCGAAAAGATCCCTAAGGATCAGAGTCAAAATATGAATAAATGTAGCATACAATTCTACCGGGATTTGGTCAGGGCTCGAAGCTTTCCCTGTAGCTAGGGCACCAATAGCAGTTTCAACTTTCAATAACGTGAATTGGGCTTCCAGTTGCAACCTTTCCAAAGATCTACTTTATTTTGTAAGTGCTGTCCAATCAATTGAAGAATTACATCAGCAAACGCATCACAGTCTTCCCGATAGAGGGCTTGATAGAACCACCAAACGACATCCCTAATGGTGGCATGATCAACCACCAGCTCACCCTTCTAGTCACTAATCTTCTGAATAAGATTAGCATTTAATTTTTTCTTTATTTAGAAGAAGAGAGTCCACCCCATTTCCTCATTATTTTTTAAGCTGGACAGCTGCCTAACCCAATCATTTTTAACCGCCCTATCCAGAATCTACTTCCTAAGTGTCGCCCACAACACAACAGACTCCAGCAAAATCTATGACTTGGGCAATCCCTGATAGTAATGCTGCCACCCAGATTAGACTCTAGCACACAAAGAGTCCGACGTGCCTCGACTTCTACTGCCACAGAATCCTTTCGCTGATGAGCTCTGATCTACATCTGACCACGGCACAAAGCCTTACAGGAGTCCAAAACTACCGAGGGAGAAGCGGATCCAATGTCATACTCCAAGAACTCCCACAGATGGGAGGCCATAGAGTCAATATAACCTGCATCCAATAAAAGCTGGCATTCAAAAGTCCAGCCTCACACCCCTGGCGCTTGAATGAACCCATAAGATTGTATAAACAGGAATAAAAAGTTATGATCCGAGATAATCCTGGGATTAAGCAACTTCCTTGAACTTGACACCAACATACTACTAATTTGGAACATATCGATCTGGGACAAAGATTTATGCTGGTTCGAGTAATACGTAAAACTCTATTCCTTTGGTCGTTCAAAGCGCCATAAATGTACCAGTGCATATGAAGGGATAAGCTGATGTAAGTTCCTCCAAAGTGGAGGCTTGCCCCAGAAGGCATGCTTTAGCAGGTGGATTCCAGAGGCTAAGTCTGAGATGAGAAATCCCTATGGGGGAATAATGTCACGTTGAAGTCACCACAAATGATATAATGTGGTGTCCAAAGATGAAGCTCATTCAATAATAGGTGTAATACCCAGGAATCATCAGTAGCAGATATCCCAGTTGAAGCTCCACTTTTGTAAAGGACAAAATATCCTAACTTCCTGGCCTTTGCAAAGGCAAAGCAAGTGTGTTTTCTCTGCAATTCCACATTGAAAAACAGTCTGAAATCCTTGGTGGAGGCAAATGCTTTGTTGATCTACAACAGCACAATCTGTAGTGACTGTGATGAATTGGTTCTTTCTTGGCCTCTCCTGGTGACAGCAGAATCCATTGTTCTCCCTTTCAATGACTACAAATATGCAAAAGTGCAGAATGGCCCAGAGGCACTGTCCGTTTGGCTCTGCCCCATCCACCTTAGTAGTATGCTTATCACACATTCAGACAGCGCTTACATACCCAGTTGCCAACCCATACAGCCACTCAAACACCCACTCACAGACCCATACACGTACTCACACACCCACTCACAAACCCATACAGCCACTCATACCTACAAAACCACACACACACACACACCCATACAGCCTCTCACAACCACATTTCCCAACTTAAACAGCCACTCACACACACTGTCAAAGGTTACATGTTACAGTTAAGAAATAGAGTTAGAAAAACCGTAGAAATTCACTGAAAGAGTCAAAGGTTACATGGACGTTATAGTTAGGAAATAACATTCAAAAACTGTAGAAATTCACTGAAAAAACAAAGGTTACAGGGATGTTATAGTTATGAAATAGAATTAAAAAAACTTAGAAATGCACTGAGAAAACTAAAGATTACAGGGATGTTATAGTTGGGGTCAGATTTCACTCATACAAAAGTTGTGGTTACCTGAGCTAACGATAACTTACGTCTCCGCACTGCTAGTGAACTCACATATTACATCACTGATGACATGGTCACTGACATCGCTGACGACATCTCAAATGACATCACTCATGACATCATCCAGTGATTGTGAGTGTTTTCTAAAAGTTTTTGGTGTGTTAAACATATATACTAAGGTACCACAAAAGTTAAATTACTATACTTTGTGTACTACTAACGAGTGATTCTTTTTTTAACATAGTTTATGTGAGTTGCTCTGTGACTGTATGCATCTGTGTGTGAGTGGGGGTCTGAGTGACTGTAGAGGTGTGTGAGTGGGTATATGAGTGGCTGTGTGAGTGGCTGTATTGATGAGTGAGTGAGTGTGTCAGAGGCTGAATGAGTGAGTGAGTGGGTATCTGAATGGCTGTTTGAGTGGGTGACTGGGTATGTAAGTGTCTGTATGGGTGAGTGAGTAGCTGTGTGAGTGTTTGCATGGATATGTGAATGGGTATTTAAGTGGTTATGTGAGTGTGTGAGTATATGTGTGAGTGGTTATATGGGTGAGCGAGTGGCTCTGTTGATAGGATGTATGGGTGATTGACTGGTTGTAAGATCAGGTTTTATGAGTGAGTGAGTGGGTGTGTGAGTGGCTTTATGGATATGTGAGTGGTTGTGTAGGTACTTGTATGGGTTTGTGAATGGGTATGTGAGTGGTTGTGTGGGTATGGGAGTGGGCATATGGGAAGTTGTGTGGTGGTGTAAGTGGGTGTGTGAGTGGTTCTGTAGATGATATAATCAGTGATGTAATTTGAGATGTCATCAGTGATGTCACCGACCATGTCATGAGTGACGTAATATTCAAGACCATAAGCAGTGCATTGCGGGGGCATCAGTTATAGTTAGTTCAAGTAACTGTAACTGCTGAATTTCACAGGTTTTTGAAATCTAAGCCTAAATATGAAGTCCCTGTAACTGTTGTTTCTTTCAGTGAATTTATAACGTTTTTTTAATTCTATTTTCTATGGGTAACATCCAGTAACCTTTGTTTTTTCAGTGAATTTCTATGGGGTTTTTTCAAATTCAAATTCCTAACTATAAAGACCCTGTAACCTTTGTTTTTTTTTGTGCATTTGTAAGGTTTTTTAATATTATTTCCTAACTGTAACGTTTGACACTGAGTGTCTCAGTGGGTGTATGAGTGTTTGAGTAGGTTTTTAAGTATGTGTGAGAGAGTATGAGTGGGGCTGTAAGTGAGCATATGAGTGTCTCAGTGGGTCTGTGATTGGGTGTGTGTGTCTCTGAGAGGGTCTGTGAGCCAGTGTGTGAGTCTCTGAGTAGATCTGTGAGTGGGTGAGAGAGCATGAGTTATTTAATAAATGGTTGTATGAGTGTCTGACTGTGTCTGTGAGTGGGTGTACATGTCTGAGATCATCTTTGGATGGATGCATGAGGGTCTGAGTAGGTTCTGCTCATTTTCTGCAGGCCTGGGTGAAGCTCGTGGAGTTTCACTCCCAGAATTTTGCGGGGTTACTGAAAACCTCCACCAAATTGCGCTGAGTTCCATAAGTGAGCAGAGTATTGCTCGGCCACCCATAATGAAGTATCCTGGGCTGCTGAGGGTTGTTGGGGCCAATAACCCCTATTGTTGCCACTAGTAATTCCTCCCATAGAGAGAGTGCTGAGAGCTCATCAGAGAACCTGCTTTCTCAACCTCTCTTCAATCGCACCTCCTGGTGCACTACTAATTGGAGGAAGAAGTCTCCTTGGCTACTAAGGGTCGTTGGGGGCCAAGAACCCCTATTGTTGCCACCCCTTAGTTCCACATAGTGAGTTTGCTGAGACTTTGTCAGAGACCCTGCCCCCTTTATCAACCACTCTACAAATGCACCTCCTGTCGCACTACTGGATGGGGGATGAACTCCCCTTGGTTGCTGAGGGTTGTTGGGAGCCAAGAACCTCTTTTGTTGCCACAAGTAAGTCCCCCCCAGTGGGTTTGTTGAGAACTCATCGGAAGCCCCGCTCCCTTTCTCATCCACTCTTCAAATGCACATCCTGGCGCACTACTGGTTGGGGGATGAAGTCCCCTTGGCTGCTGAGGGTCATTGGGGGGCCATGAACCCTTATTGTTGCCACCAGTCCCCCACAGCTGGATTGCTGAGACCTCGATTGAAGCCCTACCCCCTTTCTCAACCACTCTGCAATCGCACCTGCTGGAGCTCTACAGGTTGGGGATGTACTCCGCTTGGCTGCTGAGGGTTGTTGTGGGCCAAGAACCACTGTTGTTGCCACAAGTGAGTCTGCCACAGCTGGATTGTTGAGACCTCATCGGAGACCTGCTGCCTCCCTCAACCACTCTACAAAGGGACCTCCTGGTGCTCTATTGGTTGGGGGATGAAGACCCTTTGGCTGCTGATGGTCATTGGGGGCCCAAGAACCCCTGTTGTTGCCACAAGTAAATCCGCCACAGCGGGATTGCAGAGACCTCACCCGATGCCCTGCCCCCTTTCTCAACCATTCTCCAAACGTTCCTTCTGGCACCCTAATGGTTGGGGGATGAAGTCTAGGGGTGAGCGCGCCGGTAAACTCCACTCCACTGGCATTTGGCAGAGTTTTTGCCAAACTCTGCGTTCCAAGTGGAGTGCGGAGTGGCAAACGTCCACAAACTCTGCTGCAGAGTTGAGATAACCACCCACAGCTAATTTTCAGCCTTTTTCTGCTCAGTTCTGACCTTTATTTTGCCTCTTTCTGCTCATTGCTGACCTTTGTGTTTCCTCTTTCTACTAGTTTCTGGCCTGCATCCTGCCTCTTTCTGCTTGTTTCTGGCATTCATTTAGCTTTTTTCCTGCTCATTTCTGACCTTTATCTTGCTTCTTTCTGCCAGTTTCTGACCTTCATTTTGCCTTTCTGCTTGTTTCTGATCTCTATTGTGCCTGTTTCTGCTTGTTTCTGACCTTTATTCTGCCTCTTGCTGCTCATTTCTGATGTCTATTCTGCCTCTTTCTGCTCGTTTCTCACCTTCATCATGCCTCTTACTGCTCATTGCTGACATTTATTCTGCCTCTTTCTGCTCATCTCTTACCTTTATTTTGCCTCTTTCTATTAGTTTCTCACCTTTATTTTGCCTCTTTTTGGTTGTTTCTAATTTTTATTCTGCCTCTTTCTGCTGATTTCACCTTTATTTTGCCTCTTTCAGCTCATTTCACACCTTTATTTTGTCTCTTTCTGCTCGTTGCTGATCTTAATTCAGCCTCTTACTGCTTGTTTCTGACCTTTACTTTGCCTGACATTTATTTTGCCTCTTTCTGTTCATTTCTGACCTTATGCTGCCTATTTCTGCTAGTTTCTGACCTTTATTCTGCCCCTTTCTTTGCTTTTTTCTGACCTTTATTTTGCCTCATTCTTATCTTTTGCCCCCAGAACCACAGGGGGAGCCTCAAGGCCACCATGGTCCCAGCCGGCTCCCTGCCTCCTCCAGGAGCCGGCATTGCTCTCACAGACAGGGAGCTGTTAAACATGCAACTCCCTGTCTGTCAGAGAAATCCTGTCAAAAGTTTCCCTGCACACTTGACACCAGGCAGGCAAACAGACAAAAACTCTGTTCTCGGCAAGCGGGAGGGGTTTCACAGCTCTCACTTGCTAAGAGTAGTATTCGTGTTTGCTCTGACTTAGCGGGAGCTGTCAAAGCTCCCGCCAAGTCAGAGCAAAAAGCTATGTCCTGGAGGTGGGCACCACGGAACATAGGAAGAGCTGGCAACGGGGGGTTGATGGTCCCCAGGGCCATTATTGACTCCAGGAGGGGGGTCACGTGGCTCCTTTGATCTGTATATGGTCCAGAAGGGGGCTAGCGTGCGTCCAAAAAAGATATTTGGACCTGGGAAGGTGGAGGACCGGGGCATGGGGGTCCATGAGCCCACCATTATGTGTTAATTAGCCTCTAGGAAGTGGTGGTCCCTGGGGTTTTTGGAGGTCCACGTGAACCCCCATCAATTTGTCTTTCGCCCCGGGGAGGCTGTGGTCTCCGGGGCTTATAAAACCCATGGAGAGGGACCCCATGTGCCCCTCTCCTTTTTATCAATAAAGCCACAGGGAGGTGGTGGTCTCCGGGGCTCAACTAGGCTTAGGAGGGTGGCCCCATGTTCCCCTCCTTCCTTTAAAAAAAAAAAAGCCTCAAGGACCTGGCCCACCCAGGGGCTGTTTTCAAATCAAGTGTGGGAGCCTGCACTTGTTGTTTTTTAACTTTTTGCCACAGATTTTTTAAAACAGTGATTTTTGGCCCTGTCGTTGTCACAGGGGGACCCCACCACCACACCTAGGAGGTCAGGGTATTCCTACCCTGCCCCCATTAGCTTTTCTTTTTTTAAACAATTTTTGTGGGACTTGGAAAGATGGCTGCCAAGACTTTCTGGTTGAAGTGTTGGCAGCCAATCAGATTTCAGCACGGGGACTGTCGGATCATAGGAGGATCCGCTTACTTATATATACAAATCAGTTTTTTATAAATATCTCAAAAGCTACTGAATGGATTTACACCAATTCATAATAATGTCACTTTCTGGACCAACACCTACCTTTCTGCCAACTTTGGTGTAATTCTATACAGTGGTACGGGCTGTAGTTGTGTCTAAAATTCCTACTGGAATTAACATTGTGTAGGGGAGGGTCAGAGTGCAAACAAAAAAGCTAATATGTGGGTTAAAACTATCTCTAAGTGGGTGAGGACAAATTTTATTCTGGTACCCCCAATGGCTAGGATTAAAAACAAGCACTGCAAAATAGGGCTTTGGATATTCTCCTATTCTATATTCTGGTCGACATATTTCTGCCTAGATAGACCGACAGGTTCATGGTATTCATCAGGACCAAACTATAAGTCACTCTGCTTTTGATCAAAGTAAAAAAGTGAAACCCATACTTCACTGGTATGGTGCAAACTCATGATACCAACATCCAGTAAGGTCCACAAGATGCATTTGTAACCTATAACGCTAGTTCCACCTTCATCAGTCCCTTCCTGACGGGTCGGAGCTGAACAATCTTGACCACCGTGTCTGTGAAGGGCCAGCAGGGAAATTCATTGGGTTAAAATGGCATCCCTCTCTTTCGTTTTCTCTTTTTTCATTCAACAAGTCAAGGTTCACTTCTCCTGCTTTGCCGCTGCCCGTCCCACCTCTCTTTCTTCCTCTTCATCTTTGTCTCACTCCTCGGCACTTGCTGAAAACCATGACTTCACCAAACTGCACTTACCCTCTCTTTCCTCTCCTTGCTTTGTTCCCCTGTGAAATTGATCCAAAACCATTGGCTACATATGTCGAGTTTTGCAGATATTTTTCTATTCAAAAGTGTACCTTCATCCTTTGTTTCTTTTTGCCCTGGGAGGTGGTGGTCCCCGGGGCTGCGGGGGGTGCATTCAAAGATGCAAAAGCCCTTAGGAGATGGTGGTCCTGTGGGCTGGGGGGGTCCATATGCCCCCGCTGTTTTCAAAATTAAGGGTCCAGGGAGGTAGCACCCCCGGGGCTGCCAGGGGTTTGCACGGCCCCCTAATTCTTTTAAGAAAAGCCCCAGGAGGTGGCGGTCCCTGGGCTCATGGGGTCCGAGAGGACCACCCTTACTAAAATTTAAGAAGCCCCAAGGAGGTGGCGGTCGCCGGGGCAGCGGGTGAGGCCTTACGGGCGTTAGTTAGGAAGCCTAGGGAGGTGGTGGTCCTCAGGGCATGTACTCCCCTCCTACATTTGCATAATGCCCCTTTGACCTGGCCCACACCGGGGCTCATAATGAACAAAGTGCGGAAACCCGCTCTTCATTTTTGAAAAAATGTGGCCAGTCCTGCTGAATTGTTTTTTGTATAATGCTTTTTTGGCCTTGCAGGGTCCTTGTGGGACTCCCCAAGAGGCTTAGGGGGTCAGAGGATTTCTGCATTGCCCCCTTTTCTTGTTTTAATGTTTTTTTCTGTGACTCGGTTCAACTGAGTCACAAGATGGCTGCCAACACTTCCTGGTTTGAGCTGTTGGCAGCCAATCAGATCTCAGCACAAGATCGGGGAGGGGTCACGGAGCCACTGTGAAGTTCTCGCAAGACGTCCAATGTAGGGGTGTGCGAGGAAGGCGAGGGTGAGGAGGAGAGAGAGACCACGGTGAGGAGGAAGGCAGCCCGTAGATGCCACAGCAGGTAAGTGATTTTTTTTATTGCTTTTAAATTAGGGAGGGTGGAGAGGAGTGGAGCGGAGCGGAGAGGAGTTACTCAGAGTTGTTTTCCAACTCTGTGGAACTCCATGTAGTGGCACTCCGCCAACTCCGCCTGGGCTTAGTGTGCTTATCAGTAGAACAGGAGAGAATATTGTATGAATGTAAGTTAAACAATAGATCAACGAAACACAACAGATTGCTGGTATTATGGAGGTGGATAAGGATAACAAAGAAATTAGCATGAAAGTGTGCGAAAGTTCTTAGAATTAGCCATGAATAGAGCCATTCAGCAGTTTGAGAAACAGATGTGCTTTAGGGGCCCCTATTTAAGAAAAATTAATACAGCGCTGCAAGTCATCTTGCTGCGCTGCGTCACTGGGAAGGGCAGGAATGCCTCGTATTTAACCCAATATGGCACATTCCTACGTTTACCCAGCGCTGGCGCACAGTGGCATGCAGGACTGTTTTCCTCTTTTACATAGAAAGTGGAAGTAACAAGGGGAAATAAAGATATTTTTCCTTGCCACACCTCACTGGGAGGAATAGCAATTTGGTACATTCCCAGGTCTTCCAGTAAGGGTAAATCTGAGAATTCGTCTAAATCCATGGGAGTTGCTCATGAACACCCATGCAAAGCCTAACCGTGGCAGATTAACGCAATGCAGTGATTTGTGCTGCTTTGTATTACTTCTGATTTATCAAGCCACTCAGAAGTCCAAGGGATACGCAAAGTGGCCTTGCGTGGCTTGATAAATTGCATTTTAGGGTATGCGTTGTGCATGCACCCCATTCTATGATGCAAACGCGATGCAAACCCTTTATTAATATGCCCCTTAATTTTGATCTGAATGCGAAGAATGTGGGACCAGTTTATAATCAATAATGAGCAACCGTTTATGAATTAAAATAATGGCTTTATATGAATATATTGCACAGGCAACACATAGGTCAAAGTTCACACGTGACACACTGAACTACAGTCTGTGCTGTTTCATTGTATGTCCAAATATCAAGTTTTTTGTCACGACCTAAAAAAATATGGACTATCCCTATATAATTAAGGGCAATTTATGTATATATATATATATATATATATATATGTAAGCACTATTCTCAGCTTCACAACTACTCACCTTAAATAAATATAATATAGATACATCGTCTAGGTGGGTATTTCAGGGTCTTAGCTATCAGTAGTGCTGAGGCACAGGGGCCCCAGCCTCCCTGCATCATCTTCAGTTTACTTAGAAAAGTCAGGGGGACAATGAGAGCCCAAAGATAGACGTGAGACTGGGGGAGAGTAAAATGTGTAAAGCAGTTCACTTACTAAAGCGAGATTTAGATTGATGCAGAGATACAGGTGAATGAAAGAAGTAGGAGAGAGTGGAGTGAAGAAAGGGGAAAGAAAGACTGGACTAAAAATGGAGTAGAACAGAGTAAAGGAACAGAGTGATGCTGGAGAAAATAGAGAGATGAAGAGGTAGATACACTGCAGAATGGAAGTGGAGAATGGAGAGGCGAAAGTGGAAAGATACAGGTAGGAATTAAGGAGAGTGATTGATGGAAAGTAGTGAACTACAGAGGAATAAGAGGAGCATAGAGTTTAGATATACAAGGAAGCATGTGCAGATGTGGAAACAAGACACAGTTGGCGAAAGTGAAGACTCGTCGATGCAGCTAGCGCAAGGTAAATAGTTTTGTTTATTTATTTACTTACTTTACTCATGGATGTCGTATGTCCGACTCCACTACCCTCCCCACCCTCCCCCTCCCCGCCCACCGCCCTGCAGCACTCCCACTGCGAGCCGCCACTGGCACTGGGGCTAAATTTAGCTGCCTAGTGCCAGCGCAGGCACTCTTACACCAAAGTGCAAGGGTGTCTGTGTTGCAGGTATTTATTTTCTATGTACAGGACGTCGTCATTTCCTACAAATAAACAATCCATAATGTATATTTGTTAATTCTATGTGTACTGCTTTGTGGACTCCTTCCTGCACATAAACAATCATTAATGGCATTTTGCTTTTTTTATGTGTGCTGCAGATTGTAGCACACATAGAAAAAGCAGGTGTTAGTTTTTGGCGCTGCCACACATTTGAACCTCCTAATCTGGTAAATCTGAGTCTGCGTCAAAAAGCAATGGGTGTTGCAGTGGAACACCCACAGCAACACCCATTGCACACCCTTTCACGCCAAAACCTGCATGAAAGGGTATCATATTTACAAAGTGGTGTTAAGCCATAAGAAGTGGCTCAACGCCTCTTTGTAAATATGTAGAAGGTGATAACGCCACCAGAATGTCTCTTACAGTGACATTCTGGTGGTGTTATCCTCTTGTACACATGCTCCTCAGTTTTCAGCACAGCATCTGTGATGTACAATATGGCTACAAAGCAATAGGTCCAAGATGTGAGGCCTATTGGGTCTGCCAATGCTTGTTTGTTTTTTAACAGAGGAAACATTCAATGCCTCCATCTGCTAAAATATACTTTTCCTCCCCTCCACTTCTCCACCGCACCCCTTTCCCCATCTACACTCCTTCGTTCTCTTCCCTTACTCCAATCCCACCACTGCTAAGTGCAGGTGATAAATGTATGCAGAAAAACCGTAATTATATTAACAGCTTCACTGGATTTTGTCAAGGCCAGCCTCAAAGAGATTAACTTATCAAATGGACACTCCAGGGGGTCGTATCCTAAACCCCTTTTTAGCGCTACGCAAAGCTCGGAAAAAAAGAGGTGTAATTGCCTCATTGTGGGGCATATTTACAACAGAATGGCAGAGCATGGCGTTAAGCAAAAATTGCTAACGCCATGCTATGCCATTCTGGAAACACTGGTATAAGCCGCATTCACAAGAATGTGGCACACCCCTGAGTTTCCCCTATCACTGGTGCTAAATCTAACTGCCTAGTGCCGATGCAGGCACCCTTGCACCATAGGAAAGATTGTGTATGTGTAGGACGGTGTCCCTTCCTGCACATGAATAATCCAGAATCCTGATTTGAAACTCCTATGTGTGCTGCATTGTGTAGCACACATAAAAGTTGCAAATCGTCATTTATTTAATGATTGTTTATGTGCAGGAAGGCTTCCTGCACATACACAATGATTCATGGCGATTTGCTGTTTCCATGTGTGTTCCACAATGCAGCACACATAGAAATAGCAAAAACGCAGGGTTGCACTGTATCCTTGTAAATATGGTGCAGCTCTACGTTTTGCATGTGGAGAAAGAGGGGCGTGAAGCCAAGGTGGCTAATGCCACGCTCCACCACTTCCTAGTAAATATGCCCCAGGTTTTCCATGGTCTTAATGTTGGTGCTGCCACCTGTTAATGCCACCCATGTAAATAGGAGGCTGCGTCAAAATCAATGGGTGGTGTGGTGGAACGCCCACCACACCTATTGCCCACCCTTTTCACGATAAGTATAGCGTGAAACGGGGCCTTATTAACAAGGCAGCGTTAAGCCACGTTAAGTGGCTTAACGCTGCCTTGTAAATAAGGTTAAGGACTTAACGCCACAGAAACGTCACAAAAAGTGACGTTCTTGTGGCGTTAAGCCCTTGTTAATATGCCCTTCAGTTTTTCAAGCAGTACTGTCTGAACTCATGATTCAGATTTCATGTAGGCGCTGTATACAGCACTATTTCAGGAAATACAAAGCTTACCTTCGTACTGCCTCTGCACAGCTGCTAATGACAGGATTATAATACGATCTAAATAGGTCAGACGAATGGTCTATGTTTCAGGTCTTCATTACTCTGATGCACAGAAGTGAATAAAATCTGTACAGCCAACTTTTAGCCTAAGTAAAAAAGTATGCTCAGGCCAAGAATTATTCCATACTGTGAGCTCGATAATTACAGATTTTGTGAATGTATCACGTGGGTTTCTCCTTCATTTCCATTACCTCCTGCTACCGGGGGCGTTATCGAAACAAAAGGCGCTTGACGAGCATAGCTGAAGTAAAACGCTGATCAGATTTCATGAAGCCCATTGCATTCTCTCATCCACAGCCAATGCTTGGTTCAGCTGCAGTACACTTTCAATCCTCCCTCATTAGATATAAATAATTTAGCAAGAAGTCGCTCTTTGCGTCAGGCACAAATAGGAACAAATGTTCCCGGGTGTTGTTCCTGACAACTACAATTACTCTGCCCAATAAATATACGGTGGTAATGTCGTCCTGCACGCACGAGAAGCTCAAGAAGGAACTTGTCTATGGATTAGTCACGTGCATCAGCGGATGTGTGATTTCTAAGGCTTGGTGGCGCAATACACATGCTAACCAGGAAGTTTACAGATGAATCGATCTGCACTTTTGAGATGAAATATTTTCGCTCTCCAAAAATGCTCACAAAAATGTTTAAATACTACAGACCAGTCAATTTTATAAGCAGTGTGGCGTGAATCGGTCATGAATGTGTGCTTGTATACAGGGCATTAAATGGAAATATACACGTGCAGGTATCACTCTTCTGAGTACCAGTTTGCTCCTGAGAAGTGCGGTACTCTCCCTTTAAATGTTTTGCAGCAGTACTGACAATTGCAGGTACTCTCCCTTTCAAATGAAAGACGGTAAAGTTCTCAGTACCGGACAGTACCTGCCCATTTAAAGCACTGCTTGTATGTGAAGGAATATGTGTGCTGAAACTTAATATAACAGAAGCCAAAAGACAAGAAATGTAGCACTGTACCTGCAACAGAAGAAGAGACGATTCATGACCATGACTAGGAGGGCCATCTGTAACTATAATGTAAATCCTCACGCAACCATTCTATATATTTACTAATATATTATTCCAGACTAAACAGAGCTCCTCAACACATTAATGTAAAATTGTCAAAACTATTTTAATATTCACATTTAAATTAGACAAACACACTACATGTACATAAATATGCATACAGTGTGGCTCTAAAACAACATATAATCCAATCACCCACATCTATAATAAGTAACCCATACACATGCATGGAATTCACTCACTAGTCTCTCAGTTAGTTCAATTATATGTATCAATCAAGGTCTTCTAATTTAACAGATCCTGATAGATATAGACAAATGCTTCAAAAAGCTACTTTCGTATCAATATACAGAAAATAAGAAACGACACATGGTCAGGAATCCATAGGTCAATTATCTCATATAGCTGTGGCTGGAGTGCATGCTGCACTTGGAAGATCTTTCTCTAGGCACGTTTCGGCACAAGGGACTTCATCAGGAGAGCCATATTTTATTTAGAAAATACTTCGGGCCTCATTTATGAAAAGTGACGCATCGCTGCATGAAAACAGCGATTCGTCACTTTTCATTGCGCCCTCCATGCGACATGCTGGATGCATCATATTTATAAAATGACGCATCATATCGCAAGGAGTTACAGATACATCAGTATTTCTGAGGTAGCTGTAGGCGTAAATATGACGCATTGCTGGAGAGTGTCACAAAAGTGACGCAACTTCAGCAATGAGTCATTTAACATGGGCAAGTCCCATTTCAATGTGCCTGCGTCAGTCTTACATCTGCTGTGAGGCAGGCGTAAGATATTGACACATTTGAGTCCTAGAAGTGGCGCAGTGAAATCTCATAGATTTCACTGCGTCACTTCTACGAGGCTTACTTACGTCAGAATGCCCACCCTGCATACATTATACCTGGCGCAGGTATAATGTGGTGCAGGGGTTTACAAAGTGACGCATCTACCTAGCAGCGTCACTTTGTAAATATGATGCAACATGGCGCATTTTTTACGCTGCTGGTGCGTCACAAAAAGTGATGCACCGGCGGCGCAAAGTGACGGACTTGCAGCTATTTGTCCTTCCATAATCAAAATAGGGGATTCCTGGAGCAGTGCATGTTTAATACCGCCCGATGTTGTGTTACTTGTTGAGTAGGACATTAAAACACCTGCTGATCGATCAAAGAGTTCTCTAATCCCCTATGAGATACAGGGTCAGCGTCTCAGTCGCTTAGCAATGCTTGTGGTATTTAAAGTACTTAACAGACTGCCTGGAAACAGTAATGCTATACTGTCACACAAAATTGATTGATATCTTGTCTTCTCGTCTCTAATTGTGGATACAATCTGCCCAGAAGACGACCATACGCTAACGCCCTGTCCTCCATTCAATCGGAAAAAAGGAGGGCCCTCTGACCACTTTGATGCCTATTCAAAAAATATATTTTGTATTATGTCAAGTAGCACTAAAGTAGTACTAAGCACATCTTTTAAAATGCTATTCAGAAAGACCTCTGCCGCTCCTTTCTTTTCTGCGTGCAGCTCTATGCTGTAGTGCCAGAGATCTAAGTAGTCATAAGCCTACATTTTAGTAGTAAATGTGGAATGGACAATGCAGAGTGACTGGAAAAGGAGATATACTTTCTACGAAATGGGAGAGGTTTAGGGAAACGTAAAGTGGGGTTTAGGAAGGGACAGGCTACTTCAAAAACCCACTAACAAAAAAGTAAGCTTGTCGCTATTCACAAACTACACTTTTAAAACAAAACAGTAGTAAACACCCTGTAGGAAATGATGTTAAATAAATACAATATTTTGACTTTATTATTTTATATGTTATACAATAACATAATTACTAATTGTATTTTATTATCAAATAAATAGATCAAACAAATGTATACATTTATACACATTGAATTTCATTTGAATCATATATATAAATTATATATATATATACATGAATCAAATGAAATTCAATGTGCATAAATATTAACATTTCATACACATTTAATTTTATTTGAACTATGTGTACATTCACTCAAAAAAACAAAGGTTATAGGGACCTTATACTTAGGCTCAGATATCACATGCAAAAAAACACAGATATTTAGCACTTCTAGTTATCTGAGCTAACTATACCTTACGCCCCTGCAATGCACTGCGTATGACCTCACATATTGCATCACTCAAGACATGGTCAGTTACATCACTGATGACACACTGATGACATCCCGAATGACATCACTGATGACATTATCTAGTAAATGTAAATGTAATTTATAGAGCGCAACTCATGTCCGAGGGCATCTTGGCGCTATAGAAGTCTGACAAAGGCAGCGGCAGCGTCTGCAACGGATTGAGCGAGTGCGCAAGGTGCCTTCTGATCCTGTGTGAAGAGCCAGGTTTTTAAGGCTTTTCCAAAACTAAGTAGGGAGGGGTCTGTTTTCAGAGTCAGTGGCAGACTATTCCAGAGCATTGCAGTAGCCCTGAAAAAACTCCCCCCCCCAAGTGGCCTTACTAAATGGGGGGACCATCAAGTTCCTGGCAGAGCCGGAGCGAAGCGTCCTTGCACGTACATACCATTTCGGTTCCCTCCTAAAGTGGTTTGGCCCGAGTCCATGCAGGGATTTGACTGTCAAACAGAGGCCTTTGAATTTACATCATTGCCTAACTGGCAACCAATGCAGTTTCCTGATGGCATCTCTGGCCGATTCATATTTGGGAATTTTGAAGATGAAACAAGCAGCAGCATTTTGCTAAATCTGGAGTCTTTGCAAAAGACCTGATGCAAGAGTAAAGTAGAGATTATTGCAGTAGTCAATCCTGGTGAAGACCATTGCCATGGTTACTATTTTTAGAAGTTCGGGGGCAAGAATTTTTAGATTTTTTTATAAGCCTTAAGGAGCAAGAAGAAGTAGTTTTGTTAACTTGGACCTTAAATTTCAGTTCGCTGTCTACCAAGAATCCTAAGTTCTTTACTTTACTTAAAGGTGTAGGCAGTGAGTCTAACTCTGGGGGCCACCAGTCCGGTGTCCAAAGAGAAGATTTCTTGCCTAAAATAATGACCTCAGTTTTTCAGGCATTCAATTTCAGGCAGTAGCAATCCATACAGTTGCTCACCTTACTCATGCATAAGCTGAATGCCTCACCCAGGTTGTTTTCACAGTTTGCTAATGACACCACAATTTGGCTGTCATCCGCATAAGATGCTAAGGTAAAACCAGAGTCTTTGATAATTGACACAAGTGGCGTAACATAAGGGTTAAATAGAGTTGGGCTTAATGTCGATCCCTGGGGAACTCCACAAGGCAAGGACAAGGGCTTCGAGACAAATTTGCCCATTGTCCCATTATGTTGTCAATTTGCCATAAATGATTTCAGGAGAGCCAATGCTTTGCCATCTATCCCCATGCCACACATACGGTCAGCCAGGATCTCATAGCTGACCGTATCAAAGGCAGCGGAGAGATCCAGCAAGATCAATGCCGCCGTCCCCCCTCTGTCAAGTACTTCTCACATATCTTCAGTCACTACCACTAGGGCAGACTCTGTGCTATGATTTTGTCTAAAACCATGTTGTGTGTCATCCAGCAGAGAGTTTTCCTTTATATATTCTGAGATCTGTTGATTTATAATTCTCTCTGCCAACTTGACGGCAAAAGGGAGTCTTGAAATAGGTCGATAGTTGTTTTTGGTGTCCAAGGTGTTCAAATTATCTTTATTTAATAGTGGGAGGATTGAGGCAAGTTTCCACTCGGAGGGGAAGATCCCTCCAACAAACATGTTATTGAAGATTTGTCCCAGGTATTGAACCACTTGAGCATGTATCGTGTATTATACTGGGAGGGCAGGGATCTTTCAGCACACCGGATTTAATTCGAGGAATTAGCTCTGTGAGTTAATCCACTGAGGGGGCCTTAAAAGTGGAGAAGCTGATTGTACCAGGCAGGTCAATTGGAGCAATGCTCCTCCTGATGATTGACTGCTGTTTTGTGGTGAAATTATTGTAAATAGTGACAACTTTCCCTTGAAAAAAGCCTGCCAGCGTGTCACAAAAGTCTTGATTTATGACTGCATGACTTGAGCTTGTTGGTGTTGCCAGTTTTTTTATTACTGAGAAAAGTGTTTTGTTCGCATCACAGGCTGCTTTTATATGCTCCGAGTAGTATGCAGTCCTTGCTGCTAGGATAACCTCTTTATGCTTGGCTAATTTAGATTTATGGATATTTGTCTCCTCCACCTCATAACTTTTCCTCCATTTTTCTTCTTGTCTAGGACAATCCTGCCTTGATAGCCTGAGGTTTTCATTTTACCAGGACTGGGATACTTTTTTAACTGTGGTTTTATGAGTGATTGGTGCTTCTGTGTCCAATGCAGATTTTAGCCAGCATGTAAAATTCGCAACACTTTGCTCCAGGTTATCCCTTGGTTGCCATGGATCAGAGATCATAGGGTCTCCTAGTTCAGCGGGCTGTATTTTATGCCAGGCTATGCCTGGAAAATGCTGGATGGAGTGTCTATGCATGATGGTATTATCGATCTTTATCAGCCATTTCACCACCCAATGGTCAGACCAAGTCAGTGGAAATGATGGAAGTAAGTTGGTGGCAGAAAATACCATCTAACATGTGTCCAGCCCTGTGTGTTGGAACTTTGGTAAGTAAAGAAAGTCCAAACGCTTCCATTGCATCAATTCGTTTTTGAGAATCTGGGTCAGTTTCCTTTTCCAGGTGAAAGTTAAAATCTCCCAACACCAGGAAATTCTCACTAATATTCGAAGATTCCATTAGCATACTTTGCTTATCAACAAAGCCACGCCTTGCTCCTGGAGGACGATATATTAACATTCCCCTAATAGCCAGTGAATCTGGTGGCTCTACTGAGAAGATTAAAGCCTCAAAACCAGAGGTGGTTAGTGGCTCGAATGTGGTTTTAAAATGGTTACCTTAGAACACCGCCAGTCCCCCTCCTTTTTTTAGCTGTCTAACTAGCCAATAAGCTGCATCGCCGGGGAAGGTGGCTGCAACAATATCTTGGCCAGAACTAGCATCTGCCCATGTTTCCATTACAGCGTTCTGCGTTTGAACTACATCATAAAATTCTAGCTGATGTTTCACTAGCGATCTTGTGTTTAATAGCAGACAAGAGATATTTGAGCTGTTAGGGCAAAATCCATTCCCAAGCAGCTGGCCAGCTGCTCCTATAGACACTGGCTTCCTTACTGACTGGAATCTAAGACATCCAGCTTGGTTGGGGCAGGGGGATGACAGGGAGTTATGGTGGGGGTGTTTAGTCTCAGTGCCATTAGTGTATCTCTTGTTTACCTAACGGTGCCTGCACTGTTTTGCAAAAAAGGACCAGGAAGACGGGCACTAGGCGCGGTCCAGGCACGGACGGGCACTGATGGGCTTGCCTTTGGCACACCTTTAGCACACCCCCGGCGCGCCCACTACGTGCGTCCGCTGCGAGTCAGTGCCATTGTCTCTCTTTATGTCCTGAGTCTGGACGGGTAGAGGGAGACTAGAACATCCTGCTTCCAAAATGGCGGCGAGAAAATGGCCCAGCGGAAGTGAGTCACCCTAACCACCGAACCTTCCTTCACTCAATCAGCTGACTAACGGCTGCGGTGGACCGGGGAGATACCAATGGGAGAAAGAGAACTATTCACGTGAGACGGTAAGCATCTATGTCTGCAAGTGAGCTAGTAAAAAAGTGAGTGAGTGTAAGGGTTTTGTAAAAGTTTCTGAGACTTAAAGATATATATACTAAACTACTGCATATGTTAAATTGCTATTCTTTCTGTACTACTAATGTGTGATACTAATTCTAACATAGGTCATCTGAGTGGCTGTGTGACCATCTGTATCTGCGTGTGAGTTTGTGTCTGAGTAGCTTTATGGGTGTGTGAGTGGGTGTGTGAGTGGCTGTATGGGTGAGTGAGTGGTTGTGTGAGTACCTGTATGGATCTCTGAATGGGTTTATGAGTGGTTTTCTGGGTGCGTGAGTGGCTATGTGAGTGGTTGTCTGGGTGTGTGAGCGGTTGTATGTGTGTGTGGGTTTGTGAGTAGTTGTATGGGTCTGTAAGAAATTGTAAGGGTGTGTGAGTAGGTGTCTGAGTAGCTGAGTGGGTGTGTGAGTGCATGTGTGAGTGGTTGTATGAGTTTCTGAGTGGTTGTGTGAGCAGTTCTATGTGTGTGTGAATGGTGGTACAGGTGTGTGAGTGGTTGTGTGGGCGTGTGAGTGGGTGTTTAAGTGGTTGTATGGGTGAATGACTGGGTGTGTGAGTGGTTTAATGGATCTGTGAGGGTGTGTAAGTGGTTTTGTGGGTGTGCAAATGGGTGTATGGGTGTGTGAGTGGTTGTGTGAGTAGGTGTCTGAGTGATTCTGAGGATGATGTAATCAGTGGTGTCATTTGAGATGTCATCAGTGATGTCACTGCCCACATCACGAGTGATGTAATGTGTGAGGTCATAAGCAGTGCATTGAGGGGGTGTAAGTTATAGTTAGCTCAGGTAACAATAACTGCTGAATTTCCATGGTTTTATGCATGTAAAATCTGAGCATAACTATAACCTTTGGTTTTTTGAGTGAATTTCTAAGGTCTTATATATTCTATTTCCTAATCATAATGTCACTGCAACCTTTGTTTTTTTGGTGCATTTCTATGACTTTTTAATGTTATTTTCTAACTATAACGTCCCTGTACCCTTTGTTTTTTTAGGGAATTTCCAAGGTTTAAAAAAAGCTTATTTCCTAACTGTATCCTTTAACCTTTGAAAGTGGGTGAGTGAGTGGTTTTATGTGTCTGTGAGAGGGTGTGTGAGTGGACGTATGGGTCTGTGAATGGGTGTGTGAGTGGCTCTATGGATCTGTGAGTGGGTGAATGGGTCTGTTATTGGATGTGTGAGTGGTTTTGAGGGTGTGTGAGTGGGTGTGTGAGTGACTGTACTGGTTGATGACTGGGTTTGTGAGTGGCTGTATGGGTCTGTGAGTAGGTGTGTGAGTGGTAGTATGGGTCAGTGATTGGGTGTATGAACGGCTGTATGGGTCTCTGAGTGGGTGTGTGAGTGGCTGTATGGGTCTGTTATTGGGTGTGTGAGTGGTTGTGTAGGAGTGTGAGTGGCTGTATGGGTCAGTGACTGGGTGTTTTGGATCTGTTGGATTAAATGGAGGATCTGTGACTCTAGATATGCACATTTGTTTTCCCTTTAATATTTCAAAAACTGCTGATTGAATTTATACCAAATCACAAGAAAGACTCTTTCTGGACCAAGAGCTAGCTTTAATCTATCCAGCAGTTCGGACTGTAGTTATGTCTCAAATCTCTAAGGGAATTAACATGGTAAAGGCAATGTTTTTTGACTCCCCATTTTTCTTGGCCCCTTCTTAAGGAATCACCCGAAACCTTCTATTGACAACTGGACAAAGTGGGGCACTTTTGGTTTAGAAACTTTTAAGATGATCTGTTAAATGGCACCAAAGTTATAAGCAAGTCAAAAAACGATTTTGCTGTGGAAACTAGGTCCTAACTATAACTACCTACTGACGGCTGCCTGTAGGTTGGTTACTAGACATAATATCGAAAAAAAAATATCGAATGGACATAATATCGAGTCTAAAATATGGAATGGACACAATATCGAATGGACATAATATAGTCGTTAAAAATATCGAATTGCAGGTAAGTAATATCGAATGTCATAATATAGGCATGAAAAATATCGAATATTTATTTATATCGATTTTTTAAAGTGTTTTGCATGTTAGTATATGTGTTAAAAGTGTATATTATTTTTTTGTAATGTATGTTTAATTTTTTTAAAGTAATGAATTTTATGTTATTACATTTTTGCGTAATTTAATTCCGTAGCGGGATGTGGGTTTATAGGGGAATAGGGTGGGAAGTAATTTAATAATAATTAAGTAAATATTTATTTTTATTTATTGGTATAGATAATGAATTTACTGTTAATTAAATATTAATTTGCATTTTTTATTATTTATTAATTTTTGGTATTGAACATTAATTGGTTGTTGATTAATTATTAATTGGAAAATAATTTGTATTAATTGGTAATTACTTTTTATTAATTGTTTAATTGATAATTATGCTAATTGTATTAATTTATAATTTGTAGTGGGTTGTGGGTTTATTGGGGAATATGGTGGGTACTAATGTAATTGTAATGAATGATTTGCTAAAAATATTTTTGTGTATTGATAATTAATTTACTGTTAATTAATTATTAATTGGTATTTTTGATTATTTATCAATTTTTGGTATTGAAAATTAATTGGTTGTTGATTAATTATTAATTGGTAATTAATTTGTATTAATTGGTAATTGGTTGTTGATTAATTATTAATTGGTAATCAATTTGTATTAATTGGTAATTAATTTTTATTAATTGTTTAATTGATAATTATGTTAATTGTTTTAATTTATTATTTGTAGTGGGTTGTGGGTTTATAGGGGAATATGGTGAGAAGTAATTTAATTTTAAATAATTAATTATTGAAATTAATGTTGTATATTGATAATTAATTTACTATTAATTAATTATTAATTGGTATTATTTGTATTGAATCATTTTTGGTATTGAAAATTAATTGTTTGTTAATTAATTATTAATAGTTAATTAATTAAATAAACAATATTTATTGATATTTATAATTATTTGATTATTAAATATTTTGTGGTTGGTAATTAATTTTAATAATTTTTGTATTGGTATTAATAATTAAATTATTTTAATAAAAATATTAAATTATTATTTTCCCTACTACTGCACTCATAGGAGTGGGAATAGTAATTTTTACCCCTTCTCTATCCAACGCTTTCCCTACTGTTGCACTCTTTGGAGTGGGAATAGTAATTTTTACCCCTACGCTATCCAACGCTTTCCCTATTGTTGCACTCACTGGAGTGGGAATAGTAAATTTTACCCTCCCGCTATCCAACGCTTTCCCTACTGTTGCACTCTTTGGAGTGGGAATAGTAATTTTTACCCATATGCTATCCAACGCATTCCCTATTGTTGCACTCACTAGAGTGGGAATAGTAAATTTTACCCTCCCGCTATCCAACGTTTTCCCTACTGTTGCACTCTTTGGAGTGGGAATAGTAATTGTTACCCCTACGCTATCCAACGCTTTCCCTATTGTTGCTCTCACTGGAGTGGGAATAGTAAATTTTACCCTCCCGCTATCCAACGCTTTCCCTACTGTTGCACGCTTTGGAATGGGAATAGTAGTTTTTACCCGTACGCTATACAACGCTTTCCCTATTGTTGCACTCACTGGAGTGGGAATAGTAAATGTTACCCTCCCGCTATCCAACGCTTTCCCTACTGTTGCACTCTTTGGAGTGGGAATAGTAATTTTTACCCATACGCTATCCAACGCTTTCCCTATTGTTGCACTCACTCGAGTGGGAATAGTAAATTTTACCCTCCCGCTATCCAACGCTTTCCCTACTGTTGCACTCTTTGGAGTGGGAATAGTAATTTTTACCCCTACGCTATCCAACGTTTTCCCTACTGTTGCACTCTTTGGAGTGGGTATAGTCATTTTTACCCCTACGCTATCTGACGCTTTCCCTATTGTTGCACTCACTGGAGTGGGAATAGCAAATTTTACCCTCCCGCTATCCAACACTTTCCCTACTGTTGCACTCTTTGGAGTGGGAATAGTTATTTTTACCCCTACGCTATCTGACGCTTTCCCTACTGTTGCACTCACTGGAGTGGTAATGGTACATTTTACCCAGCCGCTATCCTACGGTAAAAATATTGATTATTTTGTATTAATATTACGTTTATATATATCAATAAAAAAATAAAAATGTAAGTTTATTTTTTTGAAGTTACATTAATTATTTATTATTTTTAAGGTTATTTAAGTATTTTTAAATATGTTTTAGTTAATTATATTTATTATTTTATTATTTTTACATTACTTTTAATACATTTTAAAAAAATCGATATTTTGACTGACTATATTTTTGACAACGATATTTTTGACTCGATATTTTTGTACTTACCTGTTTGTAGATAGGAATTCGATATTTTTGCATTCGATATTTTGGTATCGATATTTTTGTAGGTCTATATTTTGGTAGTCGATATTATGTCAGTGATCCCTGTAGGTTATATATAATTAAATGAACTTCAATGTGTATAAATATATATATTTATTGGCTGTATTTATTTGATAATTAAATTAAATTAGTAATTATGTTTTTGTTTTAAAATTCAATGACAAACTTAATTTAAAAACAATATTAAATTAAATATTTTAAAGTTCATTAAAAACTTAACAACAATTTAAACTATTTATACACATATCTTTTAACACAATTTGAATACATAATAAATAAAAATAAAAATGTTACTGTGAATGGATTTTTGAAATTATTCTGTAGGAAATATTATTTAAAAATCATATAAATCTATTTGAATTAATTAATGTTTTAACACACTTTTAATTTAAAGAGTTCATGTGCTGTAACATTATATCTCAGTAGTTCTACATGTATAATAAATATTTTAATTTCTTCTTCATTTATATTAAATGCTATTTGTATTGTTTTTTACTTTAACATTTTTCCCTGGACATTCTCATGGGGAGATCTCTGCCATGGTTGTAGCATTCTCCACTGATGTATGTAAAATACCAGTAGTAACTTTACTGTAGTAAATAGTGTAATAAGAGGCTGTACAGGTGGTGGCGACATGTAAGTCTCCTCCTACATATAAATCTACACTCGGAAATAGTGACTAGACTAAGAAATAGTGAATAGGACAAAAATGTAGCTTTACACCTAGGTGCAGGAGTAGATATATACACGATTACATTCTACATTTATAACTTGTCTTTGTGAATAAGGTCCTTTATTTTTAGTATGCATCATGGAAAGGGCCGGACTGGGAACCAAAACCAGCCCTGGCAAAGTGCTCGGCCCCCCCACCCCCCCTCCCGCGGGGGTTGGGGGTGCTGCCGAGCTCTTGCCTGGGCCGGTTTTCGGCCGATTTTGTTACAGGGCCGATTTTGCAGCTATGCTGCAAAAACGGCCCTGTAACAAAAACGGCCCCCAGGGGCCCAAAACCGGCCCCCACCCGTGCGGCGCACCGGGGGGTTGCCCAGTGCCCGCTACGGCCAGTCCGGCACTGATCATGGAGGAAAGTCAAACAAATATGTGACATTATCAGTCAATCTTTGCAATAGTTGAAGAGCTTTGACTATTCTCTTGGATATGGAATAATGGCATTGAACCCAGGAAGAAGCCTGTTGTACTTTGGAAAGACTGCACACTCTAACGCAGGGTGTCTGTGAGGGGGTAACAAGCAAAACCCGTTCCGCGGCCGCCTATCGTAAAAGAGACTACTCACAAGAGAGAGCTAGGACCCCGCTGCCACGTTCTGTCACGACGTCCTCCCGGAAGATAAACACACCCCTCCGTAATTTCCCCATGCTGGAAACTCTTTCCCCTGACGTCACCGGAGAAGGAGGGAACGACCCCGGAAGTAGTGTACAGGCGAAAGCGAAAAAGGACCAAACCAACCACAATGAGGAAGAAGACGCCGGAGAGAGAAGGAGGTCGGAGAGTGGAGACGCGGAGACGCAGGAGATCGTGGAAGCCGAAGAGGACGAAAAGACCGGGCCAAGCAGCGGAGAAGATGAAGAGCGGTGGTACGAAGACTGGTGGTCCCCGCAGGAGGACGCTGGAGAGCGGCCGCAACTCCGGGGGAGAGTTGCGGCGGAGCCGGTGAGTACCTCGACCCAGGGACAGGAGGGAGGCGGTGAGGGGAAGGAGAAGGGAGGGGAGGAAGCCGTATACGAGCCACAGGAGGAGAGCGTAAAAGAAAGGGTACCGGCAGCAGTATTCACCCCTGAGTACACGTGAATGTAATAGAGGCCATCGCACTCCTTCTTCCTTCCTTAACCTTTAAAACACCTATAAAAATCCCATCCCCTACCCTCACAAGTGATCCTGACCGGCCAAACACGGGTGACTTATAGCACGCACTGGATATGGTGACGGGTTTCTGCCCAGTAGGGCTTGTGGTAAAAAGATAGGACTGACGGCTCCTTTTTGTCTCTCGTTTATTCCCATGAGCCTCCGTGGGGGACCTGAAGACCCAAAAGACGCCGACCAACGGGGAAGCTAAAGACCACAGTTCCATTTGAAAGCGAACGACCGACTGAAGATACCAAGGGATACCTTTCATCATTGTGGTCCTATTTCTAGCTTTGCAAATAAACGCCAACAACTGGCTCACTATATACAGCCTCCTCGGCTGTTTATCCGGCCCGCCCTTCCACAGTGTCTTAGCTCAATGAGGTAGATAGAAGTTTTACCAAATCTATAGGCTGATTCATTAAGGGAATACTAAATCTGCAATTGTAGATGTACATTTCCTAATAAGTGAAGATTTACGATTTTTTCCTATTCTCAAATCTTATTAGTAGTACATCTGGAAAGCAGGAGTTGCAGATTTACAGGTAAATTATTGAGTGAGCCCTGTAGTCTTTAGGTCTGGCTATAGGCAGATGTAGATCTTTTGTTACAAGCGCTTTCAAATATACAGAGTGGTGTTTGGCTCCACTCCAGAGTATGTATCTATGTATGTATGCATGTGTTAGACTTGCCATATTTTTGCTTTCTGACCTCCTATTTTGATTTAGTGATCAGAAGGACCTGGAGCCTGAAACTATGGCACAGGTGCCTGACAAGAGAAAATGCAAGAGGTACGAGAAACCACGCTCCTGAAATCCCCACTGTCTGGGAGGAGGCTGACCTCAAGGGGGATGCCCCAGAACCTACTGGGGAGCAACTGGCTGAAATGGGAGAATTATCGGAGCTGACCCATTGACAGCAAAAAGTGGGTCCCATCAGGGAAGAGTTCTGTTGGGAGCAGAGCGAATGTCCTTCTCTGGAGGGTTTGTGGCAGCAGGCTGCAAATCAGACTGCTGATCCATCTGGATCTTCTGGGCGAATGGACTCCTAAACAGTGAGCCTAAAGTCGCTGATTCTGGGTTAGCCTTTGTGCTGGTAGTATCACAGTGCTTCAGGACTTTCCTACTGAGTTTGGCTCACAACGCGCCTTTGGCAGGACATTTGGGGCAGGACAAAACCTTTGACAAGACTGTCACCCATTTCTTTTGTCCCCAAATGAAAAGACAGTCTAATGCACATTGTAGGACTTGCCAAACTTGCCAGGCAAGTGGTAAGTGTGGGAGGATGTGTAGGGCTCCTCTCCAACCTTTTTCAGCTGTAGGCACCCTTTTCAAGAGGGTGGTGATGGACATTTTGGGGCCTCTGTACCACAAGACAGCCATGGGCAACATGTACATCCTGGTATTGGTGGACCATGCCACCTGGTACCCAAAGGCTATCCTTCTCAGGACAACTACAGCACCCATTGTGGGCCGGGTGTTAATGGGGATCTTTTCCCACGTGGGGTTCCCCAGAGAGGTGGTATCTCATCGGGGTACCAATTTCATATCCAAGTATATGACATCCCTGTCGGAGGAGTGTGGTGTAACGTACAATTTCACCTCTCCTTACCACCCCCAAGGTAGTGGTTTGGTGGAAATGGAAAAATTCAACCAAAGTCTAAAGGGCATGATCAAGGGTCTGACCGGCCCCATGAGGCATAAATGGGACATCCTCTTGCCATGCCTTCTCTCTGCTTACAGGGAGGTACCGCATAAGTCATTAGGGTTCAGTCCCTGTGAGTTACCATATGGGCACCCTGTGAGAGGACCTCTCAGCCTGGCGAAAGAAAGCTTGGAGACAGCTACCAGGAAAACACCCCAGGATGTATTTAGCTAGATGCTGGCCTTTAGAAACCAGGCTTCACACTCCAGGAGACTCGCTCAGGCGAACCTAGAAACCAGCCAGGAAAAGATGAAACGTTGGTATGACCAGAATGCCACTCTGGCTGAGTTTCAAACTGGCCAAAAAGTATGGGTTATGGCCCCAGTAGAGCCTTGCGCTCTTTGAGACAAGTGAACTGGGCCTTTTGAGGTGGTGGAGTGCAATAGTGATGTCACCTATCTAGTGAACTTGCAGACTCCCAGGAACCCTTTGAGGGTCCACCACATGAACCTCACTTTGAGAGGTCTGAAGCAGGCCTGGGCTAAAATTTCGTTCCGTTCGCGGAAATTGTGATAATTTGACATTTTCGCGTTCAGCGGAAAGCGCGAAAATGTCAAAATTTCCGCATTCCGCAGCTTTGCGATAATTTGGTTCTTGCTCGCGCCGTAAAATAATACATTCTCGCGCGCGCGCGATCGCCTTTCCTGAATCCCTGCGTTCGCCGACAAGTTTTCTTGATCCGGTCGCGTTCTCCATGAGATGTTGTATTGTTTTTAGCCGTTTGCGCTGTCTCGTGACAGTTCGCGCCCGCAGTGACGTCATGCGTCGCGCGATCACGTCTTTCTTCTCGCGATCATGCACCGCGAGACAACTGAAAACAAGATGGCCGCGCCCGCGAGCAACCGCATGGGTAAGTTGGCGAGCTGCAACCATGCAGAAAATCTCGCGAACATGCAGGAAAAAAACTTCCGCATCTTCGCGATATTTCTGCGTGTTTGCGATAATTTTTAACATTTTCGTGATAATTTGCGAAAGTGGATTTCGCAAATTCCGCCCACCCCTAGTCTGAAGTAGGCATGCTCCTTGCGACAGATGATGGGGTGGAAGAGGAGTGTGAACCTCTCCCTGACCTCCTGTCTGCTAAGGATCACGATGAGTCAGTGGACGGAGTGAACCTCTCGCATAAACTGACCCCAGAACTGCAGAGTAACTGTCCCCAGCTATTGGAACAGTTGTCTCAGCTGTTCTCCCTGACCCTAAGTGTCCCCACTGGTGTACTCAAGATGTGGACACTGCGAACAGTCCTCCCGTGAAGCACAAAATGTACAGGCTTACTGACAGGGTCAAAGGTAGCATCAAGGAAAAAGTTTCTAAAATGTTGGTGGTAGGGATGATAGAGCCTTCCAAGAGTCCTTAGGCCAGCCCAGTGATCTTGGTCCCAAAGGCTGCTACAACCAGTACCACTCCTGAACTTTGGTTCAGTGTGGACTACCGAGGGCTCAATGCTGTCACCAGGACTGATGCGCACCCAATCCCCAGAGCTGATGAGCTCATAAATCGTCTGGAAGCTGCCGGTGCCTCAGTATGTTTGATCTAACATCTGGGTACTGGCAGATTGTCTTCACTGATAGGGCAAGAGGGATGTCTGAGTTTTCAATGCCAGAGGGCACTACCAGTTCCATGTCATGCCCTTTGGGTTGAAGAGCGCCCGCCACATTCCAGAGACCGGTCAATCAGGTACTGTCAGTGCTGAAGGAATTCAGCACTGCCTACCTGGATGACATTGCTGTGTTCAGCTCCAGCTGGGAGGAACACTTGCAACACCTCTGTGAAATGTTAAAGGCTCTGCAGAAGGGAGGCCTCACTATCAAGGCCAGTAAGTGCCAGATAGGGCAGGGATCTGTGGTGGACTTAGGGCACCAGGTAGGGAGTGGCCTCAGTACATTTGATTTAATGTCTGGGTACTGGCAGCTTGCCTTGACCGATGGGGCCAAGGAGAGTTCTTCATTCTCAACACCAGAAGGGCACTCTCAGTTCCAGGTTGCTCAACCAGGTGTTGGCTGGACTGGAGGAATTCAGTGCCGCCTCCCTGGATGACATTGCAGTGTTCAATTCCAGCTGGGAAGATCACTTACTCCACCTCTGGGAGGTTTTGACAGCTCTGCAGAAGGTGGGCTTCACTATCAAGGTCAGCAAGTGCCAGATAGAGCAAGGGTCTGTGGTGTACTTAAGGCACCTGGTAGGAAGCGGACAGGTGGCGCCCCTACAACCTAAGATTGACACCATCCGGGCTTGGCAGAACCCCAAGACCCAGACAGAGGTGAGAGCCTTTTTAGGTCTCATAGGTTACTACAGAAGATTTGTCAAGGGCTATGGCACCATTTTTGCCCCTTTGACTGAGCTGACTTCCAGGAAGCAGCCAAGGAAAGTGATTTGGTCTGATGCCTGACAGACCGCATTTGATGCCATGAAGGCAGCCATGTGCACGGTGCCCGCACTCAATGCCCCCGACTTCTCCAAAGAATTTGTCGCGCAGACAGATGATTCAGAGCATGGTGTGGGAGCAGTGAACGAACAGGGCCTAGACTCACCTGTAGTCTTCCTTAGCAGGAGACTACTCCCCAGGGAACAGAGGTGGAGTGCAATTGAGCGAGAAGCTTTTGCAGTGGTCTGGGACCTGAAGAAGCTAAGGCCCTACTTGTTTGGGACTCACTTCCAAGTTCAGACAGACCACAGGCCCCTCAGATGCTTAATGCAGATGAGGGGTGAAAACCAAAAACAGTTGAGGTGGTCCATCTCCCTACTGGGAATAAACTTTACAGTGAAACACCGCCCTGGCACAGAACACGCCACCGTTGATGGTCTGTCTAGGTTCTTCTGCCTTAGTGAGGAGAACTCCCAGGCAGGTGGGTAGCTCTCCCTACATTCAGCTGGAGGGGACATGTGTTAGACATGGCATCTTTTGACATGTTTACCCTGTCTTTTTACCTTCTGACCTCCTGTTTTGATGGTATGCTGAACTTTGTTTTTGCTAGTTAAGGGGCATATTAGCAAGGGCCATATCGCCGCTTTAGCGACACTTTTTGCCGCTAAAGCGGAGATATTTCTATCGCCCTATCAGCAAGCTGTCGCTAACAGCAGTTAGCGACAGCTTTTAGGCGATAGCGACCGGTTTGGAGCCCGCTTTGCATGTCAGCGATATTTATCGCTAATGACATGCAAAGTGGGCGTACCCAAACTGTTAGCGCCTATTAGCAAGGCAGGCGAAACGATGAAAAAAATTGCGCTAAGAGCGATTATCGCGTAACCTAACGCCTGCTAAAAACATGACTTACCTGTTTATCCAATGCGCGGTGTATCTTCAGGTTATGTCCCCATTGCCGTTAATGCGTGAATATCGCTGGATTTCCAGTGATATTCACGCATTTCGCCGCTATCGCTGGATACTTTAGCACAATGGAGAAAAACGTTGCTAATAGCATGTTTTCCCCGCTAAAATATCCAGCGATAGGCAGCGATAAAAATGAACGCGCTAAGCGCATTTTGCGATAAATATCGCAACTTCTTGCTAATAGGCCCCTTAGTGTCTCTGAGCAATTTTTTCACTGCTATTTCGTGCTAAAGTGAAAGTGCTCCTACTGTAAATTGTATCATGATTGGTTTTCCTTGATTGATATATTTGATTTACAAGTAAGTCCTTAGTACAGTGCACTGTGTGTGCCCAGGGTCTGTAAATCAAATGCTACTAGTGGGCCTACAGCACTGGTTCTGCCACCCACACAAGTAGCCTTTCAAAGGTGTCTCAGACTGCAGTGTCTGCACACAGTTTTTACTGCCATGTGGACCTGGCAGGTACACCGACTTGCCGGGCCCTAACCTTCCATTTTCTTACATATAAGTCACCCCTAAGCAGGCCCAAGTAGCCCCATGGGCAAGGTTCAGTGTATGTGAAAGGTAGGACATCTGCTGGTGTGTTTTCCATGTCCTGATAGTTAAATACTATGCATTGCTATGTTTCGCTATTGAAAGGCTGTCTTTCCCATAGGTGATCATTGGAGCTGCTTTGTAACATTTTACAAGTGTAACTTTCAATTGGGAAAAGATTGAGAAATGGAGTTTAGGTTCTCTGAGCTCAGAATTTAATAACACATCTTTTAGAAAAGGTGGTTTTTAAATTGTGTATTTGAAAATGCCACTTTTAGAAAGGGAGTATTTACTTGTTTAATCATTCTGTGTGCCTCTGCCTGTTTGGGTATTCACGGTCTGCTTTTGGAGTGACAGGAGTTGGGGATGTGAATTCACACTAGACAGTCATAAGGGGGGTTGAGCTTTGTCCTGCCTTTCCTGGGTGACTCGTGACCAGGCTGACTAGGCCTTTCTGCATTTAGAGTGATGGAAGGAGTTTTCACTAGCACCTGAATAGGCTGTGTCTGCTCCGCACAATTCTGTCTCCACCCCCTATAGTGAAGCTGGACTAGAGAGGAGAGAACTGGTTACTTCTGAGCAAGAGGGATTGCTGCCTAAACCTTCAAAGGGAAAAGTAGTATAAATATTGGGGCCAGACCCCAGAACTTTATAACTTGTTTGGACTAAGGAACCTGCCAAGAAGAAGAGCTGGGGAATCTTTGAGGAGGAACTACCACTTTACTGTATTGGCTTGCGGTGGCTGCTTCAAGCTTTTGTCTTGTGCAGTGAAAGGACTGGACTGGACTTTCTGCCACTTATTTTTCCAAAGTTTCTCCAAGGGCTTGAAATAGACCTTGCTCCCGTTGAAAGTCTCAGGCACATCAAAGACTTAACCATTCTCTGGGTACCTGCAACTGGAACTGCATGTTTCTGCTGCCACAGAGGAAAAAGCAACCCAACGGCATCCACGATGCCTCTGCCAGCTCCATGATGTGTTGGCACCACAGAGAGCACCGTCCCCACCACAATGCTGGTCTCACCGACGACGCCACCCAACGCCACCACTAAGTTGCTGCTTTCACGTTATCTGAGGGCGCCGCACTTTGCACCGCCTCACTTCACATTGCCATCCTGGTATCCCCAACAATGCCACTCCACGCCAACATCGACTCCTCTGCCTGTACCGTGGCCTGGGGGCATGCTCGTAAGTTACTCAATGTATTGCCCCACACCGCAGCCATGGCCTACTGACACCGGCGCCATCGACTTCAAATCGTCCACTAACAACAGCTCTTCAGCAATGATGATTCTGATGCTGGCACCGTGACCTGCCAGCACCGCGACGAGCACCGTCCCACTTTACAGCACAGCCCTGGTCTCACCGACGCAGAAAGATGCCTTCACCGAGCCGCTGCCTGCAGTGTGACCTGAAGGCAACTAATGCCACACCACTCCACTTCACACCACAGCCCCAAAAGTTGCCAACGCCGGCACTTCTGATCTGCAACGTGTGAGACTTTAAAGGCTGGACGACTCCTTCACCGACCTCCGGGACCGGCGCCTTTTCGGAGCTCATCGCAAGGTCCATCATGCCCTGCATTTCCACGGTACTGTTTGTGGGTCTTCCATACTCCGTAGCTAGGCCTGAACTGTTGGATTTGTTTATTGACTATGCTGTGATAGCTCCAGATACAGCTAATGACTTCAAGGAACTGTATTTTAATTCTATTTCTGCAATATTCATATTTTGATTACTGTATGTTGATTTTTATTGTTTTGGTCTTGTTTTATACAGCTAAGTATTGGCTATGTTTCTAAAACTGGTGTGTTGTCCTTTTGCAGTGTTTTCACTTTATTACTGTGTGTTATGTGCAAATGCTTTACACATTGACTCTGAGATACGCCTGACTACTCGTGATAAGCTGCCAAGAGGCTGAGCAGAGGGTATTTTACAAGTGTAATCCCCTTTTCCTGACTAGAAGGAAGGGTCCCTTCGTGGACAAGGTGCATATCTCTGCCAACTAGAGACCCCAATTTCTAATAGCATACATAAAGTATTTTTTTTGCGTGAACCTCGTCGGAAGGCAGCGGAGCACTGTACATGGTCAAAGGCAAGCTCAAAGTTGGCTGGTAATAGGAGAAGAAGCTGAGTTGTGGGCCGTTATTGCATTGTGATGCAGCGTTCTTTAAAGAGGCATTGGTGGGTTCTGATGGATATGGGGATGTTGGTCCAGATCCTGGTGCACAGATGGAAAAGGCATGTTGTCTTGTTTTTTTACTTTTTACACTCCTTATTCTGCAGTCTGATTGTGTCCATGCTGCGGGTGTGCCAAGATGCCCTAGCGATGGTGAGCTTGTCTGGAAGATAAAATATATTCCTTATTACTGATGGATGACAGGTGTGCCAGAGTAGGAGAGAGATACTGATCATGGAGAACATGAGGTGATTAGTGTCTCAAGTTGTATTGACCGTCTAAGGTGTGCATTCAATTTATTATTCTAAACATGCATTCTATACATAAAATTATCCTTTTTAGATACCACCCTAAGTAGTAAGGGTATTACAGAGATGGATTCCATGCTCAATGTTGCTCCGGAACTAAGCTTCACATGACGGATGAGCCCCAATCAGGGTGAATCTAGTCTTGAGTTACTTGTGTCCCAGTTTGAGTAGGACCTGGCCTGGCAGTTCAGGCTGCACAGCTCCTTTTGGAACAGGGTCAAGACTCATTTACATTTGGCTGGGTTTAAACTGAGATGGCATTGTGAGCAAAAGAAGGATGGGTTGGAATACTACACTGAGCGATTTCCAACGGTTAGACTTATTGGAAGCATTCCTCCCATCACCTTTTATGTGCTTGATCTACACATAGCCCCTAGCTTGGGCAGCAACTCTCCCCTCTTTCAGAACTAACCTTGCATTTTATTATCACTTAGATATGTGCTAAGTGTCACTGAATAGGCGGCTTTAGAAAAGACGCTGGTTGAGCCTTCACATTTTTGGCATACCTCACTGTGGGTGGTTGAGTTTTCACACCCTGGGCATGTTGCACTTTAGCTTGAATTTGATACGTTGTCAGAATACATGAACGTGATCAGGCGGTTAAACTAGATATGCTACTATAATATTGCTACCTCAGAGCTAACTTTGCACATTACCTTTTCTCCATCTTTTTAGACTATGTGAAAGCAAAACCATAATTTTAACCAAATGGCAGTTTTAAAGTTTTTATAATACTGTATATTGTAATGTATTTTTCTTTCTACTTCATTATAATGAAGATTTTAACTAATCATAAAATAAAGCATTTTACTGTCCCCACCTCTAACAACCAACAGTCTGGCATAACACCAATCCTACATTCTGCACTGACCTCAGGAAATACAATGAACTCCCCGCGTGCTCCCCAAAACTGTTCCGCTCTACATTCCCAGTATAACCCTCATCCTTCTTCACTTCTGGACTGTCTACCACATACACATGGGAATTTATGACCCATCGTGTTCCACTGGCAGGTTGCTACCGTCAAACTTCAGAAGTCTACACTCCGTCCATCCTTAATGCCCAAAAAATGTATTACAGAAAATATTCCTGACTCATAGGTAGTCCCAGGTGGATTCACAGGCAGTTCTCACCTAGTATAGTCATAGCTCTAATGCTTTCACCTTTATGGTCTGTCTCACAACAGTGTCTCCTTTCTTCGCTCTAGCCGTCTCCCCCAATGCTATACCTATTTCTTCCTTGTTTTTTTTGTACCCACAAAAACACAACCCATATATGGCTGTCCCTACCGTCTAACCCTCATTAGCCACCGGCGACAGCTACTTATTCACCAAAAGCATTACAGAACACATCACATCAACTCTTCTTGACACCATTCGTGCCGTATAACTCCTCCTCTACTCTACACTGCACTTGACTAATTCCATCCACGCCTGTCAATAGCAATCTCCGGCCCATTATTCCAGAAAACGTCTTGTGAACTGTAACACCCTCTTCACCCCAGTACCCACATTGCCTCCATCAGTGCTGTGTCTCAGCACACCATCTTCTTTACCGGCAAGCATGAACCCCTGCTCTGGTGAATTGTAATAAATCCCCAACACCCAAGTGATTGAGCCCTACTGTAGTCACCTCGTCGCATCACTCTAGCAGTCCTAACACTTGGACCACATCATCTTCTCTTGTCCCATCGCGACTGTTATCTCAACTTTAGGTGAAGATGCTGCTGATTCCTGACAAAAAGTCTTAATTTCACAAAAACTGTATATAGCAACCACCTGAATGTGAAGTCCAGGTCAACCAAGACCTGCCAAAGCTGCCCCAGTTGTCAACTTCTACCTACCCAACCCTTTGTTTAGTCAAGCCACAAAATGTCTTCCATAATTCCTTCGGCAAACCTAACCCCACATTACTAACTCTCATTTCAACCCCAAAAAATTAAGGGCCATATTATCAAGGAACGGCGATGACATTATCGCCGCTTTAGCAGCAGGAAACTGCCGCTAAAGCGGCGATAATGGGCTTGATAATATGCCCTTGTGAATTCCCATAGAAGCCTAGGTTCTGGTGTGAACCTGGGCTTCTATGGGAATTCACAAGGGCATATTATCTAGTCCATTATCGCCGCTTTAGCTGCAGTTTCCTGCCGCTAAAGCGGTGATAATGTTATCGCCGTTCCTTGATAATATGGCCCAACTGCCTTCGTTTCACATTCAGTTCTCCCTGGAGCCAACAGTCCTCCAAAATCCGTGGCTACCTGTTCCCTGTATAGCATGCAGCATGCACATTCTCCAATTGCACCTGCCTCACCATCCAAAAGGAAGTCTCCAATGCAGTGCAGCATGTGTTCTTGCCATCAACTTAATTTATATCACTCACTCTAGAAATCAGCTGAAAGCTTTCACCACTGCACAGCCAACACACAACCTATCAACATCACGTTGTCATCCACAACAAGTCCATTTGTGTCCATCCATAGGAATGTCTTCAGGCTGTCGTGGCTAAAAAATTTAAATGCCAACCCCTTTTTAGTCAATCCCATTTCACCCACTACCACCACTTGGCACTTAGGACCATCGCAGTGGCCTTATTGATGCTGATTTATTGCACCAAAATGGTCTCTCTGGACACTGCCATCTTCAACCTGCTACCCATCCAGCCATGACGTGCTAAAGTCAGACAGAACTCTCTTAATGACCTTTTCCTGAGCAGCCTCCGGTAGTGAAATACAGGTCTGTTAGAGGCAATGCATGTAATGGACATGCCATCATGGGCATACTATTCTACCTGCCTGCGCCTCAGCCAACAGTTTCTCAAACTAAGGGCCTTCTTTATAAGCCCATTACGCCACCATTGTGTCACTTTTTGTGATGCTTCGGCGGCTTAAAATACGCGCCACACTGCACCATGTTTACAAAGTGATGCGTCTAGGCAGATGTGTCACTTTGTGAATACCTGCACTACATTATACCTGCAACAGGTATAATGTATACAGGGTGGGCGTTCTGGCGCAGAAAAGGCTCACAGAAGTGTTGCAGTAAAATTTCTGAGATTTCACTGCAACTCTTCTAGGACGCCACTGTGTCAAATCCTTACGCCTGCATCACAGCAAGCATAAGCCTGACATAGGCCCTTTCACATGGGGCTTGCCCCATGTGAAAGGACACATTGCTGGAGTTGCGTCTGTTTTCAGACACAGTCTAGCAATGCATAATTTTTTGTGCCTACAGATACGTCAGGAATACTGACATATCTGTAAATCCTTGCCACATGGATCGCCGTACAGTAAATACAGCGCATTCATAATGTCGCAAGGAGGGCGCACTGAAAAGTGTTGCATCGCTGTTTTCACGCGGCGATGCAACACTTTTCATAAATGACACCCTAAATCATTTCCAACACCAATTTTACCTTGTCTGTCAGTCCATCCCACATTGGCCAGTACCGGGCATCCTACATCCCTTTTTCCAAACCAACCTGCACTCCCCATTGCCCCTTTGTGAGGTCGTGTTTCCACTATGATGATGAAGCCTCCAGCCTAAGGGTGGCCCTTGACCATAGCACTTTAGAAGTTCGCTCTGGCTCACTAAATCCCTGCTGCTAGCTAAACCAAGGCACATGGCCCCATCCTAGCTGGGCCCGGCCGAGGCCTGCTTGTGGCTTCACCATTGCCATACATGGGTCATCAGGCCCATAGCCCGCACTATCTAGGACTAGGATTGTCTCACCTTCCTGAGAAAATGATCTCTCCCATTCGCTCTTCTTTTGTATTCTAAAATGCCAGTAACTGGTTCTACAAAACAATGGGGCATATTAACCCCTTCAGTGCCCATGACGAGATAGTCTCGTCATGGAGCGCGGTTGCGCTGTGCCCATGACGAGACTATCTCGTCATGAACCCCGCCCGCTAATGAAACGCCCGGCACAGGGCGTGGAAAGGGCGGGGCACTGAAGAGGTTAACAAGCCAGGCGATAAAATTATCGCCGCTTTAGCGGCACAAAACTGCCGCTAAAACGGCGATAATGGGCTTGATAATATGCTCTATGGAATTCCAATTGAAGCCCATGGTAGATGTCCTTCACATCTAACATGGTTTTCAATTGGAATTCCATAGAGCATATTATCAAGCCCATTATCGCCGTTTTAGCGGCAGTTTTCTGCCGCTAAAGCGGCGATAATTTTATTGCCTGGCTTGTTAATATGCCCCAATGTATGTTAAATCGTCGTTATTCTTTTTTAACAAGCAATTCAACCTGTGTATGCTCCTAGAATCCTTAAGTGCTATTTCATTACAGGCCTTGACATACACCTATCACCTTGACCATAAACTACTAGTTAGATGGCAACCCTGTCTGAGCCCCAACATGCTCATTCCAACGCAACTACTTATGACTGGTGTAATAATGGGAGGACCCTACTCCCCCCCCCCCCCCAACCCTGCTAGTACCACATGCCTCAGAATGTCTCTATTTTAATGCAGCGTAACTTGGAAAAGTAAACTGCTACCATTCTTCCATCAACTACTTGCTCATTCCTGCTGCCCAAATTGGGCATGCATGGGGAACCCCTGTGGGCCCCACCCTGCCGACTTATTTGCGCGTAGGTACTATGGGGGACCCAATTAAGCCTATTCCTCACTCATCACACTTCTTTGGCCCCCCTCGCTTACTCCATAAGAGCTGTGGATGGTGACATCTGTCCCCTTATCACTGCTCCAATGGATTGAAGAATCCTTCTAGCGCCTGTGTATTCTGGTGATGACTCTGCAGCCAAATGGCCTTCAATGTCATATGCTTCCATGTCTCCCTTTCTTCCCCCAATGCTTAATTTCAGCAGGTGTTTACTGGTGGGATCCACCTGCACTCATTTCTGGGGACTGGTACTTATTTTCACTCATCAGACTCTGACCCAGAGCAAGAGAGAGGAAAACACACAAGGAGGAAAGAAGGAGGAAGAGAACGTTTAAAACCTTGACAAAGAGAAGAAGCATGGATGAAAAACAACGTGTATGAGTAAGATAAAGGAGCAGGGAGTGTTTAGTGATGGATTAAAGAGAGAAGAGGTGAAATCCAGACTATGCAGCCAATACTCCTAAGCAGCCTTTATAGTCATCACACCAAAATCCAATAGGGGATTTTATATATTTACAAACTAAGCACTGGCTTACCCCCAATGTCTCTGTGCAGAGAGGGTGGTTTCTTCCTCTCCGCGTGAGACCGCTTTGTCCAAGTCACATTTTAACAAAGTACCCCTACCTGGTAACAGAATAAAAAAAAAAGATTCACTACATTGTACAAACAGGATTCTTGAACGTAACCATACATCGAAGAGAAACATTTATTGTTATTTCCAGTACATTTGCTGTGCTTTTGGCTACAATGAAACATTGAAGACTTTTTAGTTTTGTAGCTTTATTCAGTCAGGTCACGACATGACAAGAAAGCCTTGAGCCTCGGAACTGTTGAAACCGGCACCTATTTTTATGCAAGAACCAGAAAGCAATGAATATTTCATTTCCCTGAAACTAAGAAATGCAGGCACGTGGAAATTATGAGCTCACCACTCCCAGCTGCGTGTTCTGCCCACACAAAGATGAGAGTATTTGTACGTGGTGTATGCATTTAGGCATTTCGCGATATGTTAACATTATGCACATTTGTTTCGGGCAGGAGCAGAGCTGACTTTATTTTTACACTAGTAACAGAAGAGTGTAGCCAGTGCGCCCACACTTGTGCAACGAACTTCATTGCAATTGTGTAATGTTTACCTATTAATCTACTAAACTTTCAGCATTCCTTAGGGCGTTTAATCACTGCACCTCCCCAACGCCTTCTGAAGGAAGTCTTTCACGCTTTCATAACGTACTAAGGCTCCATTATCAGTCCAAATTATGAAGTATGTAGGAGTCTGGCATGAGTCCTTCTGTCTAGACTTTCTTATGCCCGATTAGTCACTGGTTCAGCACCAGAATAAACACATTACATTTTGAAAATGTAGAAAAAGCGTTTCCACAATGCTATTGTTGGTTTCAAACTGTTTTATAACTTCCATTATATTTCTCTTACATTAAAAAGACAAACTAGTGCATAATAATTAAATAATATCTGAATAAGAACACTTTATTAAAATCTGAATGTTTGATATATTGTGCAATGAAATGGTGGCAACAATTTTCCAATTTTCAATTTCTTTTTATTGTACATGATTAATAAAAACCTCTTGCAAATTCTTTATAAAAATTCTAAAATTTCATAGTCATGGAAGCAACAAGTAAAAGCTGAGAATTGAACAACAACAAAGTTATCCAAAGTTGAGAAGCTATCACTGTTACGAACAGTGTCCACAAGACACCAACAACAAACGCTAATGAATGATACAAAACAGTCTCATAAGGGGTGAGGAAAGAATCTCGGTAAACAAACAGCAAGGCTTAAGTGAGTGAAAGAAGGATTTGATTCAACAGACTTTTAATGTGGGCGCATTTTTACACGCGTTCACAAACTTCGATGCACTGATGAGATATGTGGTTGCAATTTGGTATTGTATGAGATATTCTATCCTCCTAGCTGAGGCATTTTATATATTGGTTAAATCTTAATTTTAAATGCTATGATGTAGAATGATTTTACCATTTTCTGTTATTGTATAACTTTTATGGCTGCCACAATGCTGCTGAATAAAGTTTTGAATTGACTTAAATAGACTAGGAATTCATCATCCAGCTCTATATAGATTGCCTTCAACATCCAACAAAGAGACTTCTTAGGCAGTCCCAACAGTGACAGACCTCTGCGATGCAACAGGGTTTAACATCCCCATCACTCCAACTACTCTGAAGAGGACAAAAAAGATCTAAGACAAGTACAACTGCAATATAAAGCCCTCATTCTGAGATCTAAGGCAGATTTCTTTGCTAACTCCATCACACAGGCTTCCAACGGGTCCAAAGCTCTCTTTAAGATCGTCCGAGACCTTTCTAACCCAGACTGCATGAATAACAGAGTCGCCCCCTCGCAAACTTTGTGTAGCGAAATCGCCTCCTTTTTTCAGGAGAAGATCTCTAACATTGTGAACAACTTGCAGGACAACATCCAGGACAGTCCTGAGGAAACAACTAGCCCGGCTGATGGAGATCAAAAACTGACTGCTGTCCTGGACAGTTTTCAACCTCTCTCTCATGAAGTTTTTGATAATTTGACTGAAAGTGTGTCGTCTGGTTCTCCCCTAGATCCTCTTCCCCATAAGATATGGAAGCTTTACGGCCGTAACACTTTCCCCTGGTTAAGGATGATCTGTAATCAATCCCTGATGGCTGGATCTGTTCCAGGCTGTTGGAAATTAGCAGTGGTAACCCCACTGATAAAAAAGCCGAACCTGGACCCTCTGGTGCCAGCTAACTTCAGGCCCATTTCTCTTTTGCCTTACCCAGTGAAAATACTGGAAAAGTCTGTAAGTAAGACTCTGTCAGTCAAATACTCTGTCTCTTTTTCTGGAGGAGAACTCTCTGCTAGATAGGGATCAGTTCGGTTTCCGCCCTGGCCACGGAACCGAAACAGCGTTAACCACCATGCTGGACCACCTTCGAATGCGTGCCGACAACGGGAATGCTATGATCCTGGTGCTTCTCGATATGTCGGCAGCATTCGATATGGTGAGCCACCCAGTCCTGTTAGAGAGGCTGAGGCAGATAGGTGTAAAGGGTAGAGCGGTGCAATGGTTTCAATCTTATCTAGAAGACAGACAGCAGGTTGTTACCTTGCCACCGTTCTCCTCTAGCAGGTCTCCAGTTGCGTACGGGGTGCCGCAGGGGTCCGCTATTAGTCCCATCCTTTTTAACATCTACCTACGGCCCCTGTTCCCGTTAATAAAATCTTTCGGAGTCAGCTTGGTGAACTACGCTGGCGATACACAATTGGCCTTCTCTTTAGAAAGGGAAGATGCAGTATCCATGGACTGCTTCCATCAGTGCATGAACCAAACCACGAATTGGCTCAGAAGGAACTCTCTCCAGTTTAATAGCGGTAAAACTGAGGTGGTCTTCTGCTCGCCATTTAGGATCCCCAAACACCTCCCTCCTGATTTCCGTCTTACACCGGAGGAAGGACCCCTCATACCAGTCAGGAAGGTTCGCAATCTCGGGGTGATCATCGATGACGACCTCCAGATGGTGTCCCAGGCTAGCAAGACTGCCAATGTCTGCTTTGCCCTGCTGCGGCTACTTCGGAGTATTCTACCTTTGCTCCCCAGGGAGTCGCGAGCTACAGTGGTACGCAGCACGGTATTAAGCAGACTTGACTACTGCAACTCCCTTAATCTGGGGGCTCCGCAGTATATCCTCCAAGGATTGCTGAGGATTCAGTCAGCCGCAGCCAAGCTAGTGCTCGATAGGCGACGCTGCTCCTCGTCTGCCAGAGCACTTAGGGACTTACACTGGCTCCCTGTGGGGGAAAGGGTCGTTTTTAAGTCCTTGTGCCTAACTTTTAGAGCAGTACATGGACTGGGCCCAGCCCCTCTACAGGATAAGTTCGCTCGCTACCTACCAAGCAGGCAACTTCGCTCTTCTACAGCTGGTCTTCTGGTGATTCCGAGATTTAAGCGTACTAGGGTAGGCGGAAGAGCCTTCAGCACAGTAGCATCCGGCTTGTGGAACAAGCTCCCTGCGAACCTGCGACAGTGTAATTCCTTACTTGAATTTCGCAAGGGACTTAAGACCTGGTTATATCCTAAAGCTTAATCTAGGCAGGTTTTTTCCTGACTCTCCCTTTGTAATCTTCTGATGCTGTCTATAAGTCAAAAGCGCCAGGATGCCCGTAGGGCGACAGATGCGCTATATAAGCTCCACATCAATCAATCAATCACTCGAGCTTCTTAGTGGTCCAACAAGGGCAAAAGGAAAAAAACCATCATGGCTACACCAGAGGAGAATCTGTTTCAATAGAAAAACCTACGCCTAAAAGACGATTAAATCATTCAGAAGGTCTAAAGAATCCCACAGGACAGCACTCCTACAAATAAAATCCTGCTAGAGACATTAGAAGTGCTCTAGTCCAGTGTTTCTGAAACTATGGTCCAGTGACCCCTGGAGGCCCGTGAAGCCTTCTCAGTGGTACCGTGATGCCATAGAAAATTAAATATAATTAATAAATAAAGTGTATATAAATGAAGAAGCAAAATGTACATCTGAACTTTTTAATTTTTTTTATAAATATGAAGGAATCTGAAACTGGAGGCGAAAAAGTAAGTTAGTATCCTCAGACTGATTCATGGGACCAAAGCAAGTGCATCAAAAAAGAATATAGTATGGACGATAAGTTGCATCAACTGAATTTAGAAAAGCTCCCACTGTCCTAAAAAATCATTTTTTATATATATTTGTTAATTCAATAAAATATGTAATCATTAGTGTATTTGTTTGATGAATGGTTCTGTGTGTATATTTTGTGTATTGTTTTGTCCTGCCAGTAGTGACTCAGTGATGGACCCTGGATTCCAATGATGAATAAGTGGGGGTTCCCAGGTACAAGTAATGATTAAGTGGGGTCCACAGAGGTCAATAGGTTAAGAACCAATGGTCTAGCCTGAACCACAAAATGAGTCCAGGGAATCGACCACAATGAACACCCAGAGGCTCCACCATCAACCTCAATATACCCAGCAGAAGGCATCAAACCAGATGGAAACAGAGAGCCTATAATACGAATGGAAATTTGACAAGCTCTTTAAGAGGATACAATTTTGATTTTACTCTTAAAACACAAGTAATGAGCAAAACAACTGACCAAACAAAGCAACCCCTCTAAAAAGGTGAAAGGACAACTAACTCGGCAGGTGAATATCACAACCAGACAAAGACACCAGGGAAGAACAAACACAGAGATCTAAACTGGCAACCATTGCCATGAGCACTGAAAGCACTTCTAAGCCAACAAACACAGACACCTAACCCAACAACCCAAGATACTCTCTACAGGTAATAACATTAAATAAATAAAAAATTGATTGCTATGGAAAACAGTGACCTGGCTCAAAGACCTGGATCAAAACAAAAAGCTAAAAGAACAAACAGGACCAAAGAATGGTAAAAGCAACAACAGAACCCCAGGGCACTAATCAATGAAACAAGGACAAGCAAGCCAACTGTAGGGTGCCCCACATTTCTCCTCATAAATCTATTCAATCTGAGAAGGCCCAGTAAGCCAAAAACAAAACCAAAAGCTCTGCTCTCAAAGGTACCATCCACATTAATCAGTCAGTCGATTTCCATAGCGCAACTAATCACTCAGGTGGGTATCCAGGCTCTTGCAGGGCCCGAGGGGCTTAGTCAAACAGACAGGTCTTGAGTGCTTTTTGGAATTCCAAAAGTGAGGCAGCGGTCTGTAGCTGCAGGGGGAGGTCATTCCATGTCTTCACCGCGAGGTAGGAGAAAGAGCATGCTCTGTTTCTGCTTTGGTGGATGCAGGGGGAGTGGGAGAGCGAAAGGTATATGGAGCATAGCTGTCTGTATGGTTGGTGGAAGCTCAGGTGGAGGTTGATGTAGTCTGGTCCTTGGTTGTGCAGTGCCTTGTACAGGTAGCTCAAAGCAAAACCAAAGGGGATGATGGACGGAGTGTTGAACATTGCAAGCACTCACCCCCAGTCAACTGATCTGGGTTTAATCCATCATCATTCTTTAGCTCACTCCGTCACCCCAGTTCAGACATGGCCATATGCAAATCAGTCTGACCCTTTGCCTCATGGGAACAGTCCAGCCCGAACTGCCAAGCCATGTCTTCCCTGGACCGGAAACAAACATCCTGGGACCGATTTCTGGCTAATCAGCCGTCATCAGCCAGGCTAGCTTGAATCCAGTGGCAAAGTGAGCAAGGGACCCACGTCTGGGCATACCCTGCCAACTTAGGGCGAACAAAGCAAAACCAAAGGGGATGATGGACGGAGTGTTGAACATTGCAAGCGCTCACCCCCAGTCAACTGATCTGGGTTTAATCCATCATCATTCTTTAGCTCACTCCACCACCCCAGTTCAGACATGGCCATATACAAATCAGTCTGACCTTGAGCCTCATGGGAACAGTCCAGCCCGAACTGCCAAGCCATGTCTTCCCTGGACCGGAAACAAGCATCCTGGGACCGGTTTCTGGCTAATCAGCCGTCATCAGCCAGGCTAGCTTGAATCCAGTGGCAAAGTGAGCAAGGGACCCTCGTCTGGGCATACCCTGCCAACTTAGGGCGGACAAAGCAAAACCAAAGGGGATGATGGACGGAGTGTTGAACATTGCAAGTACTCACCCCCAGTCAACTGATCTGGGTTTAATCCATTATCATTATTTAGCTCACTCCGCCATCCCAGTTCAGACATGGCCATATGCAAATCAGTCTGACCCTGTGCCTCATGGGAACAGTCCAGCCCGAACTGCCAAGCCATGTCTTCCTTGGACCGGAAACAAGCATCCTGGGACCGTTTTCTAGCTAATCAGTTTGAGCTGGAATTTTCCCATGAATGGCGACGCCATTATGGGGATTTAGCATGAAGGTTCTGTAACACAGAGACATAAACACAGATTTTATGTGCAGGGTGAGGTATCTATAGCCCAGGTGACACTAAGAAGATAGGGGAAAGAATTGGTTTGTTTTTGCTATAAATATGTTTTTTAGACAAAATAACTTTTTGCGTTATGTGTTTGATTTGGAGTCTGAGGGAGGCCTTTATTTAATTATTATTTATGGAGATGTATTGAGTCTGGGTCGTTTAGTAGCTTGTGGAAGGTCGACACAACCACTGAGAAGTTCGTCACCCCAAGCGTAGCTTAGAAATCAGTCTTCCATCTATATCTATAGCCCGGGAACGTATGACGCGATCACGCGCAAACACGTTTATACACGTCCCGGAAGTCCAAGCAGTACCTGCAGATTGAAGCGTGAGTAGGAAGTGCCGGACGATTGCGTAGCGACTTGGTAAAAACACAATGTAAGTTTGGATCTTTCGACCCACTGAGAATGTTGATTTAATTTGGAGAGAGTAGGCTGTGTGTATATAAATATATAGATTCGCTATCTACAGATAGTTTATTTGTTTCTTTAATTGTAGTGACCTGACGTTATGACGAATTACGCGAAGAATGCCAGGTTCCCCATAGATGAAGCAAGTGTATAGAGGTATTGAAGTAGTACAACATGATTAATGATACAATCCGTAAAGGGATATTGATAAGAGTTTAGTAATTGCTCATTATTGTAGGATTACGATATTGATGAATGGGGCTAAAGCAGATTCCTGGTTGCTCTGAAGATTGATTAATTTGGACTACATACAGGTACACTTCCGGTTTTAAAATTGAGATATGGCTTGATTAAGCTGGGTTAATTTGGCACACAGTCACATTACCGGTGTATATGTGCATGGGGTGTTGACGTATCTAAGCATTTTACACCCACACCTGAGTATTCTTCCTCCCGTCGCGTCCCGCCGGTGCGGTGTGGTTTCATTTGATTTTTTCAGTTCTGATTGATTTTTTTAGATATGTTAGTCACTATATATTTTTTAGTTAGAGTCACTGCATTTTTGAGACGTCTCCTTCCTTCCGAGCACTGCATGGGCAAATAAGGGATAGAGTGAAGAACGGTAGAACATATGATTTATATAAGTTTAACTATTGTTGTAGAGTGTACCCCTGTCCTGAGGAAGCCAATAAGAAAGTGAAGGCTGAAACGCGACCGCGTCGACATACAGACTAAGGAGGAGTCCGCCTATTGTTTCAATTAAAAACATTAGTTATTTGGCATAATAAATTAAGATAGAGGGATGATACCTCTGATGCCAAGAGGATTACCTCTGAATGTATCACTGAGATGGAGAAGTGTACATATTTAAGAAGTAGTTAGGGGAATGTATATGATGTACTTGTTGTATATATGATTATGTATATAAGGGTTGTCCTGTAATTTATCTTTGAATATTTGTGATGAATTTGTCTAGTTTTGTGTATAATTCATTTTGATGCTCACTGATGGATATTTGCACCTGATAAATAATTATTGAATTTGTAATAAGAAATAGTGTTTTGCCAAGGTAATTTATAAACTCTTGCGCAAAAATAAATGAGAGATTGATCCCTCTATACCAATTGTTTATATATTATAGTTATTTATGGAATGTTCCCATGAGGCACAGTGTCAAGACTGATTTGCATATGGCTGGGTTCAAACTTGAACGGCATGGTGAGCGAAAAAACAATGAATTTAGGCCCAGATCTCTGTACTGGGGTGAATGTATGACATTGTTCTGCATCCTGTCCATCAACTGTTGTTTTTGCATTTGTCACCCCGAGTGGGAAGGGTATGCCCCGACGTGGGTCCCGTGCTCTCCATGCCACTGGAATCAAGCTATCCTGGCTGAAGAGGGGTGAAACCCCGAAACAGGTCCTATGATGCTTGTTTCCAGTCTAGGGAGGACCTGGCTTGGCAGTTCGGGCTGGACTGTTCCCATGAGGCACAGGGTCAAGACTGATTTGCATATGGCTGGGCTCAAACTGGAACGGCATGGTGAGCAAAACAACAATGGATTTAGGCCCAGATCTCTGTACTGGGGTGAATGTATGACATTGTTCTGCATTCTGTCCATCAACTGTTGTTTTTCCCCTTGTACAGGTAGACCATCAGCTTGAATTGGCATCTCTTCTGTAAAGGGGCCAGTGGAGTATTCAAGATTGATGGGTGATGAGATTTTATCGAGGGAGATCAAAGATGAATCTGGCTGTGGCGCTCTGTATGGTTTGAAGTCTCTGTAGGATGCGTGTGGTGATCCCTGCATAGAAAGCATTGCCACAGTCCAATCCGATGGTGATTAGGGCATGTGTGACGGTGAATCTTGTGTCTTGGGGGAGCCATTTGAAGATTTTTCATAGCATGTGCAGTGTCAGGAAGCAGGCAGAGGAGAATGCGTTGATCTGGGACTTCATGGACAACTTGCTGTCCAGGATGATGCAAGGTTTCTGCCGTAGTTGGTCGATGTGGGTGATGTTCCTAGTTGCGAGGGACACCAGGAGTCATTCAAGGGAGTGGTGTTGTTGTCAATGATCAGTACTTCCTTTTTGTGCATGGTGAGCTTCAGACAGTTGTCCCTCATCCAGTTGGCGACGCTCTTCATGCACCTGTGTAGGTTAGTTCTGGTAGTAGTAGGGTCTTCAGAGAGGGATAGGATGACTTGGGTGTAACCTGCATAGGACATGGTGTTTAGTCCATGGGATCTGACGATGTTGGCCAAGGGGGTCATGTAGATGTTGAAGAGGGTGGGGCAGAGGAGAGAGCCTTGGGGAACACCACAGATGATCTCCTTGGGTTTGGAGGTGAACAGTGGTAGGCTGACCTTCTGTGTTCTTCGGTGATGAAGGAGATCATCCAGCTGAGTGCGTCCCCTTGCATTCCGATGTGGTGCAGCCTAGCGATCGGTGTGTGATGGGATATGGTGTTGAATGCCGCTGAGAGGTCGAGTAGGATCAGTGCTTCTGTCTTTCCCTAGGCTCGGAGAGTTTGGATATCATTGGTAGTTGCGATAAGGGTGCTCTCGTGCTGTGATTGCTTTGGAATCTAGATTGTGAGGTGTTAAGAAGATGGTTCTGCTCCAGTTGTTTCATGAGTTGTTTGTTGATGGCCTTCTCCATGGCCTTGGCCGGGAAGGGGAGCAGGGAGATGAGGCTGTAGCTTTTGAGTTCACTGGGGTTGGCGAACGGCTTCTTGAGTAGTGGTTTTACCTCGGGTCATGCTTCCAGTCTTCAGGGAAGGTAGCTGTGGTTAATGAGGTGTTGAAAAGGGTGGTAATTTTTTGGCTGATCCTGTGGCATCCGAGGTTGAAGATGTGGTGTGGACCAGCTGCAGGTAAGAGCGGTGGGGCTGGGTGAGGGGTGATTTAGACAGATGGTGATGAGGGAAAATTAAATATATAATTTTCCCTCTTTATCGTCTGTTAAACTCCCCCCACCCATCCCCACTGTCCCACCGCTGTTACCTGCACGAGCCACGGCTGGTGTGGACAAGGGTCTGAAAGAGAGCTCCTGAGTTAACAGAGTCCATGACAGTCTTGGTGGCAGCAGACAGGAGAGGGTGAAGATGCTGAGTCACAGCCGTTTGGGGCCCGACAGCGGGGTAAAAGCTGGGCCTGTGGCCACATCGCTTTTATGGAAGTAGTGGACCACTAAGGAGAGCAATTTAACAGTGAATACAATGCCAAGAATCTACATAGTCTGATTCAAAACTGGTATACCCCTCGCACATTTGGGATACTGAACAAAGAAAGCATCTTAAGTGCCAGTGATGCAAGGAACATCATCATCACTAATGTTCGTAAAAACAAATTCAACAGAAATTAGTGGTTTGCTAAACAAAAAGGTCTTCAAGTAGCTGAACTGTAAAATTAGCAAAGGAAAGTACTCAGGCAAAATATGAAACTGGTGAAAAGGACACAGATATCTCAGTGGACAGAAGAAACAGGCTGTATTTTGGTACTCACAAAATGGAGCTCATTGGTTAGTTTAATCAAAAAACCCAACTACTCACTTGTCCATTCTTTGAAATCAGTATCCCCAAAATAGATAAGTCATATCCAGGTGGAAATCAGACAAATGTCTCACAAATCAAAAAACCAAACACTGATAATCAAATTACCTACAGAACCTACAAGACCAAGCAAATCCCAGCCCATGGACAGGAAGCAGAGCAGCTCTCCCACCCTGCCACACACTAGGAGTTGTTTCTACAAACAATGACACTGAGCAACATTAGCAACAATTGACCTTCATGATCAACATCACCCACAGTGGCGGCTCCACCACGTGGGCGGCGGGGCGGCGCTTCACTGCTTTCTCGCAGTGCGAGAATAAGAAACATAAAATGCTATAAATACCATTTTACGTTTCTGCTTCTCGCACTGCAAGAAAGCAGAAGAAGGGTATGCCTGATTGACTGGTTGGGGGCGGGCGGGTGGGTGGTTTAGGGAGGAGTGGCTAGCCCACTGTTATGGACGCTGACTGTTTGGTCGGCCCCAGGACCGACCAAACCAGTCATAGCACTCTCTGTTTTCTTCATGTACGCTGTTGCGCAGCCTGCATGAAAAAAAAAACAGCCTCCCCTAAGACGCTTGTAAGGATGGCGCCCTAGCCAATCACAACGCTGCCATTGCAGCGTTGTGATTGGCTTAGGGGAAAAGAGGGAGGCTGCCTGTGACTGCTTCCTGTTTTCAGAGAGCAGGAGACGCATCGCAGGAGTACGGCACGGGAGGCAAGGTAAGTTTTTCTTAATTTAAAAAATATGTATATATTTCCCCCCCTCCCTGCGCGACCCCTCCCGGCATGCCGGCTGTGACAGTCCCGGGGGCCATGCTGGTCCCCGCTCGGATCAGTGCAGCGCTAATTTCACATATAATGGGAGCCGGCCGCGTCTGAGATGCGTTTCACTCCTGCTGTGTGGTCAGGGATGATTCACGTGTTCCAGAGATGGTTCTGCTCTGATTGGGAAACTATGGATTATCTGAAGCAGTTACTCATGCTCCCTCCGTCGGGCCCTTATGCATGCACGGGCGTTGTGGCGAATTCCCTTCCCCCAGCTGTGTAAGTATCTTCAGTGCTGTGGGTCTGATGCTCCCCTGCCTCAGAGGGTCCATCACCCCGACCGGCACCACAGCTCAGATACCCTGGGCTCCAGCTCCCATTGAAACCCGTAGTGAGGCTGTGCCACAGCGCCTCTTTTAGTGAGCAAAGAGTGAGGGGTAGCATTTGCACGTTTCTTCACTGGATAGCAATTACCTACATACATTCTTAAAACCATGGCCTCACGAGGGCACACCAACTAGCCACTCTTTGTTCTGTTTTTAAAAAGATAACAATGCATTTATTTTTTAATTTAACGAGGACTCAGAGAGAGACGTCATTAACTCTAAAGGCATCTGCAAACGAAGAAACACATACTTCTCAGAAATCCCAACAAATTCAAAGACTTGGAGCATCTTCAGCCAACGAAGGACATCAGCTAGAAAATAAGGCCAATAACGGCAATGAGGGTATCTGTCAGGCATCATGTTGTCTGTTATCATGTACTACATTCACCGCAATGCATGTGGGGCAAATGTGCTGTGATCTGCCATCCCCATTCCATATGACATGGTAAGCAGTTTCCCTTCTGAAAAGGTCAAATCGACTGAAAATAAAATCCACTCACATTATATCAAACACTATCAAACACATCTGTGACATCGAAAGAGAAATGCTAGAATTTTTATTGGCATAGACTTTTCAAACTCACCTAGAGCAAAATCACTTATTCTGAGACTTACATGTGTTTAAATATCACAATGCAAAGCAACCATTAATTTGGCTAATTAAGAGATGGCCAAAGTGTTGCAAAGTTTTAATCACATATCCTTTGTCACTTGTGTATTCTGACATTTAATTTTCACCTTTCTATTCTGTGTAGATGAGGTCAGTTGAAAAGGTTTGTTAGTTAGTGTAAATCGCCACTAAATTGCTTTTACAAAACAACCACATTCTTTTCGTTCTAGCTTGTATATGTATCTTGCAAACTACAAGAAATATTGAGAGAGCACATATGTAGAGAACCAATGTATTGTAAAACTATTTTTATTATGCATTTCACAGTCGCAGTTATGTTGTAAAATGTATATATTTGTATTTACAGATTTCTAACTTGTAATTTATTGTATTATTTTTTCGGCTATATAATTTAGTCTAGCCGTGTGACTAAAAATCATAAATTAATCTTGCTTTCTCATTAACAGTTGCAATTTATATTTCGGTATCAAAATGAAATATTCCTAGTGTGAAAAATAATTTTGTTGTTTAAAATAATAAAATCAGGCATCCAGTCTTGAAGATCCTTCCAAATACTATCTGAATTTAAGCACTAAAGAAGAAAACGATGTCACATATTAATTATAATATAACCACATTTATTATAATAAACATCATCATTATTCAAAATTCACCAATAACAGTTACATTATTGTGTTCTATCAGCATTTATATAGAGCTTTCTCTCCCTGTTAAGGTGTTGAAGTGATTTGCGACAGCTAGCACTCTACTCCTTGGGAGCCACTTGTCAAGAAGACGGAGTTAAAATGTATGATGTCTGTAGGACTTGGACTTTTTGGCTAAAGTTCCCTAAACCTTTTGCTTTCCCCCTAGACCGCTTTCCTGACATGGAATAGCCAATTTGGATGCTGTGGGTACCTTGGCACTGCTGATCAGTGACAAAGTACCAGAGTTCCCTGTTTAAAATGTAATGGTGATTGGTTGGCCATGATTGGTATGTCTGCCTTACTCGTAAAAGTCCCTGGTGATGTGCACTGTGTGTGCAAGGGCTAGTAATGCAAAGGCGCGCAGAGAAGGGAACTCAGGCCTTCAGTGTGGGGCTTGCGTGCAGAATGCTAAGTTAGCATGTTTTCCTGACAAGTGCAACTACTTGTCAGGCCTGACTTTCTCTTTTACATACACATTGGGCACCTCTGTGGTAGGTCCCAGGTAACCCCTGGGCAGGGTGCACTGTAGGTAAAAGGCAGAACATGTATTGAGGTGTGTGCTATGTTCTGACAGTGAAAAACTCTCCATTTCGTTTTTCACTGCTGAAAGGCCATTCTGCCCATGGGATAGAATGGGGGAGTCTGGGTGTTGTGTTTGTTAGCCTAGTTTCCTGTCAGTTTATAATGGAGAGGTGAAGTTTAGTATGTATGAACTCACAGTGTCATAACACATCTTTCTGTGAAGGTGGTTTTGTCACTATGTGTCCATAAACCACTCTTTTAGAAAGTGGCTGAGTTTTGTGCTCTGAGCATTTCTGTGTGCCTCTGAAATGTGGATTATCTGTCTGGAACTGACAGGTGAGAGGAGCGAGGAGCTGGGAGAGGTCTTGACCCAGGGAGGGGTTTAGATGGCACCAGGCTGCCCTGCATCTGGAGAGTAGGGGGAGGAGAAGCCCGGGAGGTGAAAAGGCCTGGGCTGGTGCTATGAACCAATTGACCCATCTCCTGCTGAGTGATTAAGGATCCAGACCCCCAGTATCAAAGGGAGAGAGGTGACACTGGGAGGGAGACACCCAGAACTGATTTAGGGAGGGGTCAGGTACCCCTGAGCACATACGAATTTCAAAGACATTAAGGGGTATAACTAGGAGAGTTGAAACCCCTGAAAGGGGGAATAAAACAGATATGGATTGAGACTGTAAAGGCTTGGACCCATTCTGTGACCAAGAGGAACCTCTGCTAAAGAAGGAGCAACTGAAAAGACTGCTGTGGACAGACCAATTCTTGCTTCGTGATCTGGGGCTGGTCTGCAGTTTGCTGTTCTAACTAAGAGACAGGCTGTTGGGACTGTGCTTGGAGGCGCTGGGTCCCCCATGCTTGAAGAAGACTGTGCTTTGTGCTGTGTCTTTTAACCCCCAAGTGCCCGAGGTGAGCTGGCTACCTGTTTGGAACTACAGAATCATAAAAGTTTCCAGAGAAGTCCCAAGCAACGTGGTGTGCGCATGCTTTTGCAGCTTGAGACCCTCAGAAGTTGTGTCATGTGATCGTGGGCACGCAGGAGTAAGCTAAATCTCGGACGCTCTGAGGGCATGTTGAAGTGCAGGCCAAGGTGTTGGTGAGGAGCACCTGGTCGTGGTGTGCACGGAGAGACAAGGCGAGGCTCGGACGGCAGTGTGCGTGTCGTGGTACAGCCCGGGTGTTGGTGAAGAACGCCCAGGCCTTGTGTGCACCAAAAGAAGAAGTGAGTCTCGGACGTGCAGGGTGCATGTCGTGGTGCAGCTCGGGTGTTGGTGAAGGGCACCTGGGCCTCGTAGGCACCAAAAGAAGAAGTGAGTCTCGGACGCGCAGGGTGCGTGTCATGGTGCAGCCAGGGCATTGGAGAGGAGCGCCTGGACATCATGTGCACCAAAAGAAGAGGTGAGACTCGGATGCACGGAGTGCGTGTCTTGGTGCAGCCAGGGCGTTGGCGAAGAGCGCCTGGACATCGTGTGCACCGGGAGAAGAGGAGGGACTCGAACGCACAGGGTGTGTGTTGAGGTGCAAGCGGAGCGTTGGTGAAGAGCGCCGGATCGTCATGAGCACCAGAGGAGAGGCGAGTCTCGGACGCACGGTGTGCGTGTCGAAGTGCAGCCTGAGGCGATGGTGAGGAGTGCCTGAGTAGGGGGTGCACCAAGTTTTAACCCAGATCTCTATACTGGGGGTGAATGTATGATTTATTCAGCATTCCGCCCATCATTTGTTTGCTTAGCACTTTTCACCCTAAGTGGGATGGGTATACCCTGACGTGGGTCCTTTCTCACTGTGCCACTGGATTCAAGCTAGCCTGGCTGATGAAGGGTAATACCCATAAACCGATACCAGGATGCTAGTTTCCGGTCCAGGGAGGACCTGGCTTGGCAGTTCAGTCTGGACGGTTTCCATGAGGCACAGGGTCAAGACTGATTTGCATATGTCTGGGTCTAAACTGGGGTGGCATGGTGAGCAAAAGAATGATGGATTTAACCCAGATCTCTTGACTGGGGGTGAAGGTATGATTTATTCAGCACTCCGTCCATCATTTGTTGGCGTAGCACTTTTCACCCTAAGTGGGATGGGTATTCCCAGACGTGGGTCCCTTGCTCACTGTGTCACTGGATTCAAGCTAGCCTGGCTGATCAAGGGCAATATCTAGAACCCGGTTCCCAGGATGCTAGTTTCTGGTCCAGGGAGGACCTGGCTTGCAGTTCGGTCTGGACTGTTCCCATGAGGCACAGGGTCAAGACTGATTTGCATATGGCTGGGTCTAAACTGGGGTGCCATGGTGAGCAAAAGAACAATGGATTTAACCCAGATCTCTTGACTGGGGGTGAATGTATGATTTATTCAGAATTCCGTCCATCATTCCTTTGCGTAGCACTTTTCACCCTAAGTGGGATGGGTATGCCCAGACGTGGGTCCTTTGCTCACTGTGCCACTGGATTCAAGCTAGCCTGGCTGATGAAGGGTAATACCCAGAAACCGGTCCCAGGATGCTAGTTTCCGGTCCAGGGAGGACCTGGCTTGGCAGTCGGTCTGGACTGTTCCCATGAGGCACAGGGTCAAGACTGATTTGCATATGGCTGGGTCTAACCTGGGGTGGCGTGGTGAGCAAAAGAACAATGGATTTAACCCAGATCTCTTAACTAGGGGTGAGTGTATGATTCATTCAGCATTCCATCATCATTTATTTGCGTAGCACTTTACTTTAGTCCCTGGCAGCATTTTACTGCTATTGGCTAGGTTCGCGCTACAGAAAAATCATACACATACATACATAAAGGTTACACCAGTCATTCAGCCTATGTTCTCAGACTGTGGCATCGACTGTCATTTAAACATTAGCTTTACACATATCATGCACAATGCTAACATTTTGTCCCCAAACCTCAATTGTACAGTTTATAGCAAATATGCACACTTTTGCTATTAACCCCTTGGATACGTCGGACACGCGGGAGCAGTCCGACGCATCAGTGCTCATGTGCGTCAGACGGCTCCCACGCGTCCCACGCATTGGCTCAGGGAATCTCTCTGGTGCGGGCACCAAAGGAACTCCCTTTACCCCCCAAGAGCCGCGGGAGCTGGGGAAAAGCTTCCCCAGCTCTCGAGGCCCCCCCCCCCTCCCGGTTTCCCTGAAATGACGATCTGCGCGCACATCGCGCTGACGTCAATTCAGTGAAACCGAAACTGAAATGAGCCAAGAGTTTCAGTTTTGCTTTCTACATGCTCAGGGGGCTATCTCTGCCCCCTGAGCACGTAGAAAGTCAGGAGAGGTATCGTTGGAAAAGACAGAATCTCCCCTTTCGAATGGTACCTGTACCTAGTGGATCCCTGCTTGGGGATCGCCCCAGGAGGGCGATCCCCAAGTAGGGATCTACCCACTAGGCACCAGGGAGGGGGGAGCGGCCCCATGGGCAAGGGCCTTTGCTCCCCCCATATTTATTGGGGCAAATTTATTCTTTCTGCCCCCCGGGGGACAGATGGGACAGTAGCCCCCAATATGGCCCCCCTGGGGGGGGCAGAAAGCCCACTAGATACCAGAGATTTTTTTTTACATTATAATTAGGGGTAGGGGCTGCCCAATATGGGCATGTCAATGCCCCCACCCAAAAAATAATGCTAGAGTCTTTCTATCCCCCCAGGAGGCAGATGGGGAAATAGCACCTTATCTGCACCTCTGGGGGGGGAAGAAAGCCCACTAGCTACCAGGGATTTTTTTTTAAATATCGGGGTGGGGGCTGCCAAGAATGGACATGTCAATGCCCCCACCCACCCCAAACAAGATGTCAAAGTCTTTCTGCCCCTCCCAGGAGGCTTATGGAGGCAGTAACCCCTGGGGGCAGAAAGCCCACTATGTGCCTGCGGTTATGCTGGTTTTTTATACACAGGGGTGGAGGCTGACCAGAATGGGCCTCCCAATGCCCCTGACCCCCCAAAAGAATAGCCACCGTCTTTCTGCCCACCTCAGGGGCATATCAGGGCAATAGCCCTTAATTTTCCCCTCCCCAGGGCGGCAGAAAGCCCACTAGGCACTGACTTTTTTTCAGAATGTGCCTACCTGTAGATTTAGTGTCCTAGCGCAGCCAGCACCTAGGGAAACATAGCAAACCTATATATTTTTTTAAACTAGACACTGAGGGGAAACCAGGATGGGGTAACTTGTGTGGCTCTCACTAGGTTCTGTTACCCAGAATCTCTTGCAAACCTCAAACTTAGTTAAAAAAAACCACATTTTTCTCACGTTTCTGTGATGGAAAGTTCTGGGATCTGCATGGATCCACAAACTTCCACCCACCACGCATTCCCCAAAGTCTCCTGAGAAAAATGGTACCTCACTTGTGTGGGTAGGCCTAGTGCCCGCAACAGGAAACGACCCAAAACGCAACATGGACACATTTTTACAGAGAAAGCTGACCCTTTTTTTTGCAAAGTGCCTAGCTGTAGATTTTGAACCCTAGCTCTGCCGGCACCTAGGGAAACCTAGCAAACCTATACATTTTTTAAAACTAGACACCCAGCTGAAGCCAGGATGGGGTGACTTGTCTTGCTCTCACCAGGTTCTGTTACCCAGAATCCCTTGCAAACCTCAAACTTTGTCAAAAAACCCACATTTTCCTCACATTTCTGTGGTGGAAAGTTCTGGAATCTGTGTGGATCTACAAAATTCAACCCACCCCGCAATCCCCAAAGGGGATCTGTGTGGATCCGCAAAATTCCACCCACCCCGCAATCCCCAAAGTCTTCAGAGAAAAATTGTACCTCACTTATGTGGGTAGGTCTAGTGCCCATGACAGGAAATGGTCCAAAAAGCAACGTGGACACACCACATTTTCACAGTGAAAATTGACCCTTTTTTGCAAAGGGCCTAGCTGTAGATTTTGAACCCTAGCTCTGCCGGCACCTAGGGAACCTAGCAAACCTATACATTTTTTTAAACTAGACACCCAGGGTAATCCAGGATGGGGTGACTTGACTGGCTCCCACCAGGTTATGTTATCCAGAACCCCTTGCAAACCTCAAAATTTGTAAAAACAAAAAAACACATTTTCATCACATCTTTGTGGTTGAAAGTTCGGGAATCTCTGTGGATACACAAAATTCCACCCACCCCGCATTTCCCAAAGTCTTCTGAGAAAAATGGTACCTCACTTGTGTGGATGGGTCAAGTACAAGGTCAACCTGGTTTTGCCAGGGGGGTCCCAAGGGTTTTGGCCCCGGGCTTGGCAGCCATCAAGGGAAACCTACCAAACCCACACATTTCTGAAAACTAGACACCCGCAAGAGTCCAGCAAGGTATGGCTTGCGTGGGTCGTCCAACATTTCCCTACCCAGAACCCCCTGCAAACCTCAAATTTGGCTGAAAAAAATCTATTTTGTTCTCAAATTTCTCTGTGGGAAAGTGCTGGAATCTACGTGGATCCACAAATTTCCTACCACCCGGCGTTCCCCCAGGTCTACCGATAAAAATGGTACCTCACATGTGTGGGTAGGCAAGTACCCGCGAGAGGCAAGGGCTCAAACCCTATTGAGGCAACATCAAAATTACAGCTAGGGAAAACTAGACACCCGAGGGAGTCCAACAAGGTATGGCTTGAGTGGGTCCCCCAACATTTCCCTACCCAGAATCCCCTGCAAATCTCAAATTTAGTTGAAAAAATAAAAAATGTTCTCACATTTCTGTGTGAGAAAGTTGTAGGATCACTGGGCTGACACAAATTTCCTACCACCCAGCGTTCCCCAGGTCTCCCAATAAAAATAGTACCTCACATGTGTGGGTAGGCATAGTGGCTGCAATAGGAAATGGCCCAAGTCGTACTGTGGAAACTTCAAAATTACCTATAACAAAACTACCTGGTTTGGGGGGGCACCTGGTTTTTTGGCCCCGGGCTCGCCACCATCTAGGGAAACCTACCAAACTCACACATTTCTGAAAACTAGACTCCCTGGGGAGTCCAATGAGGTATGGCTTGCGTGGATCTCCCTAAGTTTCCCTACCCAGAATCCCCTGCAAACCTCAAATTTAGCTGTAAAAAACCCATTTTCCACATATTTTTGGGTGGAATCACTGTGACGGGACAAATGTACTACCCCACAGCATTCTCCTTAGTGTCCCGAGTAAAATGATACCTCACTTCTGTGGGTGTCCAATGCAGAATTGGCTAAAACGTATTTTTTTTTAAATGTAGCGCTTAGAATTCTCGGTGCTATACCCTAAATCCCTATGTTTTGGGCTCTTTCCAGTCACAGGCCCCTGCCCCATCCACATAAGTGAGGTATCATTTTACTCGGGAGACTGAGAGGAACGCTGTGGGGTAGGACATTTGTGCCGGCACTGTGATTCCACCCAAAAATATGCGGAAAATGTGTTTTTTTCAGCTAAATTTGAGGTTTGCTGGGCATTCTGGGTAGGAAAACTTTGGGGGATCCACGCAAGCCATACCTCACAAGACTCCACCGGGTGTCTTGTTTTCAGAAATGTGTGGGTTTCGTACTTTCCCAAGATGGCCGCCGACCCCGGGGCCAAAGACCCAGGTGACCCCCCTTGCAAAACCAGGTTGTTTTGTTACAGGTCATTTTGATGTCTCAATACGTTTTGGGCCCAGAAAGTTTTGACTTTGTATAGGGATTAGTAACAGAGGCACTAGCATACAGTCACACATTTCAAACCAATCTATTTCCGGTTCCGATTGAGCGCCGGTTGAGCGAGAGCGGAGAGCGGAGAGCAGCGTTGAGAGGAGAGTAGAGAGCAGAGGTGAGGAGCGGCGGCTTCAGCCAGATTCCAGATTCCAGCCTTGGTTTTCCGGGTTTGCTGTTGCTGTTGAACGCCTGATTCCCGGTGATTCCCGCTCCAGCTTCGGTTGATTCCCGCTCCCACCTGGTGGCTCAGCATCGGTCTCACATCAGTCTCACGCCGTGGGGGGTTTCTGATCACCGGAACTCCTGCGGCTGCGGCTGCGGGTGAAGGTTGTTGCCGGCGCCACGGGAGGCTTGGACTGCTGCATCGGATCTGCGGTGTTGCAGTTTTGCAGTTCTGCTCCTGATTACTCCCGCCTGTAAACCTGTAAAACCCACAAGGGACTTTAAATACCGGACCTTGGGACAAAAGGAAAAACTGTGAATGCAGACTGAATACAATCACTGAAAGCACATCAATTAAATCTGTACAAGTAAGAGGGCGCTCACTGAATGTACATCACTGAAACGAGTCACACCTGAGCTTTGAGCAGTGAGGACGCTGTAGCTGTAGTTGAGGTTTCTGCAGCTCTCGTACGCACCCGAGGAGATCCAGGGAGACCCGGTAGCAGATTGCCGATAGCCTGTGCATCGGCGTTACCCCCCCCCCAGGGCAGTAGCGGCCCGGTAATCTTGAGACCAGGCGCGACTTACAAGGCGGTCTTTAGGAGGGGGTGCGTGGGTTGGAGCCAGCAGCATATAACAAGGGGTCCCGGGGCAGGGGCCCAGCAAGATTTAGCGCGGGCTGAGCCGCCTGTGGGGGGCCAGTGGCATCATCAGAGTTGACTTTGGCAAATAAAGTTGACACCCCCACAAGCTAATTATTAATCGACACCGCAAAAGAGCAAAAGAGCAAAAACGCAAAGAGGAGAGTGGATTCAGCAGCAAGCAGTGGAATTAAACCAGCCAGGTGCATTGTGGTAAGGAGAGTTAAGGGCACATCGCAACCTTTTGCAATCTTTGGGGCGCGCATACTTGTACTGTACGACTGTACGACCGCACGACTGGCGAGACTGGTGAGACTGGCTGCATCTCTTCTCTCTCTCCCCCCCCCTTTTGCCCCCGACAAGCCACAGTATTAGACACATCCGACTCCGTCAAGAACAGTTTCTAAACAATAAGATCAGATCCTTAGATAGGGCCAAAAGGAGGGTGAGATTTAGACAGGGGAAATGAGATCGGGGAAAATACGCAAACCTGCGGAAAGCAACAACAACAAAAAAAAAAAACGAGAAAGCTAACCGCGGAAGCCAAAAGATCACTGGAAACGGGGCCAGAACTAAAAACCAGGGAAAGGTTGGTATCGGTACCAACCCCCGAGCCAAGATTAGACTCTAGACGGAAACCCGGACTCCTAAATTTTTTTTATCTTAAAGACCCAATGGCAACGATCTATGCACCAATTGCGGAGGCTTCTAAGCTACCAAGTCCCCTCGCGCCATTAAACATGCAAAGTACCAAATTAGAGTTTCCAACCACTTCATCAGAGTGGACTTTGGCAAATAAAGTTGACACCCCCACAAGCTAATTATTAATCGACACCGCAAAAGAGCAAAAGAGCAAAAACGCAAAGAGGAGAGTGGATTCAGCAGCAAGCAGTGGAATTAAACCAGCCAGGTGCATTGTGGTAAGGAGAGTTAAGGGCACATCGCAACCTTTTGCAATCTTTGGGGCGCGCATACTTGTACTGTACGACTGTACGACCGCACGACTGGTGAGACTGGTGAGACTGGCTGCATCTCTTCTCTCTCTCCCCCCCCCTTTTGCCCCCGACAAGCCGCAGTATTAGACACATCCGACTCCGTCAAGAACAGTTTCTAAACAATAAGATCAGATCCTTAGATAGGGCCAAAAGGAGGGTGAGATTTAGACAGGGGAAATGAGATCGGGGAAAATACGCAAACCTGCGGAAAGCAACAACAACAAAAAAAAAAAACGAGAAAGCTAACCGCGGAAGCCAAAAGATCACTGGAAACGGGGCCAGAATTAAAACCAGGGAAAGGTTGGTATCGGTACCAACCCCCGAGCCAAGATTAGACTCTAGACGGAAACCCGGACTCCTAAATTTTTTTTATCTTAAAGACCCAATGGCAACGATCTATGCACCAATTGCGGAGGCTTCTAAGCTACCAAGTCCCCTCGCGCCATTAAACATGCAAAGTACCAAATTAGAGTTTCCAACCACTTCATCAGAGTGGACTTTGGCAAATAAAGTTGACACCCCCACAAGCTAATTATTAATCGACACCGCAAAAGAGCAAAAGAGCAAAAACGCAAAGAGGAGAGTGGATTCAGCAGCAAGCAGTGGAATTAAACCAGCCAGGTGCATTGTGGTAAGGAGAGTTAAGGGCACATCGCAACCTTTTGCAATCTTTGGGGCGCGCATACTTGTACTGTACGACTGTACGACCGCACGACTGGCGAGACTGGTGAGACTGGCTGCATCTCTTCTCTCTCTCCCCCCCCCTTTTGCCCCCGACAAGCCGCAGTATTAGACACATCCGACTCCGTCAAGAACAGTTTCTAAACAATAAGATCAGATCCTTAGATAGGGCCAAAAGGAGGGTGAGATTTAGACAGGGGAAATGAGATCGGGGAAAATACGCAAACCTGCGGAAAGCAACAACAAAAAAAAAAAAAAACGAGAAAGCTAACCGCGGAAGCCAAAAGATCACTGGAAACGGGGCCAGAACTAAAAACCAGGGAAAGGTTGGTATCGGTACCAACCCCCGAGCCAAGATTAGACTCTAGACGGAAACCCGGACTCCTAAATTTTTTTTATCTTAAAGACCCAATGGCAACGATCTATGCACCAATTGCGGAGGCTTCTAAGCTACCAAGTCCCCTCGCGCCATTAAACATGCAAAGTACCAAATTAGAGTTTCCAACCACTTCATCAGAGTGGACTTTGGCAAATAAAGTTGACACCCCCACAAGCTAATTATTAATCGACACCGCAAAAGAGCAAAAGAGCAAAAACGCAAAGAGGAGAGTGGATTCAGCAGCAAGCAGTGGAATTAAACCAGCCAGGTGCATTGTGGTAAGGAGAGTTAAGGGCACATCGCAACCTTTTGCAATCTTTGGGGCGCGCATACTTGTACTGTACGACTGTACGACCGCACGACTGGCGAGACTGGTGAGACTGGCTGCATCTCTTCTCTCTCTCCCCCTCCCTTTTGCCCCCGACAAGCCACAGTATTAGACACATCCGATTCCGTCAAGAACAGTTTCTAAACAATAAGATCAGATCCTTAGATAGGGCCAAAAGGAGGGTGAGATTTAGACAGGGGAAATGAGATCGGGGAAAATACGCAAATCTGCGGAAAGCAACAAAAAAAAAAAAAAAACGAGAAAGCTAACCGCGGAAGCCAAAAGATCACTGGAAACGGGGCCAGAACTAAAAACCAGGGAAAGGTTGGTATCGGTACCAACCCCCGAGCCAAGATTAGACTCTAGACGGAAACCCGGACTCCTAAATTTTTTTTATCTTAAAGACCCAATGGCAACGATCTATGCACCAATTGCGGAGGCTTCTAAGCTACCAAGTCCCCTCGCGCCATTAAACATGCCAAGTACCAAATTAGAGTTTACAACCACTTCAACGTGCTCGGGTCCCTCCCTTCAAGGCAAACATGCGATAGTAACCGCACAAGTACATTGTCCTTACACCTTAGCAGCCACAAATGAAATCAAGGGAGGCAGCGCTGTAAAGGACACTACAGATAACTGCCTTGCAAATGATCTTAGGTTGACACCGAGGAAAAGTGAAATAACAGCTGAGACCAGCGATGTTGGGGACCATGTTAGAGGAAGCGAGGGTGTTTACGAGGGAAACTCAGGCCATAAAAATCAACCCATCTTATCAGGGCAAGAAGGGGACTCATGGTTAAATCCCCTTTTTCTATCAAATGACTCCCGATTAGAGGAACTCACCGAGAGAATTACAAAGTACATCGACACACAAGGGAGAGTCTCACGGGTAGAACATGGCTTTGGGGATCAGCATCAGAGTCCGGGTATGCTGGTCTCAACCCCTCGAGGCCCGGACTCAAGTAGAGACCAACAAAAAGTAGGCACAAACAACCTTATAAACACGCAGGCAATTCAGCTACCCCCCAGCAACTCAGTACCAATCACAATTTCATCGGGGAGCACGTCGGACTTAGAACTCAAGGATTTGAGCAAAATCAAAAAAGACGAGTGTGAGAAGTTGGCCTGGTATATGCTGTTCACTAGTTCTAGTGACCACCTTGTACCATGCCAAGCAACCCTTATGGTGTGGTTGTAAGTCAACCTTTTTGGACTAGCTGCCCTAGTGGTAGCGTAGGCTAAGCAGTCTTTGAGGCTAAACTCGTGAAGCGTGTTAAGCAAGCTGTTTTACCAATAGTAACCCCCTTTTATACCAATGAAAGGACACCACACAGATATATATTCAAAATATATATGTATTTATTTCTCAAAGTAACCCCTAGTCTCTTTATGAGCACAGGAGCACAAATCGTCAAACAAGATTATCACAGAATACACAGAAGTTGCACTTTATATGGATAGGCCCTGGTGGCCACTCAAACCATATACTAAAATAGTGGTATAAGTACCACGAACAGAAAAGGGAAAAGGCCTAGGGCCTCTAGAATCGCTGGGCCTACAAGGAGCTAACGTCAGTTAGTGACCAGGAGGTCCACGGGTGGCGTGTGCAGAGCAAATAGTCACACGCGTGCTCCCATAGGTTTCAATGGGTGCGTAAAAAGTACAAAGTTACTGCAAAAGGAATCTTCCGGATGACCTAGGAACTTAAGATTTGGAACACAGGCACTAGAGATGTAATACTACACTTGGGCACAGGAGTGCCAGCTTTACTTCACCCACAGGAAGCGGGTGCATAGGCCTCGAAGTGCGTCGGGTTTCTTCTATCGGTTCCGTGGGGCCTGTAGACAAAAGTGCTGCAGGCGGTCGGTCGGGAAGAGATGCAGTGGATCCAAGAGTGGATCGGAGATGTTGAAGACCTGTAAGCAGAGGGGACAGTGTTCACAGTCACTAGCCAGTGACCAGCGTGGCACCAGGTGGGTACCAGGCGATGTCGGGTGCAAACAGGAAGGAAGGTGTAGCTTGACTCTGCAGCCACGTGGTCCCTGAAGGTCGACGACGTCCAGGAGTCGAGTCACGAGCTGTCCCACGCAGGCTCTCGCTGTCGGCGGTGTCGGCGACTTGATCGAAGCAAACAAGCCTTGGCAAAAGCAATTGTTGTAGGCAAGGAGTTTAAGCTGATGGTTCTGACCAGCAAGGTCAGAGGAACTGCTCCTTTGGAGGGGAGCAAGGGCCAGTCTGGAGCAACCAGACCAGCGGTGTTTGTTGTAGATTTCGTCGCCAAGATGGCCACTAGCCAGCGGGCCAGCAACCGGCTAGGCGCGTCGAGTGGCAAAATGCAGAAGGGCCCCACGCAGATCGTGGAGATGCTGGAGGGCTCACCTTTGGTGCAGATGCTGCTCGGGTGTTGGGCTTCTCAGATCCCAAAGCACAACTTGGAGGGAGCCTCGGTTGTTGCGCTTGTCAGCTTGTTGTAGTCGTTCCAAGATGGCTGGCTCCACGTGTCTCGGTGCCTCCACGGGTCTCCTCTTTTCAGGGACTGTGGATCGGGCGGTGAGAGGTCTGGAGGTCCAGGTCTTGTCAGTCTCTGGGCTCGGGCTCCGGCGGGAGGCGGCGGCAAAGCAGACGTTGATTCGCTGGATGGTGCTTGCGTTAGCAAGGTGGTCACTCCCTGACCACAGGGGAGATTGGCTTCAGTCCTCTGTGCAGCAGAGCGTCGAAGTTCCCGTCTTCTTCTTAGTTTTAAGTTGATTCCAGGATGTCTGAAGTCCTAGGACACAGCTCCTACCTTTAAGCGGATTCTAGGGGCCGGACTACCTGCTAGGTCCCTCCCTATGGGTGGGACCAGGAAGGGGGGTGGTTACACCCCCAATCCTTTGTCCAGCTCTCCCCAGGCCCGGGACTGGTGTGCCCCAGGACCGGTTTGAACTGGCATATGCACCGAGGCTCCTTGTGAGCCACAGGCATGTCTGGTTTCTTTCAAGCCCTACCTGACCAATACACAAAATCCTGTCTGGGGTGGTGCATGCACCTCCCCTGGCAGGAAACCCTTTGTCCACACCTCCCAAGCTGGAAGGACTCCCAGCAGCAGGAGGGCAGACTTGTGTCTGTGGTGGCAGCATCCATTTTGTGGAGCTGAGGCTATGTCTGATTTTACCCGGGTTTCAGGTACTGTACATGTCGTGTCCCTCTAGAAGGGTGGAATGCTAACCCCGTCGCCAGAATTGGCGAGGGGTTAGTATTCCAATTCGTATGACACCTTACTCGACATGTTTTGATAAAGCCAAACCAAAGATAGCATTTAACCGCGAGGTTCATAATGCACTTAAGAGTATATGGTATGACGATATCTGGAAACAGTAGAAGGAAGCTGTTCCGACCACTGCAGACAGGCTCAGCTCAAGCCAGAGCACCATCTCACATGGAACCAAGCACTCTGCCTTCAGGATTGTTAAGGCCTGCCATAGGAGTGACTTATAGGTTACCAGGTGTCCCATTTAAGGTTAGGTATAGGTATACTACACCTAAGTAAGAGGTGATTACACCAACTTACCCCAGCTGAGTGATCAGCCAGTTGTGTCAAATTGTTAGGCCAAGCCTGGGGTGGCATAATACATGCTGCAGCCCTTGGCAGGCCTTGGGTACACCAATGCCCTGGGTACCTAGTGTACACTGGTACAGGGGCTGACAGGGTGATCCAACCAATTGGGTATGTACCTAGGGTACATGGAGTCCATTTTAAAGAGAGAACAGCCAGGCTGAGATCCTGAATAGCAGGATCTCAGGCCAACTAAGTCGAAAAACCAGCTAGACACTAGGCAAAAATTTGGGGGTAACCATAGTCAGATATCCACCTTCCTACACAACCCCCCCCAAACAAAGGGAGATAAGGCTGACCTTGACCAGGTAAGCCTATATTGCCCAAGTGGCCATATAAGGAGGAACCAGCACTGGCATGGTTACCCCCTGTCTCATGGTCCACTAAGCAATCCCTCACCCTAAGGGTATCAGAGGGTCTCCACCATAGGGAATCTCTACCTTTGGTGTGTCTTGGCAAAGTAAAAGGCTGGTGTTGAGATGGAGTACTGAAGTGAGTGTCCTCAAAGTGAGACCTCAGCTTCCTCCAATCCCCCTCCACCATGGATGCCTTTCTTTCCTTAACTGAGTTGCACTGTGCTCTCAGGGTCAGCCTCTGGCTACCTAAAGCTGGAGGCTGGGTCCCTTTTGTGGGCTTACTGGAGGGACAGGTCAGGTCTGGGGCCCTAAGGTCCCATGTTTGCCTGTACCCAACAGAATCCCTCTGGGGGAGGTCCCTAACTACCTGTAAAGGAGATCCCTCAGGAATGTGTTTACCCATCACCTGACTAGGGCTACTAGCCAGGCAATCCTCATTCTTTTGATGGGGGGGTTCTTGTGGACAGGGGCCCTCTTGGGGTCCACTGGCCTCCCTGACCTCTGCAGCCCTGGGCTGACTGAGGCAGGGTAGAGAGAGGCAGGCTACCTGCACCAGACTGGGTCCCACCTTGGAAGGGGCCACTGACATCAGAGGCTCTGCCAGGCCAGGCCTGGCTACCTCTGGGGCAGTTCCTTCACAAGGGGTGAGGTCAGCTCCCTGAGGAGGCTGACTTTTTCCTAATGTCTGGGGAGAGGGAGACTTTTCTTCCTCCCCACTACTCTCTGTTTGTGTGGAGTGATCCATAGTTTCAGGCTTCACTACACCTATGTCAGTCTGAGTATAGGCTGAGACCATTACAGCCTTGCCAACCTTTTCAGGGGGGCACTCAGTTTGTGTTTGAGCTGTGACTGTCACAGCTCTGCCAGTCTCTACAGGGAAGTCTGTCTGTGCCTGGGCTGTGGCTACCACTGCCCTTCCAACCTTTCCAGGGAGGAAATCTATTTGGACAGGGGTTGTGAATGGCACAACCCCACTACCCTTTTGTGAAAGGCCTACCATTTTAGAATGGGTGTCTTGTTCAACTCCAGCCCAAGCTGAGAGTTCTAAGTCATTCCCCAGTAAGCAGTCTACAGGCAAGGTTGGGGACACTGCCACCCTTTTAGGGCCAGTGACACCTCCCCAGCTGAGACATACCTCTGCCATGGGATGACTGTTCTGTTTGCCATCAATGTTGGTCACCTGGTAGGAGAAACCAGGCAAAAGCTGCTCAGAGGGAACTAGCCAATGGGCCACCATTGTGATGCTAGCTCCAGTGTCTCTGTAGGCCTCAGCTTTTGTACCATTGATGTAGGGCTCCTGTCTGTACCTACCCAAAGTGTTGGGACAGGCAGTGAAGTTGGCAAACCCCATGCCACCATCACAGACAAGAGTATCTGCTGCAGGGGAATTGGCTAAGCCAGGGTCCCCCTGTGTTCCCCAAGTAAACCCACCCAAATTTTTGGGGGCACTCCCACCACCTGGGGGATTACTGCTGACAGTAATAGGTGGTGTGACAGGAGTAATTGGAGGAACAGTTTTGTTTGTAGCCCTTGGGCAACTGCTGTCAGTTTTCCAATGCCCAGGAGTTTTACACTCATGGCAGTAGGGCTTTTTACCTGTGGTAGAGGAGGGAGCTTGGGACCCACCACCCTGTGTGGAGTTTTGGGGCCCTGAGGAAGATTTCTCTTTTGTTTTATCCCCACCCTTCTCTTGAGGTTTGGTGGTATCTTTCTTTTGGTCACCACCCTGATTCTTAGGCCTGATCCTGGTCCTGACCCATTTATCTGCCCTCTTTCCCAATTCTTGGGGAGAGGTCAAATCTGAGTCTACCAGGTGTTGATGGAGGAGCTGGTTTTGACAGTTACTTAAAATCTGTTCTCTCATCATCAAATTGTACAATCCTGTATAATCAGATACCTTACTTCCCAGCAACCACCCCTCCAAAGCCTTAGTGGCACATTCAACATATTCAGACCAGTCCTGAGTCTGTGTCTTCTGGGTGTCTCTGAACATTAACCTGTACTGTTCAGTGGTTAAGCCTAACCCATCAACTAGGACACTCTTCAGGACTCTGTAGTTTCTGACATCCTCCTCCCTAACAGTGAGGAGTCTGTCTCTGCCTCTTCCTTCAAAGGAGAGCCAGAGGATTGCTGCCCACTGGTCTTCAGGAACCTGCTGTACTTTGCAGGCTCTCTCAAGAGCAGTTATCCATTTGTGGATATCATCCCCACTTTTGTAGGGGGGCACAACCTTAGACAGGTTCCTATTATCAAAGGCCCTATCTTTGTCCTTAGGGACAATGCTGCCACCAGTGGGTATAGACCCACTCTCTCTAGGTTGCCTAGCCTTCCTCAGTTTTTCTTCCATCAGGGCTACTTCTAGCTCCTGCTTCCTGATCCTCAGCTGGGCTTCTTGCATCTTGGCCTCATGTTCCCTCCTCTGAGGGGTGGTCATCCTTCTCCTGGAGTGACCTTGAGAGCCTCTAGAGCCATGGGAAGCATTGGAGTCACCTGAGCGATTCCTTTGCCTTCCAAGCCCTGTGTTAAGTCCACTGGGGAGATCCAGTGGGGTGAACCCACTGTCAGTCCCCAATAGCCTTGGTTTAGCTGGGCCAAGTATAACACTTGGCACTGGGCTAGTTCTCCCTTCATCCTCACCACTGTCTGTATCCCCCTCACTTTCCTCCTCTGTAGTATGGTTTTCATCTAAGGGATGGCTATTGGAAAGGGGTACCTCAGTGGCATCTTCAGAAGGGGGGCCTCCTGTTCCTGTCCCTAAGGGGGCTAACTGGGAAGCTCTCTTGAGCTCTCTTTGATTCTCATCATCTTGCAAGAGTGCTCTGAGCACAGCAGAGGTAGGGTTCTTGGGCTGTTTAAGGCCTCTAAGAGTTGCCAACTGCCTGAGCTCATTCTGATTAAGGGTAGCAAAGATGGATGGTGCCCTCGGGGGGTCACTCTCAACAGAGATGGGTACAGTGGACCCCTCTGCCCCAGCCATTGCTCTTAAGTGTGGGTGGATGTGTTGCAATCTACCTACACTTGGGTTTACCTACTAAACCTATCTAGTAGTTGTAGTCAGGGTGTGCTACTCCCTTTGCTCTACAACGACTAAGTTCAGTAGAACTTAAGTATATCTAATCTTGTTTTATATGTACCTACAGGTACCTATGTGATCTTTCAATTGGTAACCAAGAGATTACAATGGTAAAACACAGCAAGCTCAAATCCCACCGCTGCCACCAATGTGAGAAGTTGGCCTGGTATATGCTGTTCACTAGTTCTAGTGACCACCTTGTACCATGCCAAGCAACCCTTATGGTGTGGTTGTAAGTCAACCTTTTTGGACTAGCTGCCCTAGTGGTAGCGTAGGCTAAGCAGTCTTTGAGGCTAAACTCGTGAAGCGTGTTAAGCAAGCTGTTTTACCAATAGTAACCCCCTTTTATACCAATGAAAGGACACCACACAGATATATATTCAAAATATATATGTATTTATTTCTCAAAGTAACCCCTAGTCTCTTTATGAGCACAGGAGCACAAATCGTCAAACAAGATTATCACAGAATACACAGAAGTTGCACTTTATATGGATAGGCCCTGGTGGCCACTCAAACCATATACTAAAGTAGTGGTATAAGTACCACGAACAGAAAAGGGAAAAGGCCTAGGGCCTCTAGAATCGCTGGGCCTACAAGGAGCTAACGTCAGTTAGTGACCAGGAGGTCCACGGGTGGCGTGTGCAGAGCAAATAGTCACACGCGTGCTCCCATAGGTTTCAATGGGTGCGTAAAAAGTACAAAGTTACTGCAAAAGGAATCTTCCGGATGACCTAGGAACTTAAGATTTGGAACACAGGCACTAGAGATATAGTACTACACTTGGGCACAGGAGTGCCAGCTTTACCTCACCCACAGGAAGCGGGTGCATAGGCCTCGAAGTGCGTCGGGTTTCTTCTATCGGTTCCGTGGGGCCTGTAGACAAAAGTGCTGCAGGCGGTCGGTCGGGAAGAGATGCAGTGGATCCAAGAGTGGATCGGAGATGTTGAAGACCTGTAAGCAGAGGGGACAGTGTTCACAGTCACTAGCCAGTGACCAGCGTGGCACCAGGTGGGTACCAGGCGATGTCGGGTGCAAACAGGAAGGAAGGTGTAGCTTGACTCTGCAGCCACGTGGTCCCTGAAGGTCGACGACGTCCAGGAGTCAAGTCACGAGCTGTCCCACGCAGGCTCTCGCTGTCGGCGGTGTCGGCGACTTGATCGAAGCAAACAAGCCTTGGCAAAAGCAATTGTTGTAGGCAAGGAGTTTAAGCTGATGGTTCTGACCAGCAAGGTCAGAGGAACTGCTCCTTTGGAGGGGAGCAAGGGCCAGTCTGGAGCAACCAGACCAGCGGTGTTTGTTGTAGATTTCGTCGCCAAGATGGCCACTAGCCAGCGGGCCAGCAACCGGTTAGGCGCGTCGAGTGGCAAAATGCAGAAGGGCCCCACGCAGATCGTGGAGATGCTGGAGGGCTCACCTTTGGTGCAGATGCTGCTCGGGTGTTGGGCTTCTCAGATCCCAAAGCACAACTTGGAGGGAGCCTCGGTTGTTGCGCTTGTCAGCTTGTCGTAGTCGTTCCAAGATGGCTGGCTCCACGTGTCTCGGTGCCTCCACGGGTCTCCTCTTTTCAGGGACTGTGGATCGGGCGGTGAGAGGTCTGGAGGTCCAGGTCTTGTCAGTCTCTGGGCTCGGGCTCCGGCGGGAGGCGGCGGCAAAGCAGACGTTGATTCGCTGGATGGTGCTTGCGTTAGCAAGGTGGTCACTCCCTGACCACAGGGGAGATTGGCTTCAGTCCTCTGTGCAGCAGAGCGTCGAAGTTCCCGTCTTCTTCTTAGTTTTAAGTTGATTCCAGGATGTCTGAAGTCCTAGGACACAGCTCCTACCTTTAAGCGGATTCTAGGGGCCGGACTACCTGCTAGGTCCCTCCCTATGGGTGGGACCAGGAAGGGGGGTGGTTACACCCCCAATCCTTTGTCCAGCTCGCCCCAGGCCCGGGACTGGTGTGCCCCAGGACCGGTTTGAACTGGCATATGCACCGAGGCTCCTTGTGAGCCACAGGCATGTCTGGTTTCTTTCAAGCCCTACCTGACCAATACACAAAATCCTGTCTGGGGTGGTGCATGCACCTCCCCTGGCAGGAAACCCTTTGTCCACACCTCCCAAGCTGGAAGGACTCCCAGCAGCAGGAGGGCAGACTTGTGTCTGTGGTGGCAGCATCCATTTTGTGGAGCTGAGGCTATGTCTGATTTTACCCGGGTTTCAGGTACTGTACATGTCGTGTCCCTCTAGAAGGGTGGAATGCTAACCCCGTCGCCAGAATTGGCGAGGGGTTAGTATTCCAATTCGTATGACACCTTACTCGACATGTTTTGATAAAGCCAAACCAAAGATAGCATTTAACCGCAAGGTTCATAATGCACTTAAGAGTATATGGTATGACGATATCTGGAAACAGTAGAAGGAAGCTGTTCCGACCACTGCAGACAGGCTCAGCTCATGCCAGAGCACCATCTCACATGGAACCAAGCACTCTGCCTTCAGGATTGTTAAGGCCTGCCCTAGGAGTGACTTATAGGTTACCAGGTGTCCCATTTAAGGTTAGGTATAGGTATACTACACCTAAGTAAGAGGTGATTACACCAACTTACCCCAGCTGAGTGATCAGCCAGTTGTGTCAAATTGTTAGGCCAAGCCTGGGGTGGCATAATACATGCTGCAGCCCTTGGCAGGCCTTGGGTACACCAATGCCCTGGGTACCTAGTGTACACTGGTACAGGGGCTGACAGGGTGATCCAACCAATTGGGTATGTACCTAGGGTACATGGAGTCCATTTTAAAGAGAGAACAGCCAGGCTGAGATCCTGAATAGCAGGATCTCAGGCCAACTAAGTCGAAAAACCAGCTAGACACTAGGCAAAAATTTGGGGGTAACCATAGTCAGATATCCACCTTCCTACAACGAGACATCAACATCATGGACTCAATCCTTGTTAAGCACTCTAGAACAAGCAATAAGGGTGCTGAATTATCAGTCCAACAAAATGGAAGTCCAGATTGACCTCATTACACTAGTGGCTGGGCACATTTCGGGTATAAACGCAAAATTGGACTCCCTCTCATTGCTCTTAACAACTCAGGGGAAACCAGATCTCAACACAGGTAGGAGTAATCAAAAACAAAACTGTGGATGTGGAAGTATAATCGAAAAGCTAGCAAGTCTTCCGGCCATCCTGATGGACATACTGGGGGAGGTAAAACTATCACGTGTTAACAGACAGGTGTTAGAATTCATTCCTTCCCCGGAAAGATTACAAACACCCAAGAGAAAGGCCACAATAAGTAAACAAATAACGAATCAAGAACAATCATTAAAGGAACGTGGTCTAGGTAAAATAGTCTCAGATACCGAAGAACCTCAGTCCACCCACCAATCTACCATCGAGGAAAAATTAACAAAGAGAGAAAGGAAAAGGGCGAGAAAGGCAAGGCCCAAGAACAAGAAACAACTTAATGTTGATCCTGACAAAATCTTCCCCATATTTAATAATAAATCCCACCACGGAAACAAATCTAATCTTTTGAACGGGTCAATAGCTGGTGATGGTTTTATAGTAGACCCAATCGACAAACCAAACCCATCAAACACACGAAGGGGAGAAGGCCCCAGACCAGGAGACAATCCAAGCCCACATCCACCCACGGGTGAAAACAGCAAAACGGATATAAGATCAAACCAGCAATTATTAGTACAAGTGCTGGAAAGTAAAGAACCCAAGCCAATACAAGTGGGCAAGTACGGAGCCTGTGAGGAGCTTGACTCGACACGAGCCTCGGCAATAAACAGTCTGGTCATAAAAAACAGCCACAAAGAGGGCTTAAACCCAGCTATAGATAACTTTATCGAGCAACAACCATTTGAAATATCAGAAAGGAACGCATACGAACAACGTGGTCCAGTAGCAGTAGTCGAAAATAAATCAGCATTAACCCCCTTGCGAATTATTGTCTTGGAAAAGGAACGTAAATGCTCGCAATTACAAAGGGAGCAAAGTATGCCCCGATTGAAGATAAAGAACACAGCCCCTACACAGAAATATTTACTCAAATCTGAGGCTGCACAGAACGAGCAGGAACAATAACTGATCAAGTCTGTCAGTGCCAGGATTCAAGCTTGTAACCTTGCTCCTTGCAAAATAGGCCCAACATTCAAGGAGCAAAGTAAAGACCCAGATTCATACGAGCTAAAATTAACATTTATTCCTGAATATTTGACAAGGGGTACGCAGGACATTTTGAACCGAGGCAACCTGTTAACGCTGTTCAAAGAAATACCGGAACTAAAAGGCATTACTTCCCAGGACCTCTACTCTGTCGAATTCCAGCAAAACGCAAACAACGCGGACATAGAAGAAACAGTCACAACCTGGGCCTCAAAGGACTTGGTAGATAGGATATACCTCGCAAGATCTCAGTTCGAAACATGGGGAATATCTACTATGCGTCACAAGTGTCCGAGGTACCCATACCCATTACAATTTAGTATATGGGACCAAATAAAGGGGCAAGAGAGCACAGGCCAACATCCCGCTTGTCTTCGCGGCGCAAGGGCCTCTACGCCAGAGCCCCTAAGTGCAATTTGTAAACCACAAGCAACCGGTCGCCGTCACACAGACAGAACGGATTGGTCCTGGATACCCAACGTTCTGAGTAATAAAGCCACCTAACCCTGTTTTAAACTCTATCGAAATTTCGCGGAACTTGATGCCCCCCCAGAAGGTAACAAAGAAGCCCACAGTTTTAATTTGCTCATGGAACGTGCATGGCTTTCGAGAAATGGCCCATGATCATGAAACCCAAGCCTTCTTCCTACGACAAGACATTATTTTGATCCAGGAGTCCTGGAAATTAAGATCGACTCCAATTCCAGGCTTCAAAGAACATCAAATTTACGCTGAAAGCCTTTCCACACATGGCCACCCTCGCGGTGGATTATCGACATACGTAACCCTCAAGTTTAACTGGACATCTGAGGAGATAGACGTGGGCCTGAAGTGGGTCCAAGTGATTAGAATCACCAAAAACCAGCCACCGGGGATGGAACCGTGGAAATTGTTAATACTCAATGTCTACATCCACCCTGACAGACAATCACAAAAAGAAAAACATGTGACTTTGCTATCACTTATCAAGTTCATGCAAAGGACTTATTTACAATATCCACTGGTCATTTCCGGGGACTTCAACAATGTCCTCATCGATCAAAACAAGGCGAAGGTGAAGATAAAAGTAAATAGCGGAGGAAAAAAGTTAGCATCCAGCCTAAAAGATTATGGATTGTCAATACTAAATGGGAACTTTGAGGAGGATAGGCCGGCTGCCGCTACATATTTATGTGGCAGTGTACACTCAATAATCGACTATTCTATAATAAGCGATGAGCTAATCTCCAGTATCAAAGCTTTTGGCATAGAACTTTGAGCGGAAAGTGACCATCTTCCCCAAATAATAAGTCTGAGTATTGCACCAAGCATGGCGCCAATAATGACCTGTCTACTGCAACACGCATCAAGGTTTAACCTGAAAAAATTAAAATGGCGAGGAGAGGGTTTGGGCAAAATCACGGACTCAGTGAAAGTACAGATGGCTAACTTTGGAACCCAAAAGGAGGAGGACCGAGTACCCAACTGGGAACAAATGATCCAGGTCCTGCAGCAAAAGTTCCCAGCAAGATCAGGGAACCACAGGAAGTTTAACAACAAAAAGGAGCCTTGGTTCAACCTGGATCTTAGAGCTAAAAAAAGAAAGGTGGCCAAGGAGGTCCGGGACCTTGCAAATCAAAAAACATTGGGATCTGCGGTAAATAAATCTAAATTGAGGAGAGCCAGGAGTACTTATAGGAAGGCACTGAGCGCCGCAAAGCACACATACAAAGAAACCATCTGGAAAAAGTTGTTAATTTGGGGTAAAAATCCTAACAGCTGGGACTTTTGGGGCATCATTAATGAACTCAATCAAGGGGTTACACTTCAACAGGAAGCAGGGGTTGGTGCAGATACCTGGATCAGACATGTGCAAACTCTATATAGTAACACGGAGGCAGGTCACAACAATGGCTCAGGGGCCGAGAAGGACCACACGGAGGAACCAAAAGGAGCGAACAAAAATAAAAACTGGGAACTCGAGCATGAAAAACCGGTGAATGGGTCAATAGAATTAGATGACCTAATCACCAAAAACGATCTGAGGAAGATAATTTCAAGATTAAAGACAGATGGGGCAGCAGGACCAAACGGGCTGCCAAATGCAATTTTTAAACACGACCCGGACCTGTGGTCGGAGACCTTAACACCCCTGTTCAATCAAATATACAAACAAGCAGAGTTACCTGACTCCTGGAAAGGTAGCATCATTCACCCCATATTTAAGCACGGTGACCATCGTAACCCCTCAAACTACAGATTGATATCCCTACTAGATGTAGAGGCCAAACTATATGCCTCTTGTATCCTACTCGAACTACAAGCTTGGATCTCAGAAACAAAGATTATGCCAAAATTCCAAACAGGATTTAGGCAAGGAATGGGAACAATAACTAACCTAACTTGTCTGGCTATCCTAATAGACCAAGCTGTAGAAAAGGGCACCCGCCTGTATGCCTGCTTTATAGATATCAAGTCCGCCTTCTATCGAGTAAACAGAGAGCGCCTATGGAGAAAGTTGAAGAGTTGGGGGCTGCCATACCAGCTCTTAACAGCCATCAAAGCTTTACATGACAACACTTGGACAAAGGTGAAATTGGGAAACGGAGGTAGTACCACAAGGAGTATCCCAACACACCAAGGACTAAAACAAGGCTGTGTTTTAGCTCCCACTCTCTTTAATCTTTTTCTTTCTGACCTTACAACCGCGATCGAATCAGCAGACAGTCACCCTCCACACTTGGTAAACAATCCAATATACTATTTACAATATGCTGATGACATTGTTTTGTTGAGTAAAACCCCAATCGGCTTACAAAGAGCCATTAACAAACTAACATTGTACTTAGAAAGGGAAAGCTTGGACCTAACCAAAGAAAAAACTAAAGTGGTCCGTCTAGTCGACCCGAAAAAATTAAAATACAAATGGACGGCTCAAGGGATAACAGTGAAAGAACAAGAGAATTACAAGTATTTGGGAATAACAATAACAAAAGGAGCAAATTACAAGGACCACAAAATAGTATTACAAGCAAAGGCACAATCCTTGATTTTTGCCCACCGTTCCCTAAAAGGAAAAATGGACTGTCCTAACTATAACCACCAATTAAAAGTAATGGCAGCACAGATAATGCCCACTCTATCTTATGGCTTGGTTACATGGTGTGGAAAGGAGGTCGATCTCTTAAAATACCTTCCAGATCAAAATTTATAAAGCGGTCTTCAACCTGCCTAAATCTGCTTCAGCCTCACAAGTCAGGCTTGAATTTGGTCTGCAAAATCAGAAGTACCGAAGCATGAGCGGCTTCGTGAAACTCTGTCATAAACTTCGATCTGCACATTCAGAAACATTGGACTGGCTAAGCTGGGAGGAATAAAAAAAAGTGGGGAAATTGAAAAGCCGAACATCTGGGGTCAATACCTGAAACTATGTGTGGAAAAGTTGGAGCTGGAAACAGTCTGGAAATCAGGGACAGACAAGGCAACGCTAAATAAACTAGCCAACGCGGCAGCAAAAAGGAAATCCTTTATGGAGGATAAAGAGACATTGGCAAAACGTCGGCATGGCTGGACTATCATGAACTCTTTTACAACTCTAAAACCACTGCCATATTTAGCATCCCATTTTAATGGTCATCTCAAAAAGGCATTTATAGCCTATCGGATGGGGATGCACGTCTCAAAAGACTTACTACCGTCTTGGAAATCGCCTCACCAGACAAAACGATGCCGCCTTTGTGGGTATAATAAAGAAACGTTGGTCCACCTTTTCTGTATATGCCCGACCCTGATAAACCAGAGACGATTCTTACTGAAACCCATCTTCAACGAGCTAAACATTCGCTCTTGCAGACACGCAGTTACATGCTGGCTCAGAGGCTCCTCCATAATCTTGGCATGCCGCGGAGTCAAATTTCTGGAAGAAGCAAAAAAAAGACTCGAATTAATAGAACAGGAGGGCCAAACAGCCAGCGGGCCACCTGGGACTTCTTAACTTCTTTTAAATAAATTTTTAAACCTTGTACTGTTATTTTACTATGCCAAATTTGTAATAATTTTAATCAATTATGCAAATAAAATTTTCTTCTTCTTCTTCTTCTTCTTCTTCTTCTTCTTCTTCTTCTTCTTCAGTCACACATTGATAACATGGTAAGCAGGTGTACATGGGGCCTGTGTATGTTAGTCTGTCTGCATGGCTGGTAATGGTGACTATGTATACTGTATATCGGGCTAAGTGCATGGATGCCTTTATCTTTACTGTCCTGTCTGGATGGGTGTCTGCATGCCTGTGTGCACAGTTGCCCATATGTCCGTTTTTCTGTTTGTGTGCGTGCTGTATTAACTAGTGTCTCTAGAGATGTAATTGTCTGTATGCTCTATGTCATGGGTACTCACAAACTTTCTCCCGGGGGCCAAATTTACAGTGTGGTTTCTGGCAGAGGGCCGCACTGGTGGGGGCGGGGTCATTGGGGACGGGGTCAGTAGGGGCGGGGTCAGTAGGGGCGGGGCTATAGGGGGAAAATATCACTGCCGTTTCAAAACATTACTAGACAATGCTGTATTTCCAAAGCAGATGTAACTACATGGAGCACATGTTTATAATGTTTTTTTATTAGCAGACAATAGCAATCTTAAGTGGGATTGCATGGCAATTTGCAGTAACTGGATATTCAGCACATGCCCAGTGCAGCACAGGCTTCAGAGTCCCAAAAATAGATATGTTAAAGACAAACACTACGAGCTTATTTTACATTTCATGTCACCGATTAGTTTTCTTCCACCCATCCACCCTTTCAGTCATCCATCCATCCTCCCTTTCTCTCTCTATCGACCCTTTCACTTAGCCATCCTTCCTTCCACCCGCCCATCTACTCATCCACTCATGAATCCATCCATTGACCCTATCACTCATCCATCCTTTCTCTCAACCATTTATCTTTTCACTCCTTCACTCATCTATTCATCCTTTTGTCCACCTACCCTTTCACTCACTCATCCATACTTACATCCACCCTTTCACTCATCCGTCCATCCATTCACCCTTGCACTTATCAATTCATCAATCCATCCATCATTTCACTCTTCCACCCACCCACTCATCATCCACCTTTTCACTCATCCATCCTTTCACTCATCCATCCACCCTTTTACCCATCCAGCTACCCTTCAACCCATTCATCCAGCTATTTACCTTTCCTCTCATCCATCCTTCCACTCACTCATTAATCCATCCAGCCTCTCATTTTCCATCTATTCAATCGTTCATTCATCCATTCACCCTTTCACTAATTCATCCAGCCATCCACCCATCCCTTCACTTACTCACTCGCTCAACTTTTCATATTAATTTTGAGCTGAGCCTTTTGAGAAGAGGCCCATCAAGAACTTCACCCTCGATGCAGGAGCCATTCCAGGACTGAGACAGAAGCCACCCAGGGCGGAGAAAGGATCCACCACAGGGGGGACAGGAGCCATCACAGGCGGGGGGTGGGGTTACAGGAGCCACCACATGGGGGGGCAGGAGCCATCACAGGAGGGGGAACAGGTTCCACCAGGGTGGGCATGCAGTATTCTAGTATCTTGGTTTCAGGGTGGGGTAGGGCTCCTCACCCACTCCTGGACAAAACAACGAGAACATTTCTAAAATGTTAGTTTTGCCATCTCCCACTGTGATGTACAGTACTTAAAGGAGATACTTCAAGAGAACTGATTTAACTGATTGTCCGCCATACTTTGTTAATCAGTGTGGGTGTGATTGTGCCATTTCTTTATTTTATTATATTATAGACTGCATGTTTGAAGAACGGAGGTTTGCTTACAATTTAGTGACAGTAATTAAGCTCTGTGAAGATAAACACGTGCTGCCTCGCGGTAATCCGGGCCTGCTCTAGGATGTTTGGGGCCCTGGGCAGAAAGGGAATGTGCGAGGCCCCTCTAAATTGCAATAGATCTGCAATCACATATTTCATACTTCAATGTGCCAGCCGTAAATTATTCCTTCATACGTTAAAAATCCTGTGAGGCCACTTATCCACAGTGGAGAGAAGCGTGGTGTGCATCTGTCCGTCTACAGTTGACCGTCAGTGACGAGTGCTTTGTCCGAAATGAGCAGGAAGTAGATACGTATCTGTCTCTCTCTTGCCCTCTGCGGCTAGAAACATTCTGTTTCGGTGTGAGGATGGTTGTGCAACCTCGAGATGTTGGCAATACAAGTAATTCACAGATTTAGTCAGAAAACAACCTTATGGCTGATGTTTGTAACTCACCAGATCATTGACATTTTGAGGACGATTCACACTAGAAACGTGCTACCTCGGGGTAATCCGGGCCTGCTCTAGGATGTTTGGGGCCCTGGGCAGAAAGGGAATGTGTGAGGCCCCTCTAAATTGCAGACACATTACGCATTCAGGGCTGAATAGATGTCCTTGCTCCTGAAGCGTCAGCCCCTCCCGCTCAGTCACCTTCAAGCACCTCTTAACAGCTCATCAAGGGCTGAGGTGTGAAGATTGCCATCCCGCTGTGCGTCTCTAATGCTGCTGGTATCTGAGCTTTGGTGCTGCATCGGAGTCTATCACATCCGACCTCAACGGCATCGGAGTCAAGGGAGGTGGGTGGAAGCTGTGCCGGTGCGATCGGTGCCCGGTTAAGATTACGGACAAATGGCGTCCGGTAAAGAATCCTTCAATGACAACGGACCGCGGGCCGCCAATGAAGGCCGGGCGGGCCGCCAGCGGCCCGCAGGCCGTACTATGAGTACCCGTGCTCTATGTGTTTATTGTTTACCATATGCTGTGTTTTACTATGTAAATTTGTTGTACAAGCTGGGCCTCGTGGCTTTGTCACGCTATTTTCGTTATGGGGAGAGGACAGGTGCAAGTGGTGTATTCTTCTTGGCTCTCCTTTTAAAAAAACATAACTGCAAAAGCTTTATTCATGGTACACGCACTTCTTATGATTTCAGCAAGACTTGCATTTGTCGTGGGATGGGGAGCACAGACTGAAAAAAATCCTATGGAGGAAGGCTCAGGAAAGGCAACATGGAAAGTCGATCAGGATATGTTGGGAACGCAGAGAGATTAAGAAAGAAGGCTGACTCACAGAGTGATATCTTCTTCCTGCATATCATTCTTTAAATGATCACCTGTAGACAGACTCCGCATCAAGGGCCATATGTAGGTAGCATACAAGTTACCACTTCTTAAATACCTAACTTTACCGATTCGGTATTTAAGAAGTGGTAACTCGTGTGTAGGTAATCATTCGGTAAATATTACCGAATCGGAGAAATTCGGTAATTACCGAATCGGTATTTACCGATTCGGTAATGAGGCATACTTTCCCATTGATTGAATCAATGGGAAGGTATGCCTCATTACCGAATCGGTAAATACCGATTCGGTAATGGGGGGAGCACATTCAAGGGTGGCAGGGTGTCACATTGACACCCTGTTGCACCCCTGATTCCTGCATGTGTGCACATGTGGTGCACATACATGCCTTAAGGGCATGTATGTCTGCCACATGGCACTGTTAGTCCAGCAAAATATTGCTTTTTGCAATGAATTCGGTATTTAGCACCAACATATATTTGGTGCTAAATACCGAATTATTTTCCCTACACATCACTCATTTGAGTTTCACCTACATCTCATTTCAGGATTTGGTATTTACCGAATTGGTAAAATTACCGATTCGGTAATTTTACCGATTTGGTAAATTACCGAATCCTGAAATGTTCCCCCTACATAGCAAAAGCCTAAATACCGGTCGGTAACGGTATATTTACCGAAAAACGGCCGTTACCGACCGGTATTAGCCTACCTACATATGGCCCCAAATGTTTACGGGGCTCCATGCGTGATAAAGAGGTAGAATTTAGAGATGTTAGGCGCAGCTCTTATTCAAACTGGCAGAGCATAATGAGTCGAGGCCTGGGCCCCTACCCACCAGCCTACTATTTTATGGTAGGGCAGTCAAAGCTATACTATTTGAAGCATAGTGCACATGACCAGCACAACCTGTTAACCCTTACAACGAACTCTTGCAACAAAGGAAGGCTCAGGCTGCGACAATCAGTGATAGTGTTTTGTTTAATTTATTTTGTTTTAAAAGCAATTTTTTTTTGCTTTTTTTAAAAACACAGCTGGTAATTAGAAAACTTTTGCTGTGGGACTCAGGTGCCTTATCGAGGTGTGGGCTCTGGGCAAGGCCCATTTAGCCCATGCTTTATAACGTCTCTGACTCACCTACTGCCCGTGCCTCAGCAGTCAGTACTTCTGTAAGCTTGGGGAAAGCCCAGAGCAGTGTGTTTACGCTTCATATCATTGTGCTGCAGTGTCCTTATTGATGGTAGCGAGGCTCCAGCTTGCAGTTATCAATTCCAACCCCAGGTACTGGAGATTCATATTAGTATGTGCACACACATGTTCAAGGCAACTTCAGCTCAGCCCAGCCCCCTTCCCCAGGCTCTCTCCCTCCCTACTTCTCATCTCTTACTCTGGAGAGGAATGAAGATACTTTCAGTTTCACAATTAGTAATGAAGCAGGGCCCAGGCAGCAGATCAGATGCACTCTTTCAGATGTCACAGTTAACTAGATATTTAAATGCAAGAAACTTAAAGGCCCAGGCGTTTCAGTTGGGGGGGGGGGTCTCTCAGAGCACAATAAGGCCTGGCCTGGCCCCGCTGCCCCCCCCCCCCCCGTGGCTACGGCCCTGTGAAGTTACTAAATTATGCAATGAAGTCTAGTCAAGCGAGGTAGTGAACTATGGTCAGTGTAACTGCAACTATGTGGCAAGAGAGGACCAAATTATGGGACATAATGTGACACATCTTTTGATAGTATGACCATCAATTTTTTTATATTTATACACAAACTCTGTCTGTGCGAATATTTTTCCACATTACTACCAGTTAAACACCCAAATACAGCAAGAAGCAACTGAAATATGACTAGTAAACTTTTGCAGAAGGGCTTTCCATTGGGAGGGACACATGTCACCACATTTGTAGTAACTTTTAATCAGTTTGAGCTAGAAACAAAAAAAAATGTTAGCATTGGCAGATTATGCAGATGATAGATTATGTGGCAAATACAGCAAATCCATAATTATGCATAAATTGCCGCAGTCACAGAATCACATAATTCCAGTCAGAGACTTTGATTATGGTAGATAATCTGCGATTTCAAAAGAAAATCTATGAATCATTAAGAAGATGCAGAAGTCAAACAAGGTGATATCCATTAGTGTCTGTAGAAAGAATATTTGAGGTTAAATCAAGAGACAGTGTGGGAGAAAGAGGAGTGAGATGTGAAAGGACATGCCGTCAAGGCAAAAGTGCAGTTGAGGCTATACCCTAATTCTGAGGTTTAAAAAGGCATTCAACCCTTTGTCATCAAGAGTTGGCAGTGCTAGATAGATCTTATACTTTGTTTGGTAGAGTCCACCCTAGAGAAACAGAGGATTCACCTATGGCATGCACTGATTACAGGCTCCTAGGATATGCCAAATACAGTCTCTAGGAGCAGCAGAGGAGTAGAACATTCAGTGCACTGGTTAGAGGCCTCCATATAGATTCATGTGGGTCCACCAAGGAGTGTCATAAGAGCAGCACATGGTGTACACTGATTACAGGCTACCATGTAAATACCCATCGGGTCCACCCAGGAGTGTCAGAGGGGCAGCGCATGGTGCCACTGGCTAGAGGCAGCAGAATAATGCTCATTGGGTCCACTCAAGAGTGGCAAAGGGGTAGTATATGGTGTGCACTGGTTACAAGCAGCTACAAAAATGCCCATTGGGTCCACCCAGAAGTGATAGAGAAACTACTAGTTTATAAACAAATGTAGCACAGGTAGATTTACTATTAAAAATGTTGTACGTTAACAAATTGTTTCTGACTGACACACGAGGGCTGTTTCTTGTAGGTCTTGGAGATTGTCGCTATTTCACATTCTTGCTGGGATTAGTGTGGCTTGCCCTTACAGGAGCAGGGGTTCTTGCCTAGGGCATTTCCAAGCCCAAACAAAGGAGCTGCTTTATGGAGTTGTCTTTACCTCAGGTGCCCTTAGCCACACTGTACCCGTGTGATTGGATGCCCTGGGAAATGTGAAGAAAAAGGCTATAACACATGGGAGCCTTCGATCCCTGTATAAAAGCTTGTCTCTATATTCATTATTACGCACAACTTGTGACATGCCTAGCCACATGTAATAACAAACTGATCTAGCTGCTCTATTTTAATAATTTATTACAATTGAGCTGTGAATTTATAATGTCAGCTACCAGAGTCAGCAGCCAAGGCAAAAGGCAGCTCACAGAGCATAATTACTGCAGTTTGAACAAAACCGCAAAAACGAAAACTATTTTTTCATTTTCCTGATATTTTTTCTCAAATAAACAGCAATGAGTAGAAAGGAGATATTTATAGGAACGTGTTTATTTTTCTCACACTAAAGATCATTGCTATAAAAGTAGAATATCTCCGCATTTATCTACACAAATCACCCCATCATTTTTTTCATCTGACTTACATTAAATTGATGCTAATATCTTTTTTCCAACAAATTGCTTTTTGATGTGCATAATTTCATACTATATACTGCTTTTATCCTTCATGGCTGCACCTATAGTTTGTCTTTCATAAGGAAGAGCAAGACATCAATGATTTAAGGGGCATATTATCAAGAAACGGCGTTAAAATTATCACCACTTTAGCGGCAGAAAACTGCCGCTAAAGCAGCATTAATGGGCTTGATAATATGTCCTTGAGAATTCCCATAGAAGCCCATGTTCTGGTGTCAACATGGGCTTCTATTGGAATTCTCTGCAGCATATTATCAAGCCCATTATCGCCGCTTTAGCAGCAGTTTTCTGCCGCTAAAGCGGTGATAATGTTAACGCCGTGCTTGATAATATGCCCCTAAGTGATTTGAGGGAAGTGTGATGTTGTAATCACATGTTACAATAAGGAATAAGCTACCCAGTGCAGTACATTTTAAGGATATTCCAAGTTACCTTGCAGTGCTATGACCTTATAAAAAAGGAATTCGCCTGTAAGTCTTATTACTTCGAATGGTCATGGAACTCATTGGTGACCTGCAATATCCTTAAAAATATCTGACAGGCGGTCAGGGCCGGCTCCAGGGCGGTGCGATCGGTGCCACCGCACCGGGCACTGAATTGGGGTGGGGGCGTCATTTTTGCAAGTATATTCTCATTTTAAGAACACCTGCTTCCGCATTCCTGGGCACCAGCAATTTTCAGGCATCAATTACAATGTCAAAAGAACTCCCATGATTAATTGTCTTTCTGGAAAGAGACTGGAGGTTTGTCTAGTGGAAGTTTGACTCCTCCCAAGGTAGCACGGAGGGTTAATGTGCCTGCTGCTAAGAAGGTGTGCCATGCATATAACACAGTGCAAATAATGTAAATAGGTCAGTGGGTTACTGCTTCTGTAAGAGAGCTCCTTTTGTTACTTGTCATTTATAAATCAAAATCCTAATCTATAACATTGAGCTATTAACTGTCATCAAAGAGCTGCATCCAAACTGCAAGCTATATGTTAGAACTATATGTTTTTTGCCCCATCTTTCCTTCTCCTAATCTTGCCAAAAGGGTTCATTTGGGTAGAAAACAATTCTTATTATTAAAGAGAACCCCTAACAATGATGTTATGTTTTACATTCTGAATGTGTTCCTTTCCAGAATAAGGACTCAAACTATGTTGCCTACCGGTATCAAAGCCACACTCCTACACTACACCTTGTAGTGCTGTCTGATGTAACATTTCCTATACACTAATTTACACACATATGATTGTCTCTGTGTAATGAGTGTGAGGTAAAGTGCTCTGACACCTTACACGTGTATGAGTAGTATTATAAAACTAAATGAATCTGAGATGCAGTGGTTACGGAAACTTGAGGGGCACTGTTAAAGGGTGCTAGTGAGGGAAACCATGGCAGAGGTGGTCATGGGGGGCGCCAACAAACAAAAAAATCACTATCTTTGAAGTAAGTTCAAAACATAGCATGTGAGGAGCGTTTTGCAGCAGAAAACACTTTTAAGACAGCACATTTGTTGACGTTTACGCCAAACAAATGTTTTTCAGGCATGTTTACCCAATCAAAAAGGAGGAGGGGTTGGCAGGATGCACTTAAATCTCACCAGAGGTTTGAAAGTGAATGAGGTATGGCTTAAAAAAGGCCGTGTTTTTCAAACTTGATACAATGTTGCAGGCTAGCCAATCACAAACCAGCCCAGTGGCCATTTCAGGAGACTGCAGTGCTCAAGACAGACACCATAAACGACATTTAGCTGTCAACAGTGGCCATCTTGGAACAAGCATTTGCAATGCAATAGGTCTCGCATTTCCATGAGTTTAAGCTATTGGCATTGTAAATGACAATGGCTTTTATTTTATGCTTTAAAAACCAAAACATAAATATAAGGCATTGTCATTTACAATGCCAATAGCTCAAACTCACGTAAATGCGAGACCTATTGCATTGCAAATGCTTGTTTTTATTATCATTGTATTTAGTCCTTGCCTCTGCTGGCATTCGGTGACGTCTCCTCAGGGAATAGAGACAGGCTGCTGTCTTGGGAGAAAATGGCAAACGGAAATTAAATGTGTGTTGCCAGCATTGTATGAACCCTGAATTAGATTTGTTTTACACTGTGCAAGAGAAAGTAAATGATTACATTTTAGTACGGTAACCAGAACACATAAAGGACCAAAAAGATATAAATATACTGAAATGCACCCGTGATCGTTAAGCAACCATATGTAAGTGCCCAAATTTCAAAAGTATCCGTTTGTTGTTCTCCTTGAATCGAAAAGGAGGCATGTGTGCAAGTGTTACAATGTGGCTGCCTGTTTCCCGTGGAGAGATGCTATCGTGCGTTTCCCAAGTAAGCAGCGTCTCGCCAGTGAATGGGCTGTAAACGGTGTGAAGTGCTATCGATGAGCATATGTTCAAGTGGCGCCAGCAGTAAATTACTGTCTGAAATGTTCAGGGGGTGTAGCTTGGTCGGTAATGTGCTACAACAATTTAATGCTAAAATACATTATATCGCAAGAAGGGCGGGTGAGAGGGGCTGTGAAAAGGGAGAGGAATGCGATTTTCGGGGTACTAATGGAAAGACATCACAATACTTTGTAAAGTATCGAACATTTTTCAAGACTTTCAAAACAGAGAGATGGAGAGAGTGTGTAAGCGTTTTTGTCTGTGTGTATGTAAAGTCCTGGTGAAATCCGACAGACACCTCACCAAACCAGACTGGAAGAGCCTGTACCCAATAATTTACTTGAAAATATATTTATTAGGGGGGGGGAGTGTAACACCCAAAACAGGCACCCTGAAGCTACGCCTCTGGGTATGTGTTTGAAGAAGAATTTGTTTTAAATCCGCATAACAGACATGGGGTTCAGTGTAATAAATCTGATGAGCTAAGACAAAGTGATGACATTAAAAAACAAAGCATTTGCAATGCATTTGGTCTCGCATTTACGCGAGTTTGAGCTATTGACATTGCAAATAACAATGCCCATTGGCATTGTCATTTACAATGCCAATAGCTTTAACTCGTGTGACTGCGAGACCTATTGCATTGCAAATGCTTGTTTAAAGCTGCAAGAGCGAGGAGGAGGAGCTTAGAGCGCATCCAAGATGGTCGCGTGAGCACAGGGCTCCCCGGACCCTCGCCACTCCTCGCAATTTATCCTGATGATATCCTGATTTCTTGGACGGACTCTCGAAGGCGAACCTCGACTGAGTCCATAACTCTTTTCAGAATTTGAATCGGACTTGGGTGACTAGAATTGCAGCACTTTGAACTTTTGAGGCCCACCTTGAGGCCGTGCCGGGGACTTGGTGACTTGTGGAGCCGGGTTGTAGTTGAACAACAACGGCAGTGGGACCTCATCGGTGGCCGTACCCCCACTTTCGGTTTCGTTCCCGGATCCTGGCATGGTCTGGTTGGGGGACTGTTTCGCACGGCCGGGGACCAATCCAGCCTCCATTTGGTGTCATCGCTGCCTCCTCATTACAGCTTCTTGGGTCAAGTCGTGACTTTCTCCGGATCGTGCGGGCCGGCTTCTTGACCTGTTTGTGCCAGACCTGATGGCGGCCATTTTCACCGGGTCTTGCGGGCCCCTCCGGGGTGCATCTTCCAATATGACGGGCAGGGGTGAACCCGAGAAGCAGAAGACCAAGACGTCTCTTCGTGGGGGACCGTTCCAGACAAATGTTATGGACCGTTACACTCAAGCCAAAGGATCCCCCGGGCTCTCCAGTAGTACCCCGGAGCACGCCAGAGATAACCCTTCTGCCCCTGTTGACTTGTCCCTGCAGGACATTATGGGCGCCATCGCCGGCATGAAGGAGACCATCGGCCAGCAGTATGAGGCTCTGGCTCATAAAATTGACACGGTCGCCATTGATGTCACTCTAATCAGGGCCGACCTGTCTAAGACTAACGAGAAGGTGAAGTCATTGGATTTGAAGACTTCCAGCCTCACGGCCGATGTGTCGGAACTTCACACAGACCTTGGCCCTCTGAAATCGGCCAACGACCTGATGTCCCATCGGCTCGAGGATTTTGAGAACAGGGCAAGACACAACAACATTCGCGTCACAGGGGTTCCAGAGAATCCCGAGACTCGTTCGGTTGACCTCCTGGTCGAAGATCTTATTCTCACCCATCTTGCCCCTTCTGGATTGAGCAAGTTTTTCGCTGTGGAGCGTGCACATCGTGTTCCGGGCGGTAAGCCCAAGCCTGGCGCTCCTCCGAGGCCTATCATCGCAAAACTTTCATTTCAGAGACCGTGATGCGATTTTGCAGGCTTCGAGAGTGCACGGCCCAGTGAAATTTGAAAACTCCTCTGTCAATTTTTTCCCGGACTTCACTCAACTTGTCCAGAGACAGAGGATGGGCTTTCAGGGGGTTAAGCGACGTCTCCGGGACCTGGGATTGAAGTATGCTATGCTTTTCCCTTACCAGGCTTCGAGTGGAATACGAGGAACGGACCTTCTTTTTTGAGCGACCGGACAATGTGAGTGACTGGTTGGATCCCCTGCCTGGTCGGGGCGATCGAACGGGGCACCCTGGTGGTGCCGAGGGTGGTGAGCCTACACAGAAGTGACTTTTTGGTCTCTAACCCCGACAATCGGACATTGCTCAGTTGGGTTCTGCTTCTTTTGTATATTTTGCCTTATAGTAGTTCGCGTCCGGGTGGTGGGTGGAGACGGGCCTCTCTCCTCCTCCGGGGTCTTTTTGTAGAATGGGATTGTTAGGGCGACAGGCACACTGCATTTTGGGTGGCTTTTGAGTCTGCAGGGGTGCAGGGAGGGGGGAGTTGTAACGGGTTTTGGTTGGGGGGTGGAGAGGGTGTTTGTGTTCGTGTTTTCTTTTCTCAAGGCGGCATATTGGTTCTTTCTCTGCTTCAGGTGTCCTGCTCTCTGTGGGGGGACTTATGCAACTCTTGTGGGGATGGGGGGTAGTGGGTTGCGGTTGATATCTTGGAACGTTAATGGATTGGGGAATCGTATTAAACGGGGTGCTGTACTGCAAAATTTGCGTCGTTTGACCCCTGATGTGGTACTCCTGCAGGAAACGCATTTGGTCGGCAATGTGTGTCATGCTATGAATAGGTGGGGGTACCGATTGGTTGCACACTCCGGGTTCACCACTGGTTCCAGAAGGGTTGGTATTCTGGTCCGGTCTTCCCTCCCAATAGAGATTGATAATGTCATCCTTGCCGACAGAGGGCGTTATGCCGCCCTAACCGGTAGGTGGGTGGGTAAGACTCTTTCTTTAGCCACGATATATGTTCCCCCAGGCCTCCAGACCTCCACTTTTTCTGATGTTGGTCGGATGTTGCTGGAACTCCCCGATAGTCTTCTCCTCATGGGTGGGGACTTCAACTCCATGCTATCCAGCGATCTGGATCGCCACCCCCCCCCCCCCCCCCCGGGCCCATCCCGTTTCCCAATCATGGCTTGGTGGGTTTTTGGACACCTTTGAGTTTGGTGGATTGCTGGAGGTTAATGCATCAGACGCAATGTCAATACACCTTCCACTCCGGGGCTCATGGGAGTCTCTCCAGGCTTGATTACTTCCTCATGCCCGCGGCCCAGTCCCCCCACGTTGGGGAGGTAAGACACTTGGCCCGGGGCATTTCAGATCACTCCCCTGTGTGGCTTCTTTTCGACACGGGGACGCAAGCCGCGGGGCGGATCGCCCCTGTTAACCCTTGGCATCTGCGCAACCCCAAGACTCGTAACAGCCTCATTAAGTCGCTCGACCACTACTTCCTGGAGAACGAGGGGTCTGTTTTGTCCTCAGTGTCCCTGTGGAAAGCCTTCAAAACTGTTATTCGTGGACAGGCCCTATCTTTCATAGTCGAGACCAAGCAAGCTAGGAATGCGGAGGTCGTGAAGCTGGAGGCCGAAATACTGGAGTTGGAGGCTGATCTCGACTTAGGTGTCACCCAGGATAGGCTCCACGCTCTTAGCTTGAAACAGTTTGAATATAAATCCCTTGTTACGGATGCTGCCAAGACAATGTACAGGGAACAGCAAGGTAGACTGTATGATGTCGGGGATAAGGCGGGTAAATTGATTGCATGGCTTGATAAGAAGGAGAGAGTGAACCGTGTGGTCCCTGTGCTTCAGAATTCTGACGGTGTGCATGTGACTGACCCTGGCAAGATTGTGGAGTGTTTTGCTGACTATTTCCATGTGGTTTACTCCCCGGTGTCCGATAGAGATGAGGATGACTCTTGTTCCTTGTTGAGGGACGTTGCGCTGCCCTGTTTGTCTGAAGAGGATCGAGAGCGCATGGAGGCGTCGCTGTCGGACGATGAGATTGCTACCGCGATTCGTTCACTTCGTTCTGGCAAAGCTATGGGCCCCAATGGATTGCCTATTGAATTGTACAAATTGCGCCCGGATAAAGTCGCACCGTTTCTCCATGATATGTTTCTGGAGTCGCGTGAGCTTGGTTCCCTCCCTTGTGACCAGCGTCTGGCCACTATAGTTGTGATTCCTAAGGAGGGCAAGCCTCGTGATCGTTGTGCCTCATACAGGCCTATTTCCCTATTGAATGCTGAACCGAAGATTGTCGCCAAGGTCCTTGCTAATCGCTTACTCGCTGTCATCTGTGACCTGATTCATCCGGATCAATCTGGTTTCATTTCGCACCGGAACACTGCTCTCAACTTGTGGCGCTTACATGGCGTTCTCGCCAGGGCGGAGTTTCTCTCCGAGCCGGCCATCTTGGCTTCCTTGGACGCCACGATGGCCTTTGATACGATAGAATGGCCATATCTTTGGGCCACTCTGGCGAAGTTCGGTTTCGGTGCGGGGTTTATTAGTTGGGTGAGATTTCTATATACGGATCCGCTAGCTCAGGTTGTTGTCAATGGTAGGGTGTCCCAGCCCTTCGCTCTCGGGAAGGGTACTAGGCAGGGGTGTCTGTTGTCCCCCCTGCTCTTTGCTCTTGCTCTCGAACCGCTTGCAGCCTGGCTCCGATGGGACCATCGATAAAGGGCATTCAGTGGGCCCCTGGCTTTGAAGACCGGGTTTCGTTGTACGCCGACGATATTCTTTTGTACCTCACCTCCCCGCGTGAATCCCTTAACGTCCTATTTGACGTCCTCACTTCTTTCGGTAAAAACTCCGGTTTGATCATTAATTGGTCTAAATCGTGTGTGTTTGTTATCTCCGGTGGCCTCCCCCCCTTACCGAATAGGTTTCCCATTCAAATTTCGCACTCCGGTTTCAAGTACTTGGGGGTCTACGTATCGTTGGACCCGGCGGTCCGCCACGAGCATAATCTCCTTCCCCCTCTCCGGCGATTGAAGTTGGACATGGACATAGATTGCCGTTGTCGCCACTTGGTCGAGCGGCACTTTTTAAAATGATGTCCCTGCCCCGATTTCTCTACGCACTCCAGAACTCCTTTGATATTATTCCGGCGACTTACTTTCGGGAGGTGGAGGGTTTACAGAGGAGACTTGTTTGGGACGGTCGCGCACGTATCGCTCTGGCAAAACTGACTCTCCCCTGGTATGACGGGGGCATCGCGCTCCCGGACATCAGGAGGTATTATTGGGCCTCCCAGTTGTCCGCCATCAACCATGCTACGTATGCACCCGGTCCGAATCCGGCTTTTGAGATGGATAAATATCAGTTGCCTGGTGGCAACTTCAACAGAGCGCTCTACTCTCGGACGGCGGGGAGGAACCTAACGGGACCCACTAAGATTGCAGTACGTGTGTGGAAGGATGCCAATGTGGCTGTGGGATGGAATGATCGCCTGACACGAGCGACCCCCTTGTTTGCATCGGACAGATTGGGATGCCTCTGGACAATGAAAGGTTTTGAGAACTGGGATATGATTGGCATTAGCAGAGTGGGTGATCTCTGGGTGAAAGGTGCGGTCAAATCCTTTGCGGTGCTTCAGAGTGAGTATGAGTTGAGTGAGAGGGAGTTCTCCCTCTCACTCAACGCTTTGCTGTCGGTCTTCGAGGCCGGTACCACAGTCCCTGCATCTTCACCACTCGAGGACCGTATACTCGATGGTCATCTGCCCGATAGTACGATTTCCTTGATTTATAAGAAATTAATCAACAATCGGGCGGACCTCCTCGTGCGTCTTAGGGAGGCCTGGACTGGAGACGGGTTGGAGTTGGATGACGAAGACTGGCAGTCCGCAGTGTCCTCCCCGAAAGAGGTTGCCATTCCTGCCCATCTCCGTCTCGTCCAGCTCAAAATTCTTCACCGTGTTTATGTGACGGGCCCTCGTTTGGTTGTGATGGGTTTTTCTTCGGATGGGTTGTGTAAGCGCGGCTGTGGAATGAGCGCCACCTTCCTTCATATCCTTTGGGAGTGCCGCGAGGTTGCGGCATATTGGCACCGTGTGCATGCTGTAATGGAGTGTGTTACTGGGGTCGCTCTGTTGCCTGAGGCTCGTCGATGTTTGTTGAATGTATGGGAGCCGAATGACTACAACGTCGCCCAGGCCCGGTGGGCGGCACTGGGGAACATGATTGCAAAGCGGGATATTGCGCAGCTTTGGGGTTCCCGACGGCCTCCCACCGTGTCAGTGTGGAAGGAGAACATGGACTGGTGCATGTTCAGAGAGAAGACGGTGTATCTGGTTCGGGGCAAGCCTGGGGCGTGGGGTAGAATTTGGGGTCAGTGGAACACCTACCGAGGTAACATCTGTACGCCCCCTTTTGTGATACTCCGGACACTTCTCTGTCCCCCTGATCCTGAAGTTCCTGGAATACTGAACCCTTTTGACTGATTGTTCTGACTTCCCCGCTGCCTCCCCCCACCCTTGGTCATCTTTATTGTCCTCCTGATTCTCTACCTGGTATGGTGGGATCCCCCCGTCGGAGCTCAACACCATCTAGACTGTTTCTCGCCTTGAGTTTTGTTTCATTGTTTCTTTGTTTCTTTGTTTGTTCTTTCTTTTTCTTTTTCAAAATTAAAAATATCTGTATCCTGCTTAGCTTCTGCGATGCTTAAAATATCTCCTGTAACCCTGCTTCGCCTCTGGGGATCAGTCGCTGCTTCGTGACATCTAGCAATTGATATGCATCTACTAGCGGCCGGCCCTGGTGGTTGTAGGCCCATATTTGTAACGATGCTATTCTGCACAATAAAGTTTTCCAAAAAAAAAAACTAAAAAGCTGCAAGAGCAAATGCAGTAGCAAGCTGGTTGAAGTGCACTCTGCTAAACTCACGGGGGAATGACTGACCGTGGTAGGGTATGTGCGTGTGTGAAAGTAATCGCGATCACGATCACATCAAAGCGGCCGTGCGGCCCGCGAAAGTGAAAGCAAACTAGTGCTTTCAGGCCTCCAAATGGTGCGCGCGCCCGGCCGACGCACATGCACTGTATTTGGAGGCCTGAAGTTTAAGCATTGAATGTATTGTGGGTCTGCAGTCTAGTAATGATTTTAAATAATTTTATACAATAGCGATGGCATGAAAGAGAAAAAAGAGCATACATCAAAAGGATATCGAGTTCACAAGCAAATAAGCATAAGTTACTGAATTCACGAGTTATGGAAATGAGTCGTTAATCATTTGTCAAGTTCTGGGTTTAATAAAAGTTATATTCCACTCAAAACGTGTTCCTCAGTTGCCCATTTGCATAGCTTGAATTTATTTTTGGAATAAGAATCGAAAGCAACATGCTTTTTGTCCTGAATTGTGACACAAGAAGAAGGGTGCAGTGTAACAAAAAGTGATTGCGGGAAATTTAAAAAGTGAAGATAATTCACAGCACAACTCTTACATACTCCAATAAAACAATTCAAGTAGAACCTTCATTTTACAATGCAGAGCACAGTCAACATGATTATTTAAAGCTGCAAGAGCAAATGCATTAGCAAGCTGGTTGAAGTGCACTCTGCTAAACTCACGAGGGAATGACTGACCGTGGTAGGATATGTGCGTGTGTGAAAGTAATCGCGATCGCGATCACATCAAAGCGGCCGTGCGGCCCGCTAAAGTGAAAGCAAACGAGTGCTTTCAGGCCTCCAAATGGTGCGCGCGCCCGGCCGACGCACATGCACTGTATTTGGAGGCCTGAAAGCACTCGCTTGCACTTCCAGATCCCCCATTTACAAAAGCTCTCGCGAGTGCAGCGCTAAGGCGCTGTCTCAGGCGAGACCTAAAAAGTAAGTTCAAAACATAGCACTGAATACCCAGATTTGATACTTTTAAAGGTAAAGTGGCCAAAGACAAGAGTGAATGAATGAATGATTTAAGTCTTATAGTGCGCAAAACTTAGCCCAATGGGCGTCAAGGCGCCACTTAGCCCAATGGGCGTCAAGAGTACGAGTATATGATGAGTTGAGACTGAGACCCAATCAGTGTGGCTTGATCAACAACCTCAAATCACACAACATGCCTCTTTAGCACTAGTGACACCATAAAACAACACAGACTACATTGAAGGAGAGTGAGAAACATGGAAAGAGGAAAAAGTAAAATTCCAAACAGCATAGGGTAGAGGGTTTCGAGGTTACCATGTGTCAAGCTCTTCCTCAACCACAGATAGATTAGTGTTTGCAGGGGGCTTTCTACTCCCTCCTTTGATTCTGCAGGAACCCTGACATCAGCCCATACCCATCTTCCACACTCATAGAGAGCTGGATTGTAGTGGCAATGCAGGACTCTTAAACTATAGGAGAGCAGCAGTACGTACCAGTGAACAATGACAACTCGCCGCCCACTATTGCATGCCTGCTTTCCTGCGCCTCTTCCTGCTCCAAGTCCCTTTGCCCTGTGCACGTACATTTCATCATTATTTACCCTTTATCTATACTGTACATTGTATTAGATTATTAATGTTTAAATCTTTTTATGTCAGTCTCTTCATTTTTCCTGATTGAGGCCCTATTTCCCACAGAAAAAATAAGCTTGCTTAGAAATTCTTCTCAAATCAAAATGTTTGAACATGCCATAACTAAGTTTATTAATGAATAATGCAATTTCTGACTACAGGGATGCCAGAGAATACATCTTGCCAGTATCACATGGGCACAATATAAATGTATAGCTTAATGCCGACCAGCTATACTTGATATTTTATTTACTGCTTTCTCCCACAATTGAAACGTTGGTGCCTTAATCAAGTGGATTTTACAAAAGAAGTATTGTTCCATACCCTTTGCCGGTCCAATATGTGAAAATTCTGATCGCCTCTTCAGTTTTCTCCAACATTCCATGTCAGCTTTAACAAATAGTTCACGAAGCATTACTTTTAAAATGGCCTTCAATTAATTGAAACAAAATCATTCTTGAGCATGACTCTAAAGGCATAGCATATATTTTTTTGTACATGGAGGTCATACTTAGGTCTGGCTAGAGACAGCTTTAGCTGTCTCAACCACATCATAATTTTTTTTCAATAAGTATTAAAAGGGTGGGATATAGATCAACTCCTTTTAGACATTGGGTTTCATGGATGAGTTTGCCATTGCTTCGATGGCCTGGCTATCAAAACTACAGAATGTTGTGCTTGGTTATGTTGTCTAGTTTGTGTTCCCATTAGGGTTTGGTGGCAGAGGTCAAGTAGCCCTCCATGTAGTCTAAAATTCTGAATCAGCATGTGTTCTATGATGTGTTTTCCTTTACAGACACAACAACATTGCACTTGCTAATTTATTGCTTTTCCATTTACGATATGCTGGTTGTTTGCCTATGTGACACGCTAAGGCATCCACAAAGCTATTGCTCTTGCACATTCATTTATTTTACTTTGCTGTCATGGAAACACAATGTTGGATGTACAGCTTGTTTTATTCACAAAATAAGATGTGTTAAATATAGACTCTCTAAAAGATGCAACTAAATACTGGTGCTTTTTGCAAAAGTTTCCATTATGCAATATTTACTTCATAGTTTTATGGCATGTGTCCAGAAATGGGTTTTCAGATTGGCTCTGGTTTGCACCTAAACCAGGCAGAATCCACCACTCTTGTCAGGATAAGGGGATTACACATCTAAAATAACCCCTGCTCACCCCCTTGGTAGCTTGGCATGAGCAGTCAAGCTTATCTCAGAGGCAATGTGTAAAGCATTTGCACATAACACACAGTAATACAGTGACAACAATACAAAAGGACAACACACCAGTTTTAGAAAAGTATCCAATATTTATCCGTGTACAACAAGACAGAAACAATAAAAAGAAATCCAACATACAGTAATCCATGATACCAATAAAGCAAAAATAGACTTTATATACCGTTTCTTGAAGTCGATAACTCCATCCGGGGTTATCACGGCGTCATGAGCTAACAAATCCAAACAGTTCTGGCTGACTGTGGCATCACAGGCCAGCTACGCTATCGCGAAGACCCGCAAAACAGTAACTTTAGAAATGCAGGACGTCTGTGACCTCTCGTTGAGCTCTGAAGAGCCGGCATCAGCAGGCGTTTGTTCCGGGGGCGGTGCAGGAGTTGTCGGGCACTTGAAGTCACATGCGTTGCAAGTCGAACTCTGAGAGTTTGATATCAGGAGCATCGGCAGGAGTCAGGGCTGAGGTGTGAAGTGCAATGGTGTGGCGTGCAGTGCCCTCAGGTCATAGTGCAGGCAGCGGCTTGGTGACGGTCGTGGCGCCAGTGAGCGATACCAAAGGGGATGATGGACAGAGCGTTTGAGCTAATCAAACACTCACACCCAGTAAACTGATCTGGGTTTAATCCATCATCATTCTTTAGCTCACTCCACCACCCCAGTTCAGACATGGCCATATGCAAATCAGTCTGACCCTGTGCCTCATGGGAACAGTCCAGCCCGAACTGCCAAGCCATGTCTTCCCTGGACCGGAAACAAGCATCCTGGGACCGGTTTCGGGTTCAGAACCCTCTTCAGCCAGGCTATCTTGAATCCAGTGGCAAAGTGAGCAAGGGACCCACGTCTGGGCATACCCTGCCAACTTAGGGCGAACAAAGTGATACCAAAGGGGATGATGGACGGAGCGTTTGAGCTAATCAAACACTCACCCCCAGTCAACTGATCTGGGCTTAATCCATCATCATTCTTTAGCTCACTCCACCACCCCAGTTCAGACATGGCCATATGCAAAGCAGTCTGACCCTGTGCCTCATGGGAACAGTCCAGCCCGAACTGCCAAGCCATGTCTTCCCTGGACCGGAAACAAGCATCCTGGGACCGGTTTCGGGTTCATAACCCTCTTCAGCCAGGCTATCTTGAATCCAGTGGCAAAGTGAGCAAGGGACCCACGTCTGGGCATACCCTGCCAACTTAGGGCGAACAAAGCGATACCAAAGGGGATGATGGACGGAGTGTTTGAGCTAATCAAACACTCACCCCCAGTCAAATGATCTGGGTTTAATCCATCATCATTCTTTAGCTCACTCCACCACCCCATACCCTGCCAACTTAGGGCAAGACCAGGGCTGCGGTGCAAAGTGATGCGGTGCTCGTCGCATTGCTGGCAGTTCATGGTGCAAGCAGCAGCGTCATTGTTGCTGAAGCGCTGTCATCAGTAGACCAAAGGCTGCAGTGCGAGATGGAGCAATGCACCATGTGGGGCCCACAGGTCGCGGTGCAGGCAGTGTCGTCGGTTGATGAAATGGAGTAGATGGCACTGGCGTTGGCTGCTCCAAGGCTGCAGCTTGGGAAGGGGCAGTACATCGAGTAACCTACGAGCGGTGCCCTTGAACCACAGTGCAAGTAGCGGCGTCAATGTCAGCTTGGAGCAGCGGCGGTGGTGGTGAGACCAGGGCAGTGGTGCGAAGCGGGACGCTGCTCAGTGTTCTCCACAAGCGGTGTCCACAGGTCACGGTGCAGGCAGCGGCATCAGTGACAGCATCACAGCTTCATCGGGGATACCAAGGCGGCTGTGTGAAGCAAGGCGGTGCGAATTGTGGTGCCCACAGGACACGGTGCAAGCAGCGGCTCATTGGCGACGTCAGGCAACGACATCGGTGAGACTAGGTTTGCGGTGCGAAGTGTGGAGGTGCCGTTTGCGGTGCCTTCAGGTTACGGAGCAGGCAGGGGTGTCATTGACAGCATCTAGTTTACCTTTTTCCTCTGTGACAGCTGAAACATTCAGTTCCATATGCCGGTACCCAGAAGATGTTGCAGTCTTTGATTTCCCTGAAATTTCCAACAGGAGGCAGATTCCTTGGAGATACTTCGAATGCAGAAAGAACAGTCCAGTCCTTTCCCTGCCCAAGTCAGAAGCAGCAACTGCAGGCCAACACAGCAAAGTACACAGCAAAGGGACATTACTCCTTCTGGCAGCTTTTCCAGCTCTTCTTCCTTGCATGTTCCTTAGTCCAGCAGTAATCTAAAGTTCTGGGGTCTGGACCCCAATGTGTATACCACATTTTCTTGTTTTCTCTTTGTTATTTTTTCTCTGGGCCCAGCTTCCTGGCAGAAGGTGGAGACAGCATTGTACAAGGGAGACAGGGTCTATTCAGGTGCAAGGGAAATCTCCTCACAAAACTCTAAATGCAGATCAGGCCTATTCAGGTGCTAATGAAACTCCTCACACTACTCTAAATGCAGACCAGGTCTATTCAGGCCGTCTCTGAATTGCCCAGGAAAGGCAGGACACACCTCAACCCCCCCAGTGGGTGTCTGCAGTGAATGCACATCCCCAGGCCCTGTCACTCCAAAACCAGACAGTCGATACACAAACCAGCAGAGGCACATAGGATGGCTAAGCAAGAAAATTCGCAATTTCTAAAAGTGGTATTTTAAAACACACAATATAAAAATCATCTTTACTAAAAGACGCTTTTTTAAATCCTGAGTTCAGGCATACTATACTCCACCAACTCTCTTTAAAGTGATCGCGATCGCGATGACGCGCTAAAGCACGAGTTTTCAAAGTGCTGCTGGCGCATGCACGCTCGCGTGAACGCAAGCGCTAGGCCAGCCAGCAGCTCTTTGAAAACTCACCTCCAAAATGTCTCTCCGAGCCAGCGCATGCGCTGGGCTCAGCGAGACCTAAAAACTGCCCGTGCTCAGACCCAGTGAGACCCGACCCACTAACAGCCCTGCCCTTGACAACCATGAGTAAGTAAAACAGTAAAAAAGGAAAGAAAAAGCCACACACATGTATATCAGCTCAAACAGGAAGCCTCTTAAACAATGTGGGTGGGGTGTGTCTTACTCTTCACAGAGAAATAAACAGAACCCCCCTCCTGCAAACCTCAGAAACAGAATGAAGGCTGGCTTCCAAGTGCTTGTGAAGACTAGCGCCCATTTAATACTAACAATACAATACCCGTGTACTTCAATTAAAACATTTGTAAGTTTATTATGATCACGGTTTATAAACAAAATTACACACTTTAAGAGGTAACCTCGCCACTTGGTCAGGCAGGGTGTTCAGTGCCGGACACCTGCAGCTCTCGATCACAGTTCCCTCACAGTAATCTGGTGCATAGTTGTGAAGAAGCTGTCTGACTGGTTTTGTTGTTTCAGCTGGGCTGTGCCAAAGGGAAGCAAATACCGGCTTATCAATTCAATTAGGTCTGACTCCGAACATTTTTTCAGGTAAACATGTGCGACTGCTGATGAGCCGACAATCAACAGTAGACTTGCGTAAGGAGAGCTTTAAATGGCCTTGTTAATTATTGCCTTTTAGACGCTGACGGGATACTCTGAGACTGTGTAAAAAAGCCACTCTCAGGCCAGCTGTTACTGCCACAGACACAGGCACATGCAAGACCCTGCAAGGGAATGCCATGTCTGACTGGCAGGCGCAACATCTCGGCCCTGTCTGCGTAAAAAACACATTTCCTTGGAACAAACAGATAAAATAAGTGAGTGTTAGAAAGCACATGTATGTATGTCTCCCATTCATTTATTTAATGCAGTTTTATATAGCGCGAACTTTATCCAAGGCGTCAGAGCGCTTTACAAAAGAACCAGGGAAGTTAAATGAGGTTACACAAGATTACACTAAGCAGTACGATAACAAGTTATATATACACAGCTACAAAGGTACACAAGAAAGACTGAGCACGCTAACAAGTTACATATATGCAGTTCCAAATCTAACTATTTGCATACTCATATTGTAAAAAATAAAAGGTGTCCGTGTTAGGTCAAAAGCAGGAGTAAAATACATATTTGCAAAGTTGACCTCACGTGAGTTCATGGTGACCTCTCGTGTGTTTCAACCATGCAAATCGTCATAAATGAATTGCATTAGCCAGAAATTCCCTTCATATCATTGAAACGTCTTTCATTAAGAAACGAGTGAGAGGCCTCCGGTTAGTTAATGGGTATCATGTTAAAAGAGACTCCTAATCTTCCCGCCTCACAAACCCTAATAGGAAAATGGTTCCGCGGCGTTTGTTTGTAGGGCAAGTTATGTTTACGTAAGTATATAAATCCAGTCAGCACTAGGGGGCGCGCCGCTATTTCTAAAGCGTGTTTTTTCATAGGCTTCTACGGAGCGGCTAGAAAACAAACAGGCTTCCTGTGATCGCTGAACGATAGATAATTCTACGCGAACAGAATTTTAGCCCAACGAAGTTCGCTTCAGCTGGGCGCAGCTCAACCAAGAGGTTTAGGACGGAGTATGTTAAATAAAATCTCTGTCTGCTTTTCAGATTCCCCGTTTTGAGTACACAAAGAAGAATCAAGTGAAACGGAAGAAGCACTGACACGTGAGGACAAAATAGCTTCAGCTGGGAGCCACCTTGTCTATCTCTGTGACAGGCCAAGAGCAACATGCATTTTGAGTATTCCACGAGGAACAGAGTTAAATGCGCTGCAGAACTGTCCACAGGGTCAGGAAATATTGGTTAGCATGTTGAATAAACTACCAAAAAGTGTGTGGGCCCTCTAAAATGGAAGTGGCCTATGTAGTTGACCAGTGTAGCCAATCGGATGAAACCCATTTCAATGTCCGTTTTTATTTACTACGGGGTTGAGAGCCCGGGGCACCTGGCACACTTAAAGCCCTGGTGCTATCTGCCTGCACACTCGCTTCATTTGCACCTTATCAAGAATATGAAGCGCAATATAAATGCAACTACGATAGAAAACTTGCCGAAGCATTACCTCCTGATCCCTCCCTTGCTTCACTTCAGTCCTGCCCTCATTAGGGTGACCAACTGGCATTGGTGCAAATTCAGGACGGTGAGTGTAAAAATTCAGGACAAAGGGTCAAAATTCAGGACAAAACTTCAGGACAATGGATACGTTTTACAGACATAGCAGAGGAGGTCGCGCAATAGTATATAAGTAAGCCCACATATTCAACCATTTGCAAACCTATCCATCATGTATCCTTCCATCTATCATTTCACTTATCCATCCTTTCACTCATCCATCCATCCATCATCCATCCACCCTTTCACCCTATCCATCTGTACACTCATCCATCCACTCTTCTACCCATCCATCCATTCACTCATACATCCAGACATTTACCCATCCAGCCATCCTTTCACTTACTCATCCATCCACCCAGTCACCCAGTCACTCATCCTTCCACCCATCCACCCTTTCAGTCATCCATCCATCCTCCCTTTCTCTCTCCATCGACCCTTTCACTTAGCCATCCTTCCTTCCATCCATCCACCCACCCACCCATCTACTCATTAATCCATCCATTGACCCTATCACTCATCCATCCTTTCTCTCCTTCACTCATCTATTCATCCTTTTGTCCATCTACCCTCCCTTTCACTCACTCATCCATCCTTACATCCACCCTTTCACTCATCCGTCCATCCATTCACCATTGCACTAATCAATTCATCAATCCATCCATCATTTCACTCATCCATCCACTCACTCATCAACCACCTTTTCACTCATCCACCTTTTCACTCATCCATCCACCCTTTTACCCATCCAGCTACCCTTCCACCCATACATCCAGCTATTTACCTTTTCTCTCATCCATCCTTCCACTAACTCATCAATCCATTCATCCTCTCTCATTCTCCATCTATTCAATCTTTCATTCATCCATCCACCCTTTCACTAATTCATCCAGCCATCCACCCATCCCTTCACTTACTCACTCGCCCACCTTTTCATATTAATTTTGAGCTGAGCCTTTTTTAGAAGAGGCCCATCAAGAACTTCACCCTCGCTGCAGGAGCCATTCCAGGACTGGGGCAGAAGCCACCCTGGGCGGAGACTGGATCCACCACAGGGGGGACAGGAGCCATCACAGGCGGGGGGGGGGGACAGGAGCCACCACATGGGGGACAGGAGCCATCACTGGGGGTGGGGCAGGAGCCATCACAGGAGGGGGAACAGAATCCACCAGGGTGGGCACAGGTGTGGGCATGCAGTATTCTAGTATCATCTTGGTCTCTTCGGGGGGGGGGGGGGTAGGGTAGGACTCCTCACCCCCTCCTGGACAAGACAAGGAGAAGACAGGCTCTCTTTCCAAAATGTTAGTTTTGCCATCCCCCACTGTGATGTACAGTACTTAAAGGAGATACTCCAAGAGAACTGATTTAACTGATTGTCCTCCATGCTTTGTTAATCAGTGTGGGTGCGATTGTGCCCTTTCTTTATTTTATTACATTATAGACTGCATGTTTGAAGAACCGAGGTTTGCTTACAATTTAGTGACAGTAATTAAGCTCTGTGAAGAGAACCACGTGCTGCCTCAGTGTAATCAGGGCCTGTTCTAGGATGTTTGGAGCCCTGGGCAGAAAGGGAATGTGTGACACCCCTTTAAATTGCAGAGACATGACGCATTCAGGGCTGTTTGCATCTGAATAGATGCCCCTGCTCTTTAATCTGCAGCCCCTCCCTCTCAGTCACCTTCAAGCACATCTTAATAGCTCATCAAGAGCTGAAGGTGTGAGGGTTGCCATCCCGCTGTGCCTCTCCAATGCTGCTGGGTATCTGAGCTTTGGTACTGCATCGGAGTCTGTTACACCCCACCTCAACAGCATCGGAGTCAAGAAGGGAGGTGGGTGGAAGCTGTGCCGGTTTTAGGGTGGTGCGACCGGTGCCCGGTTAAAACTACAGACAAATGGCGTCCGTTAAAGAATCCTTCGCGGGCAACGGACAGACGGCCGAAATTACGGACTGTCCGTAAAATTTACGGACGGTTGGTCACCCTAGTCCTCATAGACATCAATAATCACTCATAAATCAAAATAGAGTGCCATCCCCGAATCCATGGCTGCTCTATATAATTTTTTACTCAATCTAATTTTATTTGATTCAGACCTCAACTGAGGTCAACAAATACAAGTACATAAATATAAAATAAATATATTTATACTTTTTATATAATTTGACCGTATCACTTTCAGGAACGTTTTAAGCAGTGGCTGGCCCACTGCTCGTTGAGCAGTGGAAAATAAAAATAAAATGATAATAACAAGAAGTTATTATCATTTTATTTTCCTTTGTGACTCCGGGCGGGGGCGGGCTCTGCACAGTGAGCACTCCCTCCCTACATGTGCTGGACGCTTTGGCCGGCCTTCTAGGGCCGGCCAAACAGTCATGCATAGTTGGCATGTTCTCCATTGGGCTGTGTTGCACAGCCCAGTGGAAAACATGCCCAGCCTCCCCAGACACTGCCAGTGCGACCAAAAAGTCCGCTCAGACCAATCATGAAACTGCTCCTGCATCATCGGGATTGGCTGGCAGAGTCGGAAGCCTGGGTGCTTGCGGTGCAGGCAGCAGCCGGGACGAAGACAAGAAGACGGAGGAGAGGCGTGCAGCGGATGAGGCGGTAAAGCAGGTACGTTTATTTTCATTTTTTTTCATCCCAAACACCACCCCCATTCATAGGCAGCCGACACTTGATTTAAGGCATGAGTAAAGTGGGAAGTTGCACAGGCCCTTATGCCTACAGCCCCCACCTCCCAAGCGACTCCATGATAAATTAAGTGAGACAGTCGAGATTCCTGCTATAATAATGTTATTCATTAAAAGAACTGCTTGCTTACTTTTCTATTTTACCAGCCTAGCATGCTTAACAGACACTTTAGAGCCACATTTACTGAAGGTTTGAGACTGGCAAAGTGTTGCAAAGCAGTTATAACTCTTGCAAGGGTATTTACATCCTGGTGCAAAAAATATTTTACACTAGAAAGGAGGCATTTTCTCAGCACAAATAGAGCTCTGTACTCCTTTGCATCAAGGGAGTGTTAAGTGGGTGTTTAGCGCAAGCACCCATAGTTTTTGACACAACGCCTGATCTATTAAGCAACTATACAAGGGCCAAGGAAGACGTGGTGAATATGGCCTTCATGGATCTCAGTTCGGCCTTTAATAGAGTGAATAGATCTAAGCTCTGGGGTGATCTGGGATCCATGTGGGTCGACGCAGCTCTGCTTATGATTTTGAGGAATCCCAATCCGGCCTACTAGCATCCGTTAGGTATGGTCCTGTGAGAAGTTGGCCTGGTATATGCTGTTCACTAGTTCTAGTGACCACCTTGTACCATGCCAAGCAACCCTTATGGTGTGGTTGTAAGTCAACCTTTTCGGACTAGCTGCCCTAGTGGTAGCGTAGGCTAAGCAGTCTTTGAGGCTAAACTCGTGAAGCGTGTTAAGCAGGCTGTTTTATCAAACGTAACCCCCTTTTATACCAATGAAAGGACACCACACAGATATATATTCAAAATATATATGTATTTATTTCTCAAAGTAACCCCTAGTCTCTTTATGAGCACAGGAGCACAAATCGTCAAACAAGATTACAGTAGAATACACAGAAGTTGCACTTTATATGGATAGGCCCTGGTGGCCGCTCAAACCATATACTAAAATAGTGGTATAAGTACCACGAACAGAAAAGGGAAAAGGCCTAGGGCCTCTAGAATCGCTGGGCCTACAAGGAGCTAACTTCAGTTAGTGACCAGGAGGTCCACTGGTTGCGTGTGCAGAGCAAATAGTCACACGCGAGCTCCCATAGGTTTACAATGGGTGCGTAAAAAGTACAAAGTTACTGCAAAGAGGATCTTCCGGATGGACTAGGAACTCAAGATTTGGAACACAGGCACTAGAGATGTAATACTACACTTGGGCACAGGAGTGCCAGCTTTACCTCACCCACAGGAAGCGGGTGCATAGGCCTCGAAGTGCGTCGGGTTTCTTCTATCTGTTCCGTGGAGCCTGAAGACAAAGATGCTGCAGGCGACCGGTCCGGAGGAGATGCAGTGGATCCAAGGGTGGATCGGAGATGTTGAAGACCTGTAAGCAGAGGGGACAGTGTTCACAGTCACTAGCCAGTGACCAGCGTGGCACCAGGTGGGTACCAGGCGATGTCGGGTGCAAACAGGAAGAAAGGTGTAGCTTGTCTCTGCAGCCACGTGGTCCCTGAAGGTCGACGACGTCCAGGAGTCGAGTCACGAGCTGTCCCACGCAGGCTCTCGCTGTCGGCGGTGTCGGCAACTTGATCGAAGCAAACAAGCCTTGGCAAAAGCAATTGTTGTAGGAGATGAAATAAGCTGATGGTTCTGACCAGCAAGGTCAGAGGGATTGCTCCTTTGGAGGGGAGCAAGGGCCAGTCTGGAGCAACCAGACCAGCGGTGTATTTCGTGAAGTTCGTCGCCAAGATGGCCACTAGCCAGCGGGCCAGCAACCGGTTAGGCGCGTCGAGTGGCAAAATGCAGAAGGGCCCCACGCAGATCGTGGAGATGCTGGAGGGCTCACCTTTGGTGCAGATGCTGCTCGGGTGTTGGGCTTCTCAGATCCCAAAGCACAACTCGGAGGGAGCCTCGGTTGTCGCGCTTGCAGCTTGTCGTGGTCTTTTCAAGATGGCTAGCTCCACGTGTCTCGGTGCCTCCACGGGTCTCCTCTTCTCAGGGACTGTGGATCGGGCGGTGAGAGGTTTGGAGGTCCAGGTCTTGTCAGTCTCTGGGCTCGGACTCCGGCGGGAGGCGGCGGCAAAGCAGACGTTGATTCGCTGGATGGTGCTTGCGTTAGCAAGGTGGTCACTCCCTGACCACAGGGGAGATTGGCTTCAGTCCTCTGTGCAGCAGAGCATCGAAGTTCCCGTCTTCTTCTTAGTTTCAAGTTGATTCCAGGATGTCTGAAGTCTTAGGACACAGCTCCTACCTTTAAGCGGATTCTAGGGGCCGGACTACCTGCTAGGTCCCTCCCTATGGGTGGGACCAGGAAGGGGGGTGGTTACACCCCCAATCCTTTGTCCAGCTCGCCCCAGGCCCGGGACTGGTGTGCCCCAGGACCGGATTGAACTGGCATATGCACTGAGGCTCCTTGTGAGCCTCAGGCATGTCTGGTTTCTTTCAAGCCCTACCTGACCAATACACAAAATCCTGTCTGGGGTGGTGCATGCACCTCCCCTGGCAGGAAACCCTTTGTCCACACCTCCCAAGCTGGAAGGACTCCCAGCAGCAGGAGGGCAGACTTGTGTCTGTGGTGGCAGCATCCATTTTGTGGAGCTGAGGCTATGTCTGATTTTACCCGGGTTTCAGGTACTGTACATGTCGTGTCCCTCTAGAAGGGTGGAATGCTAACCCAGTCACCAGAATTGGCGAGGGGTTAGTATTCCAATTCGTATGACACCTTACTCGACATGTTTTGATAAAGCCAAACCAAGGTTAGCATTTAACCGCGAGGTTCATAATGCACTTAAGAGTATATGGTATGACGATATCTGGAAACAGTAGAAGGAAGTTGTTCCGACCACTGCAGACAGGCTCAGCTCATGCCAGAGCACCATCTCACATGGAACCAAGCACTCTGCCTTCAGGATTGTTAAGTCCTGCCTTAGGAGTGACTTATAGGTTACCAGGTGTCCCATTTAAGGTTAGGTATAGGTATACTACACCTAAGTAAGAGGTGGTTACACCAACTTACCCCAGCTGAGTGATCAGCCAGTTGTGTCAAATTTGTTAGGCCAAGCCTGGGGTGGCATAATACATGCTTCAGCCCCTGGCAGGCCTTAGATACACCAATGCCCTGGGTACCTAGTGTACACTGGTACAGGGGCTGACAGGGTGATCCAACCAATTGGGTATGTACCTAGGGTACATGGAGTCCATTTTACAGAGAGAGCAGATAGCCTGAGAGCCTGAATGGCAGGATCTCAGGCCAACTAAGTCGAAAAACCAGCTAGACACTAGGCACAAATTTGGGGGTAACCATAGTCAGATATCCACCTTCCTACACAACCCCCCCCCCCAAACGAAGGGAGATAAGGCTGACCTTGACCAGGTAAGCATATATTGCCCAAGTGGCCATATAAGGAGGAACCAGCACTGGCATGGTTACCCCCTGTCTCATGGTCCACTAAGCAATCTCTCACCCTAAGGGTATCAGAGGGTCTCCACCATAGGGAATCTCTACCTTTGGTGTGTCTTGGCAAAGTAAAAGGCTGGTGTTGAGATGGAGTACTGAAGTGATTGTCCTCAAAGTGAGGCCTCAGCTTCCTCCAATCATCCTCCACCATGGATGCCTTTCTTTCTTTAACTGAGTTGCACTGTGCTCTCAGGGTCAGCCTCTGGCTACCTAAAGCTGGAGGCTGGGTCCCTTTTGTGGGCTTACTGGAGGGACAGGTCAGGTTTGGGGCCCTAAGGTCCCATGTTTGCCTGTGCCCAACAGAATCCCTCTGGGGGAGGTCCCTAATTACCTGTAAAGGAGATCCCTCAGGAATGTTTTTACCCATCACCTGACTAGGGCTACTAGCCAGGCAATCCTCATTCTTTTGATGGGGGGGTTCTTGTGGACAGGGGCCCTCTGGGGGTCCACTGGCCTCCCTGACCTCTGCAGCCCTGGGCTGACTGAGGCAGGGTAGAGAGAGGCAGGCTACCTGCACCAGACTGGATCCCACCTTGGAAGGGGCCACTGACATCAGAGGCTCTGCCAGGCCAGGCCTGGCTACCTCTGGGGCAGTTCCTTCACAAGGGGTGAGGTCAGATCCCTGAGGAGGCTGACCTTTTCCTAATGTCTGGGGAGAGGGAGACTTTTCTTCCTCCCCACTACTCTCAGTTTGTGTGGAGTGATCCATTGTTTCAGGCTTCACTACACCTATGTCAGTCTGAGTATAGGCTGAGACCATTACAGCCTTGCCAACCTTTTCAGGGGGGCACTCAGTTTGTGTTTGAGCTGTGACTGTCACAGCTCTGCCAGTCTCTACAGGGAAGTATGTTTGTGCCTGGGCTGTGGCTACCACTGCCCTTCCAACCTTTTCAGGGAGGAAATCTATTTGGACAGGGGTTGTGAATGGCACAACCCCCCTACCCTTTTGTGAAAGGCCTACCATTTTAGAATGGGTGTCTTGTTCAACTCCAGCCCAAGCTGAGAGTTCTAAGTCATTCCCCAGTAAGCAGTCTACAGGCAAGTTTGGGGACACTGCTACCCTTTTAGGGCCAGTGACCCCTCCCCAGCTGAGACATACCTCTGCCATGGGATGACTGTTCTGTTTGCCATCAATGTTAGTCACCTGGTAGGAGAAACCAGGCAAAAGCTGCTCAGAGGGAACTAGCCAATGGGCCACCATTGTGATGCTAGCTCCAGTGTCTCTGTAGGCCTCAGCTTTTGTACCATTGATGTAGGGCTCCTGTCTGTACCTACCCAAAAGTGTTGGGACAGGCAGTGAAGTTGGCAAACCCCATGCCACCATCACAGACAAGAGTGGTTGCTGTAGGGGAATTGGCTAAGCCAGGGTCCCCCTGTGTTCCCCAAGTAAACCCACCCAGATTTCTGGGGGCACTCCCACCACCTGGGGGATTACTGCTGACAGTAATAGGTGGTGTGACAGGAGTAATTGGAGGAACAGTTTTGTTTTTAGCCCTTGGGCAACCGCTGTCAGTTTTCCAATGCCCAGGAGTTTTACACTCATGGCAGTAGGGCTTTTTAGCTGTGGTAGAGGAGGGAGCTTGGGACCCACCACCCTGTGTGGAGTTTTGGGGCCCTGAGGAAGATTTCTCTTTTGTTTTATCCCCACCCTTCTCTTGAGGCTTGGTGGTATCTTTCTTTTGGTCACCACCCTGGTTTTTAGGCCTGATCCTGGTCCTGACCCATTTATCTGCCCTCTTTCCCAATTCTTGGGGAGAGGTCAAATCTGAGTCTACCAGGTGTTGATGGAGAAGCTGGTACTTAAAATCTGCTCTCTCATCATCAAATTGTACAATCCTGTATAATCAGATACCTTACTTCCCAGCAACCAACCCTCCAAAGCCTTAGTTGCACATTCCACATATTCAGACCAGTCCTGAGTCTGTGTCTTCTGGGTGTCTCTGAACATTAACCTGCACTGTTCAGTGGTTAAGCCTAACCCATCAACTAGGACACTCTTCAGGACTCTGTAATTTCTGACATCCTCTTCTCTAACAGTGAGGAGTCTATCTCTGCCTCTTCCTTCAAAGGAGAGCCAGAGGATTGCTGCCCACTGGTCTTCAGGAACCTGCTGCACTTTGCAGGCTCTCTCAAGAGCAGTCATCCATTTGTGGATGTCATCCCCACTTTTGTAGGGGGGCACAACCTTAGACAGGTTCCTATTATCAAAGACCCTATCTTTGTCCCTAGGGACAATGCTGCCACCAGTGGGTATAGACCCACTCTCTTTATGCTGCCTAGCCTTGCTCAGTTTCTCTTCCATTAGGGCTACTTCTAGCTCCTGCTTCCTGATCCTCAGCTGGGCTTCTTGCATTCTGGCCTCATGTTCCCTCCTCTGAGGGGTGGTCATCCTTTTCCTGGAGTGACCTTGAGAGCCTCTAGAGCCATGGGAAGCATTGGATTCACCTGAGCGATTCCTTTGCCTCCCAAGCCCTGTGTTAAGTCCACTGGGGAGATCCAATGGGGTAAACCCACTGTCAGTCCCCAATAGCCTTAGTTTAGCTGGGCCAAGTATGACACTTGGATCTGGGGTAGTTCTCCCTTCATCCCCACTACCTTCTGTATCAGTACCCTTCTCACTTTCATCCTCTGTAGTAGGAACCTCATCTAAGGGGTGACTACTGGAAAGGGGTACCTCGGTAGCATCTTCAGAAGGGGGGCCTCCTGTTCCTGTCCCTAAGGGGGCTAACTGGGAAGCTTTCTTGAGCTCTCTTTGATTTTCATCATTCTGTAAGAGTTCTCTGAGCTCAGCAGAGGTAGGGTTCTTGGGCTGTTTAAGGCCTCTAAGAGTTGCCAAATGCCTGAGCTCATTCTGATTAAGGGTAGCAAAGATGGATGGTGCCCTCTGGGGGTCACTCTCAACAGAGATGGGTACAGTGGACCCCTCTGCCCCAGCCATTGCTCTTAAGTGTGGGTGGATGTGTTGCAATCTACCTACACTTGGGTTTACCTACTAAACCTATCTAGCAGTTGTAGTCAGGGTGTGCTACTCCCTTTGCTCTACAACAACTAAGTTCAGTAGAACTTAAGTATATCTAATCTTGTTTTATATGTACCTATAGGTACCTATGTGATCTTTCAATTGGTAACCAAGAGATTACAATGGTAAAACACAGCAAGCTCAAATCCAACCGCTGCTCACCAATGTGAGAAGTTGGCCTGGTATATGCTGTTCACTAGTTCTAGTGACCACCTTGTACCATGCCAAGCAACCCTTATGGTGTGGTTGTAAGTCAACCTTTTCGGACTAGCTGCCCTAGTGGTAGCGTAGGCTAAGCAGTCTTTGAGGCTAAACTCGTGAAGCGTGTTAAGCAGGCTGTTTTACCAAACGTAACCCCCTTTTATACCAATGAAAGGACACCACACAGATATATATTCAAAATATATATGTATTTATTTCTCAAAGTAACCCCTAGTCTCTTTATGAGCACAGGAGCACAAATCGTCAAACAAGATTACAGTAGAATACACAGAAGTTGCACTTTATATGGATAGGCCCTGGTGGCCGCTCAAACCATATACTAAAATAGTGGTATAAGTACCACGAACAGAAAAGGGAAAAGGCCTAGGGCCTCTAGAATCGCTGGGCCTACAAGGAGCTAACTTCAGTTAGTGACCAGGAGGTCCACTGGTTGCGTGTGCAGAGCAAATAGTCACACGCGAGCTCCCATAGGTTTACAATGGGTGCGTAAAAAGTACAAAGTTACTGCAAAGAGGATCTTCCGGATGGACTAAAATCTCAAGATTTGGAACACAGGCACTAGAGATGTAATACTACACTTGGGCACAGGAGTGCCAGCTTTACCTCACCCACAGGAAGCGGGTGCATAGGCCTCGAAGTGCGTCGGGTTTCTTCTATCTGTTCCGTGGAGCCTGAAGACAAAGATGCTGCAGGCGACCGGTCCGGAGGAGATGCAGTGGATCCAAGGGTGGATCGGAGATGTTGAAGACCTGTAAGCAGAGGGGACAGTGTTCACAGTCACTAGCCAGTGACCAGCGTGGCACCAGGTGGGTACCAGGCGATGTCGGGTGCAAACAGGAAGAAAGGTGTAGCTTGTCTCTGCAGCCACGTGGTCCCTGAAGGTCGACGACGTCCAGGAGTCGAGTCACGAGCTGTCCCACGCAGGCTCTCGCTGTCGGCGGTGTCGGCAACTTGATCGAAGCAAACAAGCCTTGGCAAAAGCAATTGTTGTAGGAGATGAAATAAGCTGATGGTTCTGACCAGCAAGGTCAGAGGGATTGCTCCTTTGGAGGGGAGCAAGGGCCAGTCTGGAGCAACCAGACCAGCGGTGTATTTCGTGAAGTTCGTCGCCAAGATGGCCACTAGCCAGCGGGCCAGCAACCGGTTAGGCGCGTCGAGTGGCAAAATGCAGAAGGGCCCCACGCAGATCGTGGAGATGCTGGAGGGCTCACCTTTGGTGCAGATGCTGCTCGGGTGTTGGGCTTCTCAGATCCCAAAGCACAACTCGGAGGGAGCCTCGGTTGTCGCGCTTGCAGCTTGTCGTGGTCTTTTCAAGATGGCTAGCTCCACGTGTCTCGGTGCCTCCACGGGTCTCCTCTTCTCAGGGACTGTGGATCGGGCGGTGAGAGGTTTGGAGGTCCAGGTCTTGTCAGTCTCTGGGCTCGGGCTCCGGCGGGAGGCGGCGGCAAAGCAGATGTTGATTCGCTGGATGGTGCTTGCGTTAGCAAGGTGGTCACTCCCTGACCACAGGGGAGATTGGCTTCAGTCCTCTGTGCAGCAGAGCATCGAAGTTCCCGTCTTCTTCTTAGTTTCAAGTTGATTCCAGGATGTCTGAAGTCTTAGGACACAGCTCCTACCTTTAAGCGGATTCTAGGGGCCGGACTACCTGCTAGGTCCCTCCCTATGGGTGGGACCAGGAAGGGGGGTGGTTACACCCCCAATCCTTTGTCCAGCTCGCCCCAGGCCCGGGACTGGTGTGCCCCAGGACCGGATTGAACTGGCATATGCACCGAGGCTCCTTGTGAGCCTCAGGCATGTCTGGTTTCTTTCAAGCCCTACCTGACCAATACACAAAATCCTGTCTGGGGTGGTGCATGCACCTCCCCTGGCAGGAAACCCTTTGTCCACACCTCCCAAGCTGGAAGGACTCCCAGCAGCAGGAGGGCAGACTTGTGTCTGTGGTGGCAGCATCCATTTTGTGGAGCTGAGGCTATGTCTGATTTTACCCGGGTTTCAGGTATTGTACATGTCGTGTCCCTCTAGAAGGGTGGAATGCTAACCCAGTCGCCAGAATTGGCGAGGGGTTAGTATTCCAATTCGTATGACACCTTACTCGACATGTTTTGATAAAGCCAAACCAAGGTTAGCATTTAACCGCGAGGTTCATAATGCACTTAAGAGTATATGGTATGACGATATCTGGAAACAGTAGAAGGAAGTTGTTCCGACCACTGCAGACAGGCTCAGCTCATGCCAGAGCACCATCTCACATGGAACCAAGCACTCTGCCTTCAGGATTGTTAAGGCCTGCCTTAGGAGTGACTTATAGGTTACCAGGTGTCCCATTTAAGGTTAGGTATAGGTATACTACACCTAAGTAAGAGGTGGTTACACCAACTTACCCCAGCTGAGTGATCAGCCAGTTGTGTCAAATTTGTTAGGCCAAGCCTGGGGTGGCATAATACATGCTTCAGCCCCTGGCAGGCCTTAGATACACCAATGCCCTGGGTACCTAGTGTACACTGGTACAGGGGCTGACAGGGTGATCCAACCAATTGGGTATGTACCTAGGGTACATGGAGTCCATTTTACAGAGAGAGCAGATAGCCTGAGAGCCTGAATGGCAGGATCTCAGGCCAACTAAGTCGAAAAACCAGCTAGACACTAGGCACAAATTTGGGGGTAACCATAGTCAGATATCCACCTTCCTACAGGTCCCTTCCGAGGAATGCACGCAACATCTTAAACTAAAAAGAGGCATGCGTCAAGGCTGCATCCTGGCTCCTTTTCTCTTTATTTTGCATATTAATCGTTTGGAACAGATTCTATATGAGCCAGTGTGTGATGTCCTGTAGATGGGTGGCAGATTGCTCCCTGCTCTTTTATACGCAGATGACGTGGTTTTAATTGCACGCACAGCAAAGAGTCTCCAGCATTTTTTAGACCGTTTTATAGATTTGATGGACAGTATGGACTTGCCCACCAATTTTAAAAACTCCCATATTATGGTGGTTACTCCCAAGACCACTAGATCTTATGGTTTCTCAACCAGCAGCCACGTCTTGAGCAAAGTGGATAACTTTTCTTATCTGGGCATATTAGTAGATTCAGGCCTTAGCTGGCATTCTTTGATGAAGAAGAATACAGCTAATTTCAAGAGAGCTATTTTCACCCTCTAGAATTTTTCAAGGTGGTTGGTGCAAACGCTGTTAAAGATTCTTCTTGACATATACAAAGCTAAGTGTATTCCAATTGCCAGTTTAAGTTGTATACTCTGGGAGTGTGCTACAATTGCCCCACTCCTGGTTGTGGAAAACACTTTCATGAGATGTGCAAGGTACTTCCTCAATGATTGTTCATGAGGAGCTGGGATTGGGTTATCTCTTGGATTTCATACAACTACGTGGACTTCATCCCCTGAGCAGCAGTGTGCCAGGAGCTGCATTTGCAGAGTGGTGTAAAAAGGGGGTGTGGCCTCGGACCACTCTCAGCAATCCAGGTGTGTGGGTCTTACTGGAGGGAGCTGGTGGGTTAGTTGCCCCCCAGGGGCCCTCAGTATTCAAGGGGACTTAATCCCCCAACTTAGACCGTGCCAGGAGGAGCGTTTGCAGAGTGGTGGAGAAAGGGGGCGTGGCCTGTGTCCAGCTTTCAGCAATCCCACTATCTGGGACATACTGGGTTTCCCAGTTTCAGATTTCAGGTAGGCTAGTTGGCCCCTAAGGACCCCCAGCAGCGAAGGGGACTTTAATCCCCATCCAAGAACGTGCCAGGAAGTGCGTTTGCAGAGTGCTGGGGAAAGGGGGCGTGGCCTGCTATGACAACTCCTGCTGTGTGGGACTTATTGGAGGTAATAGGAGGAGTAGTTGGCCCCCAAGGATGTCCTTGGGGGCCAACTACCCCTCTTGTTACCTCCAGTAAGTCCCACACAGTCGGATTGCTAAGACGTCTTCGGAGGCCATGCCCCCTTTCTCCACCACTCTGCAAACGCGCCTCCTGGCAGACTACGGGATGGGGGATCGATTCCAATTTACTCCTGAGGGACTTTGGGCACCAAGAAGCTCTCCTGGTACCTCCTGTATACTCAGTGAGGCAATAAAAAGAAGGAATCACTGAGGAGCACTTGTGGATCTAGTCAGAGGTATGAGCAGGGCCACTGGAATTATGTGACTGTTTGGCTGCACCGACTTTCGCACAATTATACATTTTCTGCATTAGCCACATAATTCATCATCTGCTCCTTAATCTGCAGACTTGTACAAAAAAAAGCCTTGTTTCTAGCTCAAACGTTACCAAAAATGCAGCGAAAAGTGTTACAGCATGGTGGAAGGCCCTTTGCAAACCTAGAATGGTCACCTGTTACCAGTGCTTAATTTGTGCACGCATTGCTGCACATCATTGACTTTGGTATTCATTTTCCTCACTACTGGACTGCAGTGTGTCACAGTGATACTGTAGTGTTAAGGAACTCATCTACAGTAACTGCTGAGCTCGTCCCCTGTCTCCCGAGTCCCACTCCTGACAGTTGAGTTTCCCGACTCGAGTGACGGTCACGGAATGTGAGTCAGTCCTGACACCCGGTCCCCACTGTCCCACACAGTACAGTACTCCAGGTGAACTTGCGGGCGCGGCTGTACAGTGACTGAGCCTGCCTGGCCCTGGCCTGTGAGCTGCCCTGGCTGAGCCTGAGCCAAGAGGCGAATTGATATCTTCTTCTCATCGATTATTCCAGTACAGTAGTACACTGAATTGATCAATGTTCAATGATCATCAATCTGTAATGTTACGCGCGGGCGCGGCCCTTAGGCAGTTCAGTGTTGCTTGCCAGCCCAGTGCGTGGGTGGGTGGGGACCAACTGATTTGGGCTGGATTTTGGGTTGGGGCTGTGCAGCAGCAGGCGTGTGCAGATTTCTTATTGCGCACTGCCACGCCCCAACATACCCGCATGGGCCGGCCTCACCCCACCACCGAGTCATCATGACTGGACTGGTGGTTCAACTTCAATCAACGACGGGCGGCCAATTAACTCTCCACCCAGCGCCACTGAGCGCGACCCAGTACTGGCACGTGCGACCCAACGACTACGTTGGTTGAGGACTCGACTGGCACTACTGCTGGCAGCCCGGCAGTACTAGTAGTAGTGTGTGTGTAGTAGCCAGTACCGGCAAGAACAGCTGCAGCACCAGGTGAGGTGGCTGTGCACTAATGATCAATCCCTCTGATGAATGGTGATATGTTCCGCGTGGGCGCGGCCCTTAGTTCAGACGTTGCCGGTCCCGTGGCACAGTGCGTGGGCGACTGATAAAGTGATTTGGGCAGGATTTTGGGTTGGGGCTGTGTGGCAGGCGGCCGCCGGCAGCAGGCGTGCGCAGATTTCATATTGCGCATTGTCACGCCGCAACATACCCGCATGGGCCTGTTGCACCCCACCACCGACCGAGTCTCATCTCGCCTCTGCCGGCCAGAACCAGCGTGACCCAACGACGACATTGGCGCTGAGAACTCAGGACTGGCAGCAGTAGTAGTAGTATCCACTACTTGACTACTAGCCAGAACGGTACCACCTCGGCAACAGCACCAGAGGCAGTACTGGCACCAGGTGAGGAAGGCAGGCTGGCAGGCCTAGTGTGCCCTAATCTGTTAATAAAGCAGCAGCCTAACGCACCGCACCGCAGTGCACTGTCTGCAAGTATGTGCCCCGGGTCGGTCGCCCGGATGTTTTGATTGAAAATTATTTTTGATCAAACTTCAGACTCAATCATCAGGTCAGATTCCGCCAGTCAGGCCATTCCCACACCAGGGTCTGGGACACTGTCACACCGTGACCAGGCAGGGATATCCCTATTCCACGCTGCAGAGCTATTGTTCTCTCTCTTGTCTCTTTATTAAAAACCCCTGGCCTGCCTGATTCACAAAACGGATTCGGTCAGACTCAGAGAAATAATGTTTGGGGCCAGCCAGGGAATATACGATTAAGAGCTCACTTTAAGGAGAAGATGATGCTACTGTCACTGTGGGCTCCCCTGCACACACCACTTTCAGTGTTTTTTGGATCTTCTTTAATCTTTTGAGCTGGTCTCCAGGGTATAAATTGGAGGCATTACATTTAACACCGGGGGACGAAATAAAAAGAGGCGTTGTTAAGAACTTCACTCCCTTTCAGATGGGCAGGGCTAAGTCCTCTATTAAATACCTAGGTGTTAAAATACGTAAAATTCTAGGGGAGCTTTTCTCTGTCAACCTAGGCTGGCTCCCTCCTTCTCCCACTAGCAGACCTAACGAAGGACCTGGAGGTACAGGGAAATTGGATTCCCGACTGGACTGGTCGAATAAACACAGTAAAGATGTCCATCTTTCTGTGCCTCCTCTATATATTTCAAGCACTGCCGATATGGCTCAACAAAGCATGCTCTCTGATCTTGGCTGCAGCCACTAGCACACTTCATCTGGAGAGGTAGAGCATCATGGATTCCGCAGAAGGTCTGACTCAATCTTGATTCAACAAAGGGAAAGGGGGGCGGGGGTGCATTCCCCAGGCAGCTGCGGACTGTTGTTGAATGGTCAGGGTCCATGTTAGAATCTGAAAAGAACAGGCATAGTTAACTGCCCTCTCTGGTATCCTAGGTGGCTAAGTAAGAAACATCGATCCCCCGAATGCCTATCTTGGTACTTACTCCCATTAGTACCACGTTGAAAACATTTGACTGCTAGTGCTATGTTACTGCAAGAGGGTCGGTGACAGACTCGTCACAGGCAGCACACACCTGCCCTAGTCCTACCTTAGAAGGTCAAGCTTGTAGACTTTATAATTATCGCAGGGGTAGCGGTCAGATGATTTCTGATTACAGGGGTGGCTGCTCCAAAGGCCATTTTGCCATGTGATGTGTATTTTGACCTCCCCCAAAAAAGAACAGATATTATGCCCTGATTCATCACTGCATCACTTATCCCCTTGTTCGCGCCACACAGCCACCAGGGACAAAACCTAATTCAAAACACTTTTCCCTAAGCTGAAGAGTACTAGAGGCACCATTTCTAATCTTTATTGAATTTTACTGTCATTGAATGCTCCCACCTTCCACCATATGCACATAATACAGCATGGGAATGCGCTTTGAGGAAACAGATTACATTGCAGAAGTGAGAACAATTAGGAAGGGCTAGCCACTCATCTTCCATGTCAAACTGAGGCAGGCAAATTCATTACAAAGTAGGGTACGGGTGGCATCACACACCCCATACCTGGGGATTAATGAAGCTTATTTATGCCTCTACTTTCTTAACTTCATTATTACTGCCAGCCACACAAGCAAGAGAGAGGTGTGGTGAAGTCAGAATAACTTAGAAGATGATAGTGAAGGGAGGAAAGGGTAAGAAGCAGAGAGAGAGAGACAGAGGTAAAGAGGGGTGAGCTGTGAGGTCACATATCAAGAGAGAGATGAGGGAGCAAGAGATGGGTGAGGAGAGAAGGAAATATATAAAGAAAGACAGGGTGTTGAGAGGGAGGGATAGGTAGAGAAAAAGTAAAGACAATCAGTTAGAGGTAGACGGGGGTGTGGGGGTTAGAGAGAAATATAGAAGCGAGTAAGAGAGAGAAAGAATAGACTTACATACATATATTGATATAATAAATAAATAACAACTAGCGATGTCTGGTAGATGTCTGGTAGCTACTCAACTGTCCAAAGCATCAGCCGATATGCAGGAATTCTACCACAGCACTGGATAGAGCAGAAAGTTGAGGCATTTGGGGTTGGTGAGTTTAGGATTGTGGAAAGATCTGGTTCATACAGTTCAAACTGCAAACACCACTAAACAAGCAGTGGGCTTCAAAATGATCCACTGCAACATACCTAACCACACCCTCACCACCTCCGTCTAAATGGACAAGGCTCATTTGCTATGTTTGTCCTTAGTGTGATGTTTGGATTTTTCACAATCTTATGGCTTCTTCAGTGATGTCAAATTCAGGGCAGCACCAACACTCTGAAAATTGTTCCAACGCCACTGGCTTAGGTGCCTTTCTTTGACATTGTCATGCTTTCTGGCCTAGGTGCCTTTGTGTGGCGTTTCCATGATTTCTGGCCTGGGTGCCTTTGTGTGATGTTTCCATGCTTTCTGGCATGGGTGCCTATGTGTGACATTTCCACGGTTTATGACCTGGAATGGATGCTTATGTGTGACACACATTTCCATGATTTATGGCATGGGTGCTTATGTGTGACATTTCCATGCTTTCTGGCCTAGCTTTGTGCGACGTTTCCATGCTTCCTTGTCTGAGTACTTATGTGTGAGATTTCCATGCTTTGTGGCTTTTAGCAGTGACAGTTGAAAACATGGGTGGAGCTAATAGAGGAAGTGGGTGGGGCCAGTGAGGAAGTGGGTGGAGCCAGAGAAAAGTAGGTGTGGCCTCCGACAAACCTTTCAGCACCTGCACTTCATATTTTACAAATTAAGCACTGCCTGTTACTTATTGCTAAATGTGGGTGTTAAATTCGTACTAATGGTGTGCAAGCCACTCTTGCTTCCCTCTGCACCTCTCTTGCCTCTTTCTGCATTTCTGTTGCTTCGTTGTGCACATTTCTTTCTTTTTCTGCACTTCTCTTGCCTCATTCTGTAAATCGCTTGTACTTTCTGCACCTCTTTTCCCTTTTTCTGCATGTCTGTTGCCTCTTTCTGCACCTCATTTGCTTCTTTCTGTACCCCTCTTTTGTCTTTCTGCACCCTTTTTGCCTCTTTCTGCACCTCTGTTACTTCTTTCTGCACTTCTTTTGTTTCTTTCTGCACCTGTCTTGCTTCTTTCTGCACCCCTGTTGCCTCTCTCTCCACACCTCTTCCCTCTTCCTGCACTTTTTTGCTTCTTTCCACACTTATCCTGCTTCTTTCTGCACCTCACTTGCCTCTTTCTGCACCTCTATTGCCTCTTTCTGCAGTTCTCTTGCCTCATTCTGTACTTCACTTGCCTCTTTCTGAAACTCTATTGTCTCTTTGTGTGCCTCTCTTGCCTCTTTCTGCACCTCACTAGCTTATTTCCGCACCCCTTTTGCCTGTTTCTGCACCACTCTTCCCTCTTTGTGCAACTCTCTTGCCTCTTTCTACACCTCTCTTCCCTCTTTCTATACCACTCTTGTCTTTCTCCGTACGTCTGTTCATTCTTTCTTCACCTGTCTTGTCTCTTTCTGCACCCTTTGTGACTCTTTCAGCACCTCTGATGCTTCTTTCAGCAGTTCTCCTCCTCTTTCTGCACCCCTCCTGCCTCTTTCTGTACGCCTCTTGCCTCTTTGTGCACCTCTCTTACCCCTTTCTGCACCCCTCTTGCCTCTTTTTTTCTACCTCTGTTGGTTCTTTCTGCACCTATGTTGCTTCGTTCTGCACTTCACTTGCTTCTTTCTGACCCCTCTTGCCTCTTTCTGCACCTCTGTTGATTCCTTCTGCACTGCTCTGGCTTCTTCCTGCACCTCTGTTCCATATTTCTGTATCCCTCTTGCCTTCTCCTGCACCCCTCATCCCTCTTTCTGCACCTCTCTTGCCTGTTTCTGCAACTCTCTTGCCTCTTTCTGCAGTTCTGTTGCCTCCTTGTGTACCTCAATTGCCTCTTTTTGCACCTCTGTTGCTTCTTTTGCACTGATGTTGCTTATTTCTGCACCTTTCTTGCAAATTTCTGCACCCCTCTTGCCTCTTTCTGCACCCCTTTTACCTGTTTCTCCATCTCTCTTACCTCTGTCTGCACCTCTGTTCCCTCTTTCTGTACCCCTTTTGCCTGTTTCTGCAACTCTTTTGCCTCTTTCTGCAGTTCTCCTGCTTCCTTCTGCACCTCTGTTGCTACTTCCTGCACTTCTCTTGCCTCTTTCTGCACCCCTGTTGCTTCATTCTGCACTTTCCATGCTTCTTCCCCACCTATCTTGCTTCTCTCTGCACTCCTCTTCCCTCTTTCTGTACCTTTCTTACCTGTTTCTGCATTTCACTTGCCTCTTTCTGCTGCGCTTTTCTGGATTATTCTACACCTCTGTTGCTTCTTTCAGCAATTCTCTTGCCTCTTTCTGAAGTTGTCTTGCCTATTTCTGCACCCCTCTTGCCCCTTTTTGCACCCGTCTTCCCTCTTTGTGGAACTCTCTAGCCTCTTTCTACTCCTCTCTTCCCTCTTTCTGCACCACTCTTGCCTCTTTTAGTACCTCTGTTGCTTCATTCTGCAATTCGCTTGCCTCTTTCTGCACCCTTCGTGCCTCTTTCAGCCCCTCTGGTGCTTCTATCTCCACTTCTCTTCCTTCTTTCTGCACTCCACCTGCCTCCTTCTGCACCTCTTTTACTTCTTTCTGTGCTTCTCTTGGTTCTTTCTGCACTGCTGTTGCCTCTTTCTGCACCCTCTTGCCTCTTTCTGCACCTCCTATGCTTCTTTCTGCACTTCTATTGCCTCTTTCTGCACCTGCCTTGCTTCTTTCTGCAGCTGACTTGCCTCTTTCAGCACCTCTGTTGCTTTTTTCTGCAGATCTCTTGCCCATTTCTGCACCTCACTTGCCTGTTTCATCACCTCTGTTGCTTTTTTCTGCAGATCTCTTGCCTCTTTCTACACCCCTCTTTTCTCTTTCTGCACCTCTATTGCCTCTTTCTGCACCCCTGTTCCCTCTTCCTTCACCTTTCTTGCCTCTTTCTGTACCTCTGTTTCCTCTATCTGCACTTCTCCTCCTCTTTCTGCACCCTTCATGCTTTTTTAGCACCTCTGTTACTTCTTTCTACACTTCTCTTCCTTCTTTCTGCACCTCTCTTGCTTCTTTTTGCACCTCTGTTGGTTCTTTCTGCACTGCTCTTGCTTCTTTCTGCACCTCAGTTGCCTCTTTTTGCACTTCTCATGTTTCTTTCTAAACCTCTGTTGATTCTTTCAGCAATTCTCTTGCCTCTTTCTGCACTTCTCTTGCTTGTTTCTGCACCTCTCTTGCATCTTTCTATACCTCTGTTGCCTCATTCTGCACTTCACTTGCCTCTTTCGGCACCTCTGTTGCTTCTTTCTGTGCCCCTTCTGCATCCTTTTGCACTCCTCTTCCCTCTTTGTGCAACTCTCTTGCCTCTTTCTACACCTCTCTTTCCTCTTTCTGCACCACTCTTGCCTCTTTCTGCACTTCTCTTGCCTGTTTCTGCACCCCTCTTGCCTCTTTCTGCAGCTGTTTTCCCTCTTTGTACAACTCTCTAGCCTCTTTCTACACCTCTCTTCCCTCTTTCTGCACCACTCTTGCCTCTTTTTGTACCTCTGTTTCTTCTTTCTACACTTCTCTTGCCTCTTTCTGCACCCTTTGTGCCTCTTTCAGGACCTCTGTTGCTTCTTTCTGCACTTCTCTTCTTTCTTTCTGTACTCCTCGTGCCTCCTTCTGTACCTCTGTTGCTTCTTTCTGTACTTCTCTTGGTTCTTTCTGCACTGCTCTTGCCTCTTTCTGCATCCCTCTTGCCTCTTTCTGCACCTCTGATGCTTCTTTCTGCACTTCTAGTGCCTCTTTCTGTACCTCTCTTGCTTCTTTCAGCAGCTGATTTGCCTCTTTCAGCCCTCTCTCTTTTTTCTGCAGATCTCTTGCCTCTTTCTGTACATCACTTGCCTGTTTCAGCACCTCTGTTGCTTTTTTTCTGCAGATCTCTTGCCTCTTTCTGAACCCCTCTTTTCTCTTTCTGTACCTCTCTTGCCTCTTTCTGCATCCCTGTTCCCTCTTTCTGCACCACTCTTGCCTCTTTCTGACCTCGCTTGCCTCGTTCTGTACCTCTCTTGCCTCTTTCTGCACTTTTCTTGTCTCTTTCTGCACCCCTTTTGCCTCTTTCTGCACCTCAGTTGCTTCCTTCTGCACTTCTAATGCCTCTTTCTGTTCCTCGCTTGCTTCTTTCAGCAGCTGATTTGCCTCTTTCAGCACCTCTGTTTCTTTTTTCTGCAGATCCCTTGCCCCTTTCTGCACCGCACTTGCCTCTTTCAGCACCTTTGTTGATTTTATCTGCAGATCTCGTGCCTCTTTGTGCACCCCTGATCCCTCTTTCTGCACCTTTCCTGCGTGTTTCTGCACCTCTCTTGCCTCTTTCTGTACCTCTGTTGCTTCTTTCTGCACCTGTCTTGCTCTTTCTGCACCCTTCGTGCCTCTTTCAGCACCTCTGTTACTTCTTTCTGCATTTCTCTCCCTTCTTACTGCACCCTCCCTGCCTCTTTCTGTACCTCTCTTTCCTCTTTCTGCACCCCTCCTACCTTTTTCTGCAACCCTCTTGCCTTTTTGTGCACCTCTGTTTGTTCTTTCTACACTGTTCTTGCTTCTTTCTGCACCTTACTTGCCTCTTTCTGCACTTCTCTTTCTTCTTTCTACACCTCTGTTGCTTCTTTCAGAAATTCTCTTGCCTCTTTCTGCAGATCTCTTGCTTGTTTCTGCACCTCTTTTGTGTCTTTCTGCACCCCTGTTGCCTCCTTCTACACTTTACTTGCTTCTTTCTGCACCTATCTTGCCTCTTTCGGCACCTCTGTTGCTTCTTTCTGCACCCATTCTGCTTCTTTCTACACCCCTGTTCCCTCTTTGTGCAACTCTCTTGCCTCTTTCTACACCTCTCTTCCCTCTTTCTGCACCACTCTTGCCTCTTTATGTTTCTCTATTGCTTCTTTCTGCACTTCTCTTGGCTCTTTCTGAACTGCTGTTGCCTCTTTCTGTATCCCTCTTGCCCCTTAGAGCACCTCTTTTGATTCTTTCTGCACTTCCCTCTCCTCTTTCTGCACCCCTCTTGCCTCTTTGTGCACATCTGATGCTTTTTTCTGCACTTCTATTGCCTCTATCTTCACCTGCCTGGCTTCTTTCTGCAGCTAACTTGCCTCTTTCAGTACCTCTGTTGCTTTTTCTGCAGATCACTTACCTCTTTCTGTACCTCACTTGCCTGTTTCAGCACCTCTGTTTGTTTTTATGCAGATCTCTTGCCTCTATCTGCATCCCTCTTTTCTCTTTCTGCACCTCTTTTGCCTCTTTCTGCATCCCTGTTTCCTCTTTCTGCACCTCTCTTGCCTCTTTCTGTATATCTGTTGCCTCTTTCTGCAATGTTCGTGCTATTTCTGCACCCTTTGTGGCTCTTTCAGCACCTCTGTTATTTCTTTCTTCACTTCTCTTCCTTCTTTCTGCACCCCTCTTTGCTTCTTTCTGCACCACACTTGCCTCTTTCAGCACCTCTGTTGCTTTTTTCTGCAGATCTCTTCCCTCTTTCTGCACCACTCGTGCCTCTTTTCGTGCCTCTGTTGCTTCTTTCTGCACCCTTCGTGCCTCTTTCAGCACCTCTGTTAGTTCTTTCTGCACTGCTCTTGCTTCTTTCTACACCGCTGTTGCTTCTTTTAGCAATTCTCTTGCCTCTTTCTGCACTTCTCTTGTTTTTTCTGCACCACTTCTGCTTCTTTCTGCACCCCTCTTGCCTCTTTTTGCATCTCTGTTGGTTCTTTCTGCACTGCTCTTGCTTCTTTCCGTACCTTACTTGCCTCTTTCTGCACTTCTCTTGCTTCTTTCTATACCTCTGTTACTTCATTTAGAAATTCTCTTGCCTCTTTCTACACCTCACCTGCCTCTTTCAGCACCTCTGCTGATTTGTTCTGCAGATCTGATCCCTCTTTCTGTACCTTTCCTGCTTGTTTCTGCATCTCTCTTGCATCTTTGTGTACCTCTGTTGCCTCTTTCTGCACATTTCCTGACTCTTGCTGCACCTCTGTTGCTCCTTTCTGCACTTCTATGGTCTCTTTGTGTACCTCTCTTGCTTCTTTCTGCGCCTCACTTGCCTCAGCAATTCTCTTGCCTCTTTTTGCAGTTCTTGTGCCTGTGTCTGCACCCCTCTTGCCTCTTTCTGCATGCGTCTACCGTCTCTGTGCAACTCTCTAGCCTCTTTCTACACATCTCTTCCCTCTTTCTGCACCACTCTTGCCTCTTTTTGTGCCTCTGTTGCTTCTTTCTGCACCCTTCGTGCCTCTTTCAGCACCTCTGTTAGTTCTTTCTGCACTGCTCTTGCTTCTTTCTACACCGCTGTTGCTTCTTTTAGTAATTCTCTTGCCTCTTTCTGCACTTCTCTTGTTTTTTCTGCACCACTTCTGCTTCTTTCTGCACCCCTCTTGCCTCTTTTTGCATCTCTGTTGGTTCTTTCTGCACTGCTCTTGCTTCTTTCCGTACCTTACTTGCCTCTTTCTGCACTTCTCTTGCTTCTTTCTATACCTCTGTTACTTCATTTAGAAATTCTCTTGCCTCTTTCTGCACTTCTCGTTCTTCTTTCTGCACCCCTCCTGTCTCTTTCTGTACCTCTCTTGCTTCTTTCTGCACCTCTGTTTCCCTTTCTGCACTTCACTTGCTTCTTTCTGCACCTCTTTTTCCTCTTTCAGCACCTCTGTTGCTTCTTTCTGCACTTCTCTTTCCTCTTTCTGCACCTCTGACTTAGAGGTAGTTTTAATCCCCCTGCCCTATTATGTACTAGGGTATTACAGGGGAGTTCATGCCAATCACTGGGGTACCCCAACCCCGAGTGTACCCTAGTGTATATAGGGGCTTTCACTGTATTCTAAGTGTCTTTTAGTATATCACTGGCTCCGGGCCTGGTTAGTCAGAGTCAGTTACCACCAGTACCAGTCAGCAAAAAGTTGGGGGCACAGGATGACTTTGTAACAAGGCCTCTTTCTGCACCTCTGTTGGTTCTCTCTGCATATCTCTTGCTTCTTTCTGCACCGTTCTTTGTATTTCTGGACTTTTGTTGCCTCTTTCTGCATTTCTCTTGATTCTTTCTGCACCTTTCTTCCTCTTTCTGCACATATCTTACCTCTGTAGGAATAGTTAGGAATTATCATTTAAAAAAACCTTTGAAATTCACTGAGAAAGCCATAGGTTTCAGGGACGTTATAGTTCGAAATTATCATTTAAAAAAACCTTTGAAATTCACTGAAAAAACATAGGTTTCAGGGACGTTATAGTTAGAAATTAGCATTTAAAAACCTTAGAAATTCTCTGTGCAGTGCATTGCAGGGGCACGAGTTATAGTTAGCTCAACTAACTATAATGGCCAAATTTCTCCAGTTTTCTATGAGTGAAATGTCCAACTAACTATAACGTCCCTGAAACCTGTGTTTTTTTCAGTGAACATATATATATATAAGGAGGGAGCTAAATATATATATATATATATATATATATATATATATATATATATATATATATATATATATATACATATATATATATATATATATATATAAATATTTAGATAGATAGATAGACAGACAGACAGACAGACAGACTGACAGACAGACAGATATTCACTAAAAAAACAGGGGTTACAGGGACATTATAGTTAGGCTCACATTTCATATGTACAAAACCATAGAAATTCAGCAGTTATAGATACCTGAGCTGACTATAACTTACGCCCCGCAATGCACTGCTTGTGACCTCACATATTGCATCACTCATGAGATGGTCAGTGACATCACCCATGACATCAATTAATAACATCTCAAATGACACCATTGATGACATCACTGATTACATCATCCAGTGAGTGTAAGTGTTTCGTAAACATTTCTGAGACTTAAAGGTATATACTAAGCTACTGCATAAGTTAAGTGAGTGGGTGTATGGTAGGTTGGATGGGGTGTGAGTGGGGGTGTGAGTGGTCCGTGGATGATGTCATTAGTGGTGGCATTTGTTTTTTTCAGTGAATGTCAAAGGTTTTTCAAATTATATTTCTAAAGTATTATGTCCCTGTAATGTTTAGTTTTTTTAAGCTAGTTTTTAGGGTCTATTTTTTAATACTAAGTATACTTACTACAATCTATTTTGATTTTTAATTTCGTTTTTTTAACTGCAGACATTCTATTTTCATTTTTAATATACCTTTTACATGTCAAAAGATACAAATCAAATACAAGGGTAATATAAAATATATAATGTTTTTGTAAATGTAATTACACAACTTTAATATTTTTTTTATTTTAATTTTTGGTTCCGCGGTCAATGTTCCCTCTAATTATTTTTGTCTCTACGAGGAAGCAAAATGTTTGTTAGTGGGCTTTATTCAGCTGTGTGCGTAATCAAGATTGTAAAATAAATATCTGCTTTGAAGTTAACAGCCCCCAGTAGTTACACAAAGAGGGACAGGGACTGGGTTTCCCATCAATACAGTATAAAGTGGCACTGCATGGTAACATTTTAAAGCAGACATATTTTTGGTGTTACTTTTTATTATTATTATCCTTTACTTTAAATGACAGTGGGAAATACTATTGGTTAAAATCTAAACAGAATTTTATAGAGTTTGTTTCCCTTGGAATTAGGACATTGTAATTAGGACATTTTTGACAAAGCATACTATCTAAAACACACAGGAATAATAACCTTTGGTCAAACCTAATGAGATTTACGAAGAACTTTACAGGGACCTTCTGGGGTCTCATACGGTGGCTTTTGGGGAAAATAGGAGGTACATTTTGAAGTATATTTGATCAGTAACTGTCGTGAAAAATTAAAGGCATTAAAATACAGTGGGACTTCATATTGGTTCTGGGACTATTTATGAGACCATTATTGAAATACGAATCAGGCATTCTTCTGGAAACACTGGTCTTATATGGCTACAATGTTAACTTAGAAACACTACTTAATTTGTGAAAGAACAAGTGCTGTGCCCACCTTTTCCTCAGAAACCCACCAGTGCCTCTGAATACCAAGGTTCTCTTTTCTTGATTCACCTCATGCTTCCTTCATCCACCACAGTACTCCCCCACCCCTTTACCTCATTCTTGGAGATTGCTATACATTCCGTCTTTCTCCCTTTGTTACTGTTTTTATAGTTCTGAGAATTAGAAATATGTTTCAGTCCCCAAACAAAAGTGCTGGTGGGCCCTTCCTGCAACCATCAGCACAAATAAGCACAGCTTACAGTGGAGCAAAACGTATAGAAAAAGAGGGATTTTCCATTCGATCTGAATGGATTTAGATGGCACCTCTAAACAAACAATAAAATGGGGACATGACTGCCTCATACTCTCAGTGGTCTTTGCAGCAAGGATTGCACAATGAGGTCTAGAAGAGGCTGCTAGCAGATTGACACGTGGTCACTGTAGGGCTAGACCACTGGGATATGTGAAAGGTGACTTGAGAATGACTGTGCTCAGGGTGGAAGCACTGTCTTCATCTAAATTCACAGGAACAGAAGTGAGCAAGACTTGACCCATATCTGAAAGTTATCTTTAGTACCACAGATATGGTTTATGCTACCTGTTCATGGTAGTATGTTCTTTTCCTTCAGCTATGCACATACCATTTGGCAGAGTAGGCACAGCGCATAGCATTTGAAATGGTGTTAAAGGTCCAAATATCTGGTGAAAGAACCACCACCATCTTTTCAGTATGTAGCTGAGCTTGATTGCACATAAAAACAGGCATATTCTCTCCCTCGGGAAATGCAAACTATTTACGCTGAGAATTTATTTTAGTAAATTAGAGGTCACTAGAAGCATGGATAAGGCTCCACAGTGTTAGGCTGTTGCAAAGTTAAAATAAACTCATATTTGAACCAGCATTACCTGAAGAGCCCATGTATACTTTTTATAGTGCTAACACTTCTCAGCAGCCCACCCTTTTGACAGGACAGGATCTACACGTCCTTGAAGTGGCATCTTTAGGAGGTACTATTATTCTGAAAATTGCAAATAAATAAATATGGTGCTATAAATATTGGCCAACATTTGAATGCACTCTGTAGAGTTATTTGAGGATTTTCTATCAAGCAAATGGTTAATATTGAATTCCCATCAGTTAATTGCAAAGCATGTGGGGCCATGTACAGTGGAAACCAAAGGAAATGATGGACGGAGTGTTGAACATTGCAAGAACTCACCCCTAGTCAACTGATCTGGGTTTAATCCATCTCCGTTCTTTAGACCACTCTGCCACCCCAGTTCAGACATGGCTATATGCAAATCAGTCTGACCCTGTGCCTCATGGGAACAGTCCAGCCCGAACTGCCAAGCCATGTCTTCCCTGGACCGGAAACAAGCTTCCTAGGACCGGTTTCTGGCATTTCAGCCGTCTTCAGCCAGGCTTGCTTGAATCCAGTGGCAAAGTGAGCAAGGGACTCACGTCTGAGCATACCCTGCCAACTTATGGCGAACAAAGCAAAAACCAAAGGAAATGATGGACGGAGTGTTGAACATTGCAAGCACTCACCCCCAGTCAACTGATCTGGGTTTAATCCATCACCGTTCTTTAGCCCACTCTGCCACCCCAGTTCAGACATGGCCATATGCAAATCAGTCTGACCCTGTGCCTCATCGGAACAGTCCAGCCCGAACTGCCAAGCCATGTCTTCCCTGGACCGGAAACAAGCTTCCTAGGACCGGTTTCTGACATTTCAGTCGTCTTCATTAAGGCTTGCTTGAATCCAGTGGCAAAGTGAGCAAGGGACTCACGTCTGAGCATACCCTGCCAACTTATGGCAAACAAACCCAGATCAGTTGACTGGGGTGAGTGCTTGCATTGTTCAACACTCCGTCCATCATTTCCTTTGGTTTTTGCTTTGTTCGCCATAAGTTGGCAGGGTATGCTCAGACGTGAGTCCCTTGCTCACTTTGCCACTGGATTCAATCAAGCAAATCTGGCAGAAGACGGCTGAAATGCCAGAAACCGGTCCTAGGAAGCTTGTTTCCGGTCCAGGGAAGTCATGGCTTGGCAGTTCGGGCTGGCCAGTTTCCATGAGGCACAGGGTCAGACTGATTTGCATATGGCCATGTCTGAACTGGGGTGGAAGAGTGGGCTAAAGAACGGTGATGGATTAAACCCAGATCAGTTGACTGGGGGTGAGTGCTTGCATTGTTTAACACTCCGTCCATCATTTCCTTTGGTTTTTGCCATGTACAGTGGCCCAGTTTTTATATTCTTTAAATCCCATATATAGGCTTGACCCACATTTTTTCTCTGCTTGACTTAATTTAGCAGTTTGTCTGCTTTCCCTCTCTGCATTTCCTTTTTATCTCTCTAAGTCTCTCCCTCCTTCCTCTCTCTCCTATTCTTTATTCCTTGTGTTTTGTATTCTTCACCTTGGGTTCTTCTGCCTCTTCTGTATCCTACGGTTACAAGTGGCTTCCTCTTTCATTTCTCTCTTCAATTCAAATCCCTTTACACAATTTGCCTTTAATTCCCTTTCACATATAAGCATTCTTGAAATACATGTGGGTAAGTGTAAACGGCATGCATCTCATTTATGTTGTGAGACGGGCATTTTTTTTTCTTTCGGCTGCTTTAGACCCTATGGGCATTGCCATATCAGGACTGTAGACAAACATAGCACATTTATACACATGTAATTCTGAGAAAACTGCAGGTAGAAGCATAGCGCGTTCCTAAAACACCTATTGATGCACACATGACAAACACTAATACACATACATCATTTTTAATGCTAGAGAAAAGATAGCAGGTGTTGTACAAATGGCTGAAGAGAACATTAAAAATAGTAGAAAAAATACTAATACACCACCAAGTGAAATGCTAAAAACCATAGCTAATTGCTATGATGCACCAATATTCTCTCTTCCACCTCCATTCATACTCACTTTTTAAGACTGATTTGTGTTATCTTTAGTCATACATTCTCCTCTCCACCACACTGTGTGATCCTAGGCAAGTCACTTTACCTCACTGGGTCTCAGTTACCACATCATCTAAAGTACAAGCTCCTAGACATAGACTATCACATACATGAGGAGCTATATTTGACATGGACATGTATTAAGTTTAGTTATCCCGTAGAAGTGAGCCGAGTCTGATCTCAGTAGCAGGTTCTAGGACCTTCTCATAGTATACTGTGTGTCTGTGCCTATATGACAATAGTCAGGATTGAGATTCCTCCTGGTCAGTGCGGAGATACATTGGCAAAATAGTATGTTTTCTTTGTTCTGGGAAAGATGGATTTGCTGCAGGTCCGGACTGACGTAGCAGCGAAGAGTCTTCAGCACCAACACCAACCTAACAACAACCATTTTATTTTGGACATAGCACTAATATATCCTTCTCTCTATCTGTCTGTCTACCGAGGCAAAACAACCTGCTGAAAAGGTTTCAGTTCTTATCAGCAACCTTGTTCTTCAGTTCATTTTGAAAATCCTAAATAAGCTTTACTTAAAATATAAAAAGGAGTGAACAATGCTTCTGTCTAGAAGGGAAGACATGAGTATGCATGTTTGTATTTCAGAGAAGCTTATTTAATGAGAAATATCACCATTCCAAAGAATAACTCGAAATCTCTCTGCTGCATTCAGAAATGAAAACATTTCACTTTGCAGGTTTTTAGAAACTAGCCATGCTACAGTTTAAATAAAAGGAAAGCTGGCCTAATGCGGAACCATTTACCAGCTTGCTTAAACCAATGACAGAATGTTGCGGAAGAAGCAGTTATCTGTCATATGCTACATGAAAAGTGTGTGCGTTGTAAATCCATCTCTGTACGGCATCAAGAATGAAGATGACTGGTCTCGCAAGCGTGCAACTTAGAGGGAACTGTGTCCACAGTATCTCTGCAGGTCTGAAAACATAGACAGGACCACAAGTACTCTATTGTTTCTAATTCCGATCACATGATCAGAATGAATCCACGAATTCAGATCTGCGGATTCATCAAATATGTTAAAAATCATTTTGCATAAGTACCTTTCGCTATTTTCATTAATGACATCAGTATGAGCATATTTACAAGCATATATATGGCCCCCTATATCTGTTTTTCAAGAAAGTTATTTATTTTACGAGTTCTGCAAATCTGAAAATCTACGGACGATTCACGAATTCATTCTTTGACAAACCCAAACCTTGCCTTTTGATTTGGTACATTAGGAACCCCACCAATGTACATGTAATACCAGACCCAAAAACAGTTATTTCTTCAGTGAACTTTGTAGAAAGAGGATTGAGAATGACTGATGCTCTGCTTTCATAGAATGGCTGAAGCTTCTTCTTCTGAGCATCTAGAACCTTTTGAGGATGAGGAGGAAAATACACCACCTCTAAAAAAAAGTGATGTTATGGTCGGATTGTGAGTCATAGTTTAGTGTTTTGAGCATTATGGATCCCAAACCAAAAGCACACATTCAACACATAATAGCAATGGGTTTTCCTCAACCAAAACCATTTATGTAAAACAACAACCCATTTAATACAGGAGGTGTATAATTGGCTAAATGGGTATCTGGGAAAGTGTGGACTGCCTGTACAGGTCTGTGAGTAGGTGTGTCAGTGGTTTTGATGTTGTGTGAGTAGGTGTATGAGGTTGTATGGGTCTATAACTGGGTGCATGAGTGGTGGTATGGGTCACTGAGTGAGTTTGTGAGTGTGTGACTGGGTGAGTGAGTAGATGTTTGACTGGCTACCTGGGTGTGTGAGTAGGGGTGTCATGGGCTAGATATATGCATGAGTGGGTGTGTCAGTGTGTGAATGGGTGTGTCAACAGCAGTGTGAGTGGTAATAGGGGTATATGATTCACTGTGCTAGTGGTTGTATGGGTGTGTGATTGTGTGAGTGGGAGTGTAGTGGTTGTATGGGTGTGAGTGGCTGTGTCAGTGGTTGTATGCATGTGTTCAGTGTATGAGTAGCTTTGTGGGTATATGAGTGAGGTGTGAGTGGTTGTATGGTTGTGGTAGTAGGTGTGTGAGGAACTGTGTAGGTGTGTGAGTAGCTCTGTGGGTGTTTGAATAGGTGGGTGAGTGCTTCTCTCAGTGTGTCAGTGGCTACGTGAATACCTGTATGGGTGTGTGAGTAGTGTGGGTGGGTGAGTTGATGTGTGTATCTGTGTGGGTCTGTGAGAGGGTGTGTGAGTGTCTGTGGCCCTGTGAGTGGGTCTGTGAGTGGGTTGGTGTGTCTGTGTGCACCTGTGAGTGGGTGTGTGAGTGAATGTGTGGGTCTGTGAGAGGGTGTAATAGTGCCTGTGTGGGTCTCTGTGTGGTTGTGAGAGTGCCCTCAGTGGTTCTATGAGTACCCACATCCCTCTCTGAATGGGTTTCTTGACTGCCTGTGTGGGTCTGTTAGTGGGTGTGTGAGTACCTGCATGGGTCCGTAAGTGCGTGTGTGAATGCCTGCATGGGTATGTCAGTGGACGTATCAGTGGCTGTGTGGGTCTGTGAGTACCTCTGTGGGTCTCTGAATAGGTGTGTGAGTGGCTGTGTGGTTCTGTGGGTGTGTGTGTAACTGCCTGTGTGGGTCTGGAAATGGCGGCAAGAGTGCCTGTGTGGGTGTCTGAGTGGGCTCACGCAGCTCCGAGGTAAGCAACTGAACCTTCTATTGCTAATGGAAAGCAGCAATGTATAAAGTTCCATGACAAATGGATACATAAAAATGCTGTAATGACATGCTGCTATAAAGAGAGTCTTCAGCCTGTTAGAATATGTTCTCTTATGAAAGGCTGTTTAATGTTGCAGAGTCTATTGTCTGATGTGACTTTGCCAGTAGTTACCTCGCTGTCATGTCCCCCACTGTAAGGAGTCACAGTTAAAGTTCTCTCCTCAGTGGCCATCTCTGAACAGTTGTGAGAATCCTGAGCGGATTCAGGCTTGCTACAGGATGACAGTGTCTGCTATGTGGGTCACTCAACTCTCTGCGCCAACCCCTCCCATCTGCTCTGGCCACTGATCCTGTCTCGGTCACTCTAATACTGTGCTCAGGGCATGCTGACTGTAGAATACTGAAAAAAGCAATGCGGTTGCTGCTCTGCTCCAGATTGGTGTTGGTGCCGCTAATGGCACTACCGCTGGTGCCTAACATGCAAGAAGGTACCACACTTCACATACAAGGGGTCTGGCACTCAAAGACACTGAGCTTGCAACCTTTATTAAGGTAACATCAGACTAAACAGAATACGTTTTGGCTGGAGAACCAGCCTTTGTCAACCTCTGTAGTGTCATTTTGCAGGGTATTTACATTTTCTTAAATTCATAAACATAAAAGAAACCCTCCAACACTGAGCATTCCACAAAACATAATTAAATCAATGTGGCAAAAACATCACATAAAAGCGCATGAATAAATAAATAACATTTCACAATAGATAAGTATGTGATTAACTTTTTGCGACTTGGGTGTTCGGTATCTAAAAGTCTTGACGTATAAGTCCCATGTTACCACACATAACTCCCCTGTTGGCAACTGAAAGACCAATAATTCACAGTAAATGTATTTTTCTCCACACCCTTCGATGTTATCAGTATTCTGAAAATAAATAGTCCATTGAATTTGCTCAACACTATCGCAAATGTAGGAGTGCACATTCAGTAAGTCCACTGAATTTTCACGGCCCCAGTGAAAATGAAAGAAAGCTACTCCCAACAACTGAAGCTGTCAAAAAGAATGGTTTTGACACGGGGGGAAATCAGAAATGCTTTGAAACAGTTATATTCAAGCAATTTGTGTCCACACACCTCCCAAGTAAGCAACTGAACTTTCTAACGCTAATAGAAAGCAGCAATCTACCAAGATCCACTCCAAATGGATACATAACGATGCTGTAATAAAACACTACTATAAAGGGAGCCTTCAGCCTGTTTGAATATGTTGTCTCACAAAAGGATGCTTAATGTTGCTGAGTCTATTGTCCGATGTGACTTTGCCAGCAGTTACCTCTCTCTCATGTTCCCCAAAATTAGGAGTCACCATTAAAATTCTCTCCTTGGTGCCCAGCTCTGAACACTTCTAAGAATTCTGAGCGGGTTCAGGCTTGCCACAGTATGACATGATATGCCACGGAGCCCCTTAACTCTCTGCGCCAATACCTCCCATCTACTCTGACCACTGATCCCATCTTTGACTCTCCACTGCTGTGTCTGGCAGCATGCTGACCGTAGAATACTGAAAAAAGCACTGCAGTTGCTGGCCTGCTTCAGATCGCTGGTGGTGCTGCAAATGGCGCTATCGCTAGTGCCTAACATGCAACAAGGTACTACACTTTGCATACTTCTTTGCATAACAACTCTTTCTTGTTCAATGGTGAGCTCTTTAGACAGGTGAGTGGTACTGCTATGGGTACCTGCTTCACCCCCAGCTATGCAAGTTTGCATATGGGCTGGTGGCAGAAGCAAGTGCCCCCAGTACAATTCCCAGATATGTGGTTAAAAATCAGGATGTCTTGTGTTGTAGGTTTATTGATGACCTGTTTGTAATTTGGAGTGGGTCAGTTGAGAGTGCCATGGAATTTGTTGAGAACATTCATGAGAATACTTTAAATCTAAAGTTTACAAGCGAGATTAGTAAACAGCAGTTAAACTTTCTGGATCTCACAGTCTATATCAAGAATAACAGATTGGAAACAAAGATATTTAGCAATCTGTCTGCTGGGAATTCCTTCTTCATGCAATCTAATATCTAGTATCCCCTATGGGGAAATCTTAAGAATGCTAAGAAATTGTAGTGATCAAAAAGAATCTGAGAAAGCATTAGCACAGCTATCAAGAGATTTGAAGAAAGAGGATATCCCAAAGTTTGTATGAATAATGCGAGAAGAAAAGTCAGCCAAGATATGAGGGAACATCTTCTCTATAAGCCTAGGAAGGTCAAAAAGGGTCCTAGTTGTCAGATGATTACAAAATACAGTGAGTAAGGAGGTGCGATACAGAAGATCTTGCAGAGAAATCGCACCTTATCAAACATTACCCAGTCATAGGGAAACTAGTACCTAAAAAACATGAGCTGACTGTTAGGAGAGCAAAGTCGATGAGAGATTACATTGTCAAAAGTAGTCCATAAAATACAAAGAAGACAACCTGGCTGATTCAAGGTCAGGGATTAGGGAAATGTAGCAAGTGTAAAGCATGCCTTCATGGGAGGCACACCAAAGAGTAGGAGATACCACTGCAAAAGAGATGGGGAAAGATTAAGCGGGAGTATACATGCAAAACAGATCATGCAGTATACATGCTCACCTGTCCATGTAACCAACGTTTTGTATGGAGCACAACCTTGCAGGTAAACAGACAAATTCTACTACATTTCATGGAAAATTAAAATAAGGACAGGAATTACCCTGTGGCAAGACACTTTAAGGAATACAACGCGAATAAAGCTAATATGCTAATGTAATATGTTGTTGATGTGATTTCTAGAAAATAGAAGAGGTGGAGACAGGGAGAAAGCGCTAAGGTGTTTAGAATCAAGATACATCATAGAACTCAATACAAAGGTACCAACAGGATTGAATGCAGAAGAAGGCTTGAGCACACACATTTATGATGAAGATTACTGCTAAACTTCTCCCTGGACATCAGCAGAGATAGGACAAACAAATTAATTATATTTTCGGTAGTTTTATTTGCACAAAACTCTTTTGAATTGCACTACAGGTATGCAAAATGTAAGCACTTTACACATCGTTGTAAGATTAAGAAATTGCCTGAAGACATGTCTATGCCATACAGTTATGCAAAGAAAATATTATTATGCTTTGGGGAAGATAATATGTGCAGTAACACACTGGGGCAGAATTTGTTGTCATATATCAATAATAGATTTTGCACTTTGTAAGATTTTAGCTATGAGTTTTATAGCTGGATGTTAATATTTTAACCCAAAGCATTGAGTTCTATTAACTTTTTTAATCTTAGTTGTTAAATGAATATGCATGAATGGCTTGATAGATGCCTCTAAAAGATAGGCGATTGATATGCAAGAAACGAGCAACACCCACTAGGGCGCTATTCATGAATACTATGGTAACACTGCCCAGACAATATGAATGATTATAAATATATGAGTGGCTCAATCAGTTCATCAGATATGTGATAAAATATGAATATGGTGCAAAAGAAGTGGAAAATAACACTATAAAAACTACGAATGTGATGCTACAATGTTAGTATGTTTTTCTTCTATTATCTCTGAGCATGCATGCACTTAAAAAAAGTGAAGTAAAAATGGCTCCATTGTTGTGAGCAAAGTTGCAAGACAGCTGAAACACATCAATTGAGAGATGAAAATAAAAGTTAATTGGCTGATATCCTTGTGGTGCGGCTCCCTTCTCTGCAGTGTAAGCTGATCCTGGTACGAGCCACATGCCTCCCGTTTTGGAAGCACAGTGGCGTTCAGCAAAACAGAGGAAATGATACATGTTTATATTCACTGAAAAAAACAAAGGTTACAGGGACGTTATAGTTAGGCTCAGATTTCACTCATACAAAACCATTGAAATTCAGCAGATATAGTTGTCTGAGCTAGTTATAACTTACGCCCTTGCAGTGCACTGCTTATGACTTCACATATTTCGTCACTCATGAAATGGTCAGTGACATCACTGATGACATTTCAAATTACATCACAATGAACATAATTATGAATCAATTAAATAATTAATAATGAATTAAAAATTAGTACATAATTAACTTCCCACCATACACCCGAACAAACCTAGCAGTGTGCTACAGCAATATTAAGGACTATTACAATTAAATTAAAAATTATAAATCACTTAAAATTACGAACTATATTTTAAAATATTATTAACAATTATATAAATAATATTAACCTATATAATTAATATGTAAACTAACACACATTTACTTTATAAATTATATTTTTTACAACTATATCATTGAAAACGATATTTACAACGATATTGTTGAAAACGATATTACTTACCTAAACAATTGATATTCTTGACAACTATATTTCTGCATCACAATATTTTTGTACCACAATAAAAAAAAATCTGATATGTCTGCAACTGATATTTAAAAGTCAATATTTTGTCCAAATAATGCATGTCTTTGGCATACACTAACCATGGAATTCTCATAAAACAGTTTGAGCCCAATATTTCCTCTAGATGTAGCCAGTATAGGTGTAGCTCTTCTGTTAGCCACAATGTTCACCAATGCAAAAGAGTTCTTAACTTTACTGTGTTGGGGATCGGGTGCATACCTAAATCACTTAATTGAGGTAAATAAGGAGCCCTCTGTGGAAGATGTAAGAAAGATTGCATACATTTATTTTCAACTACCACTTGCCTCATATATTTTACCTATCTCCATAACTCAGATCCATATAGTACTTTCCCCTTAGCTTTAACATTATATATTTCTAAGGGTGGTGAAAGAATTCTCGTTTTTGGTTTCTAATATAATTTTGGAATAGCCATGGATTCCTGCTGTAGCCTTAGTGCACTCTTGTTACTCTGCTGCATCTAAGAACTGTTACATGTCAATCTAACTCCTAGATAATATTACTCCAGGACTTGCTCGAATATTTCATTATGTGCTTTTATACGAACCTTCGTAGATTCATAGGGGTTGAAAGACATGTATATGGTTTTCTATTTAGCTCCAAACCCCCTTCCATGCAAAACCTTAAGAAAAGATCAGTCAAAACCTTTAACACAGCAGGAGTTTTGAAAAAAAGAAGCGTATTGTCAGAAAACAATAGAACTGGTAAGCGGCCGAAGTGCATTATAAACTGTGATGCTGTGCACAATGGGGGCCGGGCGAGTAAGCGTGGGGGCGAGGTCAAAGGCATGGCTAAAAAAAGCAAAATATTCTGTAACTTTTTATGTTCTTTCATCTTCAGGTATCTACATCTAAAAATAACACACAGCTACAATGTAAAATAAATGAAAGTTAAGTTAATCAGTGGAAAATGCACTATCATATTTTAAGAAACCGCTATCACTTAATGCACTGCACAGGTCTGAGTATGTAACCAGACAGTGGGAACTGAATCCTGGTTGGAGCAGTTGAGAATAGTTAGGGGCTAACACAGGGGCCTGTGTTTTGCCCATTTAAAAAGCACAACCTTAACAGCTCAGCTGGTAACTCCTTTCCAAAACGACTAAAAAAAAAGAAATCTGTATCAACAGGAAGTGTTAAGCGATTCCATTCATCAAAGCCATAACCGGCTACTTGCTCCCTTTATATTTGCAGATTGACCCGTTGTGCACATTTACATTTCTTTCAGGTAAGCAGGCACCCTGGCAAGAAGGCTTCTTTAGCTGTCTGCCCGCCCGCCTTTGGTTTCACACAGGAGACTCCCTGCTTTAAACCGCAGCTGAAGTGATTCAGCTCTCGAATTAACCGTCCCGGAACAGTCATCTTTTCACAGAAAGTAGGGGAAGAGTTTTCCTTAAATTAAAAAAGTGTGGGTATGTCATGCCCCTCCGATCCTGCCCACTTTGACCACTGGTGCTGGTACTCTCAAAGCTCCTATTTTGGGACAATCATCACCTGGGAAATCCAAACATTTCAAAACATTGTTGATATATAAAGAGAAGAGAGTTGGCTTACGAGTGAATGGCAGTACAGATGGCCCTTCTCTAATGTCACGGTTTTCCAGTGTATTGTACACAATGGAAATATCTGGCTGATTGTGCATATTTTCGGGTGTAAGCCTGCTTTTATGTCTGATAAATTTCTGTTATCATCACTCTGTGAGTTGCCCCAATATTTGTTAGCATAAAAGCTTCTGCTGGCCATCAGTCAAACTAATAGGCCTTAAATTACTCGGGTCTTCACAGCTGCCCTTCTGAAAAAATTGGTTACATCTCTGCTTCTTGCCAAGATTTTGGTAACTCACTGCCCTCCAGGATACAGTTCGTAAGCTTGTTGAGGTAAGGGCCCCATACAACGGGTTCAGAGGCATGCAGAACTCCAAGTATACAATTAGGCCTGAGGCCTTCCCAGAGACTATCCCATTGAGAGCATCAAAGGACACCTTAAGTGTGATCACTAATGGACTTAGTGTTTGATTTGTGCATAAACAGATCCATTTATGAAGACTCACTGTACACTTTGTCGGCTTCTATATATAAGCCTTCAAAGTGCTCAACCCAAGCCTGAGGCTGGACATGCAAGTCAACTTTGGTCACCGAATGATTGCTTCCATGGGCTACTATATTCCAAAATATTTTGTTGTCTCCTACTGCGGCTACAGCTGCCAAATCATGCCGTACGTCAGTCTCTCTTCTGGACTAACTTTACATAGCATCTTATAGTTTCTCCTGGCAAATGTTATTTGCTCCTGATCTTTAGCTTTGATAGAATTAATTAAGGCCACCATAGCTAAGCTGCACTGTTTGCTATACCATAGATGTTTCGGTCTGTTTTAAGCTGGTACTTTACACTCCCTAGTAACTGTTTCTCTCAAATAATTCAGCAGGGCTTCATGGGCCTTCTGTGTGTGTGTGTGTGTGACCACCCCTAGTTCCCTTTTGCTTAAGCATGTTTGCAACTTTGTTGCAGATTTGAGACATTAGCTGTGCTTGGCCTTCTACATAGGAACATTTTAATGCCTTGCCATTCGAAAGGCTCAACTCACTGAAATCTGTAGGGCTAGGTTCAGTGAAATTGATTAACAAAAATCCCTTTCATCGTAAGGTGAAGGGTTTTATGGTCACTATAATTTCTCTCAAGGACCTTCATGTCCACCATATGTGGCCACAGTTAAAGATCTAACATAATATAATCTATTCTACTTGATTGAAGTAACCTCTTAAAAGTGTGCGCACCTGCTACAGCTTAGGGGGAAAGGCCATTAAACGCTCTAAGTCCTACATTTATCGACATCCAGAAAGGGTGCGTAGAAAGGGACGACCATCTTTTTTCTGGTGCAAGTTCTAATTGCAGGATCAGGGCCGGCTTTAGGGCGGTGCGACCGATGCCACCGCACCGGGTGCTGGCTTCCTGGGGGCGTCGTGATTGAAAGTTTATTATGCTTTTGAAGCACCTGCTGCAGCGGCAATTAGCAGGCCTCACATAAATGTCAAGATAGCTCCTGTGATTAATTATCTTCCTGGAGAGAGATCAGCATTTTGTATAGTTGAGGTTTTGACTTAGGTGAAGTTAGTGCAGAGGGTTAATATGCCTGCTGCTAAGAACGTGTACCCAGTACATTACAGAGTGCATATGATGTAAACAGATCAGCAGGTTACTGCTTTCAAAAGAGAAATCCTTTTGTTACTTGCAATTTATAACTTAAAGTCCTAATATAGAATAGTGAGCTATTAACTTTCATCCTAGAAGTGCATACACACTGCAAAGTATACATTATTAGAACATTGATTAATGTTGCAAAAAGGGTTAATTTGGCTAGAAATCGATTCTTATTATTAAAGAAAACTCTCAACTATGCTGTTTCTTTTTCGACTCTGAGTTTGTGCTTCTCCACACCAAGCACTCTTAAACTATACTGCCTGCCAGTATGTTTGACCTTTGGCTAATGTAACATTTCCTATTCACTGATTTACACACGTATGATTGATTGTCTCTGTGTAATGTGTGTGTGATGCAAAGTGCTCAGACACCCTACACTGGTATGAGTGGCGCTATATAACTATTTTAATGCATCTGAGAGAGTGTGGTTATGGAGACTTCATCACTGTTAAAGGGTGCTAGTGAGAGAATCCGTGGTGGAGGTGGTCATTGGGGGGCGCCAACAAACATTGTCGCACAGGGCGCCACCAGCACTAAAGCCTGCCCTGTGCAGGATCCCCCTCTTAATGTCCCCTTTCTCTGTGATAGCCAATTCAAAATTAAAAAAGGGGCTCAAAGGTGACATTAAAGTTACCAGCAGATCTTCCCAATGGATGTCTATCGTTAGAAATATATACAAGCTGTAAAACCACTCACATCGAAAAGGTTGTTAGAGGGGTAATGAAGAAGCAGGAAATGATTCCCCAGACCGGTTTGGCCTCTCAATCTAAGAAAAGAGGGCCATGGAGTAAAAAGCATATTTTAAGGTCAAAGCCATTTATGGCCTAATTTATGGACAAATGCATATAGAACAACTGATGGACAGAATACAGAACAATGTCATACATTCACCCCAGTACAGAGATCTGGGCCTAAATCCATCGTTTTTTTGCTTACCATGCCATTCCAGTTTGAACCCAGCTATATGCAAATCAGTCTTGACCCTGTGCCCAATGGGAACAGTTCAGACCGAACTGCCAAGCCAGGTCCTCCCTGGACTGGAAAAAAGCATCCTAGGACCGGTTTCGGGGCTTCATCCCTCATCAGCCAGGATAGCTTGATTCCAGTGGCATGGTTGAGCATGGGACCCACGTCTGGGCGTACCTGTCCCACTCGTGGTGACAAATGCAAAAAGAACAACTGATGGACAGAATGCAGAACAATGTCATACATTCACCCCAGTACAGAGATTTGGGCCTAAATCCATTGTTTTTTTGCTCACCATGCCATTCATCTCCTTGTATTTGCTTTGTTCGCCCTAAGTTGGCAGGGTATGCCCAGATGTGGGTCCCTTGCTCACTTTGCCCCTAGATTCAAGCTAGCATGGCTGATGAGGGCTGTCCGCCTGAAACCGGTCCCAGGATGCTTGTTTCCGGTCCAGGGAAGACATGACTTGGCAGTTCGGCCTCGACTGTTCCCATGTGGCACAGGGTGAAGACTGATTTGCATATAGCTGCGTCTGAACTGGAGTGGCGAAGAGAGCTAAAAAATTATGATGGATTCAACCAAGATCTGTGACTGGGGTGAGTGTCTGAAACGTTTCAGCGCTCCGTCCACCATCTCCTTGTGTTTGCTTTGTTCGCCCTTAGTTGGTAGGGTATGCCCAGACGTGGGTCCCTTGCTCACTTTGCCACTGGATTCAAGCTAGCCTGGCTGATGAGGGCTGTTAGCCCGAAACCGGTCCCAGGATGCATATTTCCGGTCCATGGCAGACATGGCTTGGCAGTTCGGCCTCGACTGTTCCCATGTGGCACAGGGTGAAGAATGATTTGCATATAGCTGCATCTGAACTGGGGTGGCGAAGTGAGCTAAAAAATGATGATGGATTCAACCAAGATCTGTGACTGTGGTGAGTGTCTGAAAAGTTTCAGCGCTCCGTCCACCATCTCCTTGTGTTTGCTTTGTTCGCCCTAAGTTTGCAGGGTATGCCCAGACGTGGGTCCCTTGCTCACGTTGCCACTGGATACAAGCTAGCCTGGCTGATGAGGGCTGTTAGCCCGAAACCGGTCCCAGGATGCTTATTTCCGGTCCAGGGAAGACATGGCTTGGCATTTCCGGCTGCACTATTCCCATGAGGCACAGGGTGAAGACTAATTTGCATATAGCTGTGTCTGAACTGGGGTGGCAAAGTGAGCTAAAGAATGATGATGGATTGAACCCAGATCCGTGACTTGGGGTGAGTGCCTGAAAAGTTTCAGCGCTCCGTCTATCATCTCCTTGTGTTTGCTTTGTTCGCCCTAAGTCAGCAGGGTAAGCCCAGACGTGGGTCCCTTGCTCACTTTGCCACTGGATTCAAGCTAGCCTGGCTGATGAGGGCTGTTAGCCCGAAACCGGTTCCAGGATGCTTGTTTCCGGTACAGGGAAGACATGGCTTGGCAGTTCGGGCTGGACTGTTCCCATGAAATACAGGGGGAAGACTGATTTGAATATAGCTGTGTCTGAACTGGGGTGGTGAAGTGAGCTAAAGAATGATGATGGATTCAATCAGTTCTGTGACTGGGGGTGAGTGTCTGAAAAGTTTCAGTGCTCCCTCCATCATCTCCTTGTGTTTGCTTTGTTCGCCCTAAGTTGGCAGGTTATGCCCAGACGTGGGTTCCTTGCTCACTTTGCCACTGGATTCACGCTAGCCTGGCTGATGGGGGTTGTTAGCCCGAAACCGGTCCCAGGATGCTTGCTTCCAGTCCATTGAAGACATGGCTTGGTAGTTCTGGCTGGACTGTTTCCATGAGGCACAGGGTGAAGACTGATTTGCATATAGCTGTGTCTGAACTGGGGTGGCGAAGTGAGCTAAAGAATGATGATGGATTGAACCCAGATCCGTGACTGGGCGTGAGTGTCTGAAAAGTTTCAGCGCTCCGTCCATCATCTCCTTGTGTTTGATTTGTTCACCCTAAGTCGGCAGGGTATGCCCAGACGTGGGTCCCTTGCTCACTTTGCCACTGGATTCAAGCGAGCCTGGCTGATGAGGGCTGTTAGCCTGAAACCGGTCCCAGGATGTTTATTTCTGATCCAGGGAAGACATGGCTTGGCATTTCCAGCTGCACTATTCCCATGAGGCACAGGGTGAAGACTGATTTGCATATAGCTGTGTCTGAACAGGGGTGGCGAAGTGAGCTAAAGAATGATGATGGATTCAACCAAGATCTGTGACTGGGGTGAGTGTCTGAAACGTTTCAGCGCTCCGTCCACCATCTCCTTGTGTTTGCTTTGTTCGCCCTTAGTTGGCAGGTTATGCCCAGACGTGGGTCCCTTGCTCACTTTGCCACTGGATTCAAGCTAGCCTGGCTGATGAGGGCTGTTAGCCCGAAACCGGTCCCAGGATGCATATTTCCGGTCCATGGCAGACATGGCTTGGCAGTTCGGCCTCAACTGTTCCCATGTGGCACAGGGTGAAGACTGATTTGAATATAGCTGCATCTGAACTGGGGTGGCGAAGTGAGCTAAAAAATGATGATGGATTCAACCAAGATCTGTGACTGGGGTGAGTGTCTGAAAAGTTTCAGCGCTCCGTCCACCATCTCCTTGTGTTTGCTTTGTTCGCCCTAAGTTTGCAGGGCATGCCCAGACGTGGGTCCCTTGCTCACGTTGCCACTGGATACAAGCTAGCCTGGCTGATGAGGGCTGTTAGCCCGAAACCGGTCCCAGGATGCTTATTTCCGGTCCAGGGAAGACATGGCTTGGCATTTCCGGCTGCACTATTCCCATGAGGCACAGGGTGAAGACTAAGTTGCATATAGCTGTGTCTGAACTGGGGTGGCAAAGTCAGCTAAAGAATGATGATGGATTGAACCCAGATCCGTGACTTGGGGTGAGTGCCTGAAAAGTTTCAGCGCTCCGTCTATCATCTCCTTGTGTTTGCTTTGTTCGCCCTAAGTCAGCAGGGTATGCCCAGACGTGGGTCCCTTGCTCACTTTGCCACTGGATTCAAGCTAGCCTGGCTGATGAGGGCTGTTAGCCCGAAACCGGTTCCAGGATGCTTGTTTCCAGTCCAGGGAAGACATGGCTTGGCAGTTCTGGCTGGACTGTTCCCATGAAATACAGGGGGAAGACTGATTTGAATATAGCTGTGTCTGAACTGGGGTGGAGAAGTGAGCTAAAGAATGATGATGGATTTAATCAGTTCTGTGACTGGGGGTGAGTGTCTGAAAAGTTTCAGTGCTCCCTCCATCATCTCCTTGTGTTTGCTTTGTTCGCCCTAAGTTGGCAGGTTATGCCCAGACGTGGGTTCCTTGCTCACTTTGCCACTGGATTCAAGCTAGCCTGGCTGATGAGGGTTGTTAGCCCGAAACCGGTCCCAGGATGCTTGCTTCCAGTCCATTGAAGACATGGCTTGGTAGTTCTGGCTGGACTATTCCCATGAAATACAGGGTGAAGACTGATTTGCATATAGCTGTGTCTGAACTGGGGTGGCGAAGTGAGCTAAAGAATGATGATGGATTGAACCCGGATCCGTGACTGGGCGTGAGTGTCTGAAAAGTTTCAGCGCTCCGTCCATCATCTCCTTGTGTTTGATTTGTTCGCCCTAAGTCGGCAGGGTATGCCCAGACGTGGGTCCCTTGCTCACTTTGCCACTGGATTCAAGCGAGCCTGGCTGATGAGGGCTGTTAGCCTGAAACCGGTCCCAGGATGTTTATTTCTGATCCAGGGAAGACATGGCTTGGCATTTCCAGCTGCACTATTCCCATGAGACACAGGGTGAAGACTGATTTGCATATAGCTGTGTCTGAACCGGGGTGGCGAAGTGAGCTAAAGAATGATGATGGATTGAACCCAGATCCGTGACTGGGGGTGAGTGTCTGAAAAGTTTCAGCGCTCGGTCCATCATCTCCTTGTGTATGCTTTGTTCGCCCTAAGTTGGCAGGGTATGCCCAGACGTGGGTCCCTTGCTCACTTTGCCACTGGATTCAAGCGAGCCTGGCTGATGAGGGCTGTTAGCCTGAAACCGGTCCCAGGATGTTTATTTCTGATCCAGGGAAGACATAGCTTGGAATTTCCAGCTGCACTATTCCCATGAGGCACAGGGTGAAGACTGATTTGAATATAGCTGTGTCTGAACAGGGGTGGCGAAGTGAGCTAAAGAATGATGATGGATTGAACCCAGATCCGTGACTGGGGGTGAGTGTCTGAAAAGTTTCAGCGCTCGGTCCATCATCTCCTTGTGTATGCTTTGTTCGCCCTAAGTTGGCAGGGTATGCCAAGACGTGGGTCCCTTGCTCACTTTGCCACTGGATTCAAGCTAGCCTGGCTGACGAGGGCTGTTAGCCCGAAACCGGCCCAGGATGCTTGTTTCCAGTCCAAGGAAGACATGGCTTGGTCATTCGGACTGGACTTTTCCCATGATGCACAGGGTGAAGACTGATTTGCATATAGCTGTGTCTGAACTGGTGTGGCAGAGTGAGCTAAAGAATGATGATAGATTCAACCCAGATCTGTGACTGGGGGTGAGTGTCTGAAAAGTTTCAGCGCTCCGTCCATCATCTCCTTGTATTTGCCTAGTTTATATACAGGCAAAACTGGTCTCTATTGAACAGCACTAAGAACCTATTGATTACTAACATGCGTAGATAAACGGTGGGAGTACATCACTGTCTGGAGTAAAACTTGGTTATATATTAAAAAGATGGTGGGCAGCTATGACATTTGGGCATAGGGCCAAAGATGTTGGAGTGGAGTAATTGTGGTGGAATGGATTCACTAAACAGAATGTATTGCATTAAGATGAGAGAGTAGTAGCTTTCCAGAATTTCTGACAAGGAGTGGAAGATTCCTAACCTCTACCTTATCCATTAAGGTTCTGGTAAGGGTTTAAAGATTTGGCCAGTTTTCTAGGAATTCCCTGATTTCTTAAGATCACAGTTTTGGTGTTAACTTTTACTGATCATGATTTTATATAATATCTGAATTGTGATTGAATCACTGCGCTTTCATTCCCTGATGTAATTACCTTTTCCTTTTACCCTTCACTCAGATTGAGAACTGTTTGAAGTGAATGTTTTTAGGTACAATACTGAAGTGGCTGCATTTTTAATATAACTTTCCCTCAATCCTAATGTGTATAAACATGAATTTTCCCATTTCGTATGTTAGTTTCCCAAATTGTTATTTTACCTTTGTGTATAAAGAGCCAACTTTCAAAATGCCTAAAAACCGAAACTCCATTGGAATATTGGACTTTGTAATTATGCACTAAGAAAATCGTGTGTCTGTACCTAAATGAAGTAGTGACACAAGGTTTTCACGTGAAGCTCAATAACCTTGCCAAGATGTTTTGTTTTAATTGTATTTGTCTTCTCCATGACAGTCATAACCGTCTCCCATTTTCCCTGTTCAACAAAGAATGTATTCTCCTGATATACAGCACATCGATTAGCAGAGCATATTTAGCGAGTACAGTTTTAACATTACAGTTTTAACCTATGTTACATTTAATGAAGAAATCTTCGGTCTGAGTTTAGTGTAAATCGAAATGAACCATTAAATAACACATGCATAATAATGTGTAAACAACCACCTTCTTAACACTTTATGCAGATATCATGGAAATTAAAAACAAATATATGCTTCTTCACGGAAAGAAAAAAATGCAATGCCTGAACATAAAAAGAAACTCTTATATCCTTCCTTCCCATAGAGGAAGTGTGGGCTGCTCTGACAGGCCTCTCTACGACCCTGTGGGTGCAGATCAGTCTTTGCTAATGTGGAGGGCAGAGGATATACCTTCAGGCACAAAAGGTGGTGGGCTGGGTCAATTAGGTCAAATAGTTTTTTTTTTACCATTTGGGTCAGGGAGAAGAAGCCATTTAATGTATTGCCTCCATTTTACTCCACTTCCCTTTTGTAGCACTTGAAGAAAGAGGCAGATGATTTGGGCAGCCATATATAATATAAAATTATATATTTATAAAAAGTTAATAATGGGGATATTTTTTACTTCACTGTTTTGAGTGGCGTAATTGACAACCCAAGCTTGGCTCTTGATGTCTATTTTATATCTTTGAGAACCCCTCGGCAAAAAACATCGTGTTAGTCATATATTCCCATCCATAATTCTATGTATTATACAAATGAGAAGTGAAAAAATATGACTTCCTGGATTTAAAGTTTACACATTTTTGCCACAAGGTCATGCAATCATATGGAATCTGAAGCTAAGTGGGAGGGAAGGAGCATTGAATACTAGTCTGCTCATGCAGAGTTAGGTTGGCGAGCTCTTTAGAACAACTTACTTATTCACTTATACATTTTTACAGTTTCAGAACAATGATGATATCTGAACCTCCAACATACCGATTCTTGAGGCGCTTTTTGGTACAAAATGTACATTCTTCCCATTGACCCTTTATGCAAGCTGACCTACTGGGTGGTCCCTTATTTTGATGTTACATTAACAAAGACAGTGCACTTTTTGATGCTATACACGACAACCAATTGGGCACCACCTTATTATTTTTTCCAAATACTGTGGAAATACATCGGACACAAGAGTGATTAAGCACCGATTGAATGTGGTTCACTCTTTCTAACTTACCCTTTTTGGTCCTCTCTACATATAAGTCACTTTTGAGCCTGGTCTCCTGTTTTCTTATGAGAAACGTCCCTCTATTGAAATACAGTCCTCATGACGACCACTACTAATTACTGACACATGAATTGGGGAACATTGAGAGTCCCATAACGCTGGCTGATTCTTCCTGAAAATGTTGTAAACGGTGAATGTTTCTAATTGTCACAACAGCTGGTCTTCTATTTACATTGTGTATGTAATGAAGTTCTTAGTACCTTACTACTTATCACCGAGCAACCTGAATTATGCTTTGTTTATGCATTGCCACCATTTCCATTGATACTTGGGCATATGCCAGAAAATGTCAATGGAGTGAGTTTCAAAATATGAAAATATCGAAAAAGAGAACTAAGAATACACACGTGATTCATAAAGGTTTTTTTTCCTTACAGAGTCCTGAACGACAGGACAGAATCATTATGAACTTCCCATCAGGAACAATGTTTATATTTCACACTTAAATCCTGTGGTTTATTGGGTCACCATATTTTTATGACTACATTATCAAGCAAATCATTTCTGCTAGGTTGAGATAGACTATGAAGTTACAATCTACCACAAAGACAAGAAGTCACATTCTACCACTAACGACAAGGGCCCTATTACGAGTCTGGAGGTTCGAGGACAGACCGGACTCATGGTGGAGCAGTGGTGGAAGATCCATCCACCGTCGTACCGGCGGTTTGACCACCCTATTATGACTTGGGCAGTCAGACTGCCCTGGCAACCGCCAGATCAACCAGGGAACTGCTGTTTCCTGGCATAGGAGCACCGGTCAGAGGCCACAATATGCCTAGTGGGACGGTCCCGCCAAGCATATTGCATGTTTGATCTCCTCCAGGGTTTACATGGAGGCTCTTTTTCCATGTAAACCTTGGAGGAGAGGAAACAAAGGGGGGCCTACAGGGCCCCCTGTGGCTGAACCGCATGTGCATGCACAAAGGGGGCATAACATGTGCCCCTCTGTGTGCATGCACATAGGTTCCTGCATGGCATGGACTTTCGAGTCTATGCAGTGCAGGAACTTAGTAGTATTTATTTATTTAAAAGGTTTTATATAACGCTGGCTGGACACAAGAGTATCAGAGCGCTTTGCAGGTTTTGGTAATACAGAATTACAATATAACTTAAGTACATTGAGGTAATGAGACGAGGCAATTTGAAAATTTGAGACAGGGTTTTTTTTATGGGATAAATTAACTAGGAAGACCTATGTCAAACAGCAGATCGAAGATAGTAGAACTGGAAGAAAGCAAAGTTAGTTAGTGTGTGAGGAGGGGGGAGGGTGAGAAGGTGAAGGACAACTGTGGAGGGTGAGGGGTAAGGGGAAAGCAGGTGGAAGAAGGTGGGTATTATCTGAAAAATAAAGAGGGGTGGTGGTCGAAATGAAAGAATAGAATGGGGGGGAGGGGGTGACACAATAAGTAGAGGGGACCTATACAGACAAGGCAGGGGTAAGAATTAGTAGCCAGTGACACTATATTAAGTACAGCAAAACGATGAGTAGCGAGATGCACACCGGTTATATCTCAATGAGAATTCATCTAAAGCTTGACAATTGTGTTCAGTGTAGGCGTGCAATGCCAGGAAAGCGCTCCGTCCAAATGCGCTGCAAATGAACAAAAACTGTGAAACCTGTTGCAGTTCCAATACCGGCAGCACAGCCATTGATTCCATGAGTCCAATCAATCAAATCCTAATATTCTTATTTTTCTTAACTTTTCCATTGATCCTTTGCTTTTTACGGCCATTTTTGTGTCTTCAATTCATTTTACTCATTTCAATGGACAATCGTTTACTCAAACACAGGAGGCCAGATGGTGTTAGAATGTCACGTTTTATTAACTAACCCAATGCATTTCGGGAAACAATCCCTTCTTCGGGGGTATCTACAATACAAAGAATTTATAAAATTAACATCATTGTTGGACTTCAACTACACTTGCAATAATACACTTCTTTCATTTTATATATATAATGCGTATGTCAATAATGCATGCTTATTTAATCACCAGACTTGTTTAGGCCACATCAGTTACACAAAAGCACGGAGTCACATCAGTTGTTTACTTCAAAACGCAAAAAAATCTGTAAGCCCATCATCCTTGAACACCTCCGATGTACCAACCTTCGTCTTAATCCCCCTGCTTGAACAGAAAATGTTTAAAATGCCCTGTGTAATTCTGCCTTGCCCCGCTTACCGTGACAAACGTGGTGAATCCTTCTAGGTAAGTAAGCTACATGGCTTATCTTGCTCCCAGCTTAGTTTTACAAAAAGCGTATTCCACATCATAGAGTCGCGAAGAGTGCGGCAACCCATCTCTTGTATCCTTGAAGCAAAAGCAACTCTTGTTTCCCGGCTAGTATTTATATTATCCTCAACGAAGCATTGGCTCCAGGTGCTCACCCTGATTACTAATATCGCGAGAGTTCCCAGCTGCTCAGCGGCATACCTACAATTGTTTGAACCCTCCCTCTCCCATTAGCAACTACATTGCCCACAATCCCCTTCGATACCTTCACGTATTCACCGTGCTGTACCTGAATATTGAGCAACACATCACTTCAACATCAAAATTACATTCACGCTGCAACTGTAATCGCCAAAACAAATTAAGGAAAGTAATATTATTTAAAAAACGATTAAAAAATTAAAAGTCCAACGTAATGTTTCAAAGATGCTTTGTAGTCGTTCACTAAACGTGACAAAAGCACTCCTGTGTCTGTCATCTCTGTTTTAATCCTTTGTCCTTAGTTCCAAGAATCATTCACTTCATTGTAATTCTATCAATTTATTCATGGGTGCAAACTCGCAGTGAGGACGGTAATTTGATACAGCAAAACGATGAGTAGCGAGATGCACACCGGTTATATCTCAATGAGAATTCATCTAAAGCTTGACAATTGTGTTCAGTGTAGGCGTGCAATGCCAGGAAAGCGCTCCGTCCAAATGCGCTGCAAATGAACAAAAACTGTGAAACCTGTTGCAGTTCCAATACCGGCAGCACAGCCATTGATTCCATGAGTCCAATCAATCAAATCCTAATATTCTTATTTTTCTTAACTTTTCCATTGATCCTTTGCTTTTTACTGCCATTTTTGTGTCTTCAATTCATTTTACTCATTTCAATGGACAATCGTTTACTCAAACACAGGAGGCCAGATGGTGTTAGAATGTCACGTTTTATTAACTAACCCAATGCATTTCGGGAATCAATCCCTTCTTCGGGGGTATCTACAATACAAAGAATTTATAAAATTAACATCATTGTTGGACTTCAACTACACTTGCAATAATACACTTCTTTCATTTTATATATATAATGCGTATGTCAATAATGCATGCTTATTTAATCACCAGACTTGTTTAGGCCACATCAGTTACACAAAAGCACGGAGTCACATCAGTTGTTTACTTCAAAACGCAAAAAAATCTGTAAGCCCATCATCCTTGAACACCTCCGATGTACCAACCTTCGTCTTAATCCCCCTGCTTGAACAGAAAATGTTTAAAATGCCCCGTGTAATTCTGCCTTGCCCCGCTTACCGTGACAAACGTGGCGAATCCTTCTAGGTAAGTAAGCTACATGGCTTATCTTGCTCCCAGCTTAGTTTTACAAAAAGCGTATTCCACATCATAGAGTCGCGAAGAGTGCGGCAACCCATCTCTTGTATCCTTGAAGCAAAAGCAACTCTTGTTTCCCGGCTAGTATTTATATTATCCTCAACGAAGCATTGGCTCCAGGTGCTCACCCTGATTACTAATATCGCGAGAGTTCCCAGCTGCTCAGCGGCATACCTACAATTGTTTGAACCCTCCCTCTCCCATTAGCAACTACATTGCCCACAATCCCCTTCGATACCTTCACGTATTCACCGTGCTGTACCTGAATATTGAGCAACACATCACTTCAACATCAAAATTACATTCACGCTGCAACTGTAATCGCCAAAACAAATTAAGGAAAGTAATATTATTTAAAAAACGATTAAAAAATTAAAAGTCCAACGTAATGTTTCAAAGATGCTTTGTAGTCGTTCACTAAACGTGACAAAAGCACTCCTGTGTCTGTCATCTCTGTTTTAATCCTTTGTCCTTAGTTCCAAGAATCATTCACTTCATTGTAATTCTATCAATTTATTCATGGGTGCAAACTCGCAGTGAGGACGGTAATTTGATACAGCAAAACGATGAGTAGCGAGATGCACACCGGTTATATCTCAATGAGAATTCATCTAAAGCTTGACAATTGTGTTCAGTGTAGGCGTGCAATGCCAGGAAAGCGCTCCGTCCAAATGCGCTGCAAATGAACAAAAACTGTGAAACCTGTTGCAGTTCCAATACCGGCAGCACAGCCATTGATTCCATGAGTCCAATCAATCAAATCCTAATATTCTTATTTTTCTTAACTTTTCCATTGATCCTTTGCTTTTTACTGCCATTTTTGTGTCTTCAATTCATTTTACTCATTTCAATGGACAATCGTTTACTCAAACACAGGAGGCCAGATGGTGTTAGAATGTCACGTTTTATTAACTAACCCAATGCATTTCGGGAATCAATCCCTTCTTCGGGGGTATCTACAATACAAAGAATTTATAAAATTAACATCATTGTTGGACTTCAACTACACTTGCAATAATACACTTCTTTCATTTTATATATATAATGCGTATGTCAATAATGCATGCTTATTTAATCACCAGACTTGTTTAGGCCACATCAGTTACACAAAAGCACAGAGTCACATCAGTTGTTTACTTCAAAACGCAAAAAAATCTGTAAGCCCATCATCCTTGAACACCTCCGATGTAGCAACCTTCGTCTTAATCCCCCTGCTTGAACAGAAAATGTTTAAAATGCCCCGTGTAATTCTGCCTTGCCCCGCTTACCGTGACAAACGTGGTGAATCCTTCTAGGTAAGTAAGCTACATGGCTTATCTTGCTCCCAGCTTAGTTTTACAAAAAGCGTATTCCACATCATAGAGTCGCGAAGAGTGCGGCAACCCATCTCTTGTATCCTTGAAGCAAAAGCAACTCTTTTTTAATCGTTTTTTAAATAATATTACTTTCCTTAATTTGTTTTGGCGATTACAGTTGCAGCGTGAATGTAATTTTGATGTTGAAGTGATGTGTTGCTCAATATTCAGGTACAGCACGGTGAATACGTGAAGGTATCGAAGGGGATTGTGGGCAATGTAGTTGCTAATGGGAGAGGGAGGGTTCAAACAATTGTAGGTATGCCGCTGAGCAGCTGGGAACTCTCGCGATATTAGTAATCAGGGTGAGCACCTGGAGCCAATGCTTCGTTGAGGATAATATAAATACTAGCCGGGAAACAAGAGTTGCTTTTGCTTCAAGGATACAAGAGATGGGTTGCCGCACTCTTCGCGACTCTATGATGTGGAATACGCTTTTTGTAAAACTAAGCTTGGAGCAAGATAAGCCATGTAGCTTACTTACCTAGAAGGATTCACCACGTTTGTCACGGTAAGCGGGGCAAGGCAGAAATACACGGGGCATTTTAAACATTTTCTGTTCAAGCAGGGGGATTAAGACGAAGGTTGGTACATCGGAGGTGTTCAAGGATGATGGGCTTACAGATTTTTTTGCGTTTTGAAGTAAACAACTGATGTGACTCCGTGCTTTTGTGTAACTGATGTGGCCTAAACAAGTCTGGTGATTAAATAAGCATGCATTATTGACATACGCATTATATATATAAAATGAAAGAAGTGTATTATTGCAAGTGTAGTTGAAGTCCAACAATGATGTTAATTTTATAAATTCTTTGTATTGTAGATACCCCCGAAGAAGGGATTGATTCCCGAAATGCATTGGGTTAGTTAATAAAACGTGACATTCTAACACCATCTGGCCTCCTGTGTTTGAGTAAACGATTGTCCATTGAAATGAGTAAAATGAATTGAAGACACAAAAATGGCAGTAAAAAGCAAAGGATCAATGGAAAAGTTAAGAAAAATAAGAATATTAGGATTTGATTGATTGGACTCATGGAATCAATGGCTGTGCTGCCGGTATTGGAACTGCAACAGGTTTCACTATATTAAGTACCCCAGTATTTATTGAGCAGGAGCAGCTTGAGGTCTTTATTGAAGCTGGGGTAGGAGGGGTTGCAACGTAGATCTTTAGGGAGGGCATTCCAGACGGAGGGCGCGTTTCCAGAGAAAGAGCGAGACTGAGTTGATTTCTTTTTTAATAAAGGAGGGACAAGGACAATAGCGTTAGTGCTCCTCATTGTTCTAGTACAGCCCACTTTGTGGAGTTTGTCAGAGAGGTAAGATGGGGTATTTTGATGGAGGGCTTTGTGCGTAATGCAAGCAGTCTTGTAGGTGGATCTGCCTTCAATCGGAAGCCATTTAAGGTCTTTGAGAACGGGGGAGATGTGAATGAAACGCTTACAGTCAGTAATAAGCCTGGCAGCAAGGTTAAGAACAGATTTGATAGGGGCTAGGTGGACTTTAGGAGTTCCAGCGAGAGTGGCATTACCGTAGTCAATTCTAGATAGAACCAATGATTGCACAACTGATTTAAAGTCATCTGCAGGAATAAAGGGTTTAATTTTTTTAAGGTGGTGGAGTGTGAAGAGAGCACCTTTGGCCAAATTGTTTATGTGGTGAGTAAGACTGAGGCTCTGGTCGATGCTGATGCCGAGGGATTTGACGAGTTAGAGATGGAGAGAGAGCAGTTGAGAGCTTTGATGTCAGAGATCCAGTGTTGAATAGGGAGCGAATTGTTTTTAGCAGAAAATACAAAATAGAATGATTTCTGTTTTTTAGGGTTTAGTTTGAGGTGGTTGTGATGGAACCATAATTGAATCTTAGTCAAGGCATCGTTGAGATGTAAAACATCGGCATGGGATTTGATCCTATAGTAAAGTTGGGTCTCATCAGCATAGAGGTGGTAACTGATTTTCGCTTGTTTAAGAATAAGGATGAGGGGTTCCATGAAGAGGTTGAATAGAGTGGGAGAGAGAATAGAGCCCTGGGGGACGCCCAAGGTGACTGGCAGAGGTTTAGAAAGGCAATCACTGACTTCAATTTGTTGGGTTCTATGTTGGAAAAAGGAGGTGAACCACTTGAGAACAGCACCGTCAACGCTAAAACGGTCTTTGAGAATATTGATAAGGCGGCACGGTTATCAGTATCAAAGGCAGCAGAGAGGTCAAAAAGAATGAGAAGGGAGGATTCGCCCTTGTCTAGGGAGCGATGGATGTCATCAATAATGTTGAGCATGGCTGTTTCAGTGCTACAGCCCTTTCGAAAACCTGATTGTAAGGCGTCCAAGAGGTTGAATGAGTCAATGTGTTTGTTCAACTGGAGCAGGGCGCATATTTCCAGGACCTTAGATAAGAAGGGAAGGTTAGAAATAGGGCGCAGATTATTTAAGTCATTGGGGTCTGTAGCGTTTTTGATGGTGGGGGTAATTTGGCCTAGTTGGAGGGACGCAGGGACACTACCGGTGGCAAGGGAGGAGTTGATGATAGTGGTCCATTATGTGGCGATGATGTGTTTTAGGTCTTGTACAAGATAGGTCGGGGGGGGGATCTCTGGTATGTGAGGATGGTTTAAGCTTGGAGATGATGTTGAGGACATCCCGTTCTGAAACTGGACAAAAGGTATTCCAGGATGCATTGTTTTTTAACTGGGGGACGGTGTAGTAAGGTTCAGAAGGGGTGAAAGCGAGGTGGAGTTGGGCGAAATCCGGGAGAGGGATTGGAGTGTATGGAGACACGTAGGGACTGTTAAGGAGGGGAGGTTGGCTTTGTGGCGGGGGAGTTAACACGAAGGATTGATCAATCTTAGTGATTTTATCTGAGAAGAAGCTAGCAATTTCTTCACATCTCTAGACCGTAGCTAATAGTTTGGGGGGGGCTGAGGCAGTTTGGTTTTTGACAATGTTAAATAGTTCCCTAGGTCAATTTCTTGCCCGGTCAAGTTGTGAACGGAAGAAGGAAGCTTTTTCATTAAAGATATGTTTTTTGTAGTTGGCCCTTGCAGCTCTGAGGAGACCAAGATTTGAGGGGGAAGGCTGTTGCCTCAATGTGCGTTCAGTCTGCCTGAGATCTCGTCTGTCATTGTTGAGGTCAATATTGAACCAGGATTTGGATGGTTTACTTTTTTGCAGTTTTAATTTGGCTGGGGCAATTTGGTCAAGGACTTCAACAATGGATTTGTTGTAATGTTCTGTAAGGTCCCTGGCACTTTGGGAGAGAGGAGTAAGCCGTAGATGAGCTTTTATTTTAGTCTCCTGCTCGCCCGGAGGAATAAGGTGAAGATTTCTGGTCAGCTTCTTTTGTTTGATGGTATTAGTGGAAGGGGGGGAGCACAGAGCTGTTGATCATGAAGAGGATGAGGTGGTGGTCGGACAAGTCAATGGGGATAATGTGGGAAAGAGAAGCCAGTTCCTTGCTAGTGATAATAGCGTCAAGGGTGGCACCTTTGGAGTGTGTTGGAGAATTGCAGAGTTGTTTCAATTCACTGATATCAAGCAAGTCATTGATGAGATTAACCGAGGGGGTTGTCATTTTTGTTCCAGTGGAGGTTAAAGTGTGATCCTATTGCAGTGCCTGTTTTAATAGGACCATGGCGGTGCCTTTAAAAGAGCCACCGCCATGGGAGCGCCACACCACCTGCCTGCCACACTACCTGTAAGTCGTGATCTTGCAGGCGGTCGGGCCACCGCTCTGCCGAAAAGTCGTAATCAGCCCGTAAGGGTAGATTATATGACAGACATGCTGTGTTAGTTGTATGCATAATTTTTCTGCTATAGACTGTAATTTCTGTAGGAACCACCCTGTCTTTGATTAATTAATTCAATGTATGTTGAGGTAAGCGGGCAATGTTTTCTCAGCGCACAATCATGACTAGCGCTTTTTAAAAATGTGTGCATGTATACAATTATTGCCAGGAAGGTTTTTCCAATTATTAAAAGTAGGTAACAGACACTTAATTGCTTTCACGTGATTTTTACTCTTTTTATTGGTGTCCTTCGTGGTCAACGATCACTAGCCCCCGATAGTCTGGTGACCGTTTTTAAATTGTGTGTGTGCACAATTAATTGGGTTGTTTAATGGTTTGTACATCGTAACCTGTTTAATTTCTGTAATTTATGTGACCGAGTATTTGTGAAACATTTTGACAATGAGCATTTTAACGCTTTGGTTCAAGTTCAAATTTCAAGTTTATTTTATTTGCATAGTTACAAAATAAACATTGCAATAAAACACCAGAGAATAAAACATTAATTGCAGACACAAAACCATGTTACACGCATAAACGTTTTTAATCATTTTCATGAACAGGGGCCAGCTATGGTTATCAAAAATTGGTACCAGACATAAACCTTAAATGTCTGCAGCAACATATTACGCAAAAGTTGAAAATAAAAATCTTTCTCATGAGCAAATTGGCGCATTAAAATGTTGGGTATTATTAAAACTAAAATCATTGTCCAACCCTTATTCCCTCTCAGGTCTAGATGCTGAAAGCAAGGTTTGATTGACATACACAATTGCAATAGCAACAACAAACAGTAAAACCATACATGTATATTAAAAAATATGTTTTACTCTTGCAATATTAAAAATCTGTCACATTGGCAAATGTAGCCCCAAGCAAAATTAATGAAACCATGGGCATTGAAAAAACACCATCTATGTCCAAACCTCCACACTTGCACAGGACCAGTGCTAGAATCAAGGTATGATTGCCATTTAAGTTCATAGGAGCCTGGGTACAGATAGATCAATGATACTGTCCAGAGCTTCTCTTTCCGTTCACTTGACCAAGTGCAAAATTATCTGCCTAGTGAACCCTGTGCTGGACTGGTCATAGCGGGCATTGGGTGTTTCCCACGAGGCTGGAAGGGTGGGGGCCCGTTTTAGAGCAGAGGGGGCGGTTTGGGAGTGGTAGGGGCTGGTTTTGCAGCGATGCTGCAATACCAGCCCCCAGTAACAAAAGCAGCAGTTTCCCTTGAAACTGCTTTACAAAAACTGAGGACACAGACCCCCACTCTGCACCCTGTCTCTGGGCACAAGTGCCAAGGTGCAAAGTATAAGGTATCCTAAGGCAAAAATTGTCAGATGCGCCCCTGAAGCTGCAGAAAGTGCCAAGTGCAGGAGATCGTGACCTGAAAAGTGCCACATGCAAGGCTATTGCATCTGTATCAATGATGGGGCGATAACCAAGGCAGCCAAGACTAAAATCCAGAAAAGTCCTAGTAAGTAGCTGCTTCACAAAAGGTGGGAACCAAAGACACTCACCAGCAACTAGACTTAGAGTCCAAGTTCAGAAAGTGCAAAGTACAAGAGATTGTGATCAAGTAGTGCTTCTGTTTCAGCAATGGGGTGATAGCCAAGAATGCCTTGGCTGGAGCCCTGGAAGGTCCTCTTAAGGAGCTTCTACACAAGAGGTGGAAACCAGAGGCCCTTACCAATGACCAAACATAGGCCCCAAATTTAGAAAGGGACATTTCAGAGATGGTACTATAGCAGAGGCAGTCAAGGCTAGTTCCAGAAAGAATCATAGTTGGGCAGCTTGGTGTTTCCTTTGCCATTTTCTTAAACTCCAGGGCAAGGAATTTAACTAGTCGATAGTTCAGCTGTGGTTCATCAGGGGCAGAGCAGGCCAGCATGGCCTGTCTCCAAGAGTGCATCCCTCTTTGGTTAAAAGGAACTCTTGGATGTCTTCTTTCCTGCAGTAGCTCTTTGCAAGTGCATAGCAAGTGTGGCAAATCCTCCGTGTCTGTGCCAGAAAGGCGGCGGTCCTTTGTTATAGATTCTCTCTGCTAGTGTGGAAGGTGCAATGAGCAAGACAGTAATCCTAGATAATGTTTCAAGAATTGCTCCTTGTTGCGTCTGGAGTAACTTAGCCTGGAATATGTCTGGGGTGCTGGTGCATTATAGGTGTTCTATGATATCCAGGCATGAGCTCTTCCAGAAAAACATGCCTTGTCTTCCAGTAATGAGAGAAGTTTTATCGATTTCCATACTGATTTTTGGAGCACGGAGTGGCTGGTTGGGGCTTCCCATAGTTGAGTCAACATTGTGCTGGTAAGGGATTCCTTGAGGTATGTTCTGACAGGCAATGAATCCCTCTGTTGGAGCTCCTGCCATAAGGAGTAGTTCAGAGTGCCGGGGGCAGCCTTACTGATTTTAACCCAGATGATTATGAAGGATCTGTGCCTTGCCAGAGATTGCTTTTGCATACCAAACTCCAGCCTGATCTGTGCTGGTGAGATATATTTTGGTAGACTAAAGGTGGTTCTAGATGCTTTCGCTAGGGTGCTATCCGGTATTTTAGCATCCCTGCATTTCTGTAGTTCACTGCTATATGTTATCGTTGGCAAATATGTAGCTTGCATTACCCAGAGGAGTGGGGAAAGCGATTGCCCTTTTAGTTTTGATTTATTTTAAGTTCCTTAGTGGCACTGCCAGCCCTTGTCCTTGTAATGCCTTCCTTTGTTGCATGAAAGTTTCTGCTTTATTGACGATCACCCCTAGATATTTATAGTCTGTTGCTGACTGAATTCATGTTGTGCTCCAGAACCCTGCCAATGGCTTTCTCCGCTTGTTCCTAATCATCATAGTGTGTGTCTTATCAAATTTGATGTTCAATCCATTTTTGTTGGAGTATTCCTGTGTTACATTAAGGAGGTACTGTAAGCCTACCTGAGTGTGGCTGACTAAGACTATGTCGTCTGCATAAAGGAAGCTGAACAATGCTAAACCCCCTAGCCTCGGGTGTGTTACAGGCATTCAGGTCGGCCAGGAACAGATTGAACAAAGTGGGAGCCAGGACGCAACCCTGCTTCAACCTTTGTTAGTTGGAATTTGCCTTGAGGGATGCGTTCCTTCTCCCAGCTTCACCTGCATCAATGTATCCATATGACGAGCGATTAGCAAGTCAAGCAGGGTCTTGGGATTCCCACAGTATGCCACTTTGTTCTGGAGCCTAGACCTCTCTACATGGTCGAAAGCTGCCTTGAAGTCAAGAAAGCATAGATGAAGTGGCTGTTTTAAAGCTTTCACATTATCTATAAGAAGTGATATGGCCATGATATTAGTTGTTCTGCTGGCAGTTTTTGAGAACCCATTTTGGTTAAGTGATATTATTGCTTTCTCTGTTGCTCACATTGATAGTTCCTCAAATAGTGTCCCTGCAAAATATTTTGTTTCGTTGTCGATGAAGGCAACTAAAGGATAGTTTTTTGGCAGGGACCTGTTCCCGTTTTTCTATATTGGAGATACTAGTGGACTGCTCCAGGAGGCCGGTATTATGCCCCAGAGCCTGATTTTGGAGAAGAGTGGTTCCAGTACTTTTGCCCAGAATTCTGCATTGTATTTAAAGATTACCAGGGGAACGCCATTAGGGCCCAGGCCCCTAATCTCCTGCCTTTGCTGATTTGGCATCTAATTACGTTAGTGAAGGGTGACCTCGGGGAGTGCCCTGGTTTGTTTATTGACAGATGAGATGGTACTGGAGGGTTGCCATTCATCGAAGAGGTGTTTAGACAGGTGCTCGATGGTATATTTTTGCCCAGCAAGTAGATTTTGCAGGTCAATGCTGGTTTAAGTGGTCCACCAGATACGTTGACCAGATCTCTTTAGGTATGTGGGAGGTGATCCCGCCATGCTATGGGTGCATTAGCTTGTTGCTCATCCCCCAGAATTGTACTCTGTCATTACGCTTGACATCTGTGAACAGCTTTACCCAAACCTCATCGTCATGTTCTCTGTTGGCTTCCCACTTCAGCATCTTCAGTGCTGTTTTTTAGGTCGAGCCTATAGCAGTGCGCATGCGCTGCTCTGGCGAGACTTATAGTAAGGGGCTTCCAAAAGCTCACCACACGCTCGTGCGTGTGTGGCCTATTGCTTGCCATTACCCGACGGGTGCCATATGTTTTGAATTATCGTACGCAGACACGGCCGCCATAATTCAAATCATATGACCTGGTGCTCGCTCCCGTGCGCGCGCCACTCGCGGGACACTCCGTCATCATGGATCATTAAGCGCATCGCTCGTGGGCACCTTTACAGCACGCGCACATAGGCCGCGTGCCGCTGCTCCCGCTGGTTTATTTTTTATGTCTCCCACATTCCTCTTCTTAAATGTTGGCACTTGGCTTGTGCTAGAAGACTTCCTGTTGCTTTGGGCAGCGGCTATATCCTCGGCGCACACTATGCAGCTCCTCCTATGTCTCGGCCCCCACAACTTCCCCCCGGACAGAGACCCGAGCCCGGACCCATAGCAAAGAGACACGCTGAGTCCCGCACAGGGAAAACCCGCTAAACTGGCTTCTGAACGGGTCACTCTTTATTCATATAGGGCTTGAAGCTTTTAGGAGTTTGGGACTCACAGCATCACGGGTCACATTTAATTATGCATATTGAACTCACTGCTTAATAGTTTACTTTTTAATTTACGTATACTGATTAGCGACTTATTGTTAGATCTCGCCTGCAACAGCGCACACATTGAATGCGCTCTCACGTGTGTCTCTCGTGCCCTAACCTCTCTCCACGGTCTGCCGGTGAAGGACAGAGGGTTGTTTACATCTCTCTGCCTAGTACATGAAACACTTTTTATTGCTTGTTACACACCTTTGTCAGTTTGCTGTCTTGCTGTAAACCCAGCAGTTGCTTGTGGTCTATGGATGTTTTGCTTCTGTCAGTACATCAGTTTCTCCATTCCACAATTAGTGGCAGAGCGTTTTCAGGGGCAACTGCCTCAGATTTGACCTTGCTTACTCTATCTTTGCAGTAACAATTATTTCTTCTAAACGTCAGGAAAGCTCTGCAGACCTAGCCTTTTCTCTCTCTGTTAAATAAGTGTCATTTAGGTACTATGCCCTGGCACCCTTTCTACTGTGAACCCCCCTAGTGAATAGTTAACTGCAACAATCTTAAACTGTGCAGTGTGCCCCCGCATGCTTCTTGATGTTGGCCCTTATGCATTTTAATGAATTGTGATCCTCTCAATATCTGCACTGCTCCCTCACACCCTTATGTCTGTGGAACTCACGAGTGCCAGTAAATGGTGCCCTGCACCCTTATAATGCAAACAAGCATTGGCATAGCCAATAGGTCTCGCCTTTCGGACCATATAAGTGTTTAGCAATGCAACAGTTGATGTTGTTGCACCAAGGATATTGTGCTGCATAAATAAATACTTATAAGTTCCCAAAGGCGAGACCTATTGGCTGTGTCAATGCTTGTTGCTGTTGAAGTGATGTTTGCGGGGCAATGTCCTCTGGGGTGCACATGAGGGACCTTAGTGTGCTGTTTATTGCTCTTTTGAGTTGTCCAAGTTGAAGCCATTGGGCCTTTGGAATGTGCGCCACCTCAATAGGTGTTTGATTTTAATGGTAGAGCAAAGGTTTCCCTCACACTGGTAGTGAAGGACTACCACCTTACTATTTGGCTTACTGTTGGGCGTCTATGTGCTTGTAGGAGTGCCATTGTGGACGGAGACAGATGCCCTATAGTTTCTTGAGCGAACTTGATTCTCTTGTATTTGATCGTGAAAATGGTATCAGGAGATTCCTTCACCTGGGTGAATGTGGGCGCAGTTGTTAATAAGGTTGTCCCTTGAGGACAAAGGTCGCTGTCACCTCTATCTCCTTGGCAGAATGAACCGACCCATTGAAATAATGGGACCGAGATGAAGGTATAGTCTATCACCGTGCATGTAGAGGAGGAATAGTAAGAGGCCACCGGAGGATTGTCTTTATGGGATCACTGACGAAATATCGAGAAGAAGAATATCGAATTGCCAAAATATCGAAGGAAAAATATAGAATGCCAAAATAACGAAGCCCTATCTCCAAACAGGTAAGTACAAAAATATAGAATCCTAAATATCGTTGTAAAAAATATAGTTAGTCACAATATCGAATTTTTTTAAATGTCTCAAAATTAATGTAAAATGTATTAAATAAAACAATAATTAACTGCAACATACTTAAAAATACTTAAATTACTTTAAAATTAATAAATAATTATTTAGGTAAAAAAAAAAAATAATACGCATATATTAACGTAATATTTATTTAAAAAATGCAATATTTTTTGCATAGGATAGCGGGCGGGTAAAATTTACTATTACCACTCCAGTAAGTGCAATAGTAGGGAAAACGTTGGATAGCGGGAGGGTAAAAATTACTATTCCCACTCCAGAGAGTGCAACAGTAGGGAAAGCGTTGGATAGCGGGAGGGTAAAAATTAGTATTCCCACGCCAGACAGTGTAATAATAGGGAAAGCATTGGATAGCATAGGGGTAAAAATTAGGATTCACACTCCAGAGAGTGCAACAGTAGGGAAAGCGTTGGATAGCGGGAGGGTAAAATTTACTATTCCCACTCCAGTGAGTTCAACAGTAGGGAAAGCATTGGATAGCGTAGGGGTAAAAATTACTATTCCCACTCCAAAGAGTTCAACAGTAGGGAAAGCGTTGGATAGAGTAGGGCTAAAAATTACTATTCCCACTCCAGAGAGTGTAACAGTAGGGAAAGCGTTGGATAGCGTAGGGGTAAAAATTACTATTCCCACTTCAGAGAGTGCAACAGTAGGGAAAGCGTTGGATAGCGGGAGGGCAAAATTTACTATTCCCACTCCAGTGAGTGCAACAGTAGGGAAAACGTCAGATGGTGTAGGGGTAAAAATTACTATTCCCACTCCAAAGAGTGCAACAGTAGGGAAAGTGTTTGATAGTGTAGGGGTAAAAATTACTATTCCCACTCCAGAGAGTGCAACAGTAGGGAAAGCGTTGGATAGCGTAGGGGTACAAATTACTATTCCCACTCCAAAGAGTGCAACAGTAGGGAAAGCGTTGGATAGGGTAGGGGTAAAAATTACTATTTCACTCCAGTGAGTGCAACTGTAGGGTAAGCGTTGGATAGCGTAGGGGTAAAAATTACTATTCCCACTCCAGAGAGTGCAACAGTAGGGAAAGCGTTGGATAGCAGGAGGGTAAAAATTACTATTCCCACTCCAAAGAGTGCAACAGTAGGGAAAGCGTTGGATAGCGTAGGGGTAAAAATTACTATTCCCACTCCAAAGAGTGCAACAGTAGGGAAAGCGTTGGATAGAGTAGGGCTAAAAATTACTATTCCCACTCCAGAGAGTGCAACAGTAGGGAAAGCGTTGGATAGCGTAGGGGTAAAAATTACTATTCCCAGTTCAGAGAGTGCAACAGTAGGGAAAGCGTTGGATAGCGGGAGGGCAAAATTTACTATTCCCACTCCAGTGAGTGCAACAGTAGGGAAAACGTCAGATGGCGTAGGGGTAAAAATTACTATTCCCACTCCAAAGAGTGCAACAGTAGGGAAAGCGTTTGATAGTGTAGGGGTAAAAATTCTATTCCCACTCCAGAGAGTGCAACAGTAGGGAAAGCGTTGGATAGCGTAGGGGTACAAATTACTATTCCCACTCCAAAGAGTGCAACAGTAGGGAAAGCGTTGGATAGCGTAGGGGTAAAAATTACTATTTCACTCCAGTGAGTGCAACTGTAGGGTAAGCGTTGGATAGCGTAGGGGTAAAAATTACTATTCCCACTCCAGAGAGTGCAACAGTAGGGAAAGCGTTGGATAGCGGGAGGGTAAAAATTACTATTCCCACTCCAAAGAGTGCAACAGTAGGGAAAGCGTTGGATGGCATAGGGGTAAAAATTACTATTCCCACTCCAAAGAGTGCAACAGTAGGGAAAGCGTTGGATAGCGTAGGGGTAAAAATGACTATTCCCACTCCAGAGAGTGCAACAGTAGGGAAAGCGTTGGATAGCGTAGGGGTACAAAATACTATTCCCACTCCAAAGAGTGCAACAGTAGGGAAAGCGTTGGATAGCGGGAGGGTAAAAATTATTATTCCCACTCCAGTGAGGGCAATAGTAGGGAAAGCGTTGGATAGCGTAGGGGTAAAAATTACTATTCCCACTCCAGTGAGTGCAATAGTAGGGAAAATAATAATGTAATATTTTATTAAAAATACATAAATTATTAATACCAAATAAAAATATTAAAATTAATTACCAATCACACAATATTTAATAATTAATTTATTATAAATACCAATGTTTTTTATTATTACCCTATTAATAATTAATTAACAACCAATTAATTTTCAATGCCAAAAATTAATAAATAAAATTAATACCAATTAATAATTAATTAAGAATAAATTAATTAGCAATATACAAAAATTATTTCAATAATTAATTATTTACAATTAAATTAATTCCCACCATATTCCCCTATAAACCCACAACCCGCTACAAATAAGAAATTAATACAATTAACATAATTATCAATTAAACAATTAATACTAATTAATTACCAATTAATACAAATTATTTACCAATTGATAATTAATCAACAACCAATTAATTTTCAATACCAATTAATAATTACCTAATAACAATTAAATTACTTCCCACCCTATTCCCCTATAAACCCACGCAAAATAAAAATAAAAATAATTAATAGTTCCTAAAAATTATTATTTAATGTACTATAATTAAATTACTTCCCACCCTAATCCCCTATAAACCCACAACCCGCTACGGAATTAAATTACACAAAAATTAAATAACATAAAATTCATTACTTTAAAAATATTCAAACATACATTCCAAAATTTATACATACTTTTAACACATATACTAACACTTAAAACACTATAAAAAAAATTGATATTTTTAACAACTATCTTATGACTGTCGATATTACTTACTTTTATATTATTTAAATCGATATTTTATTCCTTACCTGATTTTCGATATTCTCCACCACTATATTTTAGCAATTCGATATTCTGTCCATTCTATATTAAAAACTCGATATTCTGTCCTGTCGATATTTTGAATTCGATATTATGTCTGTTTACCATCTTTATGAAATCAGCTATTTAGAGCCCTTAGATTAAGGTGTTCTAGATCATCCAGTATATCTGCCCCAATTTTGGCGAAGCGACACTGGTTATTTCTCTCTTTCAGCATTATATCCCAGATTGCAGTTTGAGCTATCATAGCATTGTCCGATGAGGAGCCCAGCAGATGTAAATTCAAGTCCCCTGTGATGACGATGTTCGCAGTTTCTCTGTCGCTTATATATTCTATGAGCTGCTCTACTAGCTGTCGTGTGGCTTTGGAATTGCTATTCGGATGAACTTAAGTGTTGTGATTATTATCTCAGCTGCCATATTTTGGAGTGAGGTGATGATTTTGACTGCGTTTATAGTTGATGTAGTAGAGTGTAAAAGGCAAGCTGAAGCTGTACAGGCTTTTGAAACGTATGTTACTAGGCCACCCTTCAAATGTCTGTACCTTGCCCCTACTGTAGGTGTGAAGTAGCACTAATATCCCTGCAAATTGTGCAGTTCTGCCAACCAGGTTTCCTACGTCGAAATGGCATCATAGGCATTGGTGTAATGGAGAAATCAATCTTGCTTAGCTATAATTTTGTCACCAACAATTTCTCCGTCTGGCTTGATAGCGCAGCTCTTGCCATATCTACTTTGATCAACCAAAAAACACAGTACTCCTGAAAAGATCTTTTACTTCACCCACATGTTGGTTCACTTGAGTACAGGATTTGATTGGGGTGAAGTTGTGTGCTTCCACTCAAAAGAGTGTTTTATAGCACATTAAGCCTTGTGGCAAAGCTTATACTAAATACAGCAAGATGAGGTTGGTTATGGTGGCAAGCCAATGATGATGGCTGTAGGCCTCATCTGTTTATTGTGAAATCTTATGATGAAGGCAGTAGGCATGAGGGGGCAGATTTACAATAACTGGCACATCCCTGCATATCAGCAGGGATGCGCCAGTTATTGTGCGTTACGGCTCCGCCACCATGGATGCACCGCATTTACAATGTGGTGCACCGTGGGGCTCTGGGGTGCCCTATCTTTACAATGCTGCGTCAATCCTTACGCCTGCTTCAAGCAGGCACAGGGTTTTGACGCAGCATGGGCTCAAAAGTGACTGAGTGAAATCTTGTAGATTTCACTCAGCCACTTTTAGGAGGCGTTCCTGCGACGGAACGCCCCCCGCGCAGGAACGTCTACTTCTGGCGCAGGGCTTTACAACGTGATGCATCTCCCAGATGCGTCACGTTGTAAATACCCCACAGCATGGCGCTGGTTTTGCGCCGCCGCTGCGTCACGAAAGTGATGCAACGGTGGCATAAAAGAGGCGCAAGGGGCTTGTAAATCTGACCCCGAAGTATTTATTGTGTAAAGCATATGTAAACATCAATCAATCAAAGGGTATATTGGTATTACTGTGTATGAAAGACTGCACACAAGGATTTTGCTCCTTGGAAGCTCACAGAATGCTGTAGTAAGCAAGGCGTTTGGTGTAGGCTTCCTCTGTGACATACCGTGCATATAAAGATGATTTGCTCTATGATGATCCTTGTTAGGCCCTCTTAGAAAAGATAGTATTTTGCTTAGCCAACTGTAATTGTGTCCACCTTTGTAATTTCAGGACTGTGAGCTTGATGGTTGCCTTGTGGGAAAGTTTACACTAAAAACAATTGGTCTGAGTTGGTTTTGGTGATAAGGACTGATGGGTGTACTGGTAAAGGTTATGTCCGATGCCATTGGTCGGAACTTAATTTGAGATGGTGGTTGCCGGTGGGGACCATGGCACTTATTATTGATGACCCGCACTTATTTCTCCATATCAGATATTGACGGCAAGCGAGAAAGGGAAAAAGACACAAATGGGGAAGAAGGGGGAAGAGAATGAGGGAAAAACCTTTACCATGGGAGAAAGCAGAGACTGACAAGAGTGAGGAAATGAGGCAGCAGTGTCTGGTAGTGGATTATAGAGGCCTGGGGTGAATTCAGGAATATTCAGTCTTACTATTCACGGTGCTGACAATTAATTGCACTGGCCACTGCTTCTGAGGAGAGCTTCAGGAACCACCAATATTTTTCAGGCACCAGCACTCTTTCTTTTTCAAATTAAGCATGGCCATTGGTCTGATCTGCTTGTTATGAAAAGCTATGACAAAGGCAGTTGGCCTAGTCTATTTATGGTGAAAAGTGTTGATTAAAGCCAGTAAGCCTTTAACAGTGAGTTGTTACCACATTGTTTTACAAGCTATAGACAGGTGTTTCCTTTTATGTAATCTCACAGTTCACAGTAGTAGGAAAGGGTTTGTTGCTGACCAATGACTGGCGTTTTTCATTGTAATGATCCTTGTTAGCCCCTATTCAGATGGGTTGTGTATAGTTTTGAAAACTGTCATTTTCTACAAACTTGTAGTTTTATAACTGCATGTGTGATGGTTGCAGGTTTCTGTGCACTTGATTAGGTCTTTTGGTTACAGTGTCAAGGCAATGGTAAAGATTATAGGCATTATCAGTTCATTGTCAAAAGTCATGCCAGGTTCAATAGGTTTGATCTGTTTATTCTAAAACAGTATGAAAAAGCTAGTAGGCCTGATTTATTTATTGTGAAAGAGCATGTGTTAAAGGCAATAGGCATTTAAGGATGTGTAGAAGGACTGTACTAAAGCTGTAGGTAGGTTGGTTGCTATATGGAATGTCACAGATTGCAGTATTGGGTAAGCTTTTTGATATTGGTTATCCACCCGAGCAAACTGCCGGGATAGAAGATGTGCACTGTGGGAATCCTTGTCAGGCACTTTTTGGAGAGACAGTATTTTGCTTTGTCAACTGTACTTTTTTATTCATTTGTAATTTTATGACTAAATGCCTGATAGTTGCCTTGTGGGGAAGCAATACAGTAGGCTTAAATTGATTAAGACGAAAAGTAAATTATAATAGGTATAGGCCTGATTGGTTCACCAGGAAAAATGTATTTCAGGTGCCATAGGTCTGATCTGTACATTCTAAAATGTCACAACAAAAGGTGTAGCTCTGATTTATTTACTATGTAAAACATAGGTTAAAGCCATCACTTCTTTAAGGGCGGATTGCTTTTGCACCATTGTCAAGCCTGCAGTTGTTTATTTTGTTACATCTAATCTCACAGATTACCTTTGCAGGGAAATTGTGTTGCTTACACCATTTGACAACCCCTAAAAGTAGAATGATTGCACTGTACTAATTCTTGCTAAAATCTCTTTGGAAGGCCTGACAGACTTAGCTATGAATTATGGCATTTTCTAGTCAAATTCCAATCCACCTGAAAATGAGTGACTGTCATTGTCACGGCAAGTTGGCCAGTGCTTTAGTTTTCCATTTCCTTCTTTTATAGTTCTCCTTTAATTTATTTGTTTCTCCACTTTGTATTTTTTCATAAGAGACTACTACAGCTCCCTAGGTTGTGCTAATGGGCCTCTTGCTTGCCGCTCTTTTCATCAGTAGTGCATTACATCCTGCATCTCCACTCCCTTTATCACTGGTTACCATTCCAAAATGTCCAACACCTTAGTTCGAAATTTGGTGGGCATGCTTAATCTTTAAAACAATGATAGACTATGTACAATACCACTGCAAGACAGATGCACTGTGTTATGTTTTGTTTTGTTATTGTAAGCCTATTCTCACCGAGTGTAGATGGGAGCATGTTTTCTTTTTTCTACTTGTATCATTTTAACTACATTCGCAATTCTTCCTGAGCTTGAGTGTGGTTTGTTGTGGTTGGGTCAGAGGGTGAATGCAAGCATAAATCAGCGAATTGGTGAAGAAATGAATGAGTGCAAGAATGAGTAACAGTGCATGTATGATGAGTTATTGAGTGCCTATACCCATCAATGACACAGATGGCACTTTCATTCATAAGCCAAACCTATTGACATTGCCAATGTTTGTTCCATAACATACGGGAAACATCGTTTACAACGCGGGGATTACATCGCAATGCCTTTACATCGCGGTTTTTACAACGCAAGTCGTTACAACGAATTGCGCTAGATGGCGCTCTAGGACAAGGAATAGTATAATTTACTATCCAACACCTTCCCTACTGTACGTAGACTGGAGTTGGAATAGTAAATTATACTACTCCTAAGTCCTATTCCTTGTCCTAGAGCGCCATCTAGCGCAAGTCGTTGTAACGACTTGCGTTGTAAAAACCGCGATGTAATGTACCGCGATGTAAATGTATGCGTTGTAACGTCATCCATCCATAACATAGTGTTAACTGTAGCTGTCCATATTATATATTAAATGTTGATGTCTAGATGGACAATTTCTGGTAACCTGAAACACTTGTAAAGGATTAAACATTTGGTACTGATCTATATGAATTGATTTATTCACTTCCATTTTGCTTTTAATGCAGCCGTCCTCTAAGGTATATTGTGATAGGATGTCAATTTTCTTTCATTATTAAATGTTGTGCTTTTGCATAATTTTATGTTCCCTCAGTAGAATTAAGTGATAAAAATGTTTGATTTGTTCAGCATGCCCTCCATCATCTGTTCTTTTTGCTTTAGTAACATTAAAGGCAACTATATGAATTCCCCAAGGGTACATTTTTCATATTATTGATTAATATTTTCTTCAGGTATACATGACTGCTTCGCTTTCCAAACAGTGGTACAAAATAACCTGTTATTAATGTTTTGTCATTTGCGCATTCCTTTTTAGAATCTTAATTTAGAGTTTGTGGTTATGTTACAAACGTGCTTATTCATCAGTTCCATTCATTTTGATACCGAACACTGTAAGTGAATTGTGTAAGTGATTTTCCTTTGTTAATTTGTATGTTTCAAATTATTTGATTTGCCTGCCATTTTCTGAATTGTTCTATTACTTAGGTGGCAGTACATGGGCAGTCCTTACCAGCCAGGCTAATCAGTTGCAATCAGAGTTACAAGAGTTCCCTGTATCTCATCATTAGGAACATCCTGACTTGAGTAATCAATTTCACCAAGCACCTCTGGTGTACTTCTTTGGAGACATATGCATGTTTTTCAAAGCTCTGTTTCTTAATACTTACAGTGCGGAAGAAGAGACATTTACATCCTCTGCACAACCTATCCAGTGCACAAGACATGAACGTATCTTTCTCCCACCGAAGATTTGCACTAGATGGGTTTCCTGTTTTTAGTCAAATCTGAAGTAGCAGGGGACTATCTTCCAGGCTGAGATGCTTTTTTTCACTTTCTATGATCTACAGCCCGCCACATGCACCAACGTGACATGCTGATTTCACTGTGATTGATGCTGAGAGGCATTTCTCAGCCCTCCGAGCACCCATCACCACTGGAAAGGTACTATTGGAAAAGGGAAAATGTCCCTTTCCAATGATGCTTCTATCTCCTCGGTGACTGGCTCAAGAGGGCAGCCCTGGGGCAGGCATCCACACACTAGCCATTAGTGGAGGCTCGGAGGGAGGTGCGGCCCCCAGGCATGGCCAGCTGTTCCCCCTTAAAAAAGGTAATTTTCATTCTTTCTTGTGAAGGGTGATTGGGGTGTTTACTCCAATCTGCCCCCAGTAAGCGCCATGGACTTTATTTTTTTTAAAGTTTACCTTTCATGGTGAGTTTGTTTTGTTTCACTCTGTGATGTGCATTGGCATGACAGAGAGTGTATCTGAAAGGGGTTGGAGCTCTCAAACTCTGGCTACTTTGGCTACTGTCACTCTGATCAGTACTACGGGACTCATCGAGGGGCAGTCCCCGATCAGGCATTCATACACTAGTCACCAGGGGTGGCTTTACGGGGAAAGCAGCTCTCCTAGATATGGGCAAGTATCCACCCTCAAAAACTGCATTTTCTGTCTTTCTGCCCCCCTGGGAAGATCAGAGCATTGGGAGTTTACACCAATCTGCCCGGGAGGGAGGGGGGGCCAAAAAGCCCACTAGGTAGCAGGGTTTTTTTGTTTAAAAGGAAAGTGGTAGGGGCCAGACCATCCTTGCATGAGGTCATACCTCCACCCACATGAATAGGATATGAAGTTTTGTTCCATAAAAAAGCTATTTATCACGCTCAATGAAATTAAAAATAAAAATCACAATTTGTCTTCCCCAGCTAAAATATTATCTTTTTCTATGTCCAAGTGACTAGGAATGTATCTTCAGGGCATGTTGTGTGTGATTCTGATTTAACAGTGAAGAAGATTCATAGATACCCAAGTTGCATGACCCTTTAGGCATTTAGCAAATTGTTGCACAAAAAACATTCAGGTCACTTTGCTAGCACCCATGCTATGCTCTGTTATACTGCCAGATCTCAGTTTAAAACTTGTTCATGTCTAGCAGATGGGACCAACAAGTCCAACAGCCACATTTGTGGCATGGTTCACAAGAGAGGGTACTAAAATTTGGACATGAAATGCAGCAATTCCCTGTTGTGCCAGTCTTAATTTGACATTCTTATAGAATTCCAAGCTGTATGCAATCAAAAAAGACAAGATCGCAAACAAATAAACAAAGAAAGATAGTCAATGATGTCATATGACTAAACTGTGCGTCAGTTCTGAAATTACTGTGAATTCAATAATCAGGCTTAATGTAACTGGTTTTGATTTTTACATGAAATGATATTTTGCCAATCCCTTCCCATGTGATACAGTTACATGAGGAGGAGCTTCCAGTAGCAATATGATACCCCCCTAATATCTCTCTTGGCTGCTGTTTAATGTTAACTTTCCACTTGAATAGACTCTGATAATAGCATGCTAGTGAGAGAATCAGGTGACAACTCTGTATATCTCCATTAGTGGTATGTATGAATTACATCAGGGCAAAGACTGTGAAAATAGCACGATAAGTGCTAACTTTGTAGAACCTGCTTCTCATAGGCCTAAGAAGGCTTATTTAGATGATCGCACTTTCACCCTTATCACTCTTGTTTAAAAACTTTACAAAAATTGGTTCACTTAATTCTAAAGCCCTCATTATGAGTGGCCTCCAAATTCTGATGCAGCCGATAACATAATTTATGAGACCTATTGGAATTACAGGAACACCCTGCATCCATTTAGCTTCACCTGGAGATTTCAGCTCTTCAAAGGGGTTACTATCAGAATATCAAGATTTAACTACTGACCATCAAAGATATTGTGGGAAGATATAGACCAGTATAGGCTTACTATACTTAACACCACATCTATGTACTTTGATGGTAAATACATCCTCAAGACATGTAGATGTGGAATTTGAAAAATAAATCTATGCTTACTTATATCAACTTACATTTGTGATATTCTGTTATTAGATATTTTGTCAAAGGTAGACATTTTTGTCTTCAGTATGCTGAAATACAACCACTCAAAGCAAACGAAACCGCCAGTTGAAACTCCAGAAGGAAATCAGGAATTACCAGGGAAAACAGACCCGAATTTACCGATTCCTACAGTAGTTTATAATTTTCAGTGGATCCACAGGGTCCCATTGCAACCACCCATTAATGCTTGCCACCCACCCTCTGAGTTACCAATACAACAGGTATCAATAATTTCAGGGACCAGGGTTACCAAAAGTGTACTCAGACTGCCAGCCTCTGAGCCCTGCAGCATAGACTGCCAACACATTGATGGTAGGGATTAGCTTCAGAAAAGAATTGTGAGCTATTGGCCCACTTCTAAAGCCATGTTCGTATGCTCTTCAAGAACACAGGAGATGGACTCAGAAAAAAATCACAACACCCTGAGGAAAACCTATAGTGGATACACATCTTTATCAATGTTAAATAATGGAAGATCAATAAAAGTCAATGCCTTCAGACAAGAGTAGTGAACAAATGTATAAAAAAAGTTCCTTTCTTCTTGTTTAGGTGTGAGAAAGAATAAACTGTGCTCAACTGGTTTACTCTGTTATATTTACACTAGTGAAGGTACAAGCATGCAAGGTAACAGTATTGTTATTCATAAACAACAGGTGGAGCATTTCATGTGTGACTAAAGGGGAAAGATCACATGGTTATGGTATTATGTTTACTGCAAAAGAATACTAGGGATTCGATTGTTGTAAGAGAACAGGTTTTCACCTAAAGTAGTCACTATGTGCTAACATTAAGCATTCTTAAACCATGCAGACCTAAACTCACCAGCAACTTTTCCCTCATAAAATATGTGCAAGCCCACTGCCAGTGTCAAAGGCCTTCAAGTCAAATTAATATTAACATTTGAGCTGTTGCAGAACTTAGCTTGGGGCCAGCATATATAAAACAGATGACATGATGACATCACCGCTCTATGTCAACTGCTCTGACTCCATTATAAAAATACGAATTCAAAAATCTCCCCTGGTTCATTAGGCTACACACTGGCATTCTTTAGGGGGCTTGCAGCATAAAAGAAGCCACAATTGTCCTGAACAGTCACTGCTAGCCAGTGCTTAATTTGTTAAAAGCAACAAAACAAAAAAACATAGGGGCTCTTAGTTTTTCTTAGAGTCCACTACTGGGGAAGCTGCTAGTCTTGTTTCTGCCTCATGTCTCGCTCTTCTACCACCTTACACTTCCAGTATTTTTATCACACTTTTGCAAATTCTTTTTCACTTTTGCGCTCTCCCTTTACTGTTTTCCTATCTTTTCTCTTTCTCCTTTTCCATTTTCTGCCTTTCTTTCTCTTACTCTGAATCAAAGACTGATGTTGAACAATAAGTCCCAGCTCCCCAAAAATGAGCGCCCGGACCCACCACCTGCAGACACTGGCACAATTTAAGTGCTATTGCTAGCAGTACTGGATACAATGTTATCCAATGCTGTATTGAGACAGACTCTTCTCCACCACACCACCAACACAGGGAGACACTATTCTCTGGGGTCTGTGTGTGAGTGAGTGACTGTGTTTGACCATTCATACTCCTAATAGAAACCTAATTGTATCGTGTTGCTATGGTTGCACGAAAAAAAAAATCACGGTTTTCCATGGACATCTTTTGTTTCGAAAAACTATAAACAGATCCATGCAGCATTTTGCTTCTGCAATATAGTACACAAATATCATTTGAGTGAGTTATTTTTGTTAGCTGCTAAAACATATTTTGAAGACTGTTTCCCTTAATTTCATTCGACATAATCCAAACATTGTGCATACATTTGCCCAGACAAACTTTATGACATTTTCAAATGTATATGGGAATTTAGTAACATTGGAACTGCAAATCAGTATATAAATGTTGATGTGCATCTTTAGAAGGCTTCACATAACATGTAGTGTCAAATACGGGATACAATTAACATCCCAAAACGTATTAAACATATATGCTTGTTACAAACTTCTAAAATACGTGTTTCGGTTTCTAAATATTCGAGGGTTCAACAATGAGACTAGCTTTTTAAGCTATTTGTTTGTAGAGTTTGTTTACCGAGTTTACAGAAACATATTATTATTTTTTTTAAATTGTATTTCTTCTTTTAGGGCATGCCCCTTCTTTGTCTGTTACATTTTCTTTTCTTAGCCTTTGAATATTACTTAGAAGCAGTCTATTTTTAGCCATTTGGTAACCTTAGCAGCTTCTCTGTGACATCCCCTCCAGGAGAGAATAGAGGCTGGGCCACAACAAGGTCTTTCTCGGTGAGCAGCTTACATTTCCCCTGTACTTAGGGTATGAACTTTGTCCAAAAATACAGAATTTAACTTTCACATTCTGAATGTGGAGTAGGTCGACGCAAAACGGAAGGGCAGACCCGTGTTTGTAAGGTGATCCTCAACACCACAATCAGCATACAAAAAAAAAATAACAGGAGTTTGACTTTTCTCGGTGGAGCATTTTAAAGCAGGAAGCCAGCTCTCTCTGCAAGCAACTGCAAACACAATGCTCGGCTGAACTGTCTCCCGGGGGCACCGGCTTACATACGGTAATTAACGTGCAGGCTGCACACAGCCGCCTGTAATCCCTTTTAAAGGATTGGAAGTGAGTAATAACATCAGTTCGCATTTGTCATTTGAATTTGAGCCCCATAAAGGGCCTCTCCTTCCCCATTAAAAAAAGAAATGTGTGCATTATCGCGTGCATTGAAAGGCCGTTTTTTTTATACCGCACGTTGGTTGGTGCACTGCAATCCTTGAGAGCAGGTTGAGGGATTTGGCACCCCCACTGGGGAGAATGATGGAAGACATGCAAATGTTACATACAGTAGGCCGCTTCTGTTGAAATGCAAGTCAAGCGATGGGACGCCTGGGAGACTCGAACTGTTTGTTATAAACACGCATTGGTCTCGTTAAGGAGCGCTAGAAAAGAAAGATGTTTCAGATGGCGGCCTTTAATGAGCATTGCCTTTAAAATTAACCGTCTTCCGCTGTAACAGAACTTGCTACAATGTACTTGCGTCCGTTACTGGCGACTCGAAAATCCACTCATGGTTCGTGCCCGTAAACGTAAACAATGGGCTCTGGTGACGTTCATGGGCGCGCAACAAAGCAAATAGGGGCAAATTTACAAGCCCCTTGCGCCGCCGCTGCGCTACTTTTTACCATTTTAAAAGTGGCGCAGCGGCGGCGCAAGGGGCTTGTAAATAAGCCCCCAAGTTTACAGTAAAATCAATGGCGTAGCAATCTTGCAATCTTGCTAGAAGCCCTGGTGTGATTAAGGACTGTAGGCCCACACCCAGGGGCAGATTTACAAGCCTCTTTCGACACTTTTACGTCGCCGTTGCGTCGTATTTGTGACGCGGCGTCGTAAACAATGCGCCACGTTGTGAAACATTTACAACGTGACACATTAGGGAGATGCGTCACATTGTAAAGCCCTGTGTCACATTATGCCTGTGTCAGGTATAATGTATGCAGGTTGGGCGTTCCCACGCAAGAAAGCCTTGTAAAAGTGACGCAGTTTAATCTACAAGATTTCACTGAGTCAATTCAATTCAATTCAATAGTTCTTTATTCGATGGTTAAAAATCATCATAAAAGAGTACACGTTTATACAATTAAAACAGTATTAAATCAATATACAGAACATTGAATGACTCTATATATGTACAAATAATTCATTGCTCACGTACAATCCTCATGGATGGGTTTCCTAAAACTGACAAATTGACACTTCTACAATCTTCAAAATTAGTGCTGCCCTCTAGAGACTCTAAGTCTAAATGCGAATTTTTAAAAAACTTGTCACTGCACATAAAGTTAACGGATCACTGGCCCTTTGTAAAAAAGTCAATGCCTCCTTAACTCGAGTAAATCTTTCCTTTTTTAGAATGCCTTTTAAAAATCTGCGTCTGGGGAGGCTGTAAATAGGACATAATAGTACAAAATGAAGGGTGTCCTGCGGAGACATATTGTCGCAGCCGCAGGCACCCTTCTGCTCAATTGACATACTAAAACCAGCTGGGTCAGCTAATAAATAAGGTAAAAAATTGAGCCTAAAACGTGCCATTAAAAACCTCTCTTGGGCATTATAAAGAACACAGAGGTACGGTTCCATCCCACCAGTCGTTTCAAGCCTACTGTGGGTGCTCACCGAGGGTTTGCTCCCTTCTAGTGTGCTGCTAGCCGCTACTCTTAATTCCAGGAAGCTTCTCTTTAATTTTAGCTTGTCCTGTGCTATGATCGATAGAGGGTTGAGAAACATCTCTAGGTGACCCATATTTTCCAGAGTGTTCTTAATATAGTTGATCCATGGGATTTTCAAGTGTTTGTCTCTTCCCAAGCAGTCTTGTATGATCAACCTACTCAGTGCAGCTGCAGGGTTCGTCCATAAATTAAGCCAGGCCAAGATTGGTCTAAACTTAATCAAATCCTCTATGTAGGGTCTTCCAAGTTCTTTGTGGGCAATAATAGCTGGCGTGCAATTGGGAACGTTCAGTATTGAGCGAAATATTTTGTTTTCTTCCCTTTGCAGACCATCCAAATTTATGAATCCCCATACTTCTGATCCATACATAGTTTTTGGACAACACATCGAGCCATACAAATTTATTGTTTGTTCTGGGCACCAGCGGCCAACTTTCCTCCCATAGCCGGAGATTGCACCAAATGATGCCACCAGTTTTCCACCTCTTTCTTGCACAAGGGGTGTAAATTTTAAAGATTCGTCAAATAACACCCCTAAATATGAAAATGTTTGCACCCTTTCAAGAACGTGGGTGCCAATTCTATAGGTGAAACCGGTCAATGGCCTGTGGCCTGCTGTCATTACATATGATTTTTTTAAATTGACAGACAGGTCAATTGTCTCCATAAATTTAACGAACCCATCAATAAGAATCTGCAGACTATTGGGGGTCCGTGCCAACAGGACCGCATCGTCTGCGTACAGCAGCACTGGAATGTTGCGGGTCCCAACCCTTGGGCAATCTGCTTTTAAATTATTGAGGCAGTGTTCCAAATTATTAATATACAACGAGAACAAGAAAGGGGCTATGATACATCCCTGCCTCACTCCACTTGTGCATCTAAAAGGTTCTGTCAGTCCCTCAATATATGAATTAACCCGGATCAATTCCGAGCTGATTCATCATTGCCCATAACTTGTTCCTGTTGACATGATCGAATGCAGCGGCCAAGTCCATGAACCCCAAATACATAGCTTCGTTGCTGGTTTTAGTGTACTTTGCTACCAGCATGTATAGGTTCAGGCATTGATCGCTGGTCGACCTGCCAGTCCGGAAACCATACTGGACATCTGAGATGATATTGTTGTCCTCGGCCCACTCAGTCAAACGGTTCAAGATTACCCTGCCCAAAATTTTGGCAGTGACATCTATCAAAGAGATAGGCCGATAACATTGAGGGTCATCTTTATTGCCTTTTTTGAAGATAGGGACTATAATGGCCGTTGACCATGATCGTGGCAAACCGGCCATTATAGCTGCGTTTAGCACTCTGGTTACAATAGGAGCCCAAAGATCCACTTGGCTCAGAAATAGGTCTGGGGGGATCCCATCTGGGCCCGGGGCTTTATTCTTAGTGAGTCCCTCAATGCCCAATCTGATCTCTTCCAAGGAGAATACCACTTGATTACTCACCGGGTTCTTCCCCTTCTCCTTTAATAAAATCTCCTTCCCATGATTATATAGACCCTCAAAGTGAGCAATCCACTGTTCGGGGAGGATATTTGAGGCGATCTCCGGGGCATTATTGTCTTGAAAACAAGGGTAGTTTATTAATCTCCAAAATTCAGTGATATCCCTGTTTTCGGATGCCTCCCTCAGGGCCGCCCATGCTTCTACCTGCAGCGTGACTTTCCGTCTTTTTAACTCCTTCCTGTATGCAGACCTACATATTTTAACTACAGCCTGGTCCCTCGGGTTGCCACTCAGGGCCAATTTTTGATTCTTCAGTGCTCGTGTACATCCCCTATCAAACCATTTTGGTGAGTTTGAGTGAGTTTTCTTAGGGGCCTTGGCCAACAATAGTTCATCCACCAAACACGTTATTTGGTCAAACACTTTTATAAGGCGAGCCCCTTCCACCGCCGGGTCTAAGCACTCATCAATGAGAGACTTGCCTTTTTCCATCAGGGTTTTGTAAAATCTGGGCCCGTCTATTTTTGCCCACTTGAGCCTTCTACCCTGGGCCGTCACACATTCCATGATAGTGCCATCCACTAGCTTAATTTTTTGCTTTCCTTGATACAGGAGCTCCATAACCAAAGGGTTATGATCACTAAATGGGCTCCACTCTATATCTGCCTTGGAAATGCGATTTTTTAAACCTCTCGAGACAAGTATGTAATCTATATATGACGAGCACCCTCTCCCCTTAAAAGTGGGGGGGAGAGTGCCGTCCGGTCCCAGAGTAATCATATCAACTGTGTGCTCAAGGTCGTAGGAGTGAATCAACTTACCCCATTCCATGCCACTAAAAGAGTGGCTAAAATGGGGACCCTTTTCTATGGGGCATTTGGACCAATTAGCACTAATTGGGAACAGCCCCGGGCATAAGTGACAGTTCAAATCACCCATAACTAATAACAAAGGGGCCAAAGCGCCCTGAACTGGGGCAAGTTCTTGTTTCAGCCTGGCATCCAGTTCCTTCAGAATAGTGGAGTCATTTTCCGAGGCAATGGCATTGTACACATTGAACAAAACAAGACCAAACCCTTTATTTCTGAACCTCAGGGCCTGTATGTTCCATGTGAACCAATCCACCTTAGACCATTTGCCTTCTATGTTTAAATCAATGTATGTTAACAGGCCACCCTTAGCCCTGCCCGAGGAGGTTTTCTGTGCAGGTGCGAAGAAACATTTGTAGCCAGCTATTTGGAAGTGAGTATTATCTGTAGCCCAAGTTTCTTGCAGACAGATTATATCGAAAGAGGCCATAAACTGTCGCCATTCCTTGTTGTTGAATTTCCCTGCAATACCTGCTATATTCCACGAGATAATTCTCAAGCCCTCTTTCTCAATGGTAACGGGCCCTACCGCTACCATTTCTTGACTGGTGTTAATTCGCCCCCCATTTTCCTTTTCGAGGGATTGTATCTGTGTGTCACTATCCTCTTTTCTTCGTTTAATGGCTATAGTGACCAGCTCAGGGGGTGTTTGTGCGCAACCCACACCAAGAGTATCTAGGACATACTCGGGTTTTTACTAAGGTCCTGGGCCTGTCCCTCCCTGGTGCTGGATACCCATCTTCAGTGGGCAAACCGTGTCCCCGAGAGACTTCCTCTAACAGGCCTACCTGGTTAATTATTGTAAGATCCATATCAGCCTGTGCTAAGGAAGAGGGAGAGTCAAATAGTCAATCGATCTCCTCTAGTGACCTTAATGGGGTGAACCTGTTTACCCAACACGGGTGTCCCCCATCCCATAACCCGGTTGCTTGTAGGGAGAAATTTGGGCCTCTATTTGAGCCAGAGTGTCGTCTCTCCACACGTCTCCAAGCGCTATACTGTCCCTCTTTTAATACCTGTTGCCTTGAGTAAAAATAACTGAGTGACAGGGGCCTTATACTTGTCATGCATCCAGGAGGTGCCGGGCTCAGAATATGCTCGACCACCCTGCTGTCCCTAAAATTTGCAATGATGCAGTTTCCCTCGATATTTTTCGGGCTCCTCCCTATCCAGTTCACTCGTCTAACCAAAAGAATTTCCCCATCCTGGTTGTTGGAAATTGGTCTATTCTGGTTAAGCCAGAAGATGAGTTTATTTTTTAACTCCTCATGGGATTCTTTCTGTGCCTCTTTTAGTTCTGGAACCCCTGCAAACACAACAACCAACGGGCACGCCTCAGGGGGAAGATTTATCGTGGGGAGTCGCTTATGTGTGGGGAAGGGCCTCTCTTCGTGGGCAACTTCCTCGTTTAAGGGGCCAGCCGGGGGTCGAGACTGTGCATCTAACTTCTGTTTGCCTTGTCCATTATCCGGGCGCCGTTTGCTCTCACTAGAGGTATCTTTACTCGCCACTTGTCCATGAGGGATCGGTGGGTCATGTATTTGTGCTGGAATTATGTGTGTATTCCTACTATCATTAAAATTATTCGCCCTTTGAGTTACTGGATGGGTCAATAAGGGTACTTGAGGCACCTAATGGGCTGTCTTTTGACGCTCTATTCTTTAACTCACTTAAAATTTTATCCAGTCTACTTGTCACCGGCTTTAATTGATTTATGATTAGTAACTCTACCTGGGCCTGAAGATCTAACATGATCTTATTTAACCAGCTTGGGGCCTCTGTTTGGGAATTTGTCTGTGTAGCTCGCTCAATCCCACTGGGGTTTCTATTAGTTGGGTTAGTAAAGGTGGCTAAGCTATTAATAATCTTTCGCTTTTTTGGAGCGAGTTTCTTCTTTATGCGTGTAGTGGCACGTTTGGTAGGGCCTAGATCCTTCTCGTGACTAATAAACATGGGTTGGGCACATGGAATGTCCCTCTAACTAATTTCCGGGGGGCTAGGGGGTGAGATGAGCAGAATCTCCTGCTCCTGGACCTGTGTACTTGCGACAGGGTCATGGGCAGGGGTTAAGGAGAGGCGCCTCTCAGTGCGCTCAATTTCACTAGATACAGCCCCTAGCGCTCTTTTTAGCATGAGGTCAATGGCTGTGGGCTGCATTATAACTGGGAATATCGAGCTGATATCCTCTTTCTGTGCCTGGGAAACCTCGGCAATACCTCGCTTGGCTCTTAACGAGCGTGTCTGTGTTTTACCAGCCATATTTCCCCCAGCTGCAGGTCAGTATCTATACAACTACCGTGGATTGTTTTAATCACCCACCTTCTGCAACGCTATCACTATGCCTCACATAGAGTTGATAAACCCAACATCCACATCAAGTCCAAAAAAAGAGTCACGGGAATGAAAATTAGGCTATAGCCTTAATTTCCACAATGTCTCAACTGGCGTTACTCACATTTAGAGGTCCACAACGAATGGTCAATAGGGTGGCCCGGCCCAGCCTCCTGCAGCCCCTGACGGCCACAGACGGCCCGCCCTCTGCCCGGGCTCAGCCCGGCGGCGCCCGCGCGCATCCCGCGACGCGGAGAGAGCCTCGGTAGATATAGCACCTCCGGGCTCGTTTTCCGGTGGCAATGGGCGGAGCAAGGGAGGATGCTGGGGCCTGTAGTTTCCCCCTACTGCGGCCTCAGATGACAGAAGGCGGCAGGGGAAACAAACAACCACGAAGGAATTAGGGCTGCAGACTCCTCACGGGTGCACAGGATAGCAGGTAGGTGGAGCGCTATGCTCAGGATGGCAGACTTCGCAGCAATGACCCCCCGCTCCACCGAGGGAGCCTCGGTAGATATAGCGCCTCCGGGCGCGTTTTCCGGCGGCAATGGGCGGAGCAAGGGAGGATGCTGGGGCCTGTAGTTTCCCCCTACTGCGGCCTCAGATGACAGAAGGCGGCAGGGGAAACAAACAACCACGAAGGAATTAGGGCTGCAGACTCCTCACGGGTGCACAGGATAGCAGGTAGGTGGAGCGCTATGCTCAGGATGGCAGACTTCGCAGCAATGACCCCCCGCTCCACCGAGGGAGCCTCGGTAGATATAGCGCCTCCGGGCGCGTTTTCCGGCGGCAATGGGCGGAGCAAGGGAGGATGCTGGGGCCTGTAGTTTACCCCTACTGCGGCCTCAGATGACAGAAGGCGGCAGGGGAAACAAACAACCACGAAGGAATTAGGGCTGCAGACTCCTCACGGGTGCACAGGCTAGCAGGTAGGTGGAGCGCTATGCTCAGGATGGCAGACTTCGCAGCAAGGACCCCCTGCTCCACAGAGGGAGCCTCGGTAGATATAGCGCCTCCGGGCGCGTTTTCCGGCGGCAATGGGCGGAGCAAGGGAGGAGGCTGGGGCCTGTAGTTTCCCCCTACTGCGGCCTCAGATGACAGAAGGCGGCAGGGGAAACAAACAACCACGAAGGAATTAGGGCTGCAGACTCCTCACGGGTGCACAGGATAGCAGGTAGGTGGAGCGCTATGCTCAGGATGGCAGACTTCGCAGCAAGGACCCCCCGCTCCACCGAGGGAGCCTCGGTAGATATAGCGCCTCCGGGCGCGTTTTCCGGCGGCAATGGGCGGAGCAAGGGAGGATGCTGGGGCCTGTAGTTTCCCCCTACTGCGGCCTCAGATGACAGAAGGCGGCAGGGGAAACAAACAACCACGAAGGAATTAGGGCTGCAGACTCCTCACGGGTGCACAGGATAGCAGGTAGGTGGAGTGCTATGATCAGGATGGCAGACTTCGCAGCAAGGACCCCCCGCTCCACCGAGGGAGCCTCGGTAGATATAGCGCCTCCGGGCGCGTTTTCCGGCAGCAATGGGCGGAGCAAGGGAGGATGCTGGGGCCTGTAGTTTCCCCCTACTGCGGCCTCAGATGACAGAAGGCGGCAGGGGAAACAAACAACCACGAAGGAATTAGAGCTGCAGACTCCTCACGGGTGCACAGGATAGCAGGTAGGTGGAGCGCTATGCTCAGGATGGCAGACTTCGCAGCAAGGACCCCCCTGAGTCACTTTTACGACGCCACTGCGTCAAAACCTTATGCCTGCTTGAAGCATGCCTAAGGAGCAACGCAGCACAATAAGTTTAGGCCTCCCTTGAGCATTGCTGGAGTTGTGTCACGCTTGCGACACGACCCCAGCAATGCGTTACCTTTACGCCGACAGATGCGTCACACACCTGTCAATTCTTCCTCCACGGTGCGCTGCATTGTAAATGCGACGCATCCATGGGGGCGCAAGGGTTTTTGTGCCTGATGCAAATCAACTGACGCATGTCTGCTGATATGCAGAGATGCGTCAGTTCTTGTAAATCTGCCCCCCAATGTTTAGGTAGAGGAAAACGATAATTGGGGTGCAATAGGGCCCCATACCGCTGGGCCCCAGTGCCACTGCACCTTCTGCACTCCTGATATCCATGTCCCTGAGTAAAACTGTGCATGGTATGCTTGGAATAAAAAGGCGCCAACTCAAAAAAATTAGATCTCAAGTTCTCACTCAATACTATCAAACGGGCACTGATGATGCACAGTCAGAGGTGCAATGTACTCAGGTGTGAAGATTGCTGGGGCAAGAAAAGATCGACACACACCCACTTTTGGAAGCATACAAACATGGTTAGATTAAAACACACCTTACTGACACAACTTCTGGAAAGCACATAGATGCTAGTGCCAGGCAACTACTTTACCTGTCTGATTTAATTTTATTAGTCAGCACTTTTAGAAACTGCCCAATATGGACGCAACTACAGCTAACCTGGGGTAAAAGCTGCTACCCCTGACTTGCCCTTTGGTAGACATAGCACTGTTCTCAAATCCCCTCATCTGCGGGTCCATGACAACATTAAAAGCAAGAGCAAAAAGCAAGCAGAGTTCTAACAACACTGTTTACTTTCTGTAGTTTTCATTCCTTGTTCTTTCCCTGCCTCGCTCAGCCCCAACAGTAAATAGGAGGCTTTTGAGGTGCTAGGCACCAGACATATATTATACCTAGGGTTTAAACCATGTGTGATGTCCCTTACATTACCTCTGGGATGTTGGGAAATGGTTTTTAGTGCCATCCCAGGGCCACGATCTAAAGAGCAGAATCTGTGATTCTGATTGATTATAAATAATATAGCTTAATTTTCAACTCTATCCTGAGAGCAGGCACTGGAACATCTGGGAATCTTTTGGCGATCAATTGACCCTGTGTTCCTTCATTAGGCATCTTTGACCCCTTGTTTACGTATTGTTTGAGTTGAAGTCACTTCTTTCCATTATTTGATCTGTGTTAGTGGCATCGACTTTGCTGGTATGGCGGGTGCATCCTTTCATGTCCTGATGTAGACCCTGCTCAAATCATTCTCTGAAGCCTAAATGTAAACAATCTTGTTTGGCTTGAGCTGTCAGCAAAATGTTGTTGAACAAGGATACATATATGGACTATTCCAATTTTCCTATGTGATTCACTCTATGATTGTCAGTCAAGTCTCCTTGTTTTGTCCAAAGTTGTTTACTTTCTGTAACTTGTTCACCGTTCTTTGTATATTTTGAAGACCTAATAATTCTAGGTCTAGCAGACGGAAGCGTTGGTAAGCCAAATGTAAAGGCAAGGAAGTTAGACTTTTTGTGTTCAGAATCATGACCACATCAAAATAGCTCTTAAGACATTGCACTACTATTAGAGTGGTCAAGTTCCTTTGAAGGTGTGCCATGTTTGCTCATAGGATCCCCATACTTTAGAAACGCATCCATAGGTTTTAGGTAGTTGCAGCACTGGGATATGAGTGGCAAGTATCCTGATTGTGTCTTAAGAACAGAAGCCACGTTTGGAGACTGTAGACCGGAGTGCAGCACTGACATGTAAAATAACCTGTATCAGACCTCTGTTCAGAGGGACACAGGGAAAGCAGGGGTCACTGGGGCCACACTATGGGGGGTTGGTGCCGTTTACCATTGATGTCCTGGGGCCTGACCTACTATGGATCCTGAGCAATTGGGCCAAGTACCCCTTCAGCACTTGACTCTCAGTGGTAATGTGGGTCAAGCACCCCAAGATTAACTCAGTAGCAGAAAGGTAGATACAAGGGGTGAACAGAGTCTCACAACTTAAAATACGCACAGTCAGCTATAAGTTATTGTCCAGCACAATACTTACTTGTATGAAAAAATAAGTATTTTATTTGACCACTATCAACACAAAAGGAATTATGACATTCGCAAACAACTTCCACAGTCCCCTTAAGGTCAGGGCCTTGGTGTTTCTCCAGCAGTTCCCAGTGTCCCACTTCCTTGTCGCTCTAGGCATTGTGGTGACTTCCTACTCACTATAGGCAACATCATGGCTAAGCCCCACTAGTAGTCTATATCTCAAGAGATCTACTTCAATTTTGTCTTAAAGTCAAAAGGGTTCCAGTGCTGAAGTGCTATCTGGGAAGCAACTTTCTATGTGGAGAACTTGCCCAAAATCAGTTTTACCCACACCTGCCGGATCAGAGTTACTGAGTGCACCGACCTCTGCAGGCAATGAAGCAGCTGACTCAGGTGAGTTCACTGCACATGGCCAAGACAGACTGAACTCAACAGCTCGCAAGTTCCTCACATATGGCCATGCAGCTGCAGCGACCGGAGGTTCTTTGTGGCTCCTCCAAGTTGAGTAAGTTCTTTGGTCACTGGAAAGAGTGCAAAGGTCCTGGTGCTTATCTTCCCTCACTGTGCAGGTCTGCAGAGATCCTCAGAGTGGCCTTCCCCCTCCAGTGGCAATCCCAAACAGGTCATACTTTGACCTTGGTCGCGGTGACCCTATCTGGCATATGAAGACACCATCTCTCCACTGCAGAGGACTCTGACCCAATCGGCACAGCAGATTCCTTCACGACGCCCCCTCCTGGCATGCGGGGTCACCAGCTCACCACCACACACAGGCTGAGGCCCACTCAGCATGGCAATCTGTCCACAGCAGCCCCTCCTGGCATACAGGATTGTGTGTCTCTCAATGCACACAGGCAATGACCTGTTAGGCACAGCAATGATCACAGCAGAGAAATAGCAAGGGGTGGCGGGCGGGGAGGTCTGCCCTAGACGGCATGAGTTTTGGGGGTGGCGGCCTTCTCCCCCCACTTACTAGCAGCCATCGCAGGAATCTCCAGCACTCCCCACACTCTTACATGTGGTCGCCGCTGGCAGCAACCGCAGGGATCACCAGGGTGGCACAAGGTCTAGCAATGCCACTAGACCACAGCTCAGTTCATGGTGGCTCCTCCTGACATATGGGGTTGCAGGTTCTTCACTGCACATGAGCGATGACCCATTCAGAACAGCAACGATCACTGCTCACTTCACAGTGGCTCTCCTCTGGAATTCATAACAACCATTGGTTAACAAGCCAGAAATAATTTGCCTTGTACAAAATATTCACATTGTGCTAAAAGAACATTGGGCTACTATAAAAGATTAAAATTTAACAGTACATAAAATTCTTAAGATAACGAGGTCTTCATGACATTGTTTCTGTTAAAGGGCTTCCTTCAATGATACTCCTTGAATTAAGACAATTGTCATTCTCATTACATTATCCAAAAACTCCTGATCAAACCATTTTGCAACTCTGCGAAGATTCCAAAATCTCCCTTCATCTACTTTGACAGTATTGTTAAACAATTTAACAACTTTATGTGGTTTGAGAGTTTAGAAAATCTCTCATGCCAAACAGGAATTTTGATCCGCACCAAGTCTCCTACTGCAAGCACAATTTCCATGGTAACCTTATGCCTGTCAAAGTTATGCTAACAGTCAGTTTGTAATTTTACCTCATGTGTTCTCCACGAATCTTTTTCTGTCACCTCCACACAATGCTTCCTCCAATCCATCCACCCTGAAACAAGCTTACAGTTCAGATTTCTGCCTCTGAACACTTTGAACAGGGATTTACCAGTAGTTAGATGAGGTAAACACCTGTAAACCGTAACTATTTTCACCAACTCATCTTTCTAGTCCAGAGAGTTAATTTTGCGAACAAAACACCTCCCTTTAGGGTTACATTGAGCCCCTCTACCTTTTCATTACATTCAGGATTGGAAAGTGCATTTTTCTTACGTATAATCCTGTGAGAATCTAAAAGGTTTTTACAACTCCCTAAAGCAAATTTCACTCATTTATCCATGAGACTGGACTTCGGACACCCTTCTCTATGGAATAAATCTGACAAGAATTTTTTTACAGCACTCGAGCTGATATCATGTACCCACTTCACCTCGAGCCATCTGGAGAAAAGATCTACAGTCACAAAAATATATGGAAATATCACTTCACCTGACAAAGGCTCCACCACATGTAAAGCTTCCTGATGAAGTCCCATGTAGGGATGAAACACATTGGCTGTGTTGACACTGTGTTTTCTTAAAAAGAATAAATATTGATTACACTGGGTTACAATCGATGATGTTTGAGTCTTCTTGATGGACTGAATATAAATGTTAATCACATCTAAGAATAACGGACGATTGGAATTTTATTAATTTGTAGATGTGACAAGGGAATTGAGGACTACACTTGATTCTTAGTGCTTCCCTTTGTGGGATTATTCTTCCCATTGAACTTTAGGTAATTTTTTGCAACTTTGGTAGGGTAACTGTCTTCAAAACCTTGCCAATCCTGGCAAATTCATGACAAACCCTCATAGCTTTCTCAATTTCAGTATTCAAACCAGGCCATCAAAAATCTGCTTTGAGGCTTTCTTAGTTTTAACCACACCTCAATGTCCCTAATGAGCCAGCTCAAATATACGCTTCACAAAACAGTTGGATGAATTAATCTTGTGCCACAGAACACAAACCATTCTTTTCTGATGTATCATCTTGCACCAGCCAAAACAGCTGCATAGGTTAGCCTCAGTCAAACACTCTTTTTTTAATATAGTTATGACTTTCTGAAGTACCTTATCTTTCTCCGACTCTTCCCTCCAAAACTCCTCAGAAATGGCCCATTCATTAGCCACAAATCCTTTCTCAGAAGCCCATAATTCCTCTTTGTTGCTATTCTTTATGTCTTGTTCTAAAATCAGTTTCAAAAGCTGTGTCCTCCCAGGTTGGGTATGTTTCCTACAATGGTGGCGAATACACACAGTGTTTTTAAATACCCCTCACACACCAAAAGGGCAATTTGTGTCATGCTTCATCATGGGGGTCTTCCCGCCCCTCTACGGGACGGGGCGTGCTAAGACCTACGGATCATGCGGGAGCACTGTTGTTATGAGACGACTATGTGTCGTGTAGGAGTGTGAGTGGGAGGGTTAGGAGCGAATGGGAGGGTGAGGTTAAAAAATATCTGCCTCGTTGGTTAGAAAATAATTTTTAATACACCTGTGAGCTGGTATTGTTAAAAATGTGGGGACGGCGGTGTGTATGCCTCAATGAGCTATGCCTCCAGGGTTAGTCAACATGTTTCGAAGCCCACCAGGCTTCTTCTTCAGGGCTTAACAGATCCCTATCTACACTCACTAGTTTATGTGGTGTGTGAACTACACTAATCTTCAATAGACAGGTGTATTTGTGAAAATAAAAACAATGTGCACGTGGATTCCCAATGCACATATACAATACCTTAATAGGTATCTTGAATCATTTATCTGGAAGAAAAACGGTGTTACACATATATTAAAATGCGAGACAAGGAACAGGGCCAACCATCGTGACATAATAGTGACCTGAAAAGGAAGTGAGATCAGTGAACATGTATTCCTTATCATTATTCATTGTGCAATTGCATGGTGGTGTGTCCCGCTGTTTACTGGAAGAAAAAACATTGGATAAAGACACACGCACATAAAACATAAAGCACACACTCTATGTTAAAGGATCCGGTCTATTGATCCGTAGGGTTAGTGTCACATCTCTTCAATTAACACATGGTTAATAATAATTTGTTATCAGGAAAAGCATTGTGGTAGGGAAAAATCAACCTACTTGGATTCAAAGGTAAACGTGCCCCATGAGCCTGTAATGGGTGGGAGGGGTGCCTATAATTGCAACCTAGAGGGAGAAAATTACACAAAGGGAGGTTTGTTTCCAAAGTGGTTGTCTCAGCTTGAAACAACCCCTCAATAGTGCAAAGGACCCCCGGCTATGCCGTACTCACTGCTCCTGGCACACTGCCCCGCCGTGTCTGGCCTCCCCGTGGCTCCACTGGACAATGGAGCTCGGTCGGGGAGGGGATTTAAATATGGTTACTAATTACTGTTCCCGTTCTGGGATCACAACTTGATGCAATGCACCTGAGTACCGTCAGGCTCAGGAAACTGGAGCGCTAACTCCCCATACTTCCCAGGATTGGTTCCGGTTACAGTGTGCTGTACCGAAGCGTGACGTAGTCGCAGGATATGACGCAAACGGGGTTTTCAAAGGGTAAAGCTGGTGTGCCAACCTTATGTTTATCAAGACAAAGGGGTACATTTTTATCAGAGACTCTTCCAGTGGGTGAAGTTCTCAAAAGGGGCAAGAGATGGTGACGCTCAAATCTGGTATAGAGAGGTAATAGCAGTGGCCCTAGCACCGCTAGTGGTTTTACAGGTGCAGGGGAGGTCTTAAAAGGTTATTAGATAGGGTAGCAAATGTGTACCCACTGTGAGAGGCACCAAGTGTTGGTAAAGGTCCTAAATGGTTGTCTTGGAATAAACATGGTGTCGTTTCATTGGGCTCAATGAAGAAATACCATGGAACCAGTTCTCATGAATTGGGTTACAAACCGAAGGCGACAGAACCACCACACTTGATACCCCCTTGTAACCTCTTGACAGACACCATGTTTATCCCAAGACCACGATTTGGGACCTTTACCAACTCTTTGCGTCATATTCGGCGACTACGTCACGCTTCGGTACAGCACACTGTAACCGGAAGCAATCCTGGGAAGTATGGGGAGTTAGCGCTCCAGTTTCCTGAGCCTGACGGTACTCAGGTGCATTGTATCAAGTTGTGATCCCAGAATGGGAACAGTAATTAGTAACCGTATTAAAATCCCCTCCCCGACCGAGGTCCATTGTCCAGTGGAGCTGCGGGGAGGCCAGACACGGCGGGGCAGTGTCCCAGGAGCAGTGAGTACGGCATAGCCGGGGGCCCATTGCACTATCGAGGGTTTGTTTCAAGGTGAGACAACCACTTTGGAAACAAACCTCCCTTTGTGTAATTTTCTCCCTCTAGGTTGCAATTATAGGCACCCCTCCCACCCGTTACAGGCTCATGGGGCACGTTTACATTGATTTTTGAAGTTGATTTTTCCCTACCACGATGCTTTTCCTGACAACAAATTATTATTAACCATGTGTTAATTGAAGAGCTGTGACACTCACCCTATGGATCAATAGACCGGATCCTTTAACATAGAGTGTGTGCTTTATGTTTTATGTGCATGTGTCTTTATCCAATGTTTTTTCTTCCAGTAAACAGCGGGACACACCACCATCCAATTGCACAATGAATAATGCTAAGGAATACATGTTCACTGATCTCACTTCCTTTTCAGGTCACTATTATGTCACGATGGTTGGCCCTGTTCCTTGTCTCGCATTTTAATATATGTGTAACACCGTTTTTCCTCCAGATAAATGATTCAAGATACCTATTAAGGTGTCGTATATGTGCATTGGGAATCGACGTGCACATTGTTTTTATTTTCACAAATACACCTGTCTATTGAAGATTAGTGTAATTCACACACCACATACACTAGTGAGTGTAGATAGGGATCTGTTAAGTCCTGAAAAAGAAGCCTGGGGGGCTTCGAAACATGTTGACTAACCCTGGAGGCATAGCTCATTGAGGCATACACACCTCCGTCCCCACATTTTCAACAATACCAGCTCACAGGTGTATTAAAAATTATTTTCTAACCAACGAGGCAGGTATTTTTTAACCTCACCCTCCCATTCGCTCCTGACCCTCCCACTCACACTCCTACACGACACAGAGTCGTCTCAGAACAACAGTGCTCCCACGTATCCGTAGGTCGTAGCACGCCCCGTCCCGTAGAGGGGCGGGAAGACCCCCATGATGAAGCATGACACCAAGGGCTCTTTTGTTGTGTGAGGGGTATTTAAAAGCACTTTGTGTATTCGCCACCATTGTAGGAAACATACCCAACCTGGGAGGACACGACTTTTGAAACTGTTTAAGGGTGGATCTTTGTGGTATACAGACTGTAAACTGAAGGAGGACGTATCCACCTCCACTACTTGTGATAAGTAGTACCTCTCTGCTCCCCCCTTTGTTCTTTTTTGTTCTAAAATCAGTCTTAAATGATAATCCACTGCCATATCTTGTGTCCAACGAGGATACAAATGCAAAAAGGTATACCCTTGTAGGCTAATTACCCACTAATGTATTCTGGCAGAAATCACATCTAAACCTTTCCTTTCAAAGGTTTCATGAAGCAGCCTGTGATCCTAGTGTACAATAAAAGTCTCACCCCCCAAAAAAGTTCTGAATTTGTTTATGGCCCAGAAAGCTGCCAAATGACGACCCTTTGTTGGCATGAGTCAGTGGGAGTGACCAAACCTTTGGCACTGTAATCAGTAGTAACAATACATTTTTGTCTGTGTACTTATGCTTTCAAAGATGGGGAACACTTGAGTTTATCTATTGTCATTTTGAAACCTCTCACATTCCTTGTTCCAAAACTCTCTTTTTTTAACAGGACCCTCATAGCATGTACTTTATCTGACATCTGTGCAATAAATTTACCATATAACTCTACCATTGTTAAAAACAAATGCAGGTCATCTTTATTGACTGGTGGCTGAATTTTGTCGAACGTGTTCAAGGTAACCTCTTTTGGTTTTATGCCTTGGCCAGAAATAGTATAACCTAGATAGGAAATGTTTTCTTTCCCAAAGCAACATTTCTTAACTCTTTTTGTCATCTATGTTTCTCAAATCTACTTAAAACCTCTGGCACCCTCACATTGTGTTACTCCTAGGTTCTACCAAAAATAAAGCATCACCCTGGGTGAGTCTGACTCCTTTCAACACCCCCACGCATAGATGTCATAGACCTGTAGAACACTGAAGCAGCTAAAATCAACCCAAACGGCATCTGAACAAATGTATACGACCCCATAAGTGTAATGAAGGCAGTGTAAGTCAGACAAATGTAATATAAGTGAACAAGGTGGCAAGCTGATGCTAAATCTAATGTTTCATACATATAGCACCGTGGAGCTCAGACTAAAGCTCACCTATGCTTGGAAGTGGAAACTTGCCACCAATGACCTCTCAATTTAAAGTTCTAAAATCTTTGCAGAGCCTAATCTCACCAGATGCCTTTTTTGGTGACAACAACCAGAGCCAACCTCTCTGAGGCTTCAATGGGAATGACACCAAGATTGCATAACTTGTCAAGTTCCTTCGTGGCATCTTCATTAACACCAATGGGAGGTCTTCTTAACTGGGAGTATATTAGTTTTGCACCGTCTTTAACTCGAATATCGAATACAAATCACATCATTTTTAAAACAACCCAGAGTCTCATTGAACACCTTAGGAAATTAAATCTCAGAATCATTGCATCCACTCTGTACATTTTCTCACTCATGCACAACTTCCTTAAACTGGAACTGTGGTTCAGCATTGGAATCAAAGAAAACCCCTCTTTTTGATGGGGCCACCCGATGATACATTCTCCTTTCAAAGACACTTAGATTTTACCTACAGTCATTCACGCCTATGTTCCAAAAGGCCTTCAAAACAACCCAACATTTTGTATTCCTGACACTCATATCCTCCAGGTTGAATATCCAGAGGCTAATTTGCAAGCCCCTTCCACCACCCGTATGCCACTTTTTCCCATGTAAAAAGTGATGCACCGGCGGTGTGAGGGGCTTGTAAATAAGCCCCCCAATTCTTTGAGTTTGTGTTTAGTTTGGAAAATGTATTGTAAACACCTTCTGAAACTATTTTTAGCGTCAAGCATGAGTCAAACATCATCCTGATATTGACATAATCTACAGTCACTAGGATGTTTGCCTGCTTTACACACCATCTGTAACCTCATTGACAGCCTTGGAGCTCTTAGAGTACATTTGTGTTTCAATGTTTATACAGCATGCTTTAACCGCCACTTTTTACCCCAATGATTACAAGCGGCTTTTAAAGTTGGACAAGCGTTATAATGATCTGACCTAACGTATCTAAAGCATGCAACTTTTCTTAGGGTTTCCACATTCTTGTTTGTAATGATTTGTTTTACATCTATAGACTTCATGTTTGTCTTGATGGATACCACTTCTACTCTAACATCATCTTTCTTAATGACATCGACATATTATCACTCTGTTTGACGCTCTTTTCAATAATGATAACATCATCTAGTGGTGGTTCATCCTTTAACAAAAGTTATTCTAGAGTTTTATCACAACTGCAGTTTAACACAAATTGGCCCCAAATGCATTCCTCAGTATTCCCTCCTAATGTTCACACGATACCAAGCTTCACCAACTCAGTGGCAAAGTCCTCAACAGTTTCAGATGAACTCTAAACACGTTTTCTAAAATGGTACCTTTCCATGATTGGTTCATAATGAAGGTCTCAGATCGTTAAGCATATTTCAAACGTATTAACTCCTCTTCCTATTTCTGACGATAAGGCACATGCTGACCTTCCACCCCCAGACTATGTAAAAATAGAGGCCATTTTCTTTCAACACCCAAATTGATTCTTTAAACTCCTGGATAATTTAATTAGATCTTTCCCCACTTATTCCACTGCAACAGTGGTTCACCACGGCTGCTCAGGAAAAAAGGCAGAAGTATTATGTTTGGGTTTGTTTTTTCTTAAATGAGAGTTCCTTTCCAAGAATACACCAACTCTTACTGCCATATACAGCTCTTCCGGTGCAAATTTTGCACAAACTACAGCAACCACAGTTGTACTTTCACCAGAATTTAATTTGACAGCGTGACAACTATCTTGCCTGAAGGCACAATACAGTGGACACAGTGGCATAATCCCCCTTTGGGATGCCCCAGTGTTATGCTACCATGTCAACATGCCTCCGATCTCATCTTTTGTTCAAAAGTTGATACATTGAAGGGGAGTAGACGCACAGAGCTCCAGGGTCACACTCAAATCTTCTTGTCTTCAAGGTGTATGAGGTAATTCCACCTCAAACACATTAACAGTCTATGCGTTCCAGGGGCAATGCATCAGACACCTGGGCACGGCCCTTCCTTCTTCTAAGACGCAAAGCATATGTCATTACTCCACCTGGAACACATTAATTCTTCCAGCCTTCCAGGAGCTATGCAAAAGGCACCTGATTGCACCTCTCCATCAGTGCCTGTCACCACAATGTTTTTTTTAATTTTTAAAAACAAACACAGGAACTTCCAAGGTACTCACCAACCCAAATCTCCACACCACTTCAACAGTACTGTTATCCCGGCGGCTACAACTTGGCACCACCGCCTGCAAAGTCGAGGGTGGTCCATTCTGACAGTTCAAAAGACTCAGGCAGTGGCTTCGGGAGACGTGCTGATGTTCACAACACCTCATAATCCCATCCATCGTTGCCAGTGTAGAAAGCATTGCATGAGGATAAGAGCTGAGTGAAAGCTGTAGGTTTAATATAACAAACCCCTGTTATGGTCAGGCTAGGTCCAGTTGCCCTGGTGGAAGCATTAACCCTCTTCCCTGGCTTCCAATTCCTAAATGGAACGTCAGTCCCAGATACTGAGCATAACAAATAAACAATGAGGTAAGTTCCTACAGAATACCACACAAGGCTTTTAAAATCAAAAACTACTGCCAGTCCTAGATGTAGAAGTAAGATTAAAACGAGAACACCTACTGACATAGAAGAAGGACTACAATAATTTACTCCACCTCAAAGAAGAATTTTGCAGTAATTATGTGCAGAAAACATAACACAAAATTACATTTTATTTTTGTTCCAGAATATCTCAGGCAGAATTATGTTTAAGCTATGGAATCATACAAATTCATATTGATCAGGTGTGATGTAGCACAACAGCAGAAGTTGCTTTGATAGTGGTCCTTGACTTTCCACCTTATAATTTTGACCTCGTATGAGAGAGAGAGAGAGATTGACAGAGAGAGACTGACTGATTAATGTGTCGGCAGCAGCCTAACAGAAGTGCCACAGCTCACTTGACCCTCGTTATCGAAACTGGAACAAGCTGTTCATATACAGAAACATTTCTAGACACTGGAATAGACTTAAGAAATATTGGGTACATCCGGGACGTATGTTAACCCTTTCAAGGTTCCTTATCACACCCTTCTATCTAGCTCCATTTTTAGTTCAGCAAGCACTCTGAAGCAGCCTAAGCAGCAGATAAGTAAGTCTCGTAATCAACATAAACATTCACACATAGAAATATTCAGAAAACATAAGTGGGATTAATTTGTGTAAATAGCTGTTGAATTACTGAAGAGACCAGAAGAGGCAACACATTGCCACCCCACACTTCACCACACTCCTGCAATGCTGGCAAGGCCCTTACTCCATCTCTCCTTGTTTTTTTTATTAGGATCTAGAACTTCTCACATGTTTCTCCATTTATTCTATTTCTCTTGTCCCATTTTCCTCTACCTCCGTTGTGGCTGTCGTCCTGTTTCTCCATTCCCCGCTGTCTTCTTTTTTTTCTGGATAGTAGAAGACATATAAAAAAGACTACATCAACTATTGCTTTTTGGCTCTTTCTCCTTTTCCTTTTTCCCTTCTCTTTTTTCAATTGTATTGTTATGGCCAGGTATGGCCGAGTCGCCCTCTTCCCTTGACTCCCACCCTTGGGTGATGGCCCCCTTTCCTGGTGCCCACGTTGCTCACCGCCCATGTTCCCCCTAAGCAAAAAACTCCATTAACACGAAGACTTAGATTAGGGGTCGTAAACCCCGGCCGATTTATTATAAATCGATACGCAAAATTAATATATTTACATTATATACACAATACGCAGAAAGTCCAGTCCGTTACATTGATAGGTACAGTATGTCTTGTTGGCTAACCTTAACATGTTTCTAATACATAGACATTCCTATCCTAAGCTAAACATTCAACAACAAATAACATTATCTTTCTGCGTATCCCTGTTTGAGCCTATGTCAAGGTCAATGACTGGCCAACGGATCCTGATCAAGCTATGCCAGCACTCCTACTGGAGTGCCCATGCGCAAGGGGCCCCGTTCACCGGGAGGATACCTCCCCCCGAGCACCCACTATGCCCAGAAGATTATCTCAATAAGGGGCCCATGCAGTTATGCTCAGCTTACTTGCGCCCTTGTGCGTGTGCGGGTGGCCAACCAGCCTACCAGAAAGCGTAACTCTCCTCCCCCACACCCTTCCAGCCTACCGGCTGTAACTGCCCTTGGAGTTCTATGAGAGACCACCTGTCACACCTCCTCGGGCGTCCCCATTTTACAATGGCGGCGCCCGCTAAGGACCTTAAATTTGAGCTCACCAATCATGACCTTACCGCTGACCAAGGAATAGCATCTATAAATACGACAATTAAAAATTCTATGATGAATACATGAAGAACCTGTACACAAAACATATTATTTGTCATAGGAGAAAAAACAACAAAACATTGCTCAACAACTTCTGATTAGGGGATGGTGGGTGGGTGAAATTTATGGGACCACCTCGCGAGGTCCACGTCCCAAAATGCAGTCAGCTGTGAGGAGCGGCGAGCAAAGAGGAAGTCCTCGCCGCTTCTCCAGCCTTTTATTTGCCTATTCACGCTGGGAGCCGGTTCTAACCGGCTTCCCAACGTTGTTGTGATGCGCGCCAGAAGCGACTCCGATCGCTTCCGGGTCACACGCCCAAACTGCCAATCAGGAAGGGAGACGAGACGCCACGTCACTCATGTGCGCAGCAAACTCCTGCCTCCCTATTGACTCTGCGGGGGACCGGCACAACTGCCATAGAGTCGGCATGTACAATGCCGTCCCCTGCCTTAGTATATGGCCAGGTACGGACGAGTCCCCCTCTTCCCTTGACTCCCACCCTTGGATGATGGCCCCCTTTCCCGGTGCCCACGTTGCTCAACGCCCATCTTCTCCCAAGGCAAACAACTCCATTAACACGAAGACTTGGATTAGGGGTCGTAATCCCCGGCCGTATTTATTATAAATCAATACGCAAACATTAATATATTTACATTATATACACAATATGCAGAAAGTCCAGTCCATTACATTGATAGGTACAGTATGTCTTGTTGGCTAAGACATACTTAACATGTTTCTAATACATAGACATTCCTATCCTAAGCTAAACATTCAACAACAAATAACATTATCTTTCTGTGTATCCCTGTTTGAGTCTACGGCAAGGTCAAAGACTGGCCCCCGGATCCTGATCAAGCTATGCCTGCACTCCTACCGGATTGCCCATGCGCAAGTGGCCCTGTTCACCGGGAGGATAACTCCTCCTCCGAGCACCCCCTATGCCCAGAAGATTATCTCCATAAGGGGTACATGCAGTTATGTGCAGCTTACTTGCGCCCTTGTGCGCGTGCGGGGTGGCCAACCAGCCTACCGGAAAGCGTAACTCCTCTCCCACGCACCCTTCCAGCATAACAGCTGTAACTGCCCCTGGAGTTCCATGAGAGACCACCTCCCCCTCCCCCTCCCCCTCGGGCATCCCCATTTCACAATGGCGCCGCCCGCTAAGGACCTCAAATTTAAGCTCACCAATCATGACCTTACTGCCACAGGCCTGCATAGTTGCCCGACTATCAGGCCTCCCCCTCTGCCTCACCAAAGGTCATGCCCTATTCCGTGACCCTACTAACCAGGCAAGAAGGTTCTCCATGAAGAGCTCATTACCCAACTTGGACAAGTGGACGCAGTCTTGCAGGATGAACGGCTCCCCCTGATGCACCTGTGTGCTATCGTCTGCAATTTTTGAGATCTGATTAGTGTATCCATTTTGTTATTGATTCTTTTCACGGAAAGGTTCAAGGCCCGCACAGACACCCACCCCTCCACTGAAATCTTGGGATCATATGTGACCAAAACAGGATAGACCCAAGGCATCGTTTTGCCAACCAACCCACTTCAGTGATCAATGTTTCCAAAACCCCTTATACCCAGGTGTACTAAGTCATTCCCCCCCAAGTGCAGAATAAAGAATCTAGGGGGAGTCCCTTCCCGGTCCAGTAGGTCTACCACTAAATCCCTGAAATGATCGAAGCGGAGGCCCCCGCCCATGAAAAGAGACCCTAAAACCAGCCTGCCTTGCTCTCAACTCGTAGTTGCCTGAAAGAAATTTTTTTTGCAACCTTTTCACATAGGAATGTCCAATGACCCATACGTTGTGTTTGCCATGTTCCCAGGCGTGAACCTGGTCCCGCGTAGCTCCTGACCGGTCATGAGCCACCGCGAGTTTCCCTCCCACGTGACAGGATGGAGAAACTGCAATTTGAAACAGAAAGAAAGTACTGTCAGTGAAACCGTCAGTGCAATTCTAGAGCATATGCAGCCGCACATAAGGCTTGTAACATTTTGAGGACCACCTGCCGATCCTCTGCACCTCGCTCCTAGAAAAACCCCTTGCTGCCGCTTCGGTGGCAGCCCCTATCCTGAAAGAGTGCATTCCAAAACTGCCGGGGTCTGAACCAGTGTTTTGCATGGCCAAGCCTATGACCCTTCTAAATTGAAATCTCGTAAGTGGGGTACCATCCACGTGATTTAATAGTGGTCCCCCACGCCTTTAGGCCTGTGTTCCAAAAATGCTTCTAACTTGGTGATGGGGCAGCAAGGGCTCCCCTGTGCCCGTCGCAGCACTACGCCCTCCCCTTGGGCCTCCTGATTGGTCTTAGATCTGTGGATTGATATGAATAATGAGTCTCCTTGGACTTTCACATGGCTAAACTGCAATCCCCCTTGCCAGTCTTGCTTATTCTTTGCCACCAGTTCCCCAATCCTAAAAGCGCCGTAAAATGCCAGTGAAAAGGCGGCCCTAAACAGTAAAGCTTCTGCTTCTGTGTTGCAAACCTGACTAAGCACCTCCAGCATTGCGGCCAAAGTGTTAATACCTCTTGGTCGTCTTGGGTCCAGCTGTGAACCTTGCAGATGCTGCCACCCCTTTAAGGCATTCCGCACTATAAATGTATTAGTGGGGTCCTTTCCGCCCTTCGCTTGTGCAAAGAAGGAGATAGTCGCTACGTGTCGCCTTGCCGCTGCCACTGAGCGCCCCTCATCTTTCATTGCCCTCGGGTAAGAGTACACAGCCCCGTGTCCTGCCAATTCCCCTCCCATTCGTCCCCCAAGAAGTTACAGTAAGCCCAAAACGCCCCTTTGTGTGCCCTCCTGGTTCTGGGTGCTAGGCTAGCTGCCATGAGGTCCAGTAATTGGGGGCACCAAGTTGCCAAAGCTGTTCTGGAAAAGGCGTTGAGTTCTCCGCCGCTTCTGGGTGATGCGACCTGGATACCTGCATCTTAAAGAGAGTGCATCATCAGCGTGATTTAACACCCCTGGGACATGTTTGGCCCTAAACTGCATATTTAGTTTCATGCACAGCAGTATGATTTCTTTCAACAGACGCAGGATCATCTTACACTTTGCTGTTTGATGATTGATGCACTCCACCACCGACATGTTGTCTGACCAGAAAACAACTGATTGGTTCCTCAGTTGCTCCGACCATACAGACAATGCCACCAGGATGGGAAACAGCTCCAAAAAACCAATGTTACCTGTTAACCTGGTTTCGACCCACCATGCTGGCCAGCGGTGTGCTACTAATTCGGTACCTAGTATGGCGCCAAACCCTTAACTACCTGCAGAGTCAGACATTAAGCCTATTTCCGTACAGGGTGTGGGCGGGCCGGGCCACAGTACCTTACCATTGAAGTCACGCAAGAATGCCATCCAAATCTGCATGTCCGCATGTCCTGCTTGACCTCGCTGGATAACCTGGTGTGATGGCGTTTTTCCTTCAGTCCTGACATGGCCTGTGCTATGGAGCGTGAGAATGGTTGTGCCATTGGAATGTCCCTCAATGCAAAGTTTAACTGACCCACAGTCTGCTGCAGCTGATGTAGCGTAACCTTCTCTTTTGCCAAGCATTGTTGTAAGGCTGACCTGAAACTAGTGATCTTTTCTTTGGGCAGACTTGAGCAACCTTGAGCCGAATCCAACTCTATCCCTAAAAATTCAATCACAGTGGACAGCCCGACGATCTTACATTGCACCAGCCATACCCCAAAATCCTGCATGAGCGCACAGAATTCCCGCAGTGCCCAGCAACAATCCTGAGAACCTGGTGCTCCAAGGAAAAGGAAGTCATCCAGGTAATGCAAAACATACCAGTGCCCTGTCACCTGCCTGTAAACCCATTCCAAGAAGGAACTGAACTTCTCAAACAAGTAAGCACCAGACACAGAGCACCCCATAGGCATGCATTTATCCATGTAGAACTTCCCCTGAAATTGGAAACCCAAAAGATGGAAGTCTAAAGGGTGTACCGGCAACAAGCGGAACGCTGACTTGATGTCTGACTTCGCCAGAAGCGCGCCAGGGCCTAGACCTCTGAGCATCTCAACAGCCTGATCAAAGGATGAGTACCTGACCGTGCACAGTTCTTCATCAATGGCGTCATTCAAAGACTGACCCTTGGGAGCTGAGAGATTATGAATGAACCTGAACTCCCCTGGCTCTTTTTTGGGGACCACCCCCAGTGGAGAACAAAAAAAAACCTCCACTGGAACACAATCAAATTAACCTGCTACCCTGCCCAGGCGCAATTCTTTCTCAATTTTTGCTGCCGCCACCCCAGGGTTAGCCCTCACTGATAGCTGATTCTGACATTGTGATACCCCTATGTAGTCAGGCGCAGGAATTATGAAGCCATATCTGAAACCTTCTAACAACATTCTTGCAGACATAGGGCAATTGTATTTGTTCAACCATGGAATCAATGCACTGGTTATTATGGGGGAATGGGCTTTCATGAGAGAAAGACAATTATTCCTGTTTCTTACCCCTCTATCCTTTGATTTTTTAAAACACTTGGACTCTGGGTGGGAGGTATTGTCGCAGAAGGAACATGAGTGCTTTAACTTACACGTGCCTGCTGCCCTGGTGCACGTACGTCTGTTAAAATCCCAGCATGCCCTTTCCCACCCACCCCCGAGCTAACAGGGGGGCCTGGCCGAAAGGACTGGCCCTTAGAGTTGTCGTGTGACCCATGTCCCAGGTGATCTAAACACAAAATCATATCAATTTGGTCCCATGTGAGGGCAGGGTCAGTAACCTTTACTCTCCTAAAGTCCTTATCGTATTCCTTCCACCCAATCCCCCATATTTATTTTGTGCGTCAGTGATCCTACTCTGATAGCATGCCATTTCTCCAGCTAAGCCTAGTAAGTGTTCTGCCATGACTGCCCTATAGAGTGAGAAACCCCTGACCCAATTAATCAAAGACTCTTTAACCCTATATTTTTGCAATTGGCTTGCCCATTCCCTCTGGTGCATCCACTCTTTGTTCTTTTTGGCCTCCTCCCTTTCAGTTTCATCTAGCAGTAAGGAAAACATATTCACATAACTTCCTTTCCAAATTTTTTCTTTCACCTCCTGTGTCACATGGCTTGCCAGTTTTTCCATGGATGAGTGCACTTCACTCAAGCCCAACACTGGCAATATCTGCCGCTTACCTGCTGCAGCTGCCTCCGCTGGCTTCTCTTTTCCCGATTCCACAGGTGTGTTTACTGCTAGCAATTCTTTACTGACCCCTGCGGAAGCTGCCCCACTCATTGTTGCACTACCTGACGGAGCTACCTATCCTTCTGCTGGCTTGCCACCCGAAGCCTGCGCCACTGTCTTTGCTGCTTTCTCAAGAGCGGAATCACCACCACCCAAGACCCCCGCTGCTGGAGTCCAAGTACCTGACTTCTCCAACCATGGCAGGATTGCTGCAAGATTAGCTACTAAGTTGTGCTGCCCTGGAGCACTCCCTGATGCCCCACTTGTGGACGGGGGGTTTGTACCGGTCTCTGGTTGGCTTTCTACTGTACCTCCCCCCATCGGGGTTACTGTCAGCTGAGGTGGGGGTGCTGACCTGGCGGCCCTGGCAAAATATTCTCCGGGGTAGAAGTGCCCACTGCCCCTGACTGACCACCCCTATCAGCAACTCGTGGCACCCCCACTACCGGCATCTGCGGTACTGTCTGTAGCACCTCACCCACTCGTGTAGTGACCGCAGCCACCTCCCCTGGAATCGTGGCAGGTTGTACCCTTTCTTAACTTTCGCCTTTTGTGGGACCAGGGGTAATGCTGCCTTAGGGTCCACCCCAGCTCGCCTGGGCCTGTCCTCCACCCCTTCTTACCAATCCACCCTATTCCTTAATTCCTCCAAGGCTTGACCCATGTCTTCTACCTTTTTCATCACGGACTCCATAGCTCCCATTTTAAGAATTATGATCTCCATGAAGGGATCCATGCGTGAGCGCTGCTCGTTACGTTTTGCCTTGGGGTCCATATTACTGCACCCTCACATTGCACTTGCTCAATACTATGCGGGTACCCTGAACGCCATGAATTCTGCGTGTCCGATACCATCCCCTGCCTTAGTATTCTTGACGTTCCTATTATTTCATTAATTGTATTTATAGTTTGTCTATTTGTATATACCAGACCTGGGATTCAAACTCTAATCCAGAATGTATTATTTCCATAAAAATCTAATGAAGTTCTTGGAAATGGATATATTTCAAAATGTCAATTCTGCTATATGGAATTTTGTCAGCCTAGTTTTATCAAGCTGCTATTCTTCATTTTGAGTATTCATCAAAGTGAGGCAATGACGTTATCATCCTTGTAAAGCTGTTTTTAGGCACTAGCATTTCACTTTCTTTGCTGTATTGGGTGCCACTTTTTGGCAGTGTGATTCGACCCCTACACAGGAATTATACAGACTACAAACTTTTGTGGGGCATCTTGTAATTAAGATTCATTGCATATCCGGGGGCACCGTAGGGCACGATGTGATATCTTCATCATATGTGACTTCTATTGCATGCTGACAATATGGTGTACTTCTGACAGTTACCTGTCATGTCTGGCATTCTGTTGTTGTGGCGTATGTATCAGAGTCCCTGAGTCATACTAGCGGTCACACATCAGGTTCTCAACATACACGTCATTACTGGTCTGAATTCAGCCAATTTTCCATTAATGTACCGCAGATGTGGGCCTTAAAAGGCACAATAGAAAATTAATTTATAGTTGCAAATTCCACGGTTGCAATCGTAGCACTCAGTGCAACGTAAGTACGAGTTATAGATGGTAAGCGTCTGCGTTTCAGACATTGCATAGCTTGTCCTGGCACAACAGCGGATGTACTGCGAATATAGTATCTTTAATAGCAGCTAGTGTCATTGGAAAAGTAATTAATGGATAAGTCGGGTTAACATTGTTCACACGATCTTCACATGATCTGTACATGAAGATGCTTGTTTTTCACTATTCTGAGCTATATTTTTCTTAGCTATTTGTTGTGATGTGTGAGTCCTCCACAACACGGGACTTGCATACCTCCACCACCGCCTCTCCTTGTACACACCAACCAGACATCTCCGCTCTGCCCAACTGGCACTGGCCTCTGTCCCACGGATCCGTTAGACCTCGGCTGGAGGGAGATCCTTCTCCTACCTCGCTGCAAAGACCTGGAACTCCCTGCCTTTGTATGTCAGGCAATCACCATCGCTGCCTCAATTCAGGAAGGACCTCAAGACTTGGCTCTTCGATTGAACTGCAGAACGCCCCCCCCCCCCTATCCCCCACCCCCGCCTTGAGACCCCAATAGGTGTTTGTGGCGCTTTACAAATACCCGGATTGATTGAATGTGTGTGCGTGTGCTCATTTGTGTGTGTGTGGTTTTTAGTTGAAAACAAATAACAGAAAATGAAATGTAATTGTGAGGAGGTGGGAAGATGAAATAGTAACAGACAGCATAGACATTTTAACTTCACACATTTTGCACATTAAACAATTATATATGTTTACAATTTAGGCACACGACACAGAGAGTAAAAGCCATTTGTTCAGAATCACACATTTTTGTGTTAAGTGACAAAGGGAGGATTAGACCCCAGGTCTCATGGGTGAACGCTTAGAAAGTGAGCTACTACCAACTGAAACCTGCAACACTTCAGTTTATATCAAGCTTGTTCGTTAAACTGTACCGGCCCAGAATGTTGTTCTGCTTACCTGGTGTTGCTTCTTCCATTGGCTTTGTGTCTGTAGTATCACTTCCTTCTAATTGGTAAACCATTTCTGGAGCAAAGGTTCCTGTAACCTGTTCCTTATTAGCAGTCTGCTTCTTCTGGGAGTTAGGGCCTTGGCAATGTACTCTGGAGACAGTCTCCTGCTTTGAAATTTTCTTTGTCATATTACGTTTTAATAGCCACGATTCTCGAGGATCAATTAAAAGCACTGCTTTTTTTGTTGCAAATATGTCTTTTGATAATGCATTTTTTGCTGGTGAAACCAAAGAGCTTCCAAAACTTTGATTTTGTATTTATTTACTTCTGCAATGAGGATTTGCAATTCTTCATTATAAAAAATTCAATTTTCTTGTTTCTTCCATCAATGCCTACTAACTCCTGGATATGAATGTGGGATATGTTGATAGAGTTCTTCTTCTAGATTCTCCAGTTGCCTTTCATTAACTCCACATGTTAACAACCTTCTTCAAACGCTTGTGCCATTTTAGATTTCAAGGTGTTTTTGTCATTTGCATCGTCGTGATGCAATGTAATGCGGAATGATAATTGCCAGATGCACAGATGCACCATTCACAATGTAATGACATTCGTGCGTGGCACATTATTTGCATCTGCCCAGTTGATTACGCCGTTTCCATATGGCCTGTGGTATGTTGGGTGTAAAGGATTCATGTTCATGCCAAGAAATGCATTATACACAGGACTGATAAGTTTATGTGTAAAAGAAAAAGCATGCCAACTTAAACAAAGGACAAAGAGTTTGCAGGACAGATGTAGTATTGTCTGGGCTGCATTGCAGCTCAGTTTTACGCAGTATCTACATATGCAACGCTGACAAATGATGTAACCTTGAAAGGCATTGAGCTTTGCCAGACATATAAGTCTAGCACAATACAAAGTACTCATTCACCAGCACTCACAGAAATTCACCCTCAATGATATTCATGAGGCAGGCAGTGGCGTAACATTAGCCCCCAAAGCCCTGTGGTGCGAGGGGGGCCCGAAGCTTCAGGGGGGGACCTTCAGGCACTGTGCACGGGTGGCAGGCCCCTAGTCTGAGAGCTTCTGACTGGGACCGGGTAGGAGGGGGATCTACATACTTTGCAGGGGTGGCCTCATTTTAATGTACGCCAATGGAGGTAGGGAGCAATCAGTGAATACTGGCAACTGGCTACAAATGTTGAATAAGAGGCTTGCACATGGCAGCAAACCTCTATCCATTCATTTTCCATACTTGCCTACTCACAGGTTTTAACCATGCATCACAATATATACCAACAGTTCACGCATTTTCACAGTGAAGGGAGCTGGAAACTCTTGCTCAAACCGGGTTTCCAATTCATGTGCAGATGCTCTCCTCAGCTGATGTCTATCATGGGTTTGCATTCTCCCCAGGATGTTGGCAGCAATCTAAGGGCCTTATTATGAGTTTGGCAGTGAAGGAGTGGGACCACCGCGCACCGTCAAACCTGTGTAGGAACTGCACGCCAGATCAGGAGTTTTGACTGGCAAGTGGGTGGCTCTTTGGCATTACCAGGGTGGTGCCTATGAAATAGGCACCACAATGGGAACATCAAAGGCAATACATGGATGGCATGGACTGCGGAAGTCCATGCCATGCAGGTACTGGTGTTCATGCACACAGGGGAGCACATGTCGTGCCCCCCTGTGTGCATCCACATGGCGTGATGCACCCTTTCTTTTCTCACCACCACACATTTCATGGCGGTCACACCGCCATGAAAAGTGTGGCGGTGAGGAAACTCGTAATATGTTTGGCTGGGCCACTGCAGCCCGCAAAGCGTATTGCGGCCTCAGGACAGCCACGCAACTGCCAGGGAGCGGCAGTTCCCTGATGGTGCCGCAGTTGCAGTGGTCCCATGGGGGCTCAACAGCCTTAGTTGTGATAGGGCGGTAGGGAGACCGACACCGTGAGCCTGGCGGTGGATAACCACACTCATAATAAGGCCCAAGAAGCCTCTTTTAAAATAGTTAGTTGAGAGAGGATGGAAGGGTGTGCTGAGGTAGAGCTGAGCTCTAAGGCCTACCCCCTCTACTTGGCCCTGTTCCCTCCATGGTTGGCCAGGTGGAATGGGCTAAAAATTCCGTGAGTCAAAATCCAGTCCCCGGTGAAACATAGGCGCTGGAAGTGTAAGTGTGGGCATTGCTTCAGCTCCCCCAAAATAACCATTCTGGAGTTCAGATGGTGATTGGGCAATAATGTTAGGTCCCTCTGTAAACACTATATGGAGACGCAACTGCTGTTAGAGTCGCACAATTTAGATGCCCTGGGGATGACTGAGACTTGGACTCACCCCGGATCTGATCTTGAGCTGGGTTTGGAGTCTCCTCGGGGCTATAAAGATTTTCATAAGCCACGCCCTAGCGATAGAGGTGGAGGACGTGTATTATATTTAAGGAAGCATGGAATTTTTCCCCTATAGATATCGATGAGGTTGAAGGGGTTGAGCTACTGGGCTTTTCTCTAAAGGCTCAGGAGAACCAGGTGCTGACGGGTATTATTTGCTATAGGCCCTCAGGGACGGCCAGCCTCCTGCAACAAAAAAACCTGATTGATGTCTTTAGTAATATGGCTGTTTCACACGCCAGACTACTTATATTAGGGGATTTTAACCTGTGGGCCAACGGGAGCATGGACCCCGGGTATAATAATCTCCTACAATCCTGTATGGATTTGCAACTTCCTCAGTGGTTGGTAGAACCTACACATACAGGAGGGCATATTCTGGACCTTATTTTTGCTCAGAAAGACTCAATGGAAGTGGTGAATGTTTTGCCGGTTGGTTGGACCGATCACCATTTAATTCAATTTGATGTGTTTAACATTAGGCAGAACAGCCCTGCTGTGAAGGAAACTAGATGTCTTCTTAGTAGGGACTGAAAAGGTCTCCTGAGGAAAGCTAGTGCTGCCCCTGTATTCCAACTTGAAGAATCCTTCGATCCTGGGAAACAGGTGGAGGATAATTACGCCACCTTTTGTCTATTTATTAATGATCAACTTGACCAGCTTGTTCCACGAAAACAGGTTAAAAAAGTAGGCAAACCCTGCGCTCCTTGGTACAATGCTGAACTGCAAAAGTTAAAACTTGGCTGCAGGCAAGCAGAACGGCGGTGGAGGAGGGGGTACTCTGATATAGACAAAGCCGAGTGGAAGGAGAAAATCTTCTGCTATAAGAAAAATATTGCTTCTGCTAAAGCGGAATTTTTTGCAGATGTAATCCTGAAGGCACCCAATAGCTCCAAAAGCGTTTTTAAAATAATGAATGATTGCACTAAAAATAAGATTCTCCCTACGCATGGACTTTGTGACAGTTTGGCTGCCTTTTTTGAAGATAAGATCTGCAAAATCATTGAAGGGTTGGAAGGGGATAGCACAGTTGATGGGGCTAGTGGTCCCTTACAGGATAGGAAGGAGGACTGGAAGGAGCTGAGTAAAGCTTCAGATCAGAGGCCTCTTCTAGATCATTTTGATAATCCCTCAGTGGAGGATTTTAATCGGATAGCTCTAGGGATCTCTTCCGGATCATCACTGGACCCTCTTCCCCATAGGATCTGGAAAGCATTAGGCTCCAAGCTGTTCCCTATGCTAAGACAGCTATGTGATCAATCCCTCGGTAGTGGAATGGTCCCCTCCTGCTGGAAGCAAGCAGTTGTAACCCTTTTACTAAAACAAAACGTCACTTGACCCAGCTTGTCTTAAAAATTACAGGCATATATCGCCCCTCCCATACCCGGTAAAGATCATGGAGCGCCTTGTAAGCAGGGCACTCTCCCAGTTTCTGGAGGTAAATAATTTACTGGATGACGTGCAATTCGGCTTCCGTCCAGGGCATGGGACCGAGACTACCTTGCTGACTGTGTTGACGATCTTCGTCTGCGTGCGGATATGGGTCATTCTACTATACTGATCTTGTTGGATCTGTCCGCCACATTCGACACAGTCAATCACAAGGTTCTCCTGGAACGATTAGAAGGAGTGGGGCTAATGGGCCTGGCTCAGATGTGGCTGCATTCCTATCTGTCTGACAGATGTCAGGTTGTGCCCCCCCCCTTTTCAGTCTAAGTTCACCAAGATACATCATGGTGTACCGCAGGGCTCTGCGGTCCGCCCTATTCTATTTAATGCCTATATGCGCCCCTTGGTGGATGTTATTAAATCCCACAGCACAGGCCTAATAAATTATGCGGATGACACCCAGCTTATTCTCTCCTTGGAGGAAGAACAGTCATCCACTGTGGAGAACGTCCATGCCTGTATGCAGAGCGTGGTATACTGGCTGAGAAACAACTCCCTGCCCTGCAATTTAACGCAGATAAAACAGAGCTCCTTTACATTGCAGGTGGGAGAGTGTCATATCCTCTCCCAGCCAACTTTTGACCTATTCCTGCCGATCCCCCGCTGACACCTTCTAGGTTGGTTCACAATTTGGGAATCTGTTTTAATGAGAAGTTGACTTTGCAAAATCATGTCAATAAGAACGTTGGGAGCTGTTTTTCCCTTATTAGGGCCCTCAAGAAAATTCTACCCATGCTCCCCATACATTCTCGCACATTGGTAGTAAGAAGTGTCATCATGAGCAGGTTAGATTAGTGCAATGCCCTGCTGCTGGAGTCCCCAAAATATTTAACTGCGAGACTTCAGAGAATCCAGAATGCTGCGGCCAAGCTGGCCTTGATGAGACTTCGTCAGTCCTCCCCCTCTCAGGCTTTTGTGTACCTTCATTGGCTCCCAATTATGCAGATTGTTCACTTCAAACCCCTCTGTGTCGTGTTCAAGGCACTGCACGGCCTAGGGCCAATACCGTTGCAGAGTAAATTCAGCTGGTATGCTCCCACTCGTTGTCTTAGGTCCTCCTCAGCTAATTGGGTGGAAGTACCTAGGGTCAGAAGAGCTAAACTGGGGGGGCAAGCTTTCAGTGTTGCTGCTGCAAGGCTCTGGAACAGCCTTCCCAAGGAGTTGCGACAGATGAAAGATGTTCTGCTGTTCAGAGAGAAATTAAAGACTGGGCTCTTTCCCAGAGTATAATGCCATTCTGCCTTTTGCCACAGGCTTTTTTTCCGTCTCTCTCAGCGCCAGGATATCCGGCGGGTTGCAGTGCGCTGTACAAATATTCCTTATATTTACATTTACATTTACATAGAGATGCCATTGAATTTTGTTTTTAACAATCCCTATGACTCAGTGATGTAGCTTAGCTTAGTTTAGTTTATTATAATTATTTTGACCTCACCTGAGGTCTAAAATCTGTACCATCAATATACTATCAATATAAATAATAGCCAATGTACAATAGTTTTTATAAAACAGTACATAGTTAAAAAGAGCTGTCTTTGTCATTTCATTTGGTTATCTTTATTTCTGTCGTTAAACCCATATTTCTGAGTAGGGGGCAGAGCCAGTACTTCCTTGCTCTTCGGTACACCGGACAAAAAAATAAAAAATGCAAATCTGTCTCTTGTGTCTGCTTGCAAAAAGGGCATAAAGCTGTATGTCCCGAGTGTAGCCAAAGTGCAGTATATGCCCTAAGGGGGAGAGTATTGTAGCGCCATTGCATATAAAGCTTCCTTGTGAGTGTGGGGCCCATGTCATTAAAAGTCAACTCTAAATAGTAAAAATCTTTAAAAGCCAAAAAATGGGCAGTGTGGGATCCCTCCCTCGCATTCCTTATAGCATCTCGTAGATGATACTCGCGATAGGCCTCCGTGATAAGTTTGCGTGAGGCCCTGGGGCAAGCAGTCTCAGGATCGTACCACAGATCTGATCTATCAAGTGCCTCACAAGTATGCTTTATGTAACTTAACCATGGTATTTGTGTGTTATTGCGGAGGCGCAAAATCTCTATCAACTCCGCTCTATATTTAGAGAGTTCTGGGGAGGACCAGATTTTGCACCAGAGGGTTAGGGGTTTCAAGCCCAGCTCCTCTGAGATCGGTCTTAAGCCCAGATCTAGTCTAAGAGGCAGGAGAGGTGTACTAACAGGTAAAGCTGTCAGCTGCCTGAGAAAAGTGTTCTCCGTTACCTGGAGCTTCTGTGATGACGTATGCCCCCAAATTTCTGCTCCATAGGTAACGGCCCCCCTAGCCTGAACTTTATAAATGTGCATACGTGGGCCGAGGGGCCTATAAGTGAGTCCTTTAGTCATCCTGCCAATTCCGCCCACCAGCTGCGTCAATTTCATATTTGCCCTTATTTTATGTGATTCCCAAGTCATGCGCTGATTGATGACTATGCCCAGATATTCAAAAGTGTAGACCCTCTCCAGCCTAGAGGACCCTATAGTAGGGCTCGCACGTGTGGAAGGAGGCGGGTTGAAGATCATGTATTTGGTTTTGGCGGCGTTGATCTCCAAGCCGCGTTCCACACAGAATCCTGCAAAGCCATCCAGGACCCGTTGAAGTCCCATAGGGGATTTGGAGAGCAGCAGGGTATCATCCGCAAACATAATTGCAGGGACCCTGCTGCCGTCCAACTTTGGGGCATCAATATCACTCAGGGTGCTGAGGTGGTCTACAACCCCGTTGACAAACAGACAAAAAAGGGTCGGGGCAAGGACACATCCCTGCCTGACCCCCCTATCAACGGGGAAAGCGTCCGACAGGGTGCCTCCTCTTCCACATCTTACTTTTGCGTAATTCCCCTGGTGCAGCCTTCTTAAAATTGAAAGAATGTCAACGGGAACCCCCATGTCCATTAACACCGACCATAACTTGGCTCTAGGTACCAAGTCGAAAGCGGCACGGAGGTCCACAAAAACTGTGTAAAGACTGCCGCCCTCAATCAACACCGTCTTCCAGTAGAGAAGATTTAAGCGGAAGATTTGATCGGTGGTAGAAATACCCCGTTGAAAACCCGCTTGATAAGGACTCATAATCGCCGTGTCTTCGATCCATTCCTGGAGGCGATTTAAAATGAGTCTGCCGAAAATCTTCTGCGGTACGTCTATGAGGCTAATGGGTCTATAATTGGCTGGGAGCAGAGGCGAGCCCTTTTTAAAAATTGGCACGATCTCTGCCCCCAGCCAAGTACCCGGCATAGCCATACCTCCCAAGATGGCATTATAGAGAATCAAGAGATAGGGGGACCAGACATCTGGCTCCTGCTTGAACAGGTCGCCCGGGAGCCCGTCTAGCCCAGGAGCCTTTCCTGATGCGAGTCCAGTCAGAGCAACTCTTACCTCCTTAAGTGTGAATGGTTCACCGGTCTCAAGGGGACAGAGGGGTTGGCTAGAATTTACCCCAGCATCCTCAGGTAATTTATAGAGAGACTGGAAATGGTCCTGCCATACCTTAGCCGAAATGTTAGGTTCTATGGCAGATATCAATTCCTCGGAGCCTGTGTTGACACAGTGCCAAAATTTGTGCGAGTCTGCACAGGCCAGGAAGTTGGTAAGTTTGGTCCATTTGTCATATTCCCACTCACTTTTGGCGTTAGAGGTCAGGGACTTATAAGCTATTCGTCTAGCCCTGATGTCCACGCTACCCTTTCCTTCCCTGATTGATCTCAGGAGGTCGGCTTTTGCCTTACGGCAAGCACCGTTATACCATGAAGGGCCCGGTGTTTTCCCATTAGACCTGGTTATGGGTTTGGTTAGGAATTCAGAAACCATTTTGAGAAGGTCAGCATGTAGCTGTCCCAATTGAGAATGGATAACCTCAGTGGTGCCTTTCTCCACAAGCACCTCAAGTTTTTCAAGTAAGGGCACTGCTTGTGCATATAGATTAGATATCTTGTCCGGGTGGGAAGATATGTGCTCCCACTTCACTCTGCGCCTATTATTCTCGAGTACCCGGCACTCCTCAGTTTTCCTCATTTGATTTCCCCTGGCTGGGGAACCGGGATGACTATAATTTAGTTCGAGGGCGTTATGATCACTATCATCCCTGTTAGTAACCCAGAAATCTTTAACATGGGGCCAGGAAGACACAGGGACCATGACATAGTCCAATCTTGACTCGCTGCCCATTCTATTGAAAGTGCATCTTGCCGGAATGTCAGAATTGAACCTGCCATTACAGGCCCGAAGGCCATATTTCAAAGATAAGGTATTAATTTGCAGGGCCAGGGGGGACCATGTTTTTGGTGCCGGAGCCTGTGTGGATGGTATATGCCACAGAAGATCCTCCTCCGTAGCCAAGCCTTCCATAAAGCCTGGAAGGGGCTCGTAATGGCAGTTAAAATCTCCTCCTATAAGATAGGGGGTGCCCTTTGGTATATCATTCAAGACCAAGGCAAGCTCCGTTATAGTGGGTGACTCCTTTGTGATATTAATTGGCCTCGAATAGATGTTAATCAACAGGAGGCTTTCGGCATTTGGCCACTCCAGCAACACGGCAAGAATATCTGGTGAATTAGTGGGTAATACTTCCGCCCTGCAACCTAAGTCGGTAGCCACCCATGTTGTGAGGCCGCCCAAGGGACGCCCTCTACCCCCCAAGTTGCGTGTGTAGAGAATGTTGCAAAGCCCATATGATCGATGTCTTCTCTAGCCCACGTCTCTTGTAGGAGACAAATATCTTTCTGCTCAATGAAAGAGCACCAAGACGGGTTGTTCAATTTATTGGGAAGGCCCGCAATATTCCAGGATAGAATTTTAAGGGGGGAGGAACTTAGTTCCACGTGTGGTGGGCTTAGAGATAAGGCCACTTCCAAATCTATCCTCCGAGGTGGGGTTGAACCATAGTCGATTCCATGAATAGCCCTCTCAGGTGAGATGGGCGGAGAAAACAGAGCCGTCCCTAAGCCACCCTCTTCAGTAACTGCGGTATGAGGAGGGTACTCCTTCTCCTTGGGAGGTGGTAGTTGTGTATTCTTAGTTTTGTTCAGAACGCCACCACCCACGGGCACAGACGGTCAATCCACCATATCTAAAGTACAAAATCGATTGTGGGTTGTGACTTGGTCTAGTCTGGGGCAACCTATCATCCGGCGTTCCCTATATGCCATTTGGACCCTGGTCCCATTTCTCCTAGAAACAAAGTCCCACCCTTCCTCAACTTGCTCGGTTATTATAGGGGGATAAAAAAATGAAAGAGGGAGAGATTGAATGGAAGATCCCGGTGTTGCGTATGGCCAGCTACATATGTGAGATACTGTGCGGGGGTCCCTAAAATTAATCAATACACAGTCACCCTTGATAGTTTTTTTGGTGTTTCCAAGCCACGGGAGTCTCCTCACTATAAGGACCTCGCTGTTAATGCCCTCTGGTAGAGGCCTATTTTTAGAGAGACAGTGAATGACCTTGTTTTTCAGGGCCATCACTGGTTCGCTAATGGGTGGTTTTAATTCCGGAATACCCGTTAGGATAACTGTATATGGGGCTGACTCAGGCGGTAAATTAACTAGTCTGTGTCTGCTGTCATGTCCCTGCAACCGTGTTGGAGATAGGAGTGGCATGTCACAAAGGCTGGGAATAATTTTCCGAGGGGGGATCGTGGGCCTGGATATTAAAGGAGAAGTTGATCTGGGAGGGTGTGGATGAACGAGCTGTTGTGAACCACAACTATCCCTAAGTAAAGATACTTCTGTAGGCTTTATATTTGCGTTAGTTGATTTAAATGTATCCCTTAGCTGGACCATTCCATGTTGTAAATTTATTAAGCATGATTCCAGTTTTGCAAGACGATCTGTTAAGGGGGTGAGCAATTCACTCATAAGAGATTTTATGTCAGCGAGTGAAAGACCCTCCTCCCGTATTGCAGTTTTTGGGCTCGGAGGTCTGTTGGCCTGGGTTGGAGGTATAACCTCTCCCCTGCGAGCCACAGCCGGGGAGTTTATTTCTCCCCTAAAATCATGCTTTGGGTTTTTTGGCCTACGCCCCCCTGCAATTTGGGCCCTTCCTTTTCGCTTAGGTATTGCTCCCTCACAATTCCCCTGAGTCGGCTGTAAAATAGGGATATTGCTGCTAGTAGTAGGTGTCTCAGAGGCAGTATCTATTTTGCGTGTAGGTAGGGCAGTAGAAAGCCTTGGGGGCGGTAGGGATAGTATAGTAAAATCAACTGGAGTGGAAATATCGTAATCTACAGTTGATGAAATCGTGTTATTTGGGTTCGAAGATGTCGGGGATCCAGATAGCCCCCCCATGGCAGGATTAACTAGTTCTGGCAATTGTAGTGGGGAGGTAGCATGTTTAAGAGGACCTAGAGACGATCTTCTAACCCAGTCTATTTCTAAGGAAATGCGCTTTTCTAGGGTAGTTATGTCATCAATCAACAGGGAGCCAGCCTTTGCAAAGTACAAGTCCAAAGTTCCTGTGGGCTTGGCAGCGGCCTGCACAGTTTTGCTCCGAGTTTCTCTGGCAGACATCATGAATACTCTGGTCCTTGATCCTTCGCTATCAACTGTTAAGGAGGACAGAGGATCTGCCCTGTCCCTGCCTCGAACGGCCTCAAACGGCCCGCTCTTTGCCCGGTCTTCGCCCCGGAGTTCGCCCCACGCGCGTCCCGCTAGCGCGTGTGGGCGGGGCTGTGGTTAAATGCAGGAAGGGGGCTACGAGAGGGGAGGAGTCGGGAAGATGGCCAGGTGCTGCTGGTGTGCGAGACGCACAGCCCCCTGGTCGTCGCAGTCCCGAGTGCTTGGTGGTCGGACTGTTAGCAGCAGCGTGTCCCCTGTCCGCACAGCGTAGCGTCCTTCACAGCCTGCACGGGGATGGTGAAATGAAGCCCAAGAGTTCCGCAGTTAGGTCCGAGCCTTCGAGCGGCATTCATGCATGCCTGGATGAGTCCCAACCATTCCAAGTCGAGGGTAGTCCTTTTACCGGCGGCGACTTCGGCGTGCTAGCTAGGCCTGCAGCGGGCCTCCTCCTGTTTCCTCCGCCTACTGCTTCCTTTGTCATTTAATCACATTTCCTATAGAATACCAACATAGGCAAAGCCAATAGGTCAGCCATGTTGCATACCAGTGTGGTGGCTGTTCAGCATGGCTAAACGTTAGTGGCTTAGAGGACAGTGGCGTGAAGTGTTGTAGAATGGAATGGCGATGAGTGGAGTAGATTGTTGTAGAGTAGAGTGGCATAGAGTGTTGTGTATTGGAGTGGCATATAGTGAAGTTGCATAGACTGGCATACAGTAGAGTGGCGTATAGTAGAGTGGACTGGTGTAGAGTGTTGCAGAGTATAGGAACGCAGAGTGCAGCGGAATAATATTCAGCAGTGTACAATGTAGCATCGTCAAATGTAGTGGCGTAGATTAGAGTGTTACATAGTAGAGTGCAGTGGCGTAGGGTGCAGTGGCGTAGAGAAGAGTCGAGAGGTGTACAGTGGCATAGAGTGCAGTGGTGTAGAGTAGAGTGACAAAGAGTGCAGTGACATAGAGTGGTGCAGAGTAGAGTGCTGTAGAGGGGTGCAGAGTAGGGTATAGTGCTGTGGTGTAGAGTGATGTTCTGCAGAGTGCAGTGTGGTAGTGTGGAGCGATGCAGAGTAGACGCATAGAGTGCAGTGATATAGAGTGCATTGGCATAGAATGCAGTCTTGCACAGTAGAGTGGCATAGAGTGCAGTTTTGCAGAGTAGTGTGTCATAGAGTGCAATGGTGTAGGTGAGGTTCTGTACACTAGAGTGGTGTTGAGTAGAGTAGTGTTGAGACTAGTGGTGCAGATTAGGGAGCAATGTCATGGAGTGCAGTGGTGTAGAGTGGCGTACAGTCTAATATAGTAAAATAGAATGGACTTGTGTAGAGTTCATTTCATTGGCATAAAGTGTTGCAGAGTATAGTGGCGCAGAGTGCAGTGGCATAGAATTTAGCAGCGTGCAATGCAGTGTCGTAGAATGCAATGGTGTAGATTAGAGTAGAGTATACTAGAGCACAGCAGCGCTGAGTGCAGTGGTGCGGAGTGGTGCAGAGTAGAGTGGCATAGAGTGCAGTGGTATAGAGTACAGTGGCATAGAGTTCAGTGGTGCAGAGTAGAGTAGAGTGGCAGAGAGTGCATTGGCACAGAGTAATGCAGGGTGCAGAGTGCAGTGGCATAAAATGAAGTACTGCAGACTGCAGTGGTGTAGAGTAGAGTGGCACAGAGACCAATGGCGTAGAGCACAGTGGTACAGAGTAGAGTAGAGTAGCATAGAGGACATTTTTGTACAGTGCAGTGGTGCAGAGTAGCGTACAGTGGCATAGAGCTGAGTGGCACAAAGTGCATTTTCTTTGAATGTAGTAGTGCAGAGTACATTGGAATAGAATGCAGTGTTGCAGAGTAGAGTGGCGTAGACTGCAGCGGCGTAGATTGCAGTGTCATAGAATGCAGTAATGTAGAGTGCAGCAGTTTAGAGTAGAGTGGCATAAAGTGCAGTGGCACAGAGTGGAGTAGAGTGGCGTAGAGTAGATTGTTCCAAAGCAGAGTGGAGTGGTGCAGGGTAGAATGGCATAGAGTGTAATGGCGTTGAGTAAAGTGGTGTAGAGTGTAATGGCATAGAGTGCAGTGGTGCAGAGTAGATTAGACTGGCATACAGTGGATTGGCATAGAGTACAGGAGCATGGAGTTAAGTGGTACAGAGTACAGTGCATTGGCATAGAATATACTGGCATAGAGTAGAGTGTTGCAGGATTGCTATAGAGTAGAGTGGAGTTATGCAGAGTAGAGTAGAGTGGCCTAGAATGGAGTGGTGTAAAGTACAGTGGCAAAGAGTGCAGTGGTGTAGAGTTGGGTGGCGTAGAGTGCATTGGCATAGAGTAGAGAGGTGCAGAGGAGAGTAGAGAGACTTACACTGCAGTGGCATAGAGTGGAGAGGTGCAGAGTGGAGTAGAGTAGAGTTCAGTGGCTTGGAGTGCAGTGGTGTAAAGTGGTGCAGAGTACAGTGCAGTAGCGTGGAGGGGCATAGAGTGAAGTATGCCTGGTGTGGTAACACACTGCCATTACAGCCAACACATTTTCAATTAAAATGACCATTACATTTGCACAGACATACAGATTTGATAATAAAACTAAACAGTTTACAAATGCCTGCAAAGTTCATTTAAATGTTACTGTGTGCTAGAAAAACCTCTTTACTACCTTCAGTATCTTGCAAGATTGCCACATAAATTCTCTCACTTTAAAGTCAGAGAAAGAAAAGTAAACACCAAGCTCCCTCAAAGACAGATCCTGACATTTGACCTCTGTCTTTGAATGCACAGCAAGTGCGACATGATAAGAACAAGATTTACAGCCTGTTTACAGACAGGAGCACTTATGGATTTAATATGAGAGGTAGTTTGCAAAGGCTTTGCTCTCTGGGAGGGAAAACTCACTCTGGATAGCCTAAAACACATAACGCCAGAAAATAGAAAGCCAAATGATGTGAGTTACAAAATCAATGGTAAGCAAAGGGTAAAATGCATTACCAGGGCAGCTTTCTGCGTGTCCCCAAGATGTCTTTAGCAAACCAGATCACTGCACTTTCTGGTAGTCTTCGACCTAAAAAATGAGAAGCACTTGTAAAATGTATACCAACATAAAATTACTTTAAAAAAACAGTACATGATCAGAAAAGAGCTCTATCTATCATATGGTCAGAATTATTTAAGAATAAATGTAAAATCTCTGAAAGAAAATATATATTTTAAAATAAATGTGTTCATTAGAAGAATTCCTAAGTTCATCAGAGCTTGATATGTGTCCATATTGTATCTATTTATTATAAGAAATACATATCTTATTCTAGCGTCTCTTAATGCTGAGCATAAATAGTATGAATCAAACAACAGAAGAGTGAATCCTGAATTCAGAATGAACTAGCTAAAGAAAAGTGCTCACTGTGTTTTAAAAGAACCCTCACTCACCAACCTAGTTGGTGACATGCTTCAACATTGGGTTCCCACCAGAGAGGCCGAGTGCCTCTCCGGTGTGCTGCGACGCCTGAACTACAGCGGAGCTGGTTTTTTCTGTGGAGACAGTGCAATAAGTGATGATAATGTGAAAAGTGAAGTTTAAAAAGGTGTCACAATTTTCACCAAAAACAATTTTAATGATGGAAAACTGGACACAGTTAAAAGAAAGTGTTGGATGCGTAAGAACTAGTTATAATAGGCCAGTTGCATCCTAGATTAAGTGAAAAGAGGTCAACATGTTTCTGCTTCTAAAGGGGTGAACGAACCATTCGTCAGGACCTGGGGGACTACCACGGCGGTGTACGCACGCTAAGGCGCACCCTAATCTGTGGAGTCTGGGAATGTTTAGACTTATGGTTCTAAATGACAATCAGGACTTCTGAAAGCTTTAATTTCTGATGAGACAAAGAAAAGGAGATAGTCAAACATAATAATTCACAACACAAATAATAGTCAAGGAGCATGCCTCAATCGTTGGTGTGTACTCCAGAAAGTCGCATGCATACCATATATTGTGCTCTCACATAAACAGTGGTACGATTGTGCTAGCGTACAGTGATTCACAGTGTCACTGTGTAAAAATTATGTCAGTATATTGAACGCACATCCCAAAGAATCGCACTCTCGCAGGTATATGCAGAAGAAATACTACCCAAATACATTGAAATAACAGTGGAAATCAATCGTAATGTAATTAGTTCAGAGTTTGGGACAAAACGATTGACAGATGCCGTCAGGAGAAACTCAGTAAAGTAGGCTGAGTAGAACAGGCGAAGGCAGACTTTGCGCAAAAAACAAGGAAAAAAGGCAGGGCTTGTCATACATAAAACAGACTGAGTTACAAAGAAAACGCTACTTGGGGGCTTACGTGAAGTACTAGTACACCTCACGGCATGAGTCCTGGTGGGGGGCGGGACTTGTAGTCACACACTGTGTACACAAGAGGGAATAGGGAAGGGAAAGTAATTAGATCCAGGTGAAAATTACCGCTATAGTCGTGAAAGTACAATAGGCAGAGGCACTTACTTCGTTAAAGTCTTCCGCCCGCCCGGTACCTGTCTTGACCCTTCAGAGGACTCGGATATTGACGAGCTTCCTACGGGGAAGGTATCATAAAGGAAGTTGACGGTACTGGGTGGGAGTGTTCGTATGGGCACGCTGACGCGATGACGCGGAGCCGCTTCCAAGGCTGAATCACTAGAATGCTAACATATCGGTTAGCATGCGGAACAAGGGTGAATAAGCCTCCTCAGCGTAGTGACGTAGAATCGCTGAGGGGAGAATACGGCTAAAAAACATGGATTATAGACAGCGTATAAAATAAAAAATTATCTATTTTGAGAAACACTGATGTATATCCATTGATTTCTACAGGCATTTAAATTGTAACTTTACGAGTGGGAAACATGAAGGAAGAAGGGGGCGTGCAATGACACATTCACGTTTCGCCATGATTGCGGGCTGCCGAAAAAGGATTAATCCCAAATTGCTCAAAAAAGGATAAAAAAGATTGTATACAAAGGCATGGGAACGGGAGCTGTACTTTTCAAGCTACACAATGCCCATGCAGACAATCATCAGAAGGCTAGAGGTCGTGTGTGACCTGTGGTGGATAGGGGGATTGAATATCCCCTGCAATGAATGGAAAAGGCTTTGTAAATGAGGGTCTAACGTCTTAGGACTGAGCCCCGGGGATGTTATCATTAAAACCCTGAATGTTAGTTGAAAGACGATAAATCCATCTTTGTTCCTTCTCGAAAAGAACGCTGGCTGATCTGTTACCTGGTGTGATTTGTTCAATCACAGTCCAGTGGAGGTCGTTCACAGTGTGGTTCATTTGTGCGAAATGATCGGTCAGTTTGGTTACGTTCTTTCTGCAACAGATGTTACTTCGATGTTCAACAATCCACTGCTTAATTTTACGTGTAGTCATACCTACATATCTGGTGCCGCAAGGGCAGGTTAGGATACAGACCAAGTTGGACGAATTGCAGTTGGTATGTGCGCGTTGAACCCAGATTTTACCGGGTTCCAGGTCGAGGGTCTTAGAGGCCGTAGTCAAGTGGCACACACTGCAAGAACCACAGGGGAAATGCCCTGTTACTTTTGGGAGGCCCCACGAAACGAGGACATTCCACTCACATGTGTCACCACGTGTAGTACTGCATCTAATGCAGTGACAAGGTCAATCCGCAAGCATTTGCGTATTTTGGAAAGCAACAACATCAAATGGGAGAAACCACTTTTTTCTTTCAAAAAAGCAAGGAGCATTAAAGATGCCCTGGTCCACACGAGATCCAGGCCTGCAGTGAATGACAATACTCCCTCTGTCCTCGTTTCGTGGGGCCTCCCAAAAGTAACAGGGCATTTCCCCTGTGGTTCTTGCAGTGTGTGCCACTTGACTACAGCCTCTAAGACCCTCGACTTGGAACCCGGTAAAATCTGGGTTCAACGCGCACATACCAACTGCAATTCGTCCAACTTGGTCTATCTCCTAACCTGCCCTTGCGGCACCAGATATGTAGGTATGACTACACGTAAAATTAAGCAGCGGATTGTTGAACATCGAAGTAACATCCGTTGCAGAAAGAACGTAACCAAACTGACCGATCATTTCGCACAAATGAACCACACTGTGAACGACCTCCACTGGACTGTGATTGAACAAATCACACCAGGTAACAGATCAGCCAGCGTTCTTTTCGAGAAGGAACAAAGATGGATTTATCGTCTTTCAACTAACATACAGGGTTTTAATGATAACATCCCCTGGGGCTCAGTCCTAAGACGTTAGACCCTCATTTACAAAGCCTTTTCCATTCATTGCAGGGGATATTCAATCCCCCAATCCACCACAGGTCACACACAACCTCTAGCCTTCTGATGATTGTCTGCATGGGCATTGTGTAGCTTGAATAGTACAGCTCCCGTTCCAATGCCTTTGTATACAATCTTTTGAATCCTTTTTTGAGCAATTTGGGATTAATCCTTTTTTGGCAGCCCGCAATCATGGCGAAACGTGCATGTGTCATTGCACGCCCCCTTCTTCCTTCATGTTTCCCACTCGTAAAGTTACAATTTAAATGCCTGTAGAAATCAATGGATATACATCAGTGTTTCTCAAAATAGATAATTTTTTATTTTATACGCTGTCTATAATCCATGTTTTTTAGCCGTATTCTCCCCTCAGCGATTCTACGTCACTACGCTGAGGAGGCTTATTCACTCTTGTTCCGCACGCTGACCGATATGTTAGCATTCTAGTGATTCAGCCTTGGAAGCGGCTCCGCGTCATCGCGTCAGCATGCCCATACGAACACTCCCACCCAGTACCATCCACTTCCTTTATGATACCTTCCCCGTAGGAAGCTCGTCAATATCCGAGTCCTCTGAAGGGTCAAGACAGGTACGGGGCGGGCGGAAGACTTTGACGAAGTAAGTGCCTCTGCCTATTGCACTTTCACGACTATAGCGGTAATTTTCACCTGGATCTAATTACTTTCCCTTCCCTTTTCCCTGTTGTGTACACAGTGTGTGACTACAAATCCCGCCCCCCACCAGGACTCATGCCGTGAGGTGTACTAGTACTTCACGTAAGCCCCCAAGTAGCGTTTTCTTTGTAACTCAGTCTGTTTTATGTATGACAAGCCCTGCCTTTTTTCCTTGTTTTTTGCGCAAAGTCTGCCTTCGCCTGTTCTACTCAGCCTACTTTACTGAGTTTCTCCTGACGGCATCTGTCAATCGTTTTGTCCAAAACTCTGAACTAATTACATTACGATTGATTTCCACTGTTATTTCACTGCATTTGGGTAGTATTTCTTCTGCATACACCTGCGAGAGTGCGATTCTTTGGGATGTGCGGTCAATATACTGACATAATTTTTACACAGTGACACTGCGAATCACTGTACGCTAGCACAATCTTACCACTGTTTATGTGAGTGCACAATATATGGTATGCATGCGACTTTCTGGAGTACACACCAACGATTGAGGCATGCTCCTTGACCATTATTTGTGTTGTGAATTATTATGTTCGACTATCTCCTTTTCTTTGTCTCAACAGAAATTAAAGCTTTCAGAAGTCCTGATTGTCATTTAGAACCGTAAGTCTAAACGGTCCCAGACTCCATAGGTTAGGGTGCGCCTTAGCGTGCGTACACCGCCGTGGTAGTCCCCCAGGTCCTGCCGAATGCTTCGTTCACCCCTTTAGAAGCAGAAACATGTTGACCTCTTTTCACTTAATCTAGGATGCAACTGTCCTATTATAACTAGTTCTTACGCATCTAACACTTCCTTTTAACTGTGTCCAGTTTTCCATCATTAAAATTGTTTTTGTTTAAAATTGTGACACCTTTTTAAACTTCACTTTTCACATTATCATCACTTATTGCACTGTCTCCCCAGAAAAAACCAGCTCCGCTGTAGTTCAGGCGTCGCAGCAAACCGGAGAGGCACTCGGCCTCTCTGGTGGGAACCCAATGATGAAGCATGTCACCAACTATGTTGGTGAGTGAGGGTTCTTTTAAAACACAATGAGCACTTTTCTTTAGCTAGTTCATTCTGAATTCAGGATTCACTCTTCTGTTGTTTGATTCATATAATCCAGGGGGATTAAGAGTGGCTCCAGTAGCTTCCCTCCCTCTCTTGTTGTTGATTTATATGAGCATGAATAGTACACATGAAACAAAGATTGACAACGATTGCAGACAGGCGATTTAGAATAATTATTAGCCAATCTCACCTATATGAAAGCTCATAATAACACAATGTAACACTGATGAAAGCATCCCACTCACAAAATGCTCCCAGCAACACTGCAGTCAAGATCCTGCCCTTCCAGGGCCCTTTCCTATCCTTTCATACAGGTCTGATTTGCAAAGTGCCAGTACTGACACTTCATTCTCTTAAAGGGTCAGAGGATGCCATACCAAAATAAAGTGAGATATTGTAAAATACAAATTGGGAGAAGGAAGCATCAGCCCATAGGATAGCATTCTGTTTCATTTGGCTAAATCCTGAATGGCCAAAGTTGCCACCCCCGTAGTGGAAACTGCATGCCATGAACATCTTCCACTTTTCAAAGGTTTAGGGACTGATTACGAGTTTTGCAGTCTTGCTGCCATAAAGGCACGGCGGAGGTCCCAACAACATCGAGGAGTCAGTGGTCTTCCGTATACCCTATGACGATGCATGCAGGCACAACCACTGACCACGTCGACTGAGTGTGATCTGCCTGCGACATGCCAAACTGCAATGTTGGTGATTCGAGCTCTGCCGCTGTCTGGGCTTCCCTCCGAGCTGATTACAAAAACACAGTTGTACTGGCAGTTCCCCAATGGCGGTAGTCCGCGGTGAGCTCTCAGCAAAGCCTCATAACAGTGGCCATTGGATGGATACAAATAAAACACACCTGATGTCGAATGGTCAAGTGAATATACCTGTAAATAACACTATAAAATACACCCCATTTCATATCATGAGCCTTTGCCACTCCACTGCAACACAGCAATTCAGAGCGAATATTTTGTTGAGATAACGGAGGCTTTTTCCCCAGCCATTTTACCACTCTCCACACACTTTTTCTGCACATTTTGTTTACATCCCTTGGGGTATTTACATTTATATTTTCAGTGACTTCAATTTGGAGATATGACAAGGCAAAAAAATCCATGTTTTTCTGGGGCAGAGTTGTCACTCATGGTGGAGGAAATCATAAGAGTAGAGCCATAATTATTTAGAGTCCACGTCCAGGATACTGCTCTCAGTCAGAAAAGGGAAATATGGTCCAGAATAGTAGCCAGAGTGAATGCTGCAGATACCACCCTGCGCACACAGGAGGAAATTTGGAAGGGTGGAACAACCTGAGGGGAAAGGTATGGTTCCTGGCCTACAAGCAACAGCTGGAGTCCCAGAGGACTGGTGGTGGGCCTCCTAGTGCCCCAATACAAATGTTCCCCTGGAAGGAGAAGGTCTTGCAGATCCTACATTCTTAAGGCTTGACGGGAATACCTTAGGGAGTGGCGTCTGGTGAGTTATCCCTCATTAACTGTCACAATACTTCACTGTCCTATTTGCTCTCATCTCAGCTTTTGCCATTGTGTTGTATATCTACTTTCCTAACATGCAATACTCAAAGGGGCATATTCTCAAGAACGTGTGATAATCATCGCAAAAGTTACTTAATGCAACCCTCAACATCACAGTCCATCGTGGGAAATTTACGCCTTGTTAACCAGGCATTCACAACACGGCGGTACCATGCGATAGTCACCAGACAACGCGTCAAATGGCCGCGTTAAAATCAATGCCACACCGCAAAAATGCGAAATGCTAATGCAAAAAAAGCTGCGATGAGGCCAAGTGCGATACAAAAATCAGCAAAAACCAGCCACAGGCCTGCAAATCCCATGCGTCAGGTGGGAAAAATCACCATAAAAGTAGAAAAAAAACAGACAAACAAATGCCAAACTACAGGGAAGAACCATGGATGTTGCCGGAGCAAGTACGGAGGAGAATCAGAACCCCACAAGTCGCTCGGAGGACCTGCCTGGGACCTCGCAGTCAGGGAAGGCCAAGGAAAAGAACAGTAGGAAGCAGTCCTTCAGTCCGCAGGAGAACAGGATCCTGATAACGGAGGTGGTCGAACACCATCAACAACTGTTCGTCACCTCCACTGTGTCATTGGTGACAAAAAATGGACTTTGGCAGGCCATAGTGGACAAGGTGAATGCAGTCGGAGTGCTGAAAAGGACAATGGATGAGGTCAAGAGGAGCTGGAATGATGTCAAGTGAAAAAACAAGCTGAAACTTGCCAACAACCGGAAGGCAGCAATGCAGACTGGAGCTGGCAGTCCTGCGCCACAGGAGGAGCTGGACGACATGGAGGAAATGGTGTCCACAGTCATCAGCGGGGAGACGGTGGCTGGAGTTGGGGGACCGGACACTGCTCAACAGGACCGGACACAACAGCAAGAGGGTGAGTAACGACCAGGGATTAGGGGGACAGGGGGAGATGGGCACAATGGCACACATGCACACTTGAGTAGAGCACAGTTGCAGAAAAATCATGCCCCAGACCCCAACTCCCACCAAGAGAACCATGTACCCAAGTATGCAACATTTCAGCACTGTATGAGCACAGAAGTCAGAGGCACACCGCATGTAAGGGATAAGGGGCAGCAAAATCAGAGCAGCAGGGGCGACTCCCCCAAAATGCGGCACACACACATTACGTGCACAGCACATCAACATTGACAACGAAGTGGCACATGCCGCAACATGCTCACCACAGAACAGAGGACACAACTGTTGCCGACTGGGTGTAGACACTGGCCATTCACAAGTGGAATTGCAGGGAAATGTGAGTTAATAAAGTACAAGTACTGTTAGAAATGGGATGTCTGGTTGGCTAAGGTTTGCACCTAAGCCAGGCAGAATTCACCACTCTAGTCAGGACAAGGGAGTTACACTCCTAAAATAACCCCTGCTCACCCCCTTGGTAGCTTGGCACGAGCAGTCAGGCTTATATTAGAAGCAGTGTGTAAAGCATTTGCACAAAACCAACAGAAATACAATGTAAGCACTACAAACGGACACCACACCAGTTTTAGAAAAATATCCAATATTTTTATATAAACAAGACCAAATACGATAAAAATCCACAATACAGTACTTCAAAAATAGTTACTTCTCAAAATGTCTTTAGGTTGCAAAATACATTGAAAAACACAGTTCGTACGAGTCAGTAGCTCGGTCCGAGCCTACCGCGATGCTGAAAACAATAGAGTCTCGCAGTTCCCGCTGACCGCGTCGGTACGGGCCAGCAACAGCGGGACAGATTCGTTCACAGTACCTTTCTTAGTGCAGCTCACACGGGTGTGCGAGTCGGTCTTGGCATTCGTCATGGTTGCGATGCAAAATGGAAGCGGTGCAAGGTGTGGTGTCCCTCGATGGAGTGCGAGGAGCGGCTCGGTGACGATCATGCAGATGGTGTCGGTGAGACCAAGGCCTCCGGTGCAGGGCGAGTCGGTGCTCGATGCGGTGCTGGCAGGTTGCGGTGCAGGTGACAGAGCAGGTTGTGGCCTTCGTCGCGGTCACGGTGCAAGGTGGAAGCTGTGCAAGGTGCGGTGTCCCTCGATGCGGTGTGAGCAGCGGCTCGGTGATGATTGTGTAGACGGCGTCAGTGAGACCAAGGCTTATGGTGCAGGGCGAGACAGTGCTTGCTGCGGTGCTGGCAAGTTGCGATGCGAGCGACAGAGCCGGTTGGCGGGAATTGGTGCTGGCCGAGCCGGACAGCTGTGTGTGACGAGTCGGTCACAGGTGTTGAGCCAGCAGCGACCGTGTCGGTGAGCCCAGGCCAGCGAAGTGAAGAGAGGCGATGCAGGTTACGGTGTCTCATAATGTGGTGCAGGCAGCGGCTCGGTGACGGAGTCGGTGAGACCAAGGCTTGCGGTGCAGGGCGAGTCGGTGCGGCCTGCGGTGCCTTCAGGACACAAGGCCAGCGGCGGAGTCGGTGACGGAGTTGGTCGCGGTTCCCTCTTCTCTGTGGCAACTGAAACAGCGGTTCCAGGAGCCGTACCCAGAGGTTGGTGAAGTCTTTGCAGTCCCTGAGACTTCTTAACAGGAGGCCAGCTCGGTTCAGGCCCTTGGAGATACTCAACACAAGTAGAGAAAGTTCAGTCCAGTCCTTTTTACTGCCCAAGGCAGAAGCAGCAGCTGCAGGCCAACCCAACAAAGCAACAAAACAGCAAAGGGGGAGGTACTCCTCCTGGCAGCTCTTCCAGCTCTTCGTCTTGGCAGGTTCCTTGATTCCAGCGAGATCTGTAAAGTCTTTTCTATCCCTGAGACTTCCAAAAGGAGGCAAGCTCTACTTCAAGACCTTGGAGAAAATTCTAACAGCAGGATAATGGAAGCACAGTCCAGTCCTTTCCCTACCCAAGCCAGAAGCAAACACTGCAGGCCAACACCTGAACAAGCAGCATAGGGGCAGTACTCCTCCTCCAGCTTTCCCGGTCCTTCCTCCTGGCAGGTTCCTTAGTTCAGAAGTAATCTAAATCTCTGGGGTCTGGTCCCCAATATTTATACCAGCGGAGGGCAGAGGGGCCTTTGCCTAGTCCAAACCAGTTCTGGTCAATCCTGGAGCACTTTGTTTACATGACTCTTTCTTTCCCTTCAGAGTGCAGGGCAGAGACATCAGACGCCCCACAGGAGGTGAAGCCGCCATTGTGGAGGAAAGGCACAGCCCTGGAGCAATCTGTTGACATAATTCCTTCTCTCCTTTCACAGTGCAGGGCAGAGACATCAGACGCACCACAGGAGGTGGAGCCAGCATTGGGGAGGGAAAGCACAGCCTATTCAGGTCCCAAGTGCAACTCCTCCCACCCATCTACATGGAGATCTCTCTATTCAGCCCTGTGCTGACTCACCCTGTCTCCGGGAATTCCCCAGCCCCCTGGAATTCCCCAGCCCCTGTCACTCAAACTCCAGACAAGGAATACACAACCTAGCAGAGGCAGGTTTGGATGGTTAGACAAGAAAATGCCTACTTTCTAAAAGTGGTATTTTCAAACACAGAATGTTAAAACCAACTTCACTAAAAGATGTATTTTATCATTCTGAGTTCAGGCATACTAAACTCGAATTTCTACCATGTTCCCTGAGTCAGTTAGGATTATAGGATGTCATAATCAAACTGCCCATTCTGGCCTAAGGAGAACAGGTAGCCTTGCAATAGTGAAAAACGAAAATGGCTGTAATTCACTATTAGGACATGCCACACACACCAGGGCATGTCCTACCTTTCACATACAATGCACCCTGCCCACAGGGGTACATTGGGCCTACCTTAGGGGTGACTAACATGTAGAAAAGGGAAGGTTTAGGGACTTGCAAGTGTGTGCACTTGCCAAGTCGACATGGCAGCCCCAGGCTGCACACAGGTTCTGCAATGACAGGCCTTAGACACACTTTACAGGCTGTTTGCGTGGGTGGCACAATCCAGTGCTGCAGCCCACCAACAGCATTTGATTTATAGGCCCTGGCACTCGCAGTGCACTTTACAAGATACTGACACATGAATCACATAGCCAATCATGGAAACACCAATCAAAACACAGTTTACACAGAGAGCATATGTACTTTAGCACTGATCAGCAGTGGTGAAGTGCCCAGAGTCCCAAATCCAACACACACAGGTCAGGAAAAAATAGGAGGAAAAAGAAAAAAGTTTAGGGATAATCCTGCAAAAAGGGCCATTTCCAACAAGCACAAACACACAGTTGTGATGTTGTCAAAATGTCCACAGTGCCGCAGCAAATGAGCAACCCCTCCGAAACAGCCACGATGTACACATTCATGCAGTCTGTATGTAAACATGTACAATGCGACAACACACATGTGAACACATTGTTAAACTGCATCTCCCCTTCACATTGCAGAGGGACAATCACCACCTCCAGCAGAGCAGTCCCAACCTCTCTTCTCTGATGATGAAGAGGACAACCACACCTTTGACTCCGACGCCCTCCGAGAGTTCATTGACAGTCTCCGCAGCACAGCCCAGCTGCAACAAGGAGAACCCACCCCCTGCACAGACCACACTGCAGCAGCACCCACCATCATGGCTGCCTCCCAGGACCCCACAAATCCATCATCGTGTGTTGGGATGCCAGGAGCAGCTGGCTGAACAGGTGCGGATGGGCTTCGACCGCTTGGCAGACAAACCATGCCATACGTGGGTGTCTAAGTCCCATCAGGGACCACTCACTGTCTCTAACTGACACCGACAGTCCCCTCCATGCCCTCCAATGAACCATGGCCAATATCGCTAGAGTCCTGACTGTGAGACAAGAACCAATTTCCAATCAGAGTGGCTCCAGCGAGGTCGCCCGGGAGTTGGGACTCATGCGGAGCTCATAGAGAACATAGAGCGGGCCAATGCGGAAAGAGTGGCTGCCATGGCTGCACACCGGCGAGAGGTAGCTGGGTTGTATAGGCTAAACAACAGGGCATACTTCTGAAAAACAAAATTCCAAGTATTTGTATCTTCGCCCGTAATATTATCGCCTTTAGACTTCCGCTTCCGGTTTAACATATGTAGAGTCAGCGCAATTCCCTCCTACTCATGCAGCCACACACAGGTGCTGCCACCAGCATTTCACGCTTCCGTAATTAAGGCGGCAACTCCAGTTAGCAACCATACTTAAACCTCACCCTGAACACGACTCAGTTATCCAGCGGAGCCGTTCGGGGAGGTTGCACGAGGCAGGGCACTGTCCCAGGAGTCGTAAGTAGTGCCGATAGGAACTTCTTTTTAGCAAGGATATCTCCAGGGACTACCGAATAATCCTCCCTGGTAAAAACGTGTTTTCTTTCCTAGATAGCCTATCAGGCCCTCCCTCCACCCGTTCAAAGGCTCATGGTGCATTAACCTTACAAGCTTCAAGTAGGTTGTTTTCTGTTGCCTTGCCACCAACATAGCGCTACAACGCAGGCTTATGCCCTTTTATGAATTCTATGGGCTCAACAACCGAAGTCCATTTTAATAGAGTGTGTGCTTCATGTTCTGTGTGTGTTTGTCTTTTGTCATCATCCTTTATTTATTTTTTCACGCCAGGACACTTCATTGCACTAAAACTAATTTTAATGGAACCTTATATCACCATTTTTTACGGGTCACCAATGCTCACAATGGACTAAGTATTTAGCTTATAAAGTAGGTTCTTTCTTTCCCCGTCCTTTGTTTTTTACAGGTTAACGACTGCAAAGACCCATTGAGGCTTCATAACTAAATGCAGTAATTTCTCCTGCAGTATTTTTCTCACACCTTACATTTATGACTATATAACACATCACTGTGAGTATAGGAAGGGATCCTTAAGGTCCTGAAGAAGCAGCTTGGGGAGCTTCGAAACATGTTGGCAGATATAGGAGGCATAGTTCATTGAGGCATACACACCTCCTCCCCCACCTTTTATTGATACCAGTTCTAAGGTATATTAAAGTTTTTAGACCATCGAGCCAGGTATTTTTTAATTCACTCTCCCATCCACTCCTGACCCTTTCTCTCACATCCCTACACAACACATAGTTGTCTCACAACAACAGTGCTCCCATGCAAACGTAGGTCGCAGCACGCCCCGTCTCGTAGAGGGGCGGAAAGACCCCTATGATGAAGAATGACACCAAGGGCCCTTTTGGTGTGTGAGGGGTATTTAAACAACTAGTGTGTACTTTCCACCATTGTGGGGATACATACTTAATCTGGGAGGACCTGACGTACATACACACCTGTGGGTGGATCACTATGTTTATAAACTTAACTTCGGGAGGATGTATCCAATCAATCAATCAATCACAGCATTTATATAGCGCACTACTCACCCGGAGGGTCTCAAGGCGCTCGAACAGCCAGGTCTTGAGCTGCTTCCTGAAGGCGAGGTGGTCCTGGGTCAGGCGGAGGTGGGACGGGAGGGAGTTCCAAGTCTTGGCGGCCAAGTAGGAGAAGGACCTTCCTCCTGTGGTGGCTCTTCGGATCCGGGGGATGGCGGCGAGGGCGTGGCTGGTCGAACGAAGGTGGCGTGTGGGAGCGTAGAAGTTGAGGCGGCTGTTGAGGTATGCTGGTCCTTGGTTGTGCAACGCTTTGTGTGCGTGAGTCAGGAGACGTAAGGTGATTCTGTTTCTGACCGGGAGCCAGTGCAGGTCTCTCAGGTGTCCGGAGATGTGGCTGCGACGGGGGATGTCCAGGATGAGTCGGGCTGAGGCGTTCTGGATCCGCTGGAGTCTCTTCTGGAGTTTGGTGGTGGTTCCGGCGTAGAGGGAGTTGCCGTAGTCCAGACGGCTGGTGACGAGGGCCTGGGGGACCATCTTCCTGGTCTCGGTGGGGATCCACCGGAAGATCTTTCGTAGCATGCGCAGGATGTTGAAGTAGGACGAGGATACGGCGTTGACTTGCCTGGTCATGGAGAGGGAGGAGTCCAGGACGAAGCCTAGGTTTCGTGCGTGGTCTGTTGGTTTGGGTGCGCTGCCCAAGGCGGGGGGCCACCAGGAGTCGTCCCAGGCGGTGGGTGAAGATCCTAGGATGAGGACTTCCGTCTTGTCCGAGTTCAGTTTCAGGCGGCTGCTCATCATCCACTTGGCTACTTCTGTCATCCCTTCGTGTAGGTTGGTTCTGGCGGTGGCGGGGTCGTTGGTGAGGGAGAGGATCATATGGGTGTCGTCGGCGTAGGAGATGATGTTGAGGTTGTGTTGGCGTGCGATGGCTGCGAGAGGGCTCATGTAGACGTTGAAGAGGGTTGGGCTGAGCGAGGAGCCTTGAGGAATGCCGCAGATGACTTCGGTGGCTTCTGATCTAAACGGGGGGAGGCGGACTCTCTGTGTCCTACCGGCGGGGAACGAGGTGATCCATTCCAGTGCCTTCTCCTGGATTCCGACGTTGCTGAGGTGCTGTACTAGGGTGCGGTGGCAGACAGTGTCGAAGGCCGCGGAGAGGTCTAGGAGGATGAGGGCTTCTGTTTCTCCGTTGTCGAGCAGGGCTCGGATGTCGTCGGTGGCTGCGATCAGGGCGGTCTCTGTGCTGTGGTTGGCCCGGAAGCCAGACTGCGAGGGGTCGAGGGATCCGTTCGTCTCGAGGAAGGCGGCCAGCTGCTTGTTGACGGTCTTCTCGATGACTTTAGCGGGAAACGAGAGCAGTGAGATGGGGCGAAAGTTCTTGAGGTCGGTGGGGTCGGCTGATGGCTTCTTTAGAAGAGCGCTGAGTTCGGCGTGCTTCCAGCTCTCCGGTAAGGTGGCGGTGTCGAGGGAGGTGTTGATGATGTCTCGTAGGTGCAGTGCGATGACAGATGTTGAAGATGTGGTGGGGGCAGGGGTCGGTCGGGGATCCGGAGTGGATGGAGTTCATCGTGCGGATGGTGTCTTCGGTGCTGATCGGGGTCCAGGCGCGGAGGGTGGTGGTGGGTGGCGTTGGTGCGGTCGTGGGGGGCGTTGGTTGTGTGCTGAAGCTGTTGTGTATGTCAGCGATCTTGTTGTGGAAGTAGGAGGCGAGGGAGTTGCAGAGTTCTTGCGATGGTGTGATGTCGTTGTTTCCGGCGTTGGGGTTGGAGAGCTCCTTCACGATGTTGAAGAGTTCCTTGCTGTTGTGTGCGTTGTTGTCCAGCCGCTCCTTGAATGCTGTTTTCTTGGTGGCGTGGATCAATTGATGGTGCTTTCGGTTGGCGAGCTTGAGGGTGGTCATGTTGTCAGGTGTTGGGTCTCTTCTCCAGGCTCTCTCGAGGGCTCGGCAGTTCTTCTTGGAGCTCTTGAGTTCGTCGGTGAACCATGGGGCCAGCTTGCTACCGGGTCTGCTGGGCGGGTTCCTCAGTGGGGCGAGGTCGTCTGCGCAGTTGCTGATCCACTTCGTCAGGTTGTTTGCGGCCTGGCTGGGGTTCGCTGAGCTGGCGGGAGGGTGCTGGCTCAGGGAGGCGGCGAGTTGGTCGGCCGTGATCTTGTTCCAGCTTCTTCGTGCGACCTGTCGCTGGTGGTGGTGGATCGTGGTCCTTCTGAATCTGAAGTGGACGCAGCTGTGGTCTGTCCAGTGGAGTCCGGTGGCGTGGCTGAAGGCGATGTCTTTGCTGGATGAGAAGACGGCGTCGAGGGTGTGTCCGGCGAGGTGGGTGGGGGTGGTCACCAGCTGCTTGAGTCCGAGGTTGGCGAGGTTGTCAAGCAGGGTGGTGGTGTTGCGGTCGTTGTTGTTCTCCAGGTGGAAGTTGAGGTCCCCTAGGAGGATGTAGTCAGTGGAGGGGAGGGCGTGCGGGCTGATGAGGTTGGCGATGTCTTCGCTGAACTGTGCGCATGGTCCCGGGGGTCTGTAGATGAGGGTGCCTCTGAGGGTGGTCTTGGGGTCGGTGTGGATCTGGAAGTGCACCTCCACTACTCATGTTGAGTGGTACCTCTCTACTCCCCATTTTGTTCCTTTTTGGGTTCCACAATGACCTCAAAACCATCCTCATGGCATTGCTGCCACAAGGCCTGGCGCAGATGCATGCTGCTGCTACCACTACATCCACATCTCCGCCGCCTGAAGTGTCAGTGCCACACAGGGCGGCAGACATTCCACCTCCCACCCCTGAGGTGTCACTGCCACACAGTGCTGGAGAGAGGCCAGCAACACCCACATGTGAGGGACATGAGACAGCAGGGGACGAAGATGCGGATGATTCTGCCCTCATGGTAAGAAGGACGCAGTAGAATGCATCTCCACCATAGGGCTGGATTCAGCTTGGTTCTGCCCTCTGCATCATCACCTTCCACTGTCCCCCGATACACTCTGCGACACTCACCTTGGACCTCGACATGGACTGCCATAACCTGTTTGATCACCAATGACACTGCTATCAGACTGCGGACTGAACTCTTCCACTTCCTTTGGACTGGTCATTCACTGAATGACTCTGGCTGGCCGTCCACGGGCCAACATTTGAAAGTGGGTTTTGTATGGCCCTGTACTGCTTCAGATGCAACACTCCACTGAATGTGCATTAAACATTTAGAATCACACAGATGTCTCGTCTCTATGGTCTTTCAAGTGTGGTAGCATGGATGAATGTGGGGTCAGTGAATTCCTCTTACGTTCATGTGGCTCATGTCAGAGGACTTGGGTCACAGGGTGACACATTGTCGATTGTCGTCCGGGTGGCGCCGACGCAACAACAGCGACACATACATTTGTCACTTCCTTGTCCAGCCCCATACGGAACCACGCCCAGAGTCCCGGGGTCATTGTTCAAACCCTTATGCTGGAGTGGCATACGCCAGGCCAGCCCACCACCTTTACGCTCCGGGGGGGGACAACAACTCCACATGTGCCAGGACTCCCCTGTAGTGATCTGCTGCTCACAGGTCTAGTTGTCAGCATGCCACGGCCACTCCCTCACGGCTGGTTTACACCCACACCACACCCATCCAACACACGCGTAACAGCACATGTGATCCTGCCAATAAAAAGGGCCAGTGCATATGTACGACACCATTTCCAACCTCTCTCAGGGTGTATCCGAGTGGTGTGCATGTAGACATGGAGGCCCAGGGGCCTGCAACATCATATTCCGCAGGCCCGGAGGGGACATGATGGGGTCCGCACCACAATACCCAATCATAGAGGGTCCATGACTGTGGAGGCACAGACTTGGTGGCACCGGATACACTGCGGCCGGCACAGGCACACTGCCATGGGAAGTTGACTGTGGGTGCACTGAGGTAGGGGCACCTTAAGTGCTGAGCGGGTGTGCAGCCTGCGATGATGCCCCATCCCAGTGGTCCGGACGGCTCAGGTTTTGTGTGCCCTGCTGGACCGCAGTGTAGGCCCGAGCCAGCGGGCAGCGTGGACCTACCACCACGTTGCGTCATCTCCTGGATCACAGAGTTAGGGGCACCTATGAGGCTGAGCGGGTGTGCAGCCTGCGATGAGGCCAGGTGCACTGGTATGTCCTCAGCCATGGAGTAATCAAGACCCAGCACCAAACGTGAGACCTGGTGGCCTGCGTAGCGGGGCTGCATGATGTGGAGGGTACCATGTCCGCGGGCCCCGGGCGTGTGGCTTGCAGCTGCACGTGGTGGGCCCTCTTTTCTACACACTGGTGGTGGAAGGTGAGCAGTGATGCCAGGGTGCGCAGGGGCGGACATGCACCGCTGGGCGGCGGGAGGGGCTGGGGTGCATCTGCCTGGCTGCGCAGGAGCGGCGACTCGATGATGTCTTGTGCAATTGTATGTACTGTGCCATTCATGTATCTGGACTCTGTTTCAGATGACGGGTCTGTCTCAAATGTGGGACCTGGTGAACTGCACTACATACCGGCACGTGGTTGGAGACACACTGGTGGCAACAGGTGGGCAATGTGGCCTGGGTGCGCAGTGTCGGCACTCTCTCTCCCTGTCCCTCTCTTCTTTTCTCTAGCTCTCTCTCCCCCTATCTGTTCGTATCTCCCTCTCTGTCCGTCTTTCTCTCGCTCCCCCTTTCTGTCCATCTTTCTCTCGCTCCCCCTCTCTGTCCGTATTTCTCTCTCTCCCCCTCTCTGTCCGTCTTTCTCTCGCTCCCCCTCTCTGTCCGTCTTTCTCTCGCTCCTTCGCCTTTGCTCTCTCTCTCCTTCACTCTCTCTCTCCTTCGCTCTCTCTCTCCTTCGCTCTCTCTCTGTCCCTTGATGTGCGCAGGACAGACTTTCACATCATGACTTTTGCCTTGCAGGCTGTGACCTACGCCGACATGTGTCTTCATTTCTGTTCAGTGTTTATTTTAATAAATTTTCATTTGTTGCTTTGAAGGTGAATGTGTGATGCTCATTATTGTGACGACACATTCATGTCACCAGATGTGATTGTGAGACATCATGCTGGTTATTTGGTATATGAATCCGTGTGGTTGATTGTCCGGGGGTGGGTGAGGGGTGCCGGGAGTGGGGCCCCAGGGGGGGGGGTGGTGGCAGTGGGTGTTGTTGCCCTCTTGGGGCTCCGGGATGCATGTTCAGTGGCTCCGTGGCATCTGTTGTTGTTCAAGTGTGGCTCTGGGCTGGGCTCCATTTTGTGGTGTAGGTTGTAGTCCGACTTTGCACCAGGTCGGAGCAGGTGTTAGTTCGCTGGTGCTAACGCGCCTTATCGCATGTTTTGTGATCTTATCGCAGATCAGGCTGGTCGTTGAGAATGTTGTGGTGTGGTGTTGTCGCGGCTTTTTGCTCGGGAACGCCTACTCTGCATCTCATTAGCGATAGTTTCCGGGGTCATCCTAGGCGATGTTTTTTGCTGCTGCTATCGCCGGAAAACTGGTGATATGGGCTGTTTGCACCTGCTTGTGAATGGGGTGGTAAGTTTATCTCAAATTTGGCTGCATTAAGGTGCCGATAACTCGGAGATAGCTCCTTGAGAATATGGCCCAAAGCATCAGAGGTGTTGGATTGCCTGTGTTAATGTGTATTGTTGAATATAAGACCACATGTATCAATCTCCATTACATGCTACATGTTGTAATGGTGTCTTTAAGTATATTTCTTTACAAATATCATTCCAGGATTCATGAGATGTGTTAATATGTAAATGTATGGTCCATCCCAACTACATTTTGATAACAGGTATGCTACACTAAGTCCCTAATTTATGAAAAGTGATGCATCGCTGCGAGAAAACAGCGATGTGTCACTTTTTATTGCGCCCTCCTTGCGATAGCAATGATGCGTCATATTTACAGTATGGCACATCATGTCGCAAGGAGTTACAGATACGTCAGTATTTCTGACGTATCTGTAGGCGCAAAAATGACGCACTGCTGGAGTGTGTCACAAAAGATACGCAACTCCAGCAATGGGTCATTTACACATGGGCAAGCCCCATATTGAATGTGCTTGTGTCAGTTTTACGCCTGCCATGCAGGCGTAAGATATTGACGCATTTGTGTCCTAGAAGTGGCGCAGTGAAATCTCATAGATTTCACTGCGTCACCTCTACGACCCTTTCTTGCGCCCAAACTCCCCCCTGCATACATTTTACCTGGTGCAGGTATAATGTGGCACAGGGGTTTACAAGGAGCTGCATCTACCTAGCAGCGTCACTTTGTAAATATGGCTCAACATGGCGCATTTTTTACACCGCTGGTGCGTCACAAAAAGTGACGTACCGGCAGCACAAAAGTGACGCAAGGGCCCATAAATTAGCCCCTAACCATTTTGCAAGTGTTAGTAAGTAGAGATTGAAATGACTACAACTACCATGATGCCCCGTTTCTGTGACTCAAAACAAGATGAAATTGTGATTTTCCCCATTCTCAATTGTCTAACACAATACAACCGATATTCAATTCTCATGAACTGAGCAATCTACATACAATGTTCTACTCAGAGACATTTCTGCCTACTTAACGCTATGTTGTCCTGGCCTCCTCAACGGAAACAATTGATGGCATTAGTGGCACTCTACCAAGTGTGACGGTCAAATATTTGTAAGGCATGAAGTTAACTCCACTGATTAGAAGTGACAGGAGACCCATTGACTCTGCACTGCTCACATGATGACTAATGCTAAATATACAACCTTGTTGTGTGATCACCTGTTTTGTAGACATTTAGGCCTTGGAATGGTCAAATACATATGTTACCTCTCCACTGTGTTGGCCTAAATGTTTGGGAGATGTCATGTTTATTCCTTAATCCAAAATACAACACCTCAGGACATCTAATGAGCTGCTTAATTCAAGCACATGTATTTAATGTCTTCAATCGTCTTGTTAACAAGTGCAATACTACACACATGAAATAGAGAGGCAACAATATTTGAACAGTATATACAAAGGACGGTTCTTGGGCCTTCAATTTTTCCATTGGCTGCTTCTTAATTTGCGTATAGTAACAAGTTCAAAGACCACTGAAATATATCACAATAGTAATCTCTACCTATTTTGTTTTTCCTAGGTTTCTCCTCACTGTGTCACAAAACATTTGTAGATACCACACTTCCACCAATAGCAATGTTCTCTATTTCACAACAGGCCAATCTGGCAGGACACCTGCCCAGAGCTTGGCAACAGAAGTGAAACTCACACCACCCCAGGATCAAACCCTAATTGATGACAACACTCCTGGTGATCTGTATGTGGATGATGGTGCTGATCCATCTGGTCAGCCTGGGCAGATGACAATAGTGAGTCTCACTCGGTCCACAACAACACCTCACACTCCAGCTGCAATAGCTCAGCCAACCTCAGTCACCACAACCTGTGTACCTAGCACAGTTTCAACCATTGTATGCCCCCCAGTCCTGGATCCTGATGTGATAATCACAAACCGAAAGAGAGAGCAGCCAGGACCCACTGGGAGAGGGCACCCTTAGCCAAGGGCACAGGCTAGTGTGAGTAGGGGTCGTGGGAGGGTAACTGTGGGCTGGCAGAGTGAGGTCACTGAGGCCGCTCAAACCCAAGTCACCTTCAACCAAGTCTTGGGAGCCTATTGGGAGTCCCAATGCGTGATGTGCTAGGTACTCACCAAAATCTGGGCAATTAAGCAGCTGCTGAGGAACATACACCATGAAATGCAGCCCCATAACACCAGCATGGTCTCCCTAATTGAGGTGCTGCACACACAACGGTGGAGGGCTTTCCCATCACCATCTACCTCTTCCTGTTGTCCAACAACATCAGCATCTGCGGCAGCCACAAGAATTGAGACCCTGACAGAGGAAGACACACCTGCACACACCCCTGTCCCTGCAGCTGTGGATCCGCCGCACTAGCAAGTGGGCACATCCACTCAAATTACCAGGAGGTGCAGATGGCAACACCTCTACCATTAGCACCAAGAAACCTCGAACCTAAGTTCTTCCAGTGTATGTAACACATTCAATTTGTGGACTATTTCTGGACACATTTACCTTTCTGATGGCAGTAATATTTTGAACTACAAAAATTTGGCATCTACAATGGATTCATTCACCGTGACTGACTTCTTCACTTTTCAGTTTTCCTGTTTGGTTTTCACAGTGTTTCTTTCCTCCTTGTTATCTTAAATAAATTTACTAATCTGAAACAAATTGCCTGCTGTTGTATATCTCACATCTATCAATATATATTTGTACTTCCATATGAACTTTACAATGGCAAAAAATATAAACTTGAGTAAGCATGGATATGTTGCATTGCATATACACAATGTTTAACTCAAGATCACAACCATGTCTCACCAAAACGTACATGCAAGTGTGTTCTCATATACCATCTTTATTCCATTGTACTAACAATAGGCCGACATTATGTCACAAACATAGCAAATCATATGTGGCACCGATAATCTGTGCAAGGGGTCACATTTTCAGTTGCAGACCTTAACAACATGGAAGAAGGCGATACATCAGACAATTTCCTATTGAAGAGGCAAAATAAAATTGGTCAACTTCATCAGCTGGAGCCATACCGCCTAGCTCACAAACGGAATCCCACATCAATAACACCAATAAACAAACGCATGGCAGTATCACATTTTCTGATCACAGGTACATTCAAATTCATTGTTCCAGTATCTGGTGGAATATCACAAACACATTTCTGTGGAGTGCCACAAGTACATTGCCCTACAGTGAGGAGACACATCAACAGGTACATACACTGGAGTACATGATGGCACACATATTGCATTAAGACCACCACATGAAAAGGAACAAGTCCAAGGAAATCCTCTTATCTTCCATCCTATCACTGTGCAAACTCGTAAGTGAACCTCCTACTGGACTCAAATGAGTGGGACATTCTCTTTATCACAGAGACCTGGGTCCCCACAGACTCAGAACTACACCTGGGTTTTACCTGCCCTCATGGGAACAGTCAAGCCCTAACTACCAGGCCAGGTCCTCCCTGGACCTAATACAAGCATCCTGTGATCGGTTTGGGGGTATCACCCCCTCATTAGCCAAGCTAGCTTGAATCCAGTGGCACAGCGAGCAAGGGATCCACGTCTGGGCATACCCTTATCTGGCAGGATGGGCTGGACTGCTCCCATGAGGAGGAGGGTCAAGCCTGATTTGCATATGGCCAGGTCCAAACTGCGGTGGCATAGTGAGCAAAAGAATGATGTATTCAACCCAGATCTCTTGACTGGGGGTGAGTGACTGAAAAGTTTCAGCACTCAGGCCATCATCTTGTTGTGTTTTCTATGTTTGCCATAACTGGCCAAGGGTGTGCCCAGACATGGGTCCTTTGTTCGCTGTGCCACTGGATTTAAGGTAGCCTGGCTGATGAAGGGTGATACCCTGAAACTGGTCCCAGGATGCTTTTTTCTGGTCCAGGGAGGTCCTGGCCTGGCAGTTCAGGCTGGACTAGGGGTAAAGCATACAAGTGGTTGAGTATCCTAGTAGATACATTAAGATGGAGTTGAGACAAGTTTACTCATGCTATTGGAGCTATCTGTGGCTATGACACCACTGTGAGGAACTGTTTACAGGTCATGTAGCATATATGCATGTGCTCATGCTAATGTTGAAGTCACTATAATAGACCTTGTAGCTGGAGTCATCAGTGCACTTTTGAAATGTTCTGTGGTAAAAGCTATTAGCCCAGTGTGTTCACGCAGATGCAATAAACATATTTTAAATGTCATTTCAGGATCATCCCAATGAAGTGGAGAAGACAGGGCCAACATCATTGGGGAAGCAGCTAGCCACAGTGGTTCCGGTTGTGACACTACAGATGGGAGCCAGTGGGCCAGAGGGTAAGGGGAGTGACACGGAGGAAGCAGACTCAACATCATCATCTGCAGAGTCAACCTCCAGTGGACGCTCACTAGAGGTGGCGGACCACACAGGAAGAGTGCCAACACCATACTTATCAGCCATCACCTGTTCCATCTCCACCCTCCCTGTTGCTCCCCACCCAGTTGGACAGGCCTGCTTCCCTAAGATGATAGCCATCTTCTTTGCTCTAGGCACATCAGCCCCTGCCCCTTTCCCCACCGCTGCCCTGAGTGAGAAGGCTATTGACCTCCTATGATACATCTCTGTAGGCAGGCGGCACTACTGAATGCCATCCAGGGGCAAAGCAGCCATCTGCAACAAATGGTGGCCTACCTAGGCCACTGTGCTATGTCTGGTCTACAAAGCTCTTTAAAGGCACTGGCCCCTCACTAACAGCAGCCTTCCACCCATCCCAAACTTCCCCCAACCTCATGCCTCTTCCCATCTAAAACAAAAGCACGCAACCAATCACCTGACACTCACCCCCTCACCCCCAGCATACCACCAGACATCACACACGCAACCACAGACATATCTACAACATCCCGCATACCCCCACATCTGCAGCACCCAGCATACCACCAGACACCACAACCACAACCACAGACACATCCACAAAACCCAGCCAGCATGCCCAAAGACACCACACCCACATCCACAGACAGCCACAATGCCCAGTATACCCCCAGACACCACACTACAAACCACAAACACATCCACAACACCCATCATATCTCCACCCCCAAAAAACGCAAATGCTCACACTCACTCACACAACAGACACCTAAAATACATCCCCAGATGTGCACAAGATACATCAGACACTCAGACACCTGCATCAACAACACACACCTGACACTTCCACTCCCACCCCCTCTACCTCCCAACCCCTACTCCCTCCCGAACATCCTACCAATTTTCCCTATGAGAGTATTTTAGTTGCCCTTGGACTTACCCGTGTCAGAGTCGGACCCCCCTCCCAAAACCAAAAAACCAAAAGTACTCCTTCCACATCCCAATCCACTCTTCACAAAACTGTTCCCCCACTCATGAACCCAGGCCTAGACCTGAAAATAAAAATACCTCCCAAAAGCAATTCCACCCCTCCCAATACCATATCCACCCCTCCCATATCCAAGCTCACCATCTCAAGTTGCATCATTGAGATGCCTGCACTGACCACTAGATCCCCCGTCCTGGGGAGGTTCCCCTGGCAGTGTTCTTGGAGACAAGTGTGTCACAGCAAAACAGTCCAAAGGACATAGACATTTGAAATGGACTGCCATTTGGGTTTGTTTTTGTTCCCTTTTTTGTTACTTATTGAGAGAGGTATCTCCATTGTAAAAATAAATCCATATATTCATTTTGGCCATGTAAGTCATACTATTAATTTTCCTTTGCAATCGTTTGATTTCTAGCAGTGTTTCATTTAAAGATGTGTAGTACATATTTTTCATCAGCTCAAGGGCAGGAATTACTGCTTACGTTTTTAATGTCTACTATGTTAAGTGCATTCAATGTTTTTTTTTTGATAAACACATTTTTATTCAGTTTACAGAAGGAATGCACCAGCCAATCAGCACCGTATTTCAATAATCGAGAATCACATACACAAGTTCTTGTTACCCAATGTACAGACATTAATAAAACAAAAATTAGATGGAAACAGTCAACCCCTTCACGATTTGACCCCCCCCAGTCACTTCCCCCAGATTCTGCAATATTTCTTAGGGCATCCACATGCCACATACATAACTTTCTCCTGTGTGACGCACCAATCCACCCCAGTCATCCAACACCCCACACATTTGGGGATTCAGGTCTTTTCCAGGAGGCTGCAATGTCTCTTTTAGCTACCACCATAGCTGTAGTGAAGAACAGTTTTTCGTTGCGTGACCCGTCCAGACCATCAGTGATGCCCAGGATTGTGTGCTTAGGGTCGTGGGGTACCCCCCACCCTAGAACCTCAGAGAGTTCTTCTTTGATGCCCTTCCAAAATCCCACCAGGTGGGGGCAGTCCCAAACCATGTGATGGAAGTCAGTGGGGTCATGGCCACACCTGGTACAGGCTGAGGACGGACTAAACCCTGCGCGATGAAGGCATACCAGGGTGAGATATGCGGCATGTAGGTAATAGAGCTGCACCAAGCACAACCTAGCGGAGGCGGTGACCGTTCTGGGGGCCATAAGGGCATCACGCCAGTCTTCTTCTTCCAAGGGGCCCACCCAGTCCTCCCATTGTGCCCACAGTCGGTCCAGGGAAATTGGGGTGTTGTTAATCAGTCCACGGTAAATACGGGAAATGCCACCTTTTCCCAGGTCCCCAAACACAATCTGGGCTTCAGGCGGGCTGTGAGCCGGCAACCGCGTACCTGTTGTGAGGTGTGAGCATAGGGCATGCCGTAGCTGGAGGTAGCGAAAGATTTGCGAGTGGTGCAGCGAGTATCTGGATTGGAGATCTTCAATGGAGCGCATGTGATCCCCCACCCAAACGTCTCCCAGCTGCGTGATACCTATGAGGTCCCAACCTTCAAAGCCCCGAAGCCCGGTCACTTCTTTGAGCTAGGTCCCGTGCCACAGGGGTGTACAGTGTGTCAGTGTGTGTCCATTTTGGTGTGCCGCAGTACTGCCCGCCAGGCCAGTAACACCAAGCGCGTCACCTCTGGAAGACGGGAAGGAATCGAGGTCCCATATAGAAAGGATTGGATTCCGGCGAGGCCCAGCTCCCCTAGTTCGAGCCTATAGGCCGGATCGGACCACCCCCGTTGAACCAGTCATGTATGGAGAGAAGTCACGTGGCTAAATAGTATAGATAAAGGTGAGTCATCCCCAAACCCCCGTCGAACGAGGGGATCCTGCAAGTATTGAGCGCCAGTCTGGACCTACCTTTCCCCACAAGAACTTGCAGGCTAAACCAGGCCCTGGGTAAGCACATGGGGGTGTTCTGAAGCATGTAAAGGAAGCGGGGAAGCGCCATCATCTTAAAAAGGGCCACTCTCCCCATGGGGTTGAGGGGCAGCAACTGCCACCGCTGGAGATCTGCCTTGGCTCACTTCACCAGTGGAGTGACATTGAGGGCCCAGCTGAGCTCGGGCAGCAAGGTCACCCAGATCCCCAGGTATTTGAATGATTGACGACATAGAGGTATTTCGGATTGCCAGTCAAAGCAGTCTCGGGAGAGGTGAAGGGGAACCAGGGCCAATTTGTTGGGATTCAAACGGAGGCCCGAGGCCTGTTCGAAGGATTGCAAGATGCAGAGACAATGGGGGCCAAACCGGGTAGGATCTGCCAAATAGATGAGGACATCCGCGTAGAGGGTGATTTTATCCGGTTCAGCGGTGGCCCATTCCCATCGCTGCATCCAATCGCAAGACCGCATCAAAGACGCCAAGGGCTCCATCACTAAGGCAAAAAGGCAGGGGGTTAAGGGGACAACTCTGCCTCGTCCCTCTACAGACCGAGAAGGGCTCCGACAGGACTCCCTTTAGCAGAACACGAGCCCTCGGGAGGGCGTACAAAACCTTGACCATGGCCCGAAAGCGGGGACCAAGTTCCATCATGTCAAGAACATCTTGAAGGAAGCCCCAGTCCACCGAGTCGAAGGCCTTCTCAAAGTCTACCAGGAGAAGGGCAAGGTATGGGGTGAGGAGGTGGCAATGGGCCAAGGCGGAGTGCAGTCTGCAAGACAGTGTTAGGTGCCGCGAGAGGGCATAAACCCACAATAATCGGGATGGAAAAACGTAGACAGGTGGGGTTTGACTCGCTGGGCAAGAAGGGTGGCGAACAGTTTGACCTCAGTGTTGATGATGTTCTGCGTACTGTGGGGAGGGGGGCTGGGATTTCGGAAGGACGACAATGGTGGCTATGTCCGTCTCCTGAGGAAAAGAGCCCTTCTCCACAGCTTCGCGAAACAGTGCATCAAGGTGAGGGATGAGGACATCCCGGTAGTCAGCATAGTATTCTTGAGGAAGACCATCTGGGCCCAGTGTTTTGCCGGACGAAACAAGAGCGATTGCTTCTGCAATTTCCTCACGGAAAATGGGACGGTCTAGATCGGCTTGAGCGGCAGCATCTACACCTGGAAGGCAGCCACCCTCCATGGCCATCAGGTCCATAAGGGACAGGGTTGGGGCTCGGGCCTCGTATAGCCGGCGGTAGTAAGTGGCAAAGGCCTACGCCATCCCCATTGGGGCACAGAACAGTGGCCCATCTGGTGCCGCTATTTCAGGAATTATACGGTTCGCCCCTGGGTACGTAGCCAGGCGATGAAGGAGCGAGCCATTCTTGTCACCCCATCCATACACCCTGGCCACGGAGGAGCAACAAAGGAGTTTGGCCGCGTCCAGCGACAGCTGCTTGATCTCCGACCTGAGCCGAGTCAGAAGTCTTGTGTCAGAAGCGTCTGGGGATCGGGCTGAGGCACGTTCAAGGCGCAGGGCCTGCGCCTCCCGCGAGGTAATCTGTTCCAGTTGCGTTTGTCACTGGAGCTTGAATTGGCCCTTGGCGACCCCCCTAATCGTGGCCTTGCTCGCCTCCCATTGGGTGCCTGGGGAGGACTCGTTGGAGAGAAAGTACTGCTTTAGTTCCCACTTCACCACCTTCTTGAAATCTTTGTCTTGAACAAACCAGGCATTTAACCTTCATGTTTGCCGGACAGAGGCGGGGGGGCCCTGTACGGATCATCACTGGCGAGTGGTCCAAGATACCTTTCGGAAGAAGCGAGACATCCTGAATCAAAAGACAGTCTGTAGAAGGAACGAAGATGGCGTAAATGCGTGCCTGTGTGTGGTGTGCCGCTGAGGAATGCGTGAATTGTTTAGAGTGAGGGTGCCATATTCGCCAGGCGTCGCATAAACCCAGTGATGCGGACCAAGACCTCAGCTGCTTGGCTTGTGCAATTCTACCAGGGGACGGAGGGCCAGTCGTGTCAAGGTCGGGTGATGAGACCGCGTTAAAGTCGCCCCCAAGGAATGTAGGACCAGGGGGCAGAGACACCAGGAGGTCAACAGACTTAGCTAGGGTTGTCGTCAGCATCGAGGGAGGTGCATTCAATGTTTAACATGGTATGCGATTGTCATTTGAATTTAGGTCCAGTCATTCAACATAGTGGACACTTGCTTAAAAAAATTAGTTGTTGACAATTGCTTTCAGGATAGTTTACTACAGGTGTGATTGATTCAGCTTGATTACTGATAAGTATGTACATATATCCATTGCACCTTGTTATATGATGTGACCTTTGAAATAGTATACAATACAGAAATTGCTCTAGACAAGGGGAATAGTTACGGGGATGATGTAGTAGAGTATGGCTCATAATTGGGACTGCCATTGTTTTTCGAGGTAATGTATGGCTGACGGTTACCCTTTGAGAAGAGAAATTTCTACATGATTTTACATTGCACTTATCAGAATGATATGTCATCCATATTTGTTCCTTGTGACATATTCAGTAATTAATTTAAATACACCTATATGGTGAGTGTTTGCTTTTAGATTTGTCCTCCCTTTTTATCAAGTGTGCATTTTTTGACTGCAGCTAGCACCAATGGTATGGACACAATGTAGTTGTACAGGTGTGATACTTTGAATTTAGTTAAGGTCAACATTAGAGATATATGCATTGCACATTAGTATGCTATTGCTGTGTGAATGATTTAAAAAAACATAAATCTGAAGCTAATGTTCACAGCCAAGTGGAGAAGTATTAGAGTGACTTACCTTCAGTTCCGGGGATGACGGGGTTGATTGGCTTTGAGTTCAACCAGCAGCAGCAGAGGTAAGACATGTAGGACTGGCTCCATGGTGGCACAGGAAGTGGGACGATGAATACAGGTGAGTTTGTGCCTTATAGCCCTTCCATTCCGCCAGCTTAGGTGCAGAGTCTTGACTGCCACACTCACGTTGGCGGGAAGACACATCCTGATTGGGCCGATGGAAAAACTGGCGCTCCACCCTCCGATATATGTACAGGCCCACCTTGCCATGGTCATGATTTTCTGGCGGTGGTGTCCAGACCTCAGCGGTCTTTCATCTATGAAACCCCATGCATTGTAAAAGGGCGGGGGCACCACCAAGTAGGCGGCGGGAATTCTGACACTGTTTTGACATTGGTACCCTTTTATGAAAAACTCATAACCAGGCCGTTAGTGACTGTGAAGGGCATTGGTGATCTTTCAATGATTTGCAGCTGCAGTATGTTGCAGTCCATTAATATCTTTCCTTGTAAATAGCAAGGAAGGAAGAACAGAATTTTCCTTCTCTTAATTTCCTTGCCGTTTGCAAAGAATTGAGATATTGACATTGCATGTCACAGATATTTGCAACACCCAATGTCATTGGGAGCGAGGGGTGGAGGGGGGGAAGCAGTCCACTGACAAAATTATTGTGTGTAAAAGGCCGCTTTATTGGAAACAGGTGCACATTACGAATAAAATCCTTGGCCGAAACGCCTTCCAAAACTAGACCTCACTAAATATAACATGCCTAGCCCCGCCCCCCGCCCCCTCCCCTAAATACCTTCGAGCCCGCCCCCGCCCGTACATTACAACATTACAACAATATAAAACATTATAAAAACATTACACTCCTGTATAACCCCCACAACAATCTCTAAATCCAAACCTTCTGTTAACCAAAAGTCCCCTGCCTGCCCCTTTACAGGTATCGGCCCCCAAACTGTGTAACCGAACAAACTTACCCACCTAACCTTTCCCTGTCGATAACCCACTCAACAACAATAACTCCACCAACCTCCGGTAAAACTGACCAGAAAACACCATAACCCCCGCACAGCACCTGCTCCAAGCGACAAAAAACAAACATAGAAAAAACCCCCTGCACACCTGTCCCCAAAAACGCCTGAAAAAATACGCAAAAATTGGGGGAAAAAACGGAGAGGAGAACCTAAAAATCCCGCCTCACAAACGGGGCAAAACCAAAAGTGTTTTTTGTGGGGGGGGGAAGGGTGGGAACAAAAAACACGCCACTAGCTTAGCTCCCGGCCACCAGGTCACCAAACCTAAAATGGTGGCCGGGAGCCGGCGCCCAAGGTATTTATACCTGAGCATGATTCTAGCTATATTTGGGCTATATTTGGGCTATCTTTGGGCTATGTTTATGCTACTAGCAAGCCCAAGTTCAAAAAAGGCCGCGCGGGGCCAGCAAACCCCTCCCCCACACACCCCCTCCCAAACTGCCCGGGGGTGGGGACTCCCTGCGGTCGCCTTCCCCCCCCAACCCCCCCTTGGGAGGGAGGGGTGGAGGGGGGGAAGCAGTCCACTGACAAAATTATTGTGTGTAAAAGGCCGCTTTATTGGAAACAGGTGCACATTACAAATAAAATCCTTGGCCGAAACGCCTTCCAAAACTAGACCTCACTAAATATAACATGCCTAGCCCCGCCCCCCGCCCCCTCCCCTAAATACCTTCGAGCCCGCCCCGCCCGTACATTACAACATTACAACAATATAAAACATTATAAAAACATTACACTCCTGTATAACCCCCACAACAATCTCTAAATCCAAACCTTCTGTTAACCAAAAGTCCCCTGCCTGCCCCTTTACAGGTATCGGCCCCCAAACTGTGTAACCGAACAAACTTACCCACCTAACCTTTCCCTGTCGATAACCCACTCAACAACAATAACTCCACCAACCTCCGGTAAAACTGACCAGAAAACACCATAACCCCCGCCACCCAGAAAGAGAGGGCGGTGGTACCACCATCCTCCTCTCTTTCTGCCCCCCCAAACCACAGAGGGCTTTAAACACCCAAAGCCGGCTTCCGAACATTCAAACACCGCGACAAAACCTCCCTGAGCTCCAACAAATAAAGATCCATGCCCAACCTTGACAAGTGAACCCCATCTCCCTGAAAAAACTCTACCGCCTCAAAGCGGATATCTTTGTGGGTCACTCTCCCAAAGCCCAGATCCCGACAAAACCTAGAAATCTCCAAATTCACCTTCCTCCTGGACCTGTCAATCGCCCTGGGATTCAAAGCCCCTCTCCACACCCTCCGCTGGACCAATTCCGTCCAGAGAACATGACAACCGGACCAATGCTCCTTCAACAACGCTAAGTCCCTTTTCATAGCGCGCAACAATACCACCCCTTTCACACTACAAAGATCATTCTCCCCCAAGTGAATTAAAAGAACATCCGGGCATTGTCCCCTCACCATGGCTTTATTCAAACATGGAATCAGCTCCCTCCAGAGCATACCCCCTTTGCCCTTCCATATCAATCGAAAGAGGCTGCCATTAAAACCCAAACTCCCCCCAAAATAACTTTTGCACGCTTGCACGTGCGCCCACTTGACGAAGGAATGCCCCACAATCCACACCGTCAATTCCCTGGTGTGTGGCCCAGCCACCGAACCTGAAAAGAAAAACAAGCATGAGACTTCAAACCAAAGAAGTGGACGCAGGCGCATGTGGAGCGTTCTCTCTTACATATTTGTGGAAGCAGGCAGATGACCAACGCCCTAAGCGCATTATCTCGCCCTGGGACCAACCCCGGTTATGCGCCTCAGTCGCCGCCCCAATCCTAAAAGAGTGCGTCCCAAACTGGGCCCCATCCAAACCCATATGCTGTAACCCCTTACGCAGGACCATACGCAGCTGATAGTCAGAGACGCGCGCCCCATCCATGTGTCGGAAAACCAAATCACCCCCATCACCCCCTGAGAGAGTCTTCCACTGCCTCGCCAAACGCAGAGGGCATGTGCAACTAGGGGATCCTGCTTCTAACCACACCCCTTTACCAACCCCCCTCTGATCTGTTTTGGAACTGTGCAACCAAACATTCACACCTGTGTCCGTGAAGAACACATCCTGCCAACAAATACCCCGTCTCCCCTTAGTCCCAAGGAGCTCAGAAACCCGAAACGCCCAAAAAAACATGAATACCATAAGGGTAGCAAACAATGAAGCCTCAAAATCATCTCTGCAAACCGCAGGTAAAACAGACAACAAACGTGCCAACATCTGCCAGGAAATAGGTAAGCGAGACAACCCGGTTGCACCCCTTTCTCTAGCCCAACCCTCAAGCATCCGGCGTCCTATTTCCCCCACAGACGGGGCATAACCCCAACAAAGCTTACCCATGAAGGCAATCCCTGCCAGTTTCCCAGCAATAGTGACCCTGGACAGACCCTTCTCAATGAGGTCAAGGATAAATTGAACTACATCATCTGAGCTGCGCCACTGCTCCTTCCTCCTACAGGCTCCTGAAGACAAAAATTCCTGCCATGCCAATGCATATGCCGAACGCGTAGAAACAGACAAAGAACCTACCACCAGTTGAAATACCCTACGTTGCCGACCGACCATAGGTGCTCCGGCATCGGGGTCGGTGTCCTGTCCGCCTCCTTGGCCAGCCCATGGAATCTCCCCCACTGTGAACGAGACAAAGCATCCGCAATGTCATTGTCCACACCCGGCACGTGCAAAGCCCTGAATGAAATATCATAGCGCAAACAGTCCAGCACGAACACCCTCATTAATTTCAAAACCTGCTCGTCCCTGGCTGACTGCCTATTGACTATTTGCACCACCGCCATGTTGTCCACACGGAAGAGGACTCTCTTATGTTCCAGCTCCTTGCCCCAAACAGTCAAAGCCACCAAAAGCGGGAAAAGCTCCAAAAAGGCAATGCTCCGCCCACCATTCCTCCACTCCTGTGGCCACTTCTCCGCACACCAATGCCCCTGCCAGTAAATGCCAAAACCATCACTGCCCGCTGCGTCTGAAAACATTTGCACATCCCACTGCACATCCTCGTCCCTGGCCAATGGCACCCCATTAAAAGAGTGCAGGAAGAATGACCACATGCGCAGATCTTCCTTCACACCAGCCGACAAACGCACGTGATGGTGAGGTAAATGCTGGCCCGCTAAAGCCCGGCCCAGGCGCCTACAGAAGGTCCGCCCCGCCCCGCCCTTACTACCCTACAAGCAAAATTCAAATGGCCGAGCAACACCTGTATTTCCTTCACCGTCACCTTTGGCCGCGCCAACATCTCGTCCAGCAAAGCCAACATTTTGGATTTCTTATCCTCGGGCAACCGAGCCTGCATCGCAACTGAGTCCAGCTCAATCCCCAAAAAGGAAATGACAGTATCAGGCCCCACTGTTTTCTCCGGAGCCAATGGCACCCCCAACTCCCCCATAAGCTCCTGAAAGGAAACCAGAGCATGCCGGCACTCCAAAGAGCCCGGAGAGCCCACAAAAAAGAAATCATCCAAATAATGGGTGACCCAGCCGTGACCCGTGCGATGCGTGAAAAACCACTGCAAAAAAGTGCTGAACAGTTCAAAAAGAGCACATGACACCGAACAACCCATCGGTAGCGCCTTGTCCACATACCACTTGCCCTCAAATTGTATACCCAACAAAGGCCAGTCATCCGGATGAACCGGGAGCAGCCGAAAAGCCGACTTGATATCGCATTTTGCCATGCCTGCAGCTGCGCCCGCGGTCACAACAAGTGACATGGCGACGTCAACTGAGGAGTAGGACACCGAAGCAGCCTCTTCGTCGATAAAATCATTAACCGACGACACTTCAGGCCATGACAAATGTTGGATCAGCCGAAACTGCCCCTCCTCCTTCTTGGGCACCACACCAATAGGGGAAATGATCAAATTATGAACTGGCCACTCTCCAAACGGGCCTGCCATCCTCCCCTCCTGCACTTCCTTGCACAATTTCTCACGCACCACCTGCTTGTGCTCTGACGCGGATTTCAGATTATCCGCCCATCTTCTCTGCCGGGGCCCGTGGTACCCCAAATGAAACCCCCACCTGAAACCATCCAAAAGAGTCTGTTTTGCCACCAAATCCCCGTAACCTTCCAGTGCGTCCTGAAGCTGAGCCACTTTAATTTCCGTAGGAGCCCTTTGGCCCAGAACCCTGTGCGCCCCTACCCCCTCGTCCACCCTGCGACTGCTGCGCATTTCCAGACATCCCTGAACCTGTTTGCTGCCCTTGCTGTCCTCCTGATGGCCTAACCCCCCAGCAGTTGACGAGAGAGTGCCGCTTGCCGCACTTGGAACACTCATGCCGGTATTTGCAATACTCCCGGGTACACAGGCCTTTATTGAAGTCCCAACATGCCCCGACCCCACTCTGTGACGCGGCTGAGCCTCCCACCCCACCCCGGGTGGGCTTTCCCTGAAAGGGCCGATAAACTAGAGGCAGACCACTCGCTGTAAAAATCGTCTTACCCCCTGGCGCGGCCCCCATGGTATGTTGCCACAGATCGTTATCCAGCTCACCCCATTTCGCTTCCGAATCCCATGCCATACGGGCCCTGAATTCCTCATCATACTGAGCCCACGCATAACCGTTACCTGTAATCTGGGCCTTTCGTATGACATCCATGTACTTGAACATGGCAACGCAGCGCTCGGGGAATTTTTCACAATATACACTGGCATAGATTAAAAACGCCGCCGTCCAATTCTCTATCGTCAGCTGCACCTTAGGGCGCTTGGCCAACTCATACTCCTCCTCTTTAGAGCCCTCCTTAGATCTCACCTCCCTGTGCAAGAGCTTTAAAATCTCCACATATTCTCCCTTCTAAATGCGCTCCTTTGTTGCCACCATTAAGTGGGCACCTAGAGGCTTAGTCACTCCCATATAAGGGAGCTTCTTGATCTTCAACAAACGAAGAATCCCCGAAACCAAAACCCGCTGGCCCGACCAAAAGATCCGTCCCACGCTCGATTCCTGCCACCTGTGCCAAAACCGCCGGCCCGCCCACACTCGACACAGCGCTCCCCTCCCTCGCGCTACATATCGCCACCTCAGGCACAGACGCCGAGCGCCTCTTGATGCCGCGCCCGCCCCCGCGCTTAACCCCCACCGCGGGGGAAGACAGGGAACGCTCCGCTGAACCACTGAACCCGACCAAGTCCATCCGGCCTGCCTCCGACAAGAGCCTGAGAGCCTCTAGAACTCGATAATCCTGAGAAGCCATCGCGAACCAGACACCACTAAGAACATATAAATACGATTTACTCCAGTTGATAACGAGACCCGAGTTCCTACCGAAAGATGTGAGTACGTCACAGACCACTATAAGTGATTTCTTGGGTGAGGCAAGATACAACAGGATGTCATCAGCATAGAGCGATATACGGTCCTCGTGCTCAGGCGACCATCTAAGTCCCCGTATATCCGGGTGCCAGCGTATCCACGCAGCCAGCGGCTCAAGGGCGAGGGCGAACAGCAATGGCGACAGGGGACAACCTTGCCGAGTACCCCTCCCAAGCTGAAACGGAGTCGACGCCCGGCCATTTACCACCACACTCGCAAGAGGGCCCTCATACAGCAACTTCACCCAGCTCACAAAACCGTGGCCAAAGCCGAACTTGGTCAACACAGCCCACAAATATGCCCATTCCACCGTGTCAAAGGCCATCGTGGCATCGAGAGACGCCACAATAGCTGGTTCACGCAGCGTGCCCGCCCTGGCGATTACACCATGTAGGCGCCGAAGATTTAACGCTGTGTTACGGTGCGGGATGAATCCGGATTGATCCGGATGGACCAAGTCACCGAGTATCCTGATCAAACGGGCCGCCAGGATTTTAGCCAGAATTTTCGGCTCTGCGTTAAGGAGTGAGATAGGCCTATATGAGGCGCACTTATCTCGGGGTTTGCCCTCTTTGTGTATAACCACAATCGTCGCCAGTCGCTGATCCAACGGGAGGGTCCCACTCCCCCGCGCCTCCACGAACATGGCGCGCAGGTGAGGGGCAACCCTATCCGGAAATAGCTTGTACAGGTCGACCGGCAAGCCGTTCGGACCCGAGGCCTTGCCCGAGTTCAACGCGCGGATAGCCCCCGCCACCTCATCGACCGTTATGTCACCATCTAGATCGTCCCTATCTATATCAGAGAGACAGGGCAATGCAATATCACGCAGGAGGTCATGCGAGTCCTCGGGCGGCCTGTCCGACACTGAGGCATAAACCATACGGAAATAGTCCGAGAAACACTGCACAATCCTCTCAGGTTCCACAATCACCTCTCCCCCCTCTCCCGTCAACTCCGGCACTACTCTATTGACCCGTTCTTTTTTGTCCAGCCAAGCCAGGAGTTTCCCGGCCTTGTCACCAACATCATACAGACGGCCCTGCTGTTCCCTACCGAGGGTCTTAGCGGCATTCGTCACCAGGTCCTTATACTCGGATTGCGACCAGGGTGAAAAAGATTTAATACATCAGCCCTAGAATTCTTTACCCTTTCATGCCCTCTCTTTCTACCAAATTGCGAGGATTTACAATGTGTACTTTGCAAATCTCAAGCACATTTGCAGCTCTTAATGTGTCGTGAGGACAATGTAAGTCAAGTTTTTGCAATTGCAGTGATTTTAATTTTGGGAATTCACTAGTTAGATACCCTTACATAATTCAGTGCAGTATTTCGAGAGCAGCAAAAAAATAGGATATTGTTAGTGTTTTTTTCCATTAATTTTGGCTCAAGTGGTTAGTTTCAGTTGACCATTGTACAGTTTGGACCATTGGTGGGCTGAGAGCATGGCGCTGCCAGGTAGAATGTGCCTTGTACATCTCTGCACTCTATGAACACAAGCTGTTCTTGTAAATGCCAGCTTGTATTTGGATGCTGACTGTAAAGAGGAAGCTGCAAGACAAATTAGATCCTGCACTGCTCACCAAAACAAATATTTTTGCCTCCAGAAATCCTTATAAGAAAGAATGGGAACACTTGCTTGAAAAAGCTCCAAACCAGCAGTGGCCCAACAAAACGTTTTAAGATAGCAGGCCAATCCCATATCAGATAAAGATTCACTGGCCAGTCTACTCCTGGCCTGACTGTAAGATTTGGTGCCAGTCAACATTTCACTTCCTCAAGAAGTGGTATTTCGTCATGTAGGCTATGTTTTTTAAGGTGTGGAAAAACAGCGCATCTGTCTGCATGGGGGATTAAGAGAAAAAAACAATAATAGTTTTTCTTTTTTTCCCAGCACTGGCAAAGCCAAAAGAATGAGTTTATAATGTGATAACCGGCATTTGTGCATGAAATTCATGTTAATAGAATTTGTGATTGACTGAATTTGCTTGCGTTGGTGCATTAAAACCAGACCTATTGACATTGCCAATGCTTGTTTCCATTATTTGTATCTTGTCTGCATCTAGCTCCAACTTTTTACCTCTGAAAGCCCTATATGCTTTCTTACAGGGATGGTCGGCATAGTCCAACCTTGGTCAACCAACTACTTTTGAAGTTGAAAGAATAACAGGTTCTGCTCACATCGCATTTAGCTTTTTTAAATACTTTGGGGTCCATAAGGATGGCAGTCAGAAAATCACCTCGGCCGCCATGGTAGTGGGAAAAGACCACACGCAAGGACCGCAACATAACTGCCGGTCCAATTAATATGCTCCGCAGTCGAAATCCGACAGCGGCAGTACGATCGCGACCATTAACAGTGCGGCGGTTGCTGCTGCCAGCAGCACCGCCGCAATGTCAAAAGGAGCATGTCATGCATTTCCCTGCACTGCGTGGCAGGCACTGCACAGTTCCTGTCAACTGGTACAGGGACATGTAGGGGGGTACCATGGTACCCCCCCAGTGCACCCACACCACCCCAACACCTTCAGCGACCCTCAATGGGCCCCCGGAACCTGTCTCTGACAGCCTTTTTATGGCGATTCCAGTGCAGCGGAAAGGCTGGCTTCCGCCAGCATCATAATCTTGCCGGCGGAGCCTGGCCCTGCACCGGCCCCATTTTAGCAGTCCAGTTCTGCCCGCCAGGCAAGCGTGAGGACTGCTACCAGCAGAAAAGTCGCAGATGGGATTTCTCACCGCCGCGGTCATCACCGCCATGCTAATGTGACCGGCGGTTTTCCGGGTTTCGATCGGGGACTGATGGCCTCCGCCGGCCCGTCGGTTGCCACCGCCGGCCCGGGGGCGGCCATCCGTCTGCCATCCTAATAGAACCCTTTGTGTTAGCCCTTGCAGATTTTTAACACCTGCACCATATTGCACTCTGCACTTTCAATTCTCTTTAATGTTGTGCTCTCAGATGCAGTAGGTGCTGTAGGGTGGATTGTGATTTGCCGGGGGAGGGGCTAAATCCAAGAAATGGGGGTTGGGCATTGTCAGAGCTCGCAGCACTTCAAATGCTGGCAGCAGCACAGACATGCTGAAAACAGGAACTGCTCAGGTCACATTTCGTTTTTAGGTCGAGGACCGTCCGGTCTGCCGAAGGCAGAACCGGAAGTCGGAGATTTAATGTTTTGGAGAAGAGGGGCTTGCACCCGCCCCTCTTCTCCCCTCTCCTCCATTGGCTGGCCTCTTGAATGCTGGCCAGCCATTGGAGAAGAGCTTCGTCACTCCGAACAGGCCCCGTCCTTTTCGGATTCGGGGCGTGTTTTTTTCAACTTTTCTGATTATCTCCTCCAGCCAATGGCAAGAGGAGAGAAAAGAAAAACACGCCCCCGAATCCGGAAACGCCGCTGCCTTTCTCCGAGGCATTTCTGCTTCGCCTCGGAGAAAGGCGGTGATGGCGTATCAGGCTCTTCAGCCCCTGAGGCCGTGTTGTCAAAACAGGTCTGTGCTGTGTGCTACGAGGCCAACCCACAGGAGTCGATGAGGTGAGCCATGTCTTTAATTTGATCTTTTTATGTTACTGACCAGATCTCAAAGGATTGCAACTTTAAAACCAGGTTTTGTCATTTCTGCTCGTTTTCATTGGTTATATCTCCATCTAACTTTCCATAGCATCACTGCGGTTAGTTACTGGCGAGTGGCTCATTAGGAGATAATACGTACTCTGTGCCCCTCGCTCCCTCTCTTTCTTAATGTTCCTTCGCTGGGCTGTTGCCCCTCCGCCACCGGCCAACAGTTTCACCTGAAAGGTCACCCCGAAGGGTTGGAAGCATTTACTTCGACTCATTCGAAAGCGGAGCGCGCCTGCTCAGATTTGCATAACTTCAGCTCCTGTCTCGATCAGCGTGGAATAGTTTGAGACCAAGTTGTGAAATGTTTTTACCACACACAGCAGGCCCTCCAAATATCGCTTAGCACCAGCAGTCACTTACGGCATTGTGGCCTGAACTGGGCATTCGGGGCTGACGATCTCATTTTTAAGTTGCCTAGCTATATGCTCCAGTAAGGCTCTGGGCTGCGAACGTGCGCAGGGGTTTAGCTTGAATTGGAGACACGTAGAAGGCCAAGAACCGTGCCGGTTTCACTTAAGGAATTCTGGGTTAACTACAGATGTGCAGGACCCGCGCCTGTCAGATTGCTGGCACAATGGAACATTTGTCCCGTTTTGCAGTGCAATCTAAAAAATCTAATTGACCCTGCATGTCAGTTCTCTCCAATGGGAAGTCAGTAGGACGTGACCTCAGATGTTCTTAAGGCCCTGTCTAACGCTGCAAAGTACTAAAAAAGTAGGCGTTTAAACTCTATCTGAGCTAATATCTTTCAGGGACCCTTGCTGTTTCTCCATTTACCTTGGTTTTCTTTCAACACTTCCTTAGCCTCCCCATGGTTCCGTGGTTCACCCTATACTCGCTTTTCCTCCTGTCCTAGTCTCCTCCAGTCCCTTAGCCATCGCTCGCTATAGAAACTTATCTCCACTCTTGCATCCTCTCAACTCAAGGTGTCACCCTCGATATTTCCCCTTCTTGATCTCACGCTAGTACCCGTCTCATCTTCTACCAAGACCAAAAACCCGGTCTTGTCTCCCCATTACTTACACAAACCTAATGGCTGTAGTTACTCTGTGAACCCCAATCACCTACCATTTACCTCTTGCACCCCCCGCCCCGCTTACAGCCTGCTCTGTTCCTTTTATTTGCTGAATTCATCCCTCAATACCCTCTCCTGAAACTGTTTCTGAATCGTTGTTGTTTTATAATCTGTTGTCTTTCTTGCTGCTAGACCTATCTATCTAAGGAGCTGATATAAGCCCCCTTGTTATTTTCAATCAGTCAAGCAATGTATTTATTGTCATCAGAAAAACAATATAAAATGCCTTACAGATCAAATTTACCATTTCATTGCATAATGAATAATATAAAGCAACACATAAAAACCCTCCATACACAATCCCTTCTATAAAGAATGTATATGATGTGCATAACGGAACTAAAGAATGAAACCAACATACTAATATAAGCTTTTACAGCTAACTAATAAAACATGATCATCTCTTTCTGTATCAAAGGTAACAATTCGTTTTTTTTTAATTGCCCTTTATCTGCTTTGACATTTGCTGTACAATGGTACACTTCAGATAGCTAAATGATTCAGAGCCCACAAGTTAGTAACAGTCGGGTGTTATTCATTGTAAACTTCCCCCCTTGACACAACTTGGGTTACCAATTCCTTAATTAAAGACGTTTTCTACAAAAGTAGGAGAGAACACAATACTCTTATTTAATGTCTTAAAATGATAGTGGAGTCGTTACTTCCTTGTTAATAACCATCCTAAAATCCCTTCTTTGTTGGAAACAAACACTCCCATACAATTCACGGCATGCCGGTCAAATCAAATTAATATTTGACAATATAGAACCTCAGCTATTGCACACACATTAGTAGCCGAGACCTGTACTGTATGGGAGTCAAGTATAACAACTCTAACTTCAAAGCAAGCCACCTGACAAAACTATTAGATGGCATGCATTATCGGGGTTACCTCTCTCACGTTATACGACGAATAGTACACTTGGCATAGTCTAAGTTACCAAACCCCACCCCAAATACTTGGCTTATAACCATGCCAACATGCATAGAAGAGCCCAAGGATAAAAAAAATACTTATTCATCTATCCTGGAACAGCATAATACTACCCGTAGCATGCCTCGCCTGCTTTAAGCCGACCGCTCCAAACGCTTGATTTTCGGCCATATTACCCATAAAATAGAAGGACACAGGACACCCAGCTAAAATGTATTTGCTTATCTGTCCTTAGACAGAGTGTCAGGCCGTCTAATACAGACTGAGTACAACCATAAAGCTTGAATAAAGAGAGTAACCATTGTTTACAGACCTGGTCAAACTTGGTGGAAAATAGCAAAAGGTGCTTAACAGTGTCTTTTACACCAAAAGTACAGTCACAGCGATCATTACCTTGCCGGTACCTTTCACATCTCACTATGTGTTCCCTAGCTGAAAAAGGTAACCAGTCTAAGTGTTATATGTAAGGAGTGTTTCAGTTCCGGATGACTGAAGTCAAAGTACTTCTCAATCCCCAGATCCACTTTGCATTCAAGGTACCTTGCCAATGGGCTACCCTCCTGTACGCTGTATACATGTTCCTCTATTTTAAAGGACCAATGCCTCTCGCAGTCTCGCTCGCGAGATTTAATGATTTCAGTATGGGGCTTGAACCCGCCCCTCTTCTCCATTGCCTGGCTTCCTAAACGGAGGCCAGCCATTGGAGGAGAGGGGCGTCTGTCCGTTTAAGCCCCGTCTTTTCCGGATTCGGGGGCGTGTTTTTTCGATTCTTTCTCTCCTCTGGAATGTAAACATTCCAGCCAATGGCAAGAGGAAAGAAACAAAAACACGCCCCCCAATCCGAAAGTGACGCGCTGTTTCTTGGTTACAAAGTCGGTGAGCTACCTTTGCACCACGGGTCACCCACTCTTGCCCTCGCTCTCACTCGCCGTCAGGGTGTCCTCGATGAACAGCGGGAACTTCTCCTCGCTGTCCCTGCAGACTGCGACCAGGTGCACCATCTCTCCTGCTTATTGCTGCTGCTCATCCGTTGGCAAGGAGGGGGCGGGGCCGCACTCTTGGGGAGGGTTGTATCGCCTGGGTGTCCATGCGGTGTGCCGGATGTATGCACACAGGCAGGAGGCAGCCAGGAGCAGACACAACATCACCCCGGTGCCTGCAGGGAGCAGCCTTCTCGCCCTGTGCTCGCTGCCAGCGAAGGGCGTCATTGCAAACCAAGGGTTGGCGCCCAGACCCGGCTGGCCAGCCTCGGTGTGCGTAGCGCTTTGTGTGCATTCTTGCGTCTTAGAGCTGCCCTCTGCCATGGTTCAGGGTTGGACAGGCTGTTATTGACGGGCGGAGACAGTGGAAAAAGAGAGCGGAGCCTGTCATAGTATTTGCGGGCAGTGTCCTAACAGATTAGAGAGGTCAGATTTATGGCTGGGATGATGTAACAATCCATAGACGCCTTCTTTCGACATGAAAGCATTCAAGCACTTTACGTGAGCTCCAGTTCGTTCCGTTACACAAGGACGCATTCACTTTTGGAAGGCACGGGGAGATTTAGTGATTTGCCCAGAATCACAGGAAGTTGAGCTCACGCCGTAGCTTGAACCTGGCTCCCCAGCGCCAAGGTCAGCAGCTCTGGCCTTTACGCCACATTCCTCCTATGTTTGCAAAATACTCTCATATAGCGAGGATCAGGTCTACCAGCTGTCCGTGCAGTGATTCCGGGCGTGTCGCGGTGCTCGTCGGCGGATGACGGATCTCTCTCTCATGTGAAGCGTGAATATTAAGCTGCTCATAGGACGCACTGTGGACTCGGCCCTGCTCTTATCTTGACAGCAAACAGCGGAATCATTTCAGAACTCACCTCACAATAATAACACTCGCACTTCAATATTTGCGGCAGAAGTCGAATGCAGCTTTGGGTGTTCGGGGACGTTTAATGGTCATAGTGTTTAGTTGCGTAGTTTGTAGGGCGTGGTTTATTTTGCCAACTGTAACGATATCTGCGTAAAATAAAAGAGTAAATAAGCGTACCTTTTTAGAGGTGAGCCATGAAGTTCATCGGGCGAGCAGGTCTGGCTTGTGTCTAGGAGCCAAGGCAGGCATCGTTTATCAAAATATTCGTCATGTTAATAATGCAGCAAACGTCACGTAAAATATGCTAAAGAGTATTTCAGATTAAACCAGGTTAATTCTTGAACGCTTGTGTTTCACATTAGTATCACTGCATTAACATCTGTTAAGTCAATGTCAAAGCAATGTCAAGAGCAATACCAATAGCTCTAACTTTGACAATGCCGAGACCATTGCATTGTAAATGCTTGTTTAAAATACTTTGGAGGCCATTATGATGTTGGTCGGATCCGCTCGACATCTTTCCACACCCGCACGCCATTTACCCCCCTCCCTTTTACAATTGAGGGGGGCACAGCGGCTGATGGAAAGACCGTCCACCGCTTTTCCGTAGGCAGGCAATCGTTACGATTGCCTGCCTTGCCGGTCCTGGGCCATAATATGGTGGTGGTGCCTAGCAGGCACCACCCACTATATTATGATGTTTGTGGATTTAGGCCATGGGGGCCCGTTGCGGGCCTCCGTGGTGTTGCGGGGGTGGGGGGGTGCACTTGGGGGGTACCTTTGGTACCCTCCTACATTGGCATGCACAAGGTGGCAAGCACCGCGCGGTACCTGTCACGTTGTGCATGCCAATGCACAACATGCATTTTTGACATTGTGGCAGGTGCTGCACAAAGTACCACCCGCCACAATGTTAAATATGCGGGATGTGACCGCCAGGGTGGCGGTCGCATCCTAATGGGCACAGCGGGACCGCCGCACCTCTGGCGGTCGGTCCCGTTTACTGGTACGAAAGTCCGCCCGCCATCGTAATGAACCCCTAAGTGTTAGCGCCAGCGGATTTTAAACTTGCGCACCTTATTGCACTTTGCACTTTGAATTCTTCTTAACCTCGTTGCTCTCAGATGCAGTAGACGCTTCTGGGTGGATTGTGATTGTCTGGGGGGCACCTATCAGAGCAAAGGAGGCAGAGCCTGTCAGACCTTGCAGCCCTTTAAATGCTGTTAGTAGTGCAGATACACCGATAACAGGAACTCCTCACGTTGCATTTAGCTTTTTATATAATTTTTGTTAGTGCTTGCGGATTTTAAACTCCCACACCTTATTGCCCTTTTTTTTTCTTTCCAAATTTATGTAGTGCGAATTTGACCCAAAGGTATTGGAGCGCTTTACATGAGCACCGGTTACGTTACACAAGGAAACATTCATTGGGGCAGATTTATGACGACTGGCGCATCCCTGCATATCAGCAGGGATGCGCCAGTTATTATGCGCCACAGCTGCGCCCCCATGGATGCGCCGCATTTATAATGCGGCGCACCATGGGGCAAAAACGGCACAGATGCGTGACGCATCTGTGCCGAAAAGTGGCGCATTGCTGGAGTTGCGTCGCAAGTGCGACGCAGCTCCAGCAATGATCTGGGGGGCCCTATCTCTACAATGCTGCGTCAATCCTTACGCCTGCTTCAAGCAGGCGCAGGGTTTTGACGCAGCATGGGCCTAAAAGTGACTGAGTGAAATCTTGTAGATTTCACTCAGCCACTTTTAGGAGGCGTTCCTGCGCCAGAACGCCCCCACCTGCCCTGGAACGCCTACATGTGGCGCAGGGCTTTACAACGTGACGCATCTCCCAGATGCGTCACGTTGTAAATACCCCGCACCATGGCGCAGGATTTGCGCCGCTGCTGCGTCACAAAAGTGACGCAACGCCGGCGCAAAAGTGGCGCAAGTGCAACATAAATCTGCCCCATTATTTTTTGGTAGGCACAGGGAGATTAATTGATTTGCCCAGAATCACAGGGTGTGGAGTCGACGCTGAGGCTCGAAACTTGCTTTCCCAGCTCCAAAGTCGGTAGTCTAGCCGTCAGACCATAACCTCTCCCCACTTTGCACTTTAAATTCTCCTTAACCTCGCTGCTTTCAGACGCGGTAGATGTTTCACAGCAAATTGTGATTCACCGCCAGGAACCAATCTGAGCAAAGGGGGCAGAGCCCAGCAGAACCTGGCAGAGCTCGCAGGCCTTTTAATGCTGGTGGCAGCAGGGACGTGACTAGTTACTATAAAACACCAAATACCTACCCATACTTTCAATGAGCTCAGATAATTACATTAGGTAAAACACCAACTTGATCCCTCCATCTCATGTCATATATGTAATTTAGGATTACTTAATAAGAACATCTCAACCATTGAACTTATCTAGCCTATCACTACCCCCACTAGTGCCCGTACTGGGATTGTTAACACATCCAACCAGATCATGTTTTTTTTTATCATAACACCACATTCATGGTTAAACACCAAATAGAAATATATCAGCCATTGGATTCTGAAAAGCCAGTTATATTACTTCTATCAGAAACCTCGCTAACGGATGAATCCTCCCCCGACATCTTAGCTGCTCTTCTAGGAAATTATTATTTACTTTATGCTAATCAACCAGTGGGCCAAATAGGTGGAGGTGTAGCAGCAATCATTGAGAAAAACCTGAAATGTACTAGTCTTGTGTCTTTTGACTTCCCAGCGGTTGACAATATCTTAATTAATCTCGACTTCACAACCTCCTCTCTAACTTGGACTCTGGTATACAGACCCCCGCATCATATACCTCACTTCTCGGCGACCCTGGAGGAACACATTTCCCCTTTAGTAATTGAATATGCAAAAATATTGATAATTGGGCACCTCAACTACTGGGCAAATGAGGAAACTGGAAGACAATCGCCCCTGGAGCTAACCGACATGCTAAGTAGTTTGAACTTTAAACAACACATGTTCTCATCCACGCATAATAAAGGTCATACATTAGATTAGGTGTGGTCCATCAATCTATTCATACCTAACCTCGCGGTTATGCCGTGTGCATGGTCTGAACACTATCTAATCACATTTTTACTCACTGATCTGGTCATTCCTAAACCTCCCACTAGTACAGGAAATTGGAATACTGTCTCAGAGTTAATATGGCCTCGTTTTGCAATTCATTGGCAACCACCCTACCCGACATAAAGACCAATATTAACCAACATGAGGGAGGAATTACTGCTTGGTTAGTTGAAGTCAGTAATATGCATGCCCCTCTCTGGAAAGCCAGGCGAACCAGGTGACATGACCCCTGGTTAAAATTGGTCAAACTCGAGCTCCGTCGAGCCGAACGCAATTGGCAGAGGGATTACTCTCCCGGAAAAAAAATAGTTCACCTACTACTCCTCAAAAAATCAATTATACAAGCTAAATTTGTCTTTTTTTCAGAAAAATTCATAAACTCGATAAATAAGTCTAAGGGAATCTTCGGAATTGTCGCCAAATTATCCAATCTCGACAGAGTAACCGCAACAATCCTGCCCACCCATACCCTATGCGACACTCTCAACTCCTTCGCCATTGATAAGATTAAAGTAATTAAAGACTGCATTCCACTAAGTTCGTCCCCCGCAACAACTCCAGGTAATGATAGAAACTCGACCATAATGTCTGAGTTGCCTGCTACCAGCAAGGTGAGCCTCATGTAAATTGGACTCCTATAATGATACCTGTCCTCCGAAGGTTCCAAAAGAAGTCTTCTCCCTCTTTCTTGACTCAGCCCTATCTCTCTTCAATAAGTCTCTGAGTCAAGGTATGGTCCCCAGCTCCTTTAAGGAGGCAATAGTGGTTCAGTTACTAAAGAAAGCTAGTGATGACCCACACATCTTGAAAAACAATCACCCCATATCTTTGCTAGCTTATTTAGTAAAGGTTTAGGAGGCACCTGTTGCCAGTTGCCTATGCTCCTTTTTAGAGGAAGCTCATCTCCTCATCTCATACCAAGCATGTTTTTACTAGCCCATTCTACTGAAGCGCTATCCTATCAGAACGTGGATGACATGCCAGAAGACGCTGATAAGGGCAACACTCAGACATTTGTACTTCTCGACCTTTCATCGGCTTTCAACATGGTCGACCATGAGCTCCTGATCGACCGTGTCAGAGCCACAGACCTACAGGGCACAGCCCTTGATTGGATCATCTCCTTCATGAAGGACCACCATCAGTCAGTCCGCCTTCTACCCTTCAGCTCTCCAAAGGTCCAAAATACCTGTGGAGTTCCCTAGGGGTCCTCTTTGTCCCCCCACCTTTTTAATCTCCTGCACTTTATTTCACTCTGCACTTTAAAATTCCCCTTAACCCCTTCTGTGCCATGCCCTTTCCCCCTCCTGTGCCGGGCGTTTTATTAGTGGGTGGGGTTCATGACGATATAGTCTCGTCATGGGCACAGCGCGACCGTGCTCCATGACGAGACTATCTCGTCATGGGCACTGAAGAGGTTAACGTCGCTGCTCTCAGACCCGGTAGATGCTTTTGGGTAGATTGTGATTCGCTGGGGGCCCCCTTAAACACTCCTTGAAAAAGATGAAGGTTAAAATCTACAACTATGCAGATGATATTCAATTGCTCTTTGCTATTGACAAGTCACCTGAATCCAAAGTTGCCTTCAAAAATGCAATGCTATTCGTCCGCGTGACTGGATGGATAGTAAGTAGCTCAAACTAAACTCAAATAAGACGGAAATCATCATAACCAGCTGCAAACATGACTTGTGGAATCCCACATTCTGGCTAGTCACCATAGGCACCCCCCCCCCCCCCCCCAGTGAAGAGCCTTGGAGTTCTATTTGAAAAAAATATGTCGATGAAGCTCCAATTGGGGGTCGAGATATTCTCTTGTTTTTTTGCAGTTGCACAAAATCAGAAAGATAGGTACATTTCTAACCTTTGAAGCTCTCATCTAGGTCATTATCGCAGTAGTAATCTCGAAAATGGGATTATGAAATTCTTTTTACCTGGGTCTTCCCGAGTGTCTCAACTGTAAATTACAACTGACACAAAATCAGGCAGCCAGACTAATCTACCAAAAACCTAGAAAGTGCCACATCACCCCCCTGAACAGGAAACTACACTGGCTGCTGTTAAAACAGCTCGCTGTATTCAAGACTGCCAGCATCATTTTTAAATCCCTGTATGGCAGCCGTCAAGCTTTTATGTCTGCCCACATCCAAAAATACCCACCCACCCTCAATTTGAGATCCACTCACCTGAATCTTCTTAAATCCCTCTTTTAAAAAGGAGAGACTCAATGGCGCCAGATTTTCTGTACTCGATCCCACCACATATCTAGAACTCCCTGCCATTAGAAATTAGGACGAACCCCTGCTACGCCGATTTTAGGCAGCTTTTAAAAACGTGGCTATTCAAACAAGCATACAGTGAAACTGCGAGCAGTGTGCAAAGTTTTTGTTATTCTACCGCCAAGAAACTGTGCGAGGTACGTGTGCTCTATAAATGCTCATAACATGACATAGCATAACAATGTGTTATCTTTATTATTCATTTTTAATATCTTCCTCTGCCAGAGATAATTTTCTGTCTCAATAGTGTTACTTCCACTTGCGAAGGAAGGAAACACCGCTTTGGTGACACGGAATTATGCTTTTCGATATTGTCAGGAAAGTCTAGCACACCTGTGACAGATTTAAAAACTATTGGAACATACAATGAGCACCGAATATCCTTTCGCATTTAAACAAAGCAGTCGCCATGAAATCATGGTGTGTGGAGTCATAAATGTGTGCACGGTTTACAGACACGAGCACAGAGACACACACATGCATGCTCACACACACACCACGGTAGAGACCTTATTCACACACACACTCCAAAACAGTGCAAAGTATTCGCGAAGCAACCCAAGATTACTTTTGTGCTGCAACAGGTGTATTAATCCTTCACAGTGAAAAGTGCCAGTCAGCAGGAGGTTCAGAATCCCTGACTCATTAGCATCAATCAGGCAGGGAGTCATTTTGCGAATGCAGGGGCAGAGGCTTGTAAATCAAAATGTCAACATGGTAGTCCCAACATTTAAAGCAACAGGACCTGTAATGTTAAACAAGCATTGGCAAGGCCAATATGTCGTGCCTATGTGAAATCTATTTGTTGTGGTCGAGTGGAATGGTGCAGAATGGAGTGGCATTGAATGGAGTGGAGTGGCACTGTGTGGAGTGGACTGAAGTGGAATTGTGTGGAGTGGAGTGGAATTGTGAGGCATGTTGTGTAGTGGACTGGAACTGTGTGGATTTGAATTGAATTGTGTGGAATTGTGTTGAGTGGACTGGAACTGTGTGGATTTGAATGGAATTGTGTGGAATTGTGTTGAGTGGAGTGGAACTGTGTGGCATTGAGTGGAGTACAGTATAATTGAATTGTATGGAATAGAGTGAGGTGGTATTGTGTGGAGTGGAGTGGAATTCTATGGCATTGTGTGGCATGGAGTGTAACTGTGTGGTATTGTGTGGAATGGAATTGTGGAGTGGTGTTGTGTGGCACTGTGTGGAGTGGGATGGAATCGTGATGCATGGAGTGAAGGGGAATTGTGTGACATTGTGTGGCATGGAGAAGAATGGAGTTGTCTGGCATTGTAGTGAGTGGAGTAGAACTGTGTGGCATTGTGTAGCATGGGGTGGAATTGAGTGGGGTAGCGTAGAGTGAAATTGTGTGGCATTGTGTGGCATGTAATCCTATCTATGTCGTTCTCTCTCTCTCTCTCTCTTTCTCGTCTAAAATTGTAATACCACTGTCACTTTTCAGCTGACAGAGTACATTCATAACTTGCAGTAAGCCCTTCCTGCTGTGTGATGGACTTTGTACAGGCTGTGTTACATGCCTGGGAGCCGCCCGGAGTAGGGAGATGAAGACACAGAAACAAGCTGGTCAGAACATAATAAAACTGTTATTAGGTTGGGGTTCACACAAGTGCAGTAGCCAACTATCTAACCCCGTAAGTAAAATCGAGGTAAAACATTCATGCTCAGTGAGTCTTTGGAGGATGTGCAGACCTTTTTAAGAACAAAAATGACAATGTAACTGCTGTTTACTTTAAAGGGATAATGCAATGCATTGCAATGAGAAGTTTACATTGGACGCTAATTTCCTTATAATATTTACAATGTTGGTTTCTGACAGCAATGCACTGTTCCTGAAGCAATGGGGTGGTGGAAGGTGGGTAACAGAGGTGGAGGGGGATAAATGTGAAGGGGAGCATCGGGGAGGACAGAACGTGGAATCAACATGAGGGTACATGCTGGGATGAGCGTGAAAGAAACATTGAGAGAGGATGTGGTGTTATGGCCAGAGCTGCCGACTTTAGAACAGGGGAACCAGGTTCAAGTCTTGGTGTCAGCCCAACATCCTGTGATTGTGGGCATGTAACCGTGCATATAAATGAAAATGTCCTTGTATAATGTAACTGGTGTTCATGTAACGTGCTTCAATAAAAAAAGAAAAAGTAACACAAGAGGGTGGAGGGACGCAGAAGAGACACACAAAGCTGAGCCCAACAAGAAGGAGGGCAGGCTACAGAAAGCAACACAGAAGAGACTTACATAAAGGACGTAATATGACAAAAAGAGTGCCTCAATCCCAGCAAGAGCACCAGTGGAAGGACACAAATCAAAGACAATCAATCTATACTTTGTCCATGCTCCGTAGGAAAGAAGAGGAAATGAAGCTTGCAGGCGCTCCCCGATTAGGACGCAGAAAATAAGACTGACAATGAAGCCAATGAATAGAAAGTGATGGGCAAACTCCAAACCCATTGTCGTAGGCAATACCTCTTGTAAGTGAGAGTGCATGCAGCACATGCACTGTTGCAGGCGAGACCTAAAAACTCAAGTCTAGTGCAAATTGAACTCATGGGAGCATGCAGCGGTCAACTTCCAGCTCCGTCCAAGGTCAGCATGTGGCATTAACAAAAAAGAACACTTCATTTCATGGGCAACTTTGTGAATCTAGATCGCCTTCTTTGATCTTGACAATATACAATTATTTGCAATTGAGTGCACAAGCCACTGATACTTTTCATTGTTTATTGGCAGGAGAGGCCTTGCATGCTCCCTTCTCCTCCCAAATTGCAAGGAGTGGAAATGTGTACCATGCGAGCTGCCAAGATATTTACAGGTTGTAATGCGCCTTGAGTACTTTTGATACAGATCAGGGTATCAGAAATATGCCCACTACCACAGATAGAGTAATTTCACAGTTACACGCACATACATTCATCATACGCTAGGGCCCATTTCACTAACATACGCTCCAATACTCTACCAGCAGCAAACCTGTGGGAAGAAAACTCCTAATGCACCCTGCATCTATATCTAGGCGATAGGACCAGTTTAGTGGTTGCCTAACATAATATAAACAATCTATAAACAATAATCATAAAGTCTTCAATAAACGACAAGAAAAGAAACAACCAACACCATGTTCAAAAGTTATATTGCTTTATCTAGAATTAGTCAGAGTAAATCAGAATAAATCATTTCTCATAGTTACCTATTCTAACTAGTGTCAGAACGGGTCAGGACCAGTCTCTCAGAAAAGTCTTTTCAGGATAAAGTCCTCAGCATCAGTCCTCAGCAACGCAAGTTCACGCAGCAAGGCGACGAAAGAAAGTGTGGGGAGAGCCCTCCCTAAGCTAACATTTTATAATACAAAATACAATGAAAACACACATGAATTTGACAAGTAAAACTGTATCACTGAGCAGAACGAGAAGGAAGGGATGTAACTTTGCAACATCTTGAAATCTCCGCTCAGGAAAAGTCATAATACGCAAATCACGGAACAGGAACCAAGAACTAGAAACTATTAAAGTATCCATCTCGCTCATTTCCCTCGGCAAACCGGCTTTAGCACAATGTTCTTTCTGAGGCTCATTGTTCACCAAGGACACATCATTTCTTTTGGAGATCCTCCAAGCTTGCTGATGTCCTCCCGGAAATTTCCATATAAGGACTACCGTCAGTTTTTCTGTTAACTGAACTCCAGCAGGGGTCTCCCTTGTCACATCACAGATTTTGCCGGCACCACAGCTCAGCCAAGCTTCAAATTATTCTCAGTTATTTCATGAAGGCCTCCATAGGCCACAATAGACCATCTTTAATTAAAGAGACAAAATAAAGATTACTACATCATAATGATTAGACAGTGTTAACCCCACTAACACCCTTATGTGTATGCATTTATCTAGCTTTGCGACATATAAAGCATTAATTCAGACAGCGTTTTGTGCTCAAAATAAATAGCACACAGCAACGTTTAAACATGAAAACTTGCACGTTATTGTGAATACAAAAACAGCACACGCATGCAAACCCTCGTGTAACCTTCTCTTGTATTAGGACAAACAGGTTGATTAGTGAAACACACTTGCACAAGACAAATAATTAGTTGTTAATTATTAATAAATTAATAAAACGCATAGACATGCCAGAGCTTCAAAAGCCCCAGAATTTTCTAACAGAAAACTCTGCTCCAGCAATCCCCCCTTTGGTGATTTTATCACCAAATAAACCCAAAAAAAAAAAAATTAGTGAAAATTTAGTCCCATTTTAGGAGAAATCAGAAATGTCTTTCCCCTTACACAACATTAAACACCAGTCACTCTTTCATCATCTCTCTTAGTCTCTAAGTAAACACTCTCCCTCAATTCTTCTAATTCAATCTCTTCTGGTTCTCTTTTCGAATTATTCGATTTCTTATTTTTTTAAATTTTCTCTTTCCCTCTCCTGTTTTTATAACACACACACACTAATCTCAGTATCAGCAAAGCAACAATTATACAAGACAAGGGAAACAATATTCTACCTACGATAGTACTACCTATTTTTGCAATAAAATCCTTAACAGCTATCATCTTATTAGCTAGTTTAGTCCATAAACTCCCAGTTTCAAGTGGTACTAAATCTTCATGCAAATCAGTAATATTTTTGATATAGACCTTCAGGTCTCTACTTTCATCAGGAATGTAAGTGCAACAATGTTGAACTTTCAAAATTCCACAAACTCCACCCTCCTTAGCCAAAAGAATATCAAGGGCAAGTCGATTTTGCATAGACATGGCACGTACGGCACTTAACTCCGTATTTACCAAAAGAAATCCTCCTGCGGTATTTGTCGATAAACGATCAACCACTGTGGACAATTTCCGAATTCCATAAGCATTTAAAGAAATTCCCACTGCTGGAATCAAAACCCCAAAAATATCACCCACAATTTCAGACCAAGTTTCTCTCTTAAAACGTTTTAATAGGTTAATATCTTCTACATCACTTATTTTATCTGTATGAAAAATCTTAGGAAAAACCAAACCCACATAACATGTGCCATACCAATGGTCAGGCAACTTGTAATAAGCCTTGTTCCCACACACATAATACACTCCTGGAAAAATAGTATCTTCTCCACCTCTGAAACCCCAACCAGTCGCGACGAAGTATGTATCATGGCACTCACTAGTCCCCACAAAATACGTATCATATTGGGATTTCCTTCTGGTAATGCATAGTTTACCCTTCTGCGGTGCATCCAAAGCTAAAGTTGGACTAACCCCATTCCTCAACTCTTTTCCCATCTCAATGTCCCAAATTGTCTCACTCACTTCATATTTTCCTGCTTTCTCATGCATGTTCACTCTCCTTTTCTCTACCATATCCAGGAAAGCTTTCTCCTCTTCTTTCAAACTGCAAGTTAAATTATTCTTAAAAATGTAATCTAATGTTAGTCCTTTTTCTTCAATAAAAATCTCACCAAAAGTGTTAGCTTCTTTAGCTGGATTCAGCTCTTTGTTCATTGGCAAGTGCCCAAAAATACTATCTCTGTTAGACATGTTATAATCTATTTTCCCTAACAAATAGAAAACACTACTTAAAATACTACAAGAAATACCATATGTAGCTGGTAAATGATGATAAGTAACACCTTCTGAAACGGATGCAGGTAATTGCATGCAGACATAGCAATCCCTTACTTCCATTGTCTTCACATATTCATATAACAGTTTAGAAAAAACATTACTAGAAAAATTATTAATTGACCTATCCTTGTGTATGTAACTATTTCTAATTGGAACTACTTTTTGTGAATTCTTCTCTATATTAGTCATATTTTCTGCGTCCATCCCAAATTCAACCTTAAATGTAACTAATAAAACTAAAACACCCCATAGAAGCATTAATATTCCAGTACAACAGCAGCACATCTTGCACCACCTTCTAAAGAAGGCACATCTATTTGGGTTATTTTCTATGTTAGCCATTCTGCTTTAACTTCTACTCCACTACAGTAATTAGAACTTCAAATCTCCAACGTTTGTTCCAAACTCTTCAGCTTCTTCAAAGATCCTTCCGTTCACTTAGTCCAAGTGAATCCTTTTTACTCAGTTTGGATACTCATCATTTTTCACTCCAATTTCTTCAACATCAAATTGTATCAAATCTCCAACGTCGGAATCCTCAGTACTCGACTCCTCTCCAATGTCAGTCAAGAGTACTTTCAGAATATCACCAGTATCTTCCTCAACCACTTTTCTCAAGACCACTTCCGGATTATCTCGAGTCACTGTTTCTTCTTTTCCTTCTTCAGACAGTGTCACATAAGACCATTCCGGTGATCTGTACTTTTGGTTGGGTTTTTTAACTCTTTTTATTTCTACTGGTTCTTTTGTTCTCTTTGATTCTTCTTCTTCAGCCTTTGAAGTTTGACTGGATACCTCATTCACTTGTTCAGCTTCCGATGTATTTGCTTTTATTATCCTGTATCTCAGTCTTTTCACTCTGTTGTTAGGCCAACGATCTCCTTTCACAACCTTTTTCGGCTTTTCTTTAACACTCCTTTCTCCAATCGAAGTTCTCTTTCTCAGAACTCGACCTTCTGTTTGTTCATTCTCATCATCCGATTCTGTTTCAATTGCCTTTTGCTTTCGTTTCTTAGCAGTTTTCTTTTCTTTCACAGATTCTTTCACCACTATTTGAGACTTCCCTACTTCTGTCCCTCCTCGGGTCTCCGACACGCAATCTTCTTGCTGTCTATTTGTCCCTTTACCTAGCTCCTCATCAATGTTCCCTACACCTCCTCGGGGGTCTTCCGCAATCTGTCCCTCTCTATCTTTTTCTGACCCTGTTTCTTCAAGAATAATCTCAAGTGGCTCTTCAATCTCCTCCTCTTCTGATTCAGGAGTAGTCTCAATGTGTTTTCTCTTTTCTTTTCTTTTTCCTCCACTGCTATTCGAAACTTCAGGCTCTTTCACAGAATCAGAATCTGATCTTCCTTCTGATACTCGCAGTGAATCTCTTGAAGCTCTCTCTGCTTCTTTTCTCACTGATTCTGTATCTTCAGGATCTTCACCATCACTGGAATCTGACTCCTCATAATACTCTTCACCAGTTCCCTCTCTCGGACTTGGAATTCTCAGAGTATGACTTGCATGTACCCAGTGTCTTACTCCAGCACACTTTACTGCAGTCGTTGTAGTCAGAATAACTTGTCTTGGCCTTCCCCACCTTGGAATCAAGCAATTTCTTCTTCTGTGCACCTTAATCCTCACCCAGTCACCTGGACTCAGATCATTGGCTTGCTTCTTCTCAAGTGTGGTAGCTTCTTCTCCAACCTGGTGAAACACAGAATGAACTGCGTCAGCCAGGCCTTTACAGTAATCCAAAATCATGTCATCAGTTATTGTCATCAACTTATTCACAGGCACAAATGCATGGCGCATTGCACGTCCCATAATGATTTCATGCGGACTCAATCCTGTAGTTCTGTCTGGAGTAGATCTCATAGTCATCAAGACTAGAGGCAGAACATCTGGCCATTTCATGCCAGTGGCTAAGCACATCTTCCCAATTCTGTTTTTGATTGTGCCATTAATCTGCTCAACCACACCAGAAGCCTCTGGTCGGTATGCACAATGTAGCTTCTGCTGTATTTTTAATGCTTCACAAATCAAACCAATGAGTTCATTTTGAAAGTGTCTACCTCTGTCAGATTCAACTGTGACTGGAAATCCAAACCTAGGAATCAACTCCCTCAACAATAATTTTGCCACTGTTAATCCATCATTCCTCCTTGTCGGGTAAGCTTCCACCCACCTTGAAAACAAACAGACTACCACTAGGACATACCTCAGTCTGTTCACTTGGGGCATTTCAATGAAATCAATTTGCATTCTTGTGAAAGGACCTCCTTCTCTGCCAATTGTCCCTAAACTCACCACTGTCTTTTTCCCAGTGTTAAACTGCTGACAAATTAAACACCTTTGACAGATGCTTTCCGCAATTGTCCTAAACTTTGCATTGTACCAAGTCTGTTTAAAGGACCTAATCATCGCGTCCCTCCCCAGATGTCCCTGGCCATGATACATCCTTGCCATTGACGACAAAATTGAGTTTGGCATCACTGGTCTGCCATCTCTGTAGACCCAAACATGGTCTGTTTCTCTTGGAGCACATCCTGCCTTAACCCAATCTCGTTTCTCTTCTTCTCCTGCCTCATCTTGTAACTGTTTTACTTCATCCCACGTTTCTAGGACATTAGTAAACATCACAGAAGGGAAAGACATTTCCTTTTTTTCTCTTTCCCTGTTAATTGACTGATTTAGCTTCGCACAATACTGTGCCACATCGTTAGCATACCTGTTACCAACAGTGATAAAATCCTCTCCTGAAACATGTGCTGCACATTTCACAACTGCTAACTCTTTAGGCAGCTGTATCGCCTCAAGCAATTTTCCAATCAGCTCAGCATTCTTTATCGGAGTTCCACCCGATGTCAAGAAACCTCTTTGTAGCCACAGTTGGCCAAAATCATGCACCACTCCAAACCCATACTGACTATCAGTCAACACAGTTGTTCTCAAATCTTTCCCAATCTCACAAGCTCTTGTCAATGCCACTAATTCAGCAACTTGCGCAGATTTTACTCCTTTCAATGGTGATGCTTCCATAACTTCTGAAACTTTGCACACTGCATATGCTGCACAAAGCACACCATTATCATTTCTCAGGCATGATCCATCCACAAACAACACATGATCATTCTCAGGCAAGGGAACATCCTTGATATCTGGTCTTGGTTTCGTACAGTACTCAAGCACATCCAAACAATCATGATCATCTTCCATCTTTATACCCACATTCTCAATATCCGGCAAAAGTGTCGCTGGATTCACATTCGTACATCTTTCAAGAGTCACATTTGATGCTCCCAAAATCACTTTCTCATACTTAGTCAACCGACTATTTGACATATGCTGAGTTCTGCTTCTTGTCAAAAGAATTGCCACATTGTGAGGTACGAATACTCTTTCATGATACCCCATTATGATCCCCTCACTCTGTTCCAGGCTTCTGCATGTTGCAGCCACAGATTTTAGACAACCTGGTAAACCCACAGCTACATGGTCAAGTGTCGATGAGAAGTACGCAATAGGCCTTCTCAATTGTCCATGTTTCTGGATTAACACTGAAAGTGCACATCCATTTCTCTCACTGCAGTACAGTTCAAATTCTTTTTCATAGTCTGGCATACCCAGAGCTGGAGCTTCACACATTTTTGTTTTGAGCTCTTCAAATGCTGCCAATTGTTCTGCATCTAGATCCAATGGATCTGTCATGTCACTTTTTGTCAATTTAATCAATGGCTTTGCTATCAGGGAAATATTAATTATCCACTGACGACAATATCCCACCATACCCAGGAACATTCTCACTTCTCTCTGAGTTTTTGGAGCTTTCATTTCTCTGATTATTTTGATCCTGTCAGTAGTCACTTTTCTCAGACCTTTCTCAATATTATGTCCAAGATAATGCACCTCTTTCTTACAAAACTGCAATTTGGCTGGGGATACCTTTAACCCTCCATCTGCCAGATGATTCAGTAAAGCTATGGTATCCACTTCACAAGCTTCACGTGTTTTTGATGCCACAAGCAGATCATCAATGTATTGCACTAGCACTGAGCTTTCAGGCATGATCAGACTTTCCAACGATCTTTTCAATAACTGATTGAATATCGAAGGACTCTCCGTATACCCCTGTGGGATACGACACCATGCTAAAATACGCTGGCCAAATCTAAATGCAAAAATTGGCTGGCTGTCATGATGCAATGGAATTGAAAAGAATGCATGACACAAATCAATCACTGTATACCATTCAGCATCATGTGGAATTTGATACAGAATCACTGATGGATTTGGCACGATGGGACAACATGCCACCACAATCTGATTAACTTTTCTCAGGTCCTGTACAATCCTGAACTTGCCATTAGGCTTTTTCAGTCCCATTATCGGTGAATTACACGGACTACTCAGTAGTTCTCTTAGGACTCCTTGCTGAATCATTTTCTCAATTATAGGAGTTATCCCTTCAATTATCTCTGGTGTCATTTTGTACTGAGGAATGTTAGGATATGCAATTCCCTCTTTCACTGCAATTTTCACTGGATCTACATTGTTCATCAATCCCACATCCTCTCCTGTAAAATCCCAAACTGCTCCTTTCACTGTGTCTCTCAGCACTTGAGGCAGATCCTCCGGATTGAACACTGGAAATGTACCAATTAATTCATTTTCTCTATTTTCTAGAGTCATCCGGTAGAAAACATCATCATCTGGTGTCTCAAAAGCTATTCCATCTGGTGTACAGAAAATTGTGCAGTTCATCTTGCATAATAAATCCCTACCTAACAGGTTCACTGGGCTTGTGTCACAGACAATAAATCTGTGCATGTCTGTAAATTTCCCTATCTGTACTTTCACTGGTTCAGTAAGACGTGTTCTGATTTGTGTATTGGCTACACCAACTACTTGGATTGCTTCATCCGAGAGAGGAAGATTTCTAACATCTGTTGACCTGACAGTTGATCTTGTCGCACCTGTGTCTACTAAAAAAGTAACACTCTCTTCATTTATTTTCCCATCCACAAATGGTCCTGCCTGGTCTATTTCTAGAGTTGCACCAAGTATGCACTCTTCTTCTTCTCCTCGGCACCGTCAATAATCACCTTCAGACTCACTCCCTTCACTCTTTAACAAGTACTGTTGTACTTTGTTAGTACGTCTTGGTTTGTTTACCTGCTCATCATTGAAGAATCCCGAATCCTGACTGTACTTTTGTACCCCTCTATTCTGCGGTAAAGGTGGTTTTGGCTCTTGACTTTGCTGCTGTCTCACAACTTTCTGCTGTTGTTGCTGTTGCTGCTGGTTATTCCCTTCATTCTGCACCTGTTGATTTAAGGATTTACCCTCATTTAATGGTGGATTAGGACATTCAGATCTCCAGTGTCCCAGTTGGCCACAGTTGTGACACGGGAACTTTTTCTTTGCTTCCTCAAGACTTCCCCTTCCTTTACCTGCAAATCTTGGTCTATTTCCTGTATTATTTCCTGGATTATTTGCCTGTTCCACCAACTGTGCTTCCTGTCTTTCTGCAACTTTCACCTGTGCCCACATTGCTTTTTCCTTCAGCTTTCTTTGTTTTGCTTCAATTTCATCACTGAAATATTTTGCATGTCTCAGAATCTCATCTACTTTCTTACTCTGCCAATCCACTGTGTGTTCACGAATTCTCTCACTAATTTCAGGTCTTAGACCATATACAAATCTGTATACAAAATGACTCAAATCCTTGTCACCCAGATGTTCATCTCCACTGAATTGTTTAAAAGCCAGTATCAGCCTTTCGTAAAAAGCATGAACTGATTCTTTTGCTTCCTGTTGTGTTCGATCTATTTTAACCCAGTCTGTCTCTTTTGGAGGAACTTTACTCTTCAGGTATACCATCACCTGATCATACTTCCTCATCACTTCTGGATCTGGTGCCCCTGTTCTCGGATCTCTTGGATATTCCTCACTAGGCCAACTCACAACTATTTTACACTCAGTCCACAAGTCTGCTGGAACAATTATATCAAACAGACTATTCAGGTCAACCCACAGCACTTTTGACAATTTCACAAACCTGTCTACCTGCCTATACCACTCGACGGGCTTTTCTCTCAATCGAGGGAAATCATTCGTAAATGATAAAATATCTTGTCTGGTCCATGGAACATGTACATATCCTCCTCCAGGTATTTCTCTCATAGGAAACTGCTCCACTGGTTTCTCTTTTTCTCTCACTGGAAATGCCGAGTAAGTTGTTCTATCTTCAGATTCATCCCTTTTCTTATACCACCTATCCTTCCACTTTTCTACATCACCCCATCTACGCAATAATGCCACCATTTCTTTAATTTGTCCTGTTCTACCAGAATTATTCAAATTCTCTATGTCCTTCTCTGTGAAATCCATCCTGTACGTTTTCTGTAAAGCCTTTACTTTATCAATGTCAACTCCTTGCTCATTTGCTATCGCTCTCAGTCTATCATGTGTACTTCTTGCCCTCCATGTTATGCTCTTACACATGAACAATAATTCACCATCATGATGACTTTTCAGGATTTCTGTCGGAACCGTTCCTGTCACAAGCTCTTCTAATTCTATACGTAATTTAACCACATCAACAACTTGTGAATCTTTATCCTTTTTCTGAAGTACTTTCATCCAGTCATTTAGGTCGTCAACTGTTATTTCCGCAGTTTTTCTCGCTGAAACTATTTTCCTCTGCGGTTCTAAAATTGGCATCCCTAAACTACTAGAATCACTAACATTCATTAATTCATTACCTGTGTCATGTCTTGTTTGTCTCAGGTCATTTCTCCCTGTTCCTTTACCTGAATCTCCTGAAGGACCAGCTGAATTATTTGCAATATATGGAACTACCAGCCCATTTTCACTTACTCTCTGTCCATCAAACATAGGAATTACCGGACCTATAGTAACAGGCACTGTAACAGCTTCCATATTCATCGTTAACTCTCTAATTTTCTCAGTCAGTTCTGTTGTCGTCTTTGCTAATTGTCTGGCATTTCTGGCATTTTCCTCTCTGAAAGAACTATTATTCCTTGATTCAGATGTCATTTTTTCTTTCTCAACTGTATCTCTTATCGGAGAAACAACTGGTGTACTCTCTTCCGATTCTGATCTATATGGAGGTGGTCTCTTGTACATCATATCATTCAAGACCTCATCTTCAAACTCTCCATATCTTCTCCTATCTGTCTCAGAAACCCCTTCTTCTGAAGGAGCCGAAGCTTCAACTGTTCTCATAGGATATAATCCATCTGACATGGTAGCATCTCGCCATCTTTTCATTCTATCTTGATGTGTCTCACGATCATGTCTCCTCCCAAACATGTACCTGTACTGACCTCCAGTTCTCTGTCTTTCTCGATTTAATACTTCTTCTTCCCATTCCACTAAAGCCTCGAACAGTGTAGGTCTCGGCTTCGGGTCTAAGCATAACATCTTTTCCCGTAAATTTCTCAACACGGCCAGATTAAATGAACCATGTTCTGGGAATGCTAAAACACCATCTTCTTTAGTATAGCCAACCCAATTCTGCAACCATATACAGGTATGTAATCCATATTTCGCAACCATAAAGGATGCAGGTGTTTTCGCTGGAGGTAGCAACTCACCCTCTCTTGTCTTAACCTCTTTATCCTTACTAAACCATTTCTTAACCTTTCCAAAGAACGTCTTTTTCTTTTTCTCTTCTTGATAATACATCTTAACAAGCACTTATTAAACTCTCTACTTTTCTATCAAAAACTCAATTCTCGTTAACGCACCAGTCCTGGAGCGTCTACGTCACTAAGCAGCTCTTCCAATCCCTGCGCGACTCACACTAACGCACCAATCCTAGCGCGAACCCTATTCTGAGTCACTATCCAATCAGTGCGCGAACCTTCTGACGTCAGTAACCGCTGCAGTCTCTGTCTTCTGTCTCTGTCACTCGTCTACCCCTCCTTTACAAAACTCTCAGTAGACTTCGTGTGTCAAAATTTCTACAAAATCTATTAGTTACAACATGAAAACATCTCCATTGTCTGCTTCGCTAACCACAGAATAGTAAAAGAGAGTCTATTTCTCAAGAGTCAACAATTTTACATACATCTCATAACTGTTTCCTCTAGGACGTATCCAAAAGAGTCTTACAATCAATAAATGTATATGCATTCACACACGTTCATACGAGAAAAGTATAGTACATGCACACAGAATCCTGCTTCTTGAGAACAGCGCACAATCTGCCTCTGTACAGAATTATAGCTCCCAACAATTAAGCAGCTTACCTCTGCCCAGTTCTGCAAACAAGCTCAGAGAATACCTATTACTCCTCCCGCAATAAGCTTTAACGGAAATCTTTACGGATCCCTGGGACTTAAGACCAGAGTTTCACAGATAACCTTCACTACGATACATACTCCTTATATACCAGAAATTTTCTAATAGTAACATACAATGTCACTGATTCCGAACCCAGACAATGTGAACGCGCAACTTCAATTGTCACACGTAATTCCTTACAATCCCGCCTTTCCCGAGAGCAGCATATACACCTTCCTCTGCCCTACTACGGAACTGCTTCCACAGCTTCCAAGTTCCAGAAGCACTACATATAACTCAACATTACGACTCCAACATTTAGTATTAGTACATATACCAAAAACATCAAAATAGATCAATAATCAATAAGCTAATTTACAAGCAATCTTATCTTATCAGATCAAGACAACCATCTAAACCATCCTCTGCTACCAGAGAAATTGATACAGATCAGGGTATCAGAAATATGCCCACTACCACAGATAGAGTAATTTCACAGTTACACGCACATACATTCATCATACGCTAGGGCCCATTTCACTAACATACGCTCCAATACTCTACCAGCAGCAAACCTGTGGGAAGAAAACTCCTAATGCACCCTGCATCTATATCTAGGCGATAGGACCAGTTTAGTGGTTGCCTAACATAATATAAACAATCTATAAACAATAATCATAAAGTCTTCAATAAACGACAAGAAAAGAAACAACCAACACCATGTTCAAAAGTTATATTGCTTTATCTAGAATTAGTCAGAGTAAATCAGAATAAATCATTTCTCATAGTTACCTATTCTAAGTAGTGTCAGAACGGGTCAGGACCAGTCTCTCAGAAAAGTCTTTTCAGGATAAAGTCCTCAGCATCAGTCCTCAGCAACGCAAGTTCACGCAGCAAGGCGACGAAAGAAAGTGTGGGGAGAGCCCTCCCTAAGCTAACATTTTATAATACAAAATACAATGAAAACACACATGAATTTGACAAGTAAAACTGTATCACTGAGCAGAACGAGAAGGAAGGGATGTAACTTTGCAACATCTTGAAATCTCCGCTCAGGAAAAGTCATAATACGCAAATCACGGAACAGGAACCAAGAACTAGAAACTATTAAAGTATCCATCTCGCTCATTTCCCTCGGCAAACCGGCTTTAGCACAATGTTCTTTCTGAGGCTCATTGTTCACCAAGGACACATCATTTCTTTTGGAGATCCTCCAAGCTTGCTGATGTCCTCCCGGAAATTTCCATATAAGGACTACCGTCAGTTTTTCTGTTAACTGAACTCCAGCAGGGGTCTCCCTTGTCACATCACAGATTTTGCCGGCACCACAGCTCAGCCAAGCTTCAAATTATTCTCAGTTATTTCATGAAGGCCTCCATAGGCCACAATAGACCATCTTTAATTAAAGAGACAAAATAAAGATTACTACATCATAATGATTAGACAGTGTTAACCCCACTAACACCCTTATGTGTATGCATTTATCTAGCTTTGCGACATATAAAGCATTAATTCAGACAGCGTTTTGTGCTCAAAATAAATAGCACACAGCAACGTTTAAACATGAAAACTTGCACGTTATTGTGAATACAAAAACAGCACACGCATGCAAACCCTCGTGTAACCTTCTCTTGTATTAGGACAAACAGGTTGATTAGTGAAACACACTTGCACAAGACAAATAATTAGTTGTTAATTATTAATAAATTAATAAAACGCATAGACATGCCAGAGCTTCAAAAGCCCCAGAATTTTCTAACAGAAAACTCTGCTCCAGCACTTTGGAAGTCACATTTTTGTTTTCCCAATGATTTTAGTTCTGAGAACTGTAGGCTTTGGGGTCTCCAAACCAGTGATACATTTGGGCTTTTGAATTTTCAGGATTCAAATCCTCAGGTTTTGAGTTGGTGTGTAGTTATTTACATGCCATAGAGCCTGATTCCGAGTTTGTCAGCGTTTTCCAACCCCTGAGGAAAAAGGTTGGAATTCTGAGTTGAGTAGTAATTACCTCACCCGGTAATTAATGGAGTATATTAAATGCCTCACCCTTCATTAAAATGCAGCAGGTCAAATATGAAGTTAAGAGGCAAAAACAATACAGTATTTATCACACCATCTGCATTTTGGTGCTGGTAAGCACTAAAATCTCCATGCTGTTACCCAAAACTCGATATAGGGGTTATTTACCGCACCAGTTAAATTCAGAACCCCATGGTGTCAGATTCTATTGAGTGCAGTAAACAGCACCTCCCTTCTCACACACACACAATCTAAGCCATAGATTTTTGATCCGGCAAATAACGTGCTGGGTTTTGTGCATTAGATACAAAAGCATGGATTTTTAAAGGGTGTATGTTTACCAAAAATATTATCACGCAGGAAGTACCAGTCAACTGATATGGCGATTCCTAGAGGTAAATGATTTAGCATTTTAAAGTGCTCATTGCACATTACAAGGGTTTGAAAAAAAACAGCCCTAAGCCAACTAACCTTTGTATTTCTATAAGCTAGTAGGATAGAGTTTCTACTTTAGTAGACATCCATTTTAAGTGATGAATTGGTTACGCTGAGTATTGTATTAAGGAAACCATTGGCACTGTAAGTGTTTACTAACTCAGTGCCTACAATGAGCAAAATGCAAAGTGAACTAAACAGCTCCTGGGCCCAGGTTTCAAAACGGCACACTGCTCTCTGCGGCACACCTTTCAAATGGTGCTCCTGGAGCAGACCAGGACAGTGTGCCCTATTATTATGGATGTACTGCCTTGAAAAATGTGGAGGCTGCTTACAAACCGCTGTGTGTTTCACAGTGCAGTCGGCAGATACCTGCATTTTAGAGCGAGGATAGAGATCCCCCTCAAGATGCATGCAGTGATGTCTGGGGGTGGGTCCAAGGGACCTCCTTTCACCCCTCTAGAGAGCTGCCCACAGGGGGCATCAGTGCTATAGTTTTACAAAGAGGGCTGCACAGACATCTGCAGCACATTCTATAATTAGGACTTCCGGTTTTATGGTATCTATTTTTTTAACATTTCCGTCTGTATGTATCCATATTTATTTGGGCGACCTTATTGGTATTTATCCATATTTATTTTGAGAACAAATGGAGGTGTAAAATGGTATATTTCCACATTTATTTAACTAATAAACATGTACACATAGTTTGTTACCTGTCGCGTTTTAGCAAATTAAGCAGCCAAATATAGCGAAACATTACACCCACAGGTAAATATCAGCTTTATAATACACGCATATGTTAACATATAGATATATTTAGGGAAATCTGAACCAGTTTTTTTAACTTTCCAAGCTGTCTATCTGCTCAGCTGTTACCCTGAAAAGGACAAAAGACAGCATGGAGAGTCACACACAAGACACTTCATTTTCGGCATTTTTCCGCTTTTTAGGATAACTACATGCAGGAAACACATTGCTTTCTGACTGTATTTATCTGTAAAAATCTGTAAAAACGGAAAAATGAGAACCTTATCTATACTATCATAGTGCCCCTGGGTGCAAAAAGCAGGCCCACCAGCCAGTTGTGCCCCTGAGGAACTATGCATAATACAGCCCCCGGTGTATTCACAAGAAAAAGGACAATGTGCCAATTGACAAACTGTCTCAATGGTCTAAGGTCTTCAGTATTAGTCATTTTGTTAGTTCTCATACTGCGACTACGGTCTCAATATGAGGACTAACAAAAGTAAACATTAGAGCTGATTCACTTTCAATCAACACACAAAATGATAAAAACAAACACTTGTAACCCAAAAGACCGGAGGAGAGGGTCCAAGGGAAGGAGTTTAAAGACCTGCAAGGAAAAATATCCCCTTTTCAAACACAATTATAACACAAAATAACCTTGGGTCTATGTACGTAAGAAAACTAGCTGAGCAATCTTGCTCAGCTAGTTTTCGTACGTAAATAGACCCAAGGTTATTTTGTGTTATAATAAAGAAAAACACTCGCCATATTAACATCAGACAGTACTATACATTTTTATTTGAGACATATCTTACTGTGCTTCATTCCTTGCTGTGATCATAACACGTTTTCAGGTGTTATCTATCTGCCTTTCTAGTGCTAACTGTGTGTACACACATAATTGTCTTCAATGCAATTTCAACATTAACAGAGAATCAGCCCACTGTTTAGTGCTTTCAACTATTGACTGAAATAACTTTCTCTACTTCCTGCTCAAACGAAAAACAGCTTGCAAATCTGATTTCATTTCTTGTTAAACCACGTTTATTGGTTACCTAAGACATCCTGGGTTGCATTCTTAGTCACCCAGCCCTTGTTGTGCAATTTTGAAACTGTGATGACAGCCTTGCACTGACTGCATTGTCAGATAAAAGACGAAATGTAAGGTGTGAACCTGTATATATTATATAACTGGGAGGTGGAACACCCTGGTGTATAACTTCTAACATTACACATCTTTCTCATAAGTTCAAGCCGGAAGAAAAGGAAGATCTGGAGGGATGTATGCAGTGCTTTAAGTGGGCTAGTTTCCGCCAGTGCTCTGCAATTGACATTGGTCCCTCCTCTGCCTTCTTTTGTGGCTTCCTGTCAGGCCCTCATTCAGAATTACAATCTGTGAGATAATTATTACACCCTTGCAGTTTATCCCTGATACGACTCCCATCAGGTTAAACATGCTAAATGTTATCAGGGGAAAAGGCCCACAAAAAAGGCAAACCAAGCAGAATTTGATGTGTTAATAACCGATTTGGCATATTATGTCCCATTTCAGGTTAAAAGCTTGGATTAGGAGGAATTCACCTTGTGGTAAATAATTCAAACTGAGTTAATAGTAATAACCATGTGTGATAAGTATCACACCCTATTGTGTCCAACCTAAAATGACGGCCCAATGAGTGAATCGGTGTCCAGTTAAAGAACAGAAAAAAAACAGACCGTTTTGGAGCCAGGGACTGGGCATAAACACAATTAGACTAATGCAGTTGGACTGGGCACCCTGCTGGTTCCGGGCCACTTCACTATAGGTGTACATGTTTTTCCTGTTCACACCAGGATTATCAAGAATATCAAAAGAAGAAGCAAGAGGACCAGGACAATAAAGAAGAGGAAAATGTGGAAGTGGAGGAGGTGGACTGAAGAAAGAGAACTAGACACACCCAGGGGAGCAAAAAGCCCAGGAGGAAAAGGACAATGGCCACCAAGAGGATTAAGGCCTCCAGAAGGACCAATTGCATGGAGAACGGAAGCATCAGGACCAGGACTAGCAGGATGCCCAGGACCACAATATCCAGAAAGTCCAGGAGTCGTAGGACCAAGAGGAAGAGGTGGCAGACCAGGGGAATGAGACCTACCAGGAAGACCAAGACCATGACGACCAGGTGGAAGAAAGAAAGTAGGAGGGTCAGGATGAGGAACAGGACCAAGTGGAATGTCATAAAAAGTGAGGTGGCCTGAAAAGCCAGGAGGGGGAGGACTAGTAGATTTAGGAGGAACACAATAAACAAAAAGACTGGGAACATAGTAACTGAAGCCACTGCAAGACCAAAACCAGGACCACCAGGAGGACCATGACAAGGTGACCAGAATCAAGACAAGACCAGGGGCACAAGGAGGGCTAGAATGACTAGAACAGGTGGACCCGCATGACCATGGGAAGAGGAATTGTAAGAGCAGAAGGAGGAGGACTAGGATGACCAGGTATAACCCGGGCTTACCCTCCAGGATAAGATGAACCAAGACCAGGATCATCACAAGGGTCGGGGAAAGGATGACCAGGGGATGGAGGGGATATCAGTAGGGGAAAAGGAGGAGGGTCAGGAGGAGGAGGAGGAAGAATACCATGAGAAAGATGGCTATGAGGAGGGTGAGGATATGGACAACCATTTAGGGCAAGGATACCTTTGACAGAGATGGTCCAGAAAGCAAGAAGAACCAAGTGGAGAAACAGGAACTGTGCTAGAAGAGCCATCAAAAGGACCTGGGCTACCACAAGGACTAGGACCACCAGGAAGATCAGGTCCAGGACCACCAAGCAGACTAGGGGGGCAAGGACAACGACCACAAAGACCACCACCATGAAGACCAGGAGGATCAGAAGTGATTCTGTACCACATGTATTAGGGCAGGTCTGGAGTTACAAAGACCACACCTCTTATAAACTGTTCTTAAATATACTTCTTAAGTCACTTCCTCAGAAAGGACCCGTATTGTTTAGACCAACTTAACGTGATGCATATATTTGACTACCATCAGCAACTGCTAGCCTTACAGAGGACCAGAACCACCAGCACTAAAAGGAACAGGACCAGGTGAACAAGGAAAACTAGGCCTAAAATGAGCGGCATGGCCAGAAGACCCACGAGGAGGAGGACTCATAAGAGCAGAAGAAGATACGGTCCGGGACCATTTAGGCTGACCATCCAGGTGAACAAAGAGGGGGCCACCATGAGGCCAGAACCGAAATGATCAAATCAAGGAAAACCAGAAGGACAAGAGACAGGAGGACCAGGTGAAGGATGAGTGGTGCCAGGAGGAGCATCAGTGAGAGAAGGACTAAGTAAACCAGGAAGAGGTGGGCCACATAGAGGACCGGGACCTCTAGGAGAATAAGCACTAGGAGTACCATGAGGAACAGGACCAGGAGGGTGAGGACCATAAAAACAACAACCAGGACGACCTGGATGATGATGAGTACCATGACAACCAGGACCAGGAGGACCAAAACCGGGATGGCCAGGAAGACCATAAGAGAATCTAAGCTGTATGTTTTATAACAACCCCTTAGTTACAAAGGGCACACATTTCATATAAATTATGTGGCAGGATTGACTAACTTATGTGAAAGAAAAGGGAAATTAGGTGGCATAAAGTGGCTCATTTTACGGTATTAGTACTTCATTATTTTGTCATTTTTATGTATGTTAGCATTGTCTGGGCAACTGGTTCGCCTCAGTATTATCCATTTAATGCATAAATACAGCAATTATCAACTTAATAGTGAGCAGATATATTTTACAAAGTGCAGAAATTGGGTTAAAGAATCATGGTTGCTGGGGTATATTTTTATTTTTCTGTGTTGCAGTGGGGCACCTTCTTTTTCTAAAGTCAATCAATCAATCAATCAATCAATCATGTAACTTGTAAAGCGCACTACATACCCGGGTGGGTTTCAAGGCGCTGGGGGGGGGGGAGGGGGGGGGAGATGTTACTGGTCGAAGAGCCAGGTCTTGAGTTGTCTCCTGAAGGTCAGCAGGTCTTCGGTTTGACGTAGGTGGAGGGGGAGGGTGTTCCAGGTCTTGGCGGAGCGATGGGAGAAGGATCTCCCTCCGGAAGTAGTTCTCCGGATGCGTGGGACCGTGGCCAGGGCGTGGTCAGCGGAGCGGAGTTTCCTGTTGGGTACGTAGAAGGAGAGTCGACTGTTGAGATAGGCTGGGCCGGTTTTGAGGAGTGCCTTGTGTGCGTGGACCAGGAGCTTGAAGGAGATTCTTTTGTCGACGGGGAGCCAGTGCAGGTTCCTCAGGTGGGGGGTGATGTGGTCGCGGCGCGGGACATCGAGGGTCAGGCGTGCAGAGGCATTCTGGATTCTCTGTAGTCTGCTGATGAGCTTGGACGAGGTTCCGGCGTAGAGGGCGTTTCCGTAGTCGAGCCTGCTGCTGACCAGGGCCTGGGTGACAGTTTTCCTCATGTTTGTCGGGATCCATCTGAAGATCTTGCGGAGCATGCGGAGGGTGTTGAAACAGGTGGAGGAGACTGCGTTGACTTGTTTGGTCATGGAGAGTTTCGAGTCAAGGATGACTCCCAGGTTGCGTGCGTGGTCGGTGGGGGCCGGGGGGGACCCCAGTGACGTGGGCCACCAAGAGTCGTCCCATGCGGAGGGGTTGGACCCGAGGATGAGGATTTCTGTCCTGTCTGTGTTCAGTTTGAGGCTGCTGTCCTCCATCCAGTCGGCGACGGCCTTCATTCCCTGGTGGAGGTTGGATTTGGTGGTGAGGGGGTCCTTGGTGAGGGAGAGGATCAGCTGAGTGTCGTCGGCGTAGGAGATTATGTTGAGGTCGTGTTGTCGGGCGACGCGTGCTGGTGGTGCCATGTAGACGTTGAACAGCGTCGGGCTGAGGGAGGATCCTTGTGGGACGCCGCAGTTGATCTTGAAGGCCTCGGAGCGGAACGGGGGGAGGCGGACTCTCTGAGTTCTGCCAGAGAGGAAGGAGGTGGTCAGTCCAGGGCCTTGTTTCGGATCCCTGCGTCGTGGAAGCACGGGCGTAGTGTGCAGTGGCAGACGGTGTCGAAGGCAGCGGAGAGGTCTAGGAGGAGGAGGGCTGCCATCTCGCCGTTGTCTAGCAGGATCCTGATGTCGTCTGTGGCGGCAATGAGGGCGGTCTCGGTGCTGTGGTTGCTGCGGAATCCTGATTGTGATGGGTCTAGGATGTTGTTGTCTTCGAGGTGTCGCGTGAGCTGGGTGTTTACTATCTTCTCGATGACCTTAGCTGGGAACGGGAGCAAGGAAATGGGCCTGAAGTTTTTGAGGTCGCTCGGGTCTGCTTTGGGTTTCTTCAGTAGGGCGTTGATCTCTGCGTGCTTCCAGTTCTCAGGGAAGGTGGCGGTCTCGAAGGAGAGGTTGATGATTTTGTGCAGGTGGGGTGCGATGGACGTGCTGGCTTTGTTGAAGATGTGGTGTGAGAGGAGGTCTAAGGGCAACCGGAGTGGATAGATCCCATGGTCTTGATTGTGTCCTCGATGCTCACGTTAGCCCAGGTTGTCAGCGTTTCGTGGGTAGTGGGGTGCGGTGGGTTAGGTGCGGTGTGGTCGGCAGGGGTCGTCCGGGGTCTGAAGCTGTCGTGGATGTCGGTGATTTTCCAGTGAAAGAAGGTGGCGAGTGAGTCACACAGGGCTTGTGATGGTGGGATGTCGTTGGCGTTGGATCTGGGGTTGGAGAGTTCCTTCACGATGGTGAAGAGCTCCTTGCTGTTGTGTGCGTTGTTGTCAAGGCGGTCTGTGAAGGAGGTTCTCTTGGCGGTCCTGATGAGGTGGTGGTGGTTGCGGATGGCGTCTTTGTAGGCAGTGTGGCTGTCTGGCGTCTTGTTCCTGATCGTGTGTTTTCCAGTTTCCGGCAGGTGCATTTGGAGTCGAGGAGTTCCGGGGTGAACCAGCTGACTCTTCTGCTGGTGCCTCTGTTGGTGGGGTTTTTCAGCAGCGTGATGGTGTTGGCGCAGTCGTTCATCCAGCGTTCTAGGGACAGCGCACCATCATCCGGATTGGTGGGGTTCATCGGAGGGTTGAGTGCGAGGCTTGTCTGTAGTTGTTCTTCAGTGATTTTGCCCCAGCGGCAGCGGGGGGTCTGTAGGGTGCGGTGGTGTGTGAGTGGTTTTCGGAAGGAGAAATGGATGCAGTGGTGGTCAGTCCAGGTGAATTCGGAGACGTGGCTGAAGGTGACGTGGGGGGAGGAGAAGATTGCGTCAAGTGTGTGGCCGGCGATGTGGGTCGGCGTTGTGACGAGTCAGGCTGATGCTGTTATAATTATTGACCACACGACAATTAGCAGGCGATATATGGGGGTTTGTATTATTTTGGAAGCAACACCATTCTCAAGTATAGCTGAAGAGATTTATTTTCTGGATGCATCCAGTATTCTGTGGTTTGTATCCCATTGGATGTATAATTTGAGATAAAGCATACTAAATGATATGCTAAAAGGATTAGACTAATCAAGTGGGATAGAGGAGAGGCATTTTATGGCATGGGTTTCTGCAGACAATAGATATTTTATTTTTCCTTTGTTTTTCGTAAGATATAATGATTGTTGGAGAAGACTGTGGCGTTAGGGTAGGTTCTAAAAGATAATGAAGGGTTTGCGTTAGAGTTGACCCAATTCATATTACAGATGCCTAGGAAGTTTTTCTTTAGGCAATACAAGTCTAGACGTTTCTTTGAGCTTAGCTGCATTAGTTGCATGGTGCTAGTGGCAATAATGTGACGCAATTTTTGAGGCATTCGTGGATGTCAGAATTCATGATCAGGACCATTAAAATTATGTGTGTTTGTGGCTGAGACGTTTTATGCCTATTTATGGATTTGCCACATTTGCCTCATAATAGTTTATCTGCTGTATACATAATCTGTAGATTGTACTAAAAACTCTGCAGGGCATGTTGCCAAGCAGTGGAAGGCCTTAGGCAAAGGTTGACTAGTCACCTTTCTATTTCTTATTTCCCAGACAGTGTTGACATGTATAAAAATGACAAAATATGTAATATGTTCCACTAATTCAAGCGCCCCACTTGTTGCTTTCACCTACCTTATGAAGTGGTCCAGTTGGCCGTCTAATATGATTCAATATTTTTTCTTTTTCACAGCAGTGATATGAAGTAATGGCACATTAATTATTAAATCCCATTGATCTGCATCATACCAAAGATGTTTTTCTCTTCTTCTGACACAAAAATTCTGCACCATAATCCCATCCCCCGCCCGAATCCGCGACCTGCACGGCTTGTGCTCAGTGCGCTTCAATCATCTCGTTTCCCTGAAGGAATTTTTTTTAACCCTTCATGGGCATTGTGCTAACAAAAAGTTGGGAAGAACATAAATATTGTGATATGGATTAAGAAATATAAAGGATATATTTTCTGGCGGAGAAGGTTCCTAAATAAGCAGACCAGTATGACAGTTTGAGACTCAGGTATATGCCGACTTGTTCCTGAGGCTTGCTCTCACTTAGTGGGAGACTCAGTGTAGCCATCAACGAATTATGTGCAGTTTTTGCAGCACAAACACTAGGGACCTGAGTATGGGTTTGGAGGTGCAGAGCCCGGTAATAATCAAGTAATATTATACCAAAATATGCTGCATTCTGGCACATAAATTGTTTTTTCTTGCCACATAATTTAGTCAACCATATTGCATAACTTGGTTGTCCCCGCCACATAATTCCAGTGGCCCTGCTCATGACAGGTGAGGATTAGGGGTGACTGCTAAGCCACCCTGTTTGCTGGCAGCACAATTATTTTGAAATCTTGGAGGGGAGCAGGTCCAACATTGATAATGAAGTACCTTCACAAGAACTTTGTGAGAGATTGTCACCTATGGTGTATTGCAGAGAGCTGGAACAACTGACTTAATCTTTCCTACTGCATCTGCACAGGCTCAATTGCTGCATCCTGGCTTCTATACTTTTTTGCACTTTTTCAGTCAGATTAAGTGCAGCAATGTCAGATTCTCCCTGTCATGGAGTAAGCCAGTTTGCCTAGTAAGGACTCTGTTTTCCACTCCTTAGGTGGTGTCCCCATTAGTCACAATACCCCTGCCGCATTACCCAGAACAGTCATACAAAACAGGGTCCACAATGTCCAAAGAGACTGGACAATCAACCATGACACTGTCCACAGTTTTTGTGTTCCAGTGTTCCGCTCTTTTGAATCTGAGTAAGCTGGTAGTAATTGTTTTTCACCACTGGTAAGTCCAAAACATCTTCCAAGAATTTGTAAACTCCCACAGCAGGAGTGGTATAGAGTGTAGGCTTTATGGGAAGATTCAATCCTTACTGGTTTCTTGGAACCTTGGGATGAGTCACCTTGATGCCAGAACAACCACAATGTTAATCGTTTCCTCCAGGAAGTAAGTGTGTACCGTTCTCCTTCTCGGAGATCACAGCCAGGGTTAGATCTTCTTCATTCTCTACCAATTAACTGATCACAAATGAATGACCGAAGGACAGGGCTAATCTTTGCCCTAAGTACCTAGATATGACTCTAAAAGGAAGGGGCTGGAGACAAAAAGCTTCATGTCTGTAATGGGGTGAGGCAAGGTACTCAAAGCATGATTTGGGAAGTCAGTCTTAGCAGTAACCACTTTGTAACCTTGGCACAAGCTACTGGAAAATGTGATGAGTATGGGTGGCAATGATGAGTCAACTAGAGACTGAGGGAATCAGAAATTATCTGTAACTACCTTATTTTTGAACACACAAAACTCCTACAATATATGGTGAGTTATTCAGTAATGGTATGAAACATTACCCATGTAGCAGCCTAACATCCCTGCCCCAGAGACGTTTTAAGGCATGAGCAAAGTGAGAAATTGGCTAGGGTCCCCACCTTCCAGGGGGCCCCTGAGGAAGTACATTTTCTCTCTACTTGACTTCTGTCTATCCTATTCCTCTATCTAAGCCTCTCTCTATGTCTGCCTACCTCTACCTCTGACTCTGTCTCTCTACTCTGTCATTTTAAGGATTTTTTGGGCCCAGAGCAAGACATATTTCAACATTTATTTTCAGAACCTGCTAAAGTTTAACATGTAATTTAGTATTGTTTGGTATCACGTGACTTGAATTAGTAGGAACTAGGTAATGCAATTAAGATGTGTTCCCTATGTTTCCTTCCGGGCCCCCAATCTGTCTTGCCTGGGGCCCCCAAAATCCTTCAATTGATCTGCCTCCCGCCAAAGCATGTACATTACAGTGTACTGCACCACGAGAAATATGTGTACTTATGGCCAGCTGATGGTGATCAGACCCTGAATTGGCCCCCATGGCGATGACACCAGCACACCACACTATTGTATAAGCAAACCCCTGTGTTTGTTTCTGTTTTGGTGTTAGGCATGCCACGGACCTCTAGTCCTTCTCATGTGAGATATATTCGGCATGAACTAGTCTCATTCAGCTAAAAATTATGTGAAATCAATAATGCGAAATTTTAGGATATTTTCTGAACTTTACATAAAGCAAAATTTGCAAATTTTAACGCCATATTTAAATTTTACCCAAAACTAGTTCTGACTATAATAGTGCATCTGTACATATAACTTATTTCTATGGTATACCAATGGTCACATAATCCCTCCAAATTGTAATCACAGTGAGAGGACCGTCTCAGCAATATTACAGACACCGACAAACCACATTCAGTCAAAGGGTGTCGCACAGTCAAATTTGAATTATAAAACTGCCCAATTCTTTCAATAAATGTGCTCTCAACAGTCCCATGTCACTTTTTGTTTTACATAAGTACTATACGTTTGTCATGGAGACTGGTTGAAGTGAGGGAGGTGTACTGGGAATGGTGTTGCCAATCTTTTTTAATTTTACAAAAGAGTTCCCTACTTCTTGTTGAAAAACAATCGTCCTTGGACAGTTAATGTTGACCTTCAGGTGCCTCCAGCTGAAAAAGAAGGGCGGGGGTCTCATGTACTGTAGCGCAAACGGAGAAGCCGTCAGGTAGAGGAGAAATAAGTTGTCTACCAGGCAGGCGGGCAACTAGAGCCAAATTTCAGGGGGGGCTGAAAAAGATTTCGGGGGGGGGCTAAGTCTTCCAGATATAGGCAGAGTGGCTGTAAGAAGGGGCGAAAACGCAACAAAAGCCTCATTAACGAGTAAATGGTCTTTTAAAGACCTGTGAAGTACTCGGGTCCGGCTGCAATTAGACGGGCTGACACACATGACGGGGGGGCTGAAGCCTGGCGAGCCCAATGGGTGTTGCGCGCCTGCTACCAGGGGACCTTCTACCTGGAAGAAATGTAAGTATTGTTGTGCAGTTTTAGAGCAAGAAGGAAAGCAGCTGGGTTACAAGTGACTGCACTGCCTAGACATGTCACACAATAGTTAATAGGAGTATTGCCCACCTCAGATGGCCAGCTGCCACAAGACCATAAATATTTAACATTCACAGTGGTATGAGAGGCAATACATTATAAGTTTCACAGTGTGTATATCAAGTACAGTTAATTAGAGAGTCCACGCTGAAGCTTGTGTTCTTAGCTGATCTTTAATATTGAGACGTTTCAGAGTTCAGTACAGCCAAGTTCAGTACAGCCAACGCGTTTCACCCAAACATGGGCTTCTTCAGGGCAAGTTAAGGAAGTCAATGAAGCGTTTATTGAGAGATAGATAGGCAAGTAAAAAATCGAACAGTAGATCTTGCAGAGAATTAGCTCTGGAAATCCTAGGCAATAGAAGACACTCGGTAGTGTCTCTAATGGAATGGATCCCTGTTAGGATAACTTAGAGGAGCCTCGAGTGCCGGTGTATCCGTGTCGGTACAGTATACCTACCGACACGGATACACCGGCACTCGAAGCTCCCTACTACAGGACCTGCAACGCCGCTCCTCTAAGTTATCCCAACAGGGATCCATTCCATTAGAGACACTACCGAGTGTCTTCTATTGCCTAGGATTTCCAGAACACAAGCTTCAGCGTGGACTCTCTAATTAACTGCACTTGATATACACACTGTGAAACTTATAATATATTGTCTCTCATACCACTGTGATTGTTGTGCAGTTGTCAATCAGCAAATCGAAAAGCTGCTTGGAAGCAAGTAAAGTTTGTAATTGATGGAGTTACTCCAGGCTTCCTGTTGGCAAATATATATTCTTTCTGAGAGGAAATGCAAGGCTGTCAGCGGTTGAGTATGGAAATTAGTTCTTCTTTAAAGAAACTTACAAAAATGGTTCGTGCAAGGTGCAATCTGATAGTGTACCACTAGCAATATATATTTTGTAACACTTGTTTTATCCTCGACACTATTATTGTACTGCGTGTAATACCATTTTAAAATAATGACTTGCATAGTGACAGTGCTTTCAGTCACAGGCTGGAACCTCATAGCACTATAAATATAAATGTCACTATTCCCCACTGTGCAGACCAGGATTCAGTTCTGAGAGAGTCTGGTTACAAAAACTGACAGCCACAGTGAGCTCATTAACCAATTGTGCTTTCAAACAGTAAAGAGTATATTTATTGTACACACTTCCACTGATTACTTTAATGTGCATGTATATTTCGTTCGAGGGGTGCTCATTATATTTGATATATATTTTCCTGGAGGTGGAAGGTCAACAAATTAGTTGCAGATTATTGTGTTCCTTTTAGCCCCCAGCGGTTCCTCACCCCACCCAGGATCACAGTCCCCAAGCTGTATAATGCTTTTCAATTACTGGACATGGGAAATCTGCCTTGTGTTAATTTCTTTCTTTAGATGCTGTGTGTCTATGATGTGGGTAGTGTTCTATTTCAACACTTTAAGCATTACACAAAGCTCCTAGCACATAAATGCCAAAATCCTAATTATCTCTTGTTCGATAATTCTGCTTGTTGTCTTGTTTTAAGCATGTCTTTTGCTGGTGTACTTTTTCTAATACCCGCTGATTTAACCTACACTCATGTTCAAGGTGTGCATCAAATATAACCCCAATTTGCCCTCAGGCGTTTAACTCCAGTCTGGGGGTGATTTACAAATTACTGACCAAGTCAACCAACCTAGGCATCAATAACCTCTGACCTTCAAGGATGGTGGTTATCTGACTGTTTCAACCACCCGCGTTTTCTCCCTTCACTGTATTCAGTATGATGTCTTTGCTTATATCTTTATGCATGCTCATGTCCTGCGATGTAGTGCAATTGTTTCTTTTCATGTGTGTATGTAAAGCGCTCTGATACCCACTAGCGCTATATAAAACTTTGGAAATAAATAAAATAAAAAATAAATATACTTCGCCACAAAACGTTAAAAAAAATCTAACAAACTCTTTTTGTGCTAGTCTCTCACTTAGTGATTCTTTTTAATTGACACATTTAATTAAAATACAATATTAACAATTGTGCAGCACAATCTTTCAGAGATGCGCCAATTAACACATTACGTCTTTGTCTCTGGTGAGCAACGCTCTATACACAATATATTTATTTCTCAGAACAAAGTGCGCCCCTCGTGCTCCGTATTAGACGGGTATTCCAGCAGGACAGAGGCCTCTTGCGGTTCAGCAGCTTCTGCAACAATAAAATGACCGAGAAAGAAACCGCCCAACTTCGAGGCAAATCGCGTAAACGGTGGATGAAGTCTGTTTTTCTCCAGTAGGTCCTAGTTTTTTGTTTTTTTTTATTACTTGGGATTGGAAAGAAGAGATGTTGACATCTCTCAACGTTAAATGGCAGCACCCTTTATTTTCCATGGAACTGTCACTCCCACGCGTTAGGAAAGTGAAGGAAGCAGGGTGTGCCAGGACGGGGTGTCAGTTCTTCGGAATGGGCCATCCAAGTACATCAGGGCCCTTCCCTTCCTGCCAGCTAACACCAGCAGTCTTTACTCACCAGAGACAATGAGCCATTGACAGCAGGTGTTTCTGGGTAATCGCCCTCCATCAAGGCCTATTGTGCTCTGTGTTTGCATTCTATCAATGGGGAGACGCTCGGTCTGAGTGGGAAATGTCTCGAGACCATTCACAGCGCTAAGAGGGCGTATCGTGCGGAGCTGGGAGGGTGCGGCGTATATGTAACACCTGGGACTAGCCTCTTGCGTGGATGCAATTGCATTGATGGATTATTAAAACCATTTTATAAAGTGCCATCTATAATACAAATTGTAGGAGTAACGTCCAACGGAATCATTTTTACAACCAAAAATGCATTTTATTTCGAACATAGCTTTCTATGCAATCAAAGCCATACCATCGCAATGTTAATCCTGCATCCTATAGGTATTCCTTGCCAGTGGTGCAAATCCAAGCTCAGAACGCCAAATAATAAAACATAAAAGCTTCCCAGTGAAATAATCAGTAGGGCTCGATTTGCAAAGATGTAGACATAAGTGGGAGAGATGTTGGCCTAACCACTAGGGCGGTCGACCTTGGAGATTGGGAAACCGGTTCGATTCTCGGCAGGGACGCTCAACATTCGTGATTCTGGGCAAATCACTCTATCTCCCCGTGCCTAACAAAACAATGAATGTGTCCCTCTGTAATGTAACTGATGCTCATGTAAAGCCTTTGATAGTTCACCTATATAAAACTCCACACACAAAAAAAAAATAGGTGTGTGTAACTTTGTCTTATAGAACTCCTGGCTTATTACAGAATTCCAGGAGTATACCAGCAGTCTTTGCTGAAAGTACTTAAAGTCAGAATACAATATTTGTGAAGCTAACCCTTGGCATCTGCTGACCCAGGGCCCCCAGCAGGTACACAGTCCCCGAGTAGATTAATGAGAAAACCAACGAGTGCATCACAGAGTGTCTTTCAAAAGCGATACCTCCACCGGGATGTTTATCCCACACAAATCCCAATTGGCTTCTATCCCTGCCTGAGTCATCTCCGAACTTTTTCAAAGTGGGTTTATTGCAATGCGTGTGCTCTGTATCAAAACATGGGCGCTGGCCCGAATCACAAATATTTTGCTGCGGCTTTCCCATGCGGCCTCACTTACCAGAGACGTTTTAAGGCATGGGCAAAGTGGGCTCTGGCCCCAGGCCCCAGACTTTCAGGGGGGCCCCCTTATGGAGCCAGCTATGTTCTGCAGAGAGCATTACCCTGGTGACCATGGGTAATTTTTAAACAAATTCTTTCAAATACTGTTTTACTTTAACTTATTTTTAATGTGGGTGATGTGAGAGAGTGTATAAGGGGCATTTTGAAGAGAAATGCTGTGTTTACCTTTTGTGCAACATCCATAAAAAGGTTATTTTAGCTGAAAACAGGACCTCACATATTCGAATTGGAAGGGCGTCACAGAGATTATTAGCAGTTATATTAGTGAGCTGCTGCTGTGTTAAATATTGAAAACACAAGTCACTATCCCTAAATATTAGATGTAAACACATTCCAAAACTTGGACGAGTGTGCTTCTGCGCTGTCAGTGACCTGGCTAAAGAGATCATGAAAAATCTGAAATTGGATCTTAAATTAAAAGTTGTTCTGAACAGGGGCCCCCAAAATTCGTTTGGCCCAGGGCCCCCAAGATCCTTAAGATGTCCCTGTCACTTACTACTGACTTTCAAGAGTAAGACAGGACTGCTTCTGGCTTACTCCTCCTGGAAATCTCAATGGTACAAGTGCACATCACTCGTACTCGCAGCGAAATCTTTTCCAGGATTCATAATTAAACAGCGGGGGGGGGGGGGGGGGGGGCTCTCGCCTAATTCCCGACCAGTTAGAAACAAATGAAGTTCTATTTTCGAGTAAGCAGTACTTCCTGTAGTACAGTATTTTTCACACTCTTACATGTTTTTATGAATTGACTCAAAACACCTAAAATCAGAAAATTCAGAGACAATTCCTACACAGTTAATAAATACTAAAGGAAAGAACTGGCTCCGCTTTGCACTTTTACTGATAGGGAGTTTGACATTTCAGGGAGGCATGTAAGAGCACATTGAGTACCCAGTGGGGGCGGGGCTCGGTGACGTAAAGTGATGGCGACCCCTGTAGAATGTGAGGGGCAGACCTGAATCTTCTATGTCTCACAAATATCCATTGGCATTGGGCGGAATGGGGCCCCTCTGAAGCGTGTGGGGCCCCTGAATGCCCCCCCGCCCTCGCGCCCCAGGAGCTGCATGGGCCTTTGTTACGCCCCTGAGAGTAGGACTAAGTCCTGTACTCATAAAAACTTTTTATGAATGAGCCCCATAACATCTGTCTTTAGGAAATTATATAGATGGAGGACAAGGTAAAGCCCATTTAGCTATTATTTTTACCTTGTACTTGATGTTTGTATTATTGTAATTCTTTTCAACAATTACAAGAAGGATGTCCGAAGATCGCAAAAAGATCGGATTACTTGCAGATCGGTTCTATCTGGCAGAAGGCTCTCTGTGTACATAGCAAGGCAGCTGAGATGAAAAGCTGCAGAGCCGGCTCGCCTGGTCGCGCGCACACTGCAGTGAAGAAGCCTGTTTGATTTTCTCCCTCCCCGATGGCGCGTGACATCATTAAAAGAGAAGGCAATGCCATCTTTAGCTTTTATACAGAACCGGCTGCTGCTATTTCCCTTGAAATTCTTTTTGTTGCATTCCTTTTTCTAAACGACGTGTGCTGCCTTCGCTGAACTTAAGTTGCAGAGAGTGCTTTGTCCCAGGGCAAACATTCAAGTTCAGGCCGAGGGTTTCATTGTTTACATGCCAGGTTTGGCGGTTACCGGGGCCAGCTCAGAGCGGCGGCTGACTTCCTGTTAGTAAAGAAAATCAAAAAAAGGAAGTTCTCAAAAAGACCAACCAAACGACGCACAATTTTTTTACCTTGTCTCTGTCCTCACTAATGCACTCTTCACGACATATAATATTGTCTGACCCACATGCAATGCAAATGTTTTTAAGCACGAGTCCTAAAAAAACCCAGGAATAATAATTTCAATTTAAAGCAACGATACGTCTGAGATGTTAACAAATTTGACATGCTCAAGTGTAAATTTGGGAACAACCAAACAAAAGAAAACTAGAGGAGAGAGAAGAGAGTAATAAAGAGGCATAGCTATCCGCGGTGCAGCAGATGCAGTGGTATCAAGGCCAAGGTTTTAAGGGGTGAACTCAGACTAATTATGGATATCTCTTACTAGCAAACGGGGTGGAGGGCCCATTTTGCTTACTTACTGTAGGGCCCTTTGCACTGTTGCAACACAAATACCATAGAGAGCGAGACGTGTAAGTTACACTTAGGGCCCGATTACGATGTTGTGCGGAAAGGCTCCGACCGACTGTCAGATTCTCCTAGACCGAGTCGGAACACATCCGACCTAGTCGGAACACATCCGTCCGACTCAGCCAGAAAAAACTCTGACCGACAGATTACGATGCTCGCGGTCGGAAGGGGACCCATTCGGTCCTTCTGAATCAGTTCCGACTGGTAATCGGAGAATCCGAGTTGGTCGGAGGTGATTCGTACCGCTCTACGGACAGCGTTTCCGACTGACCGATTACGATGTCGGATACTGACAGCCTTTCCGACTCAGTCTGTCCGACAAGAAAAGGCTGTCGGGAACTGATTTCGGGGGCCCCCAACTGGCCCCCTTCATCCTGAGGCCTCTGCTTGGGTGCGGTGGGGGTACCCAAGAGACGCACCCCTGTAAGACCATGCATTGTGTGGCAGACACCATGGGGTGTCTGCCACAGGGTGCAAAGTTTTCTGCAGACACCCCTTTTCCAGAGAGGAGCTTGTGTTGTTGGTCGCAACACAGGCTCCCATAGAAGTCAAAGGGAGTCCTTCCGAACAGTGTTCGGAAGCATCGTTATCAGTCGGGAGGAACCGCCAATCGTGAGTCGGTTAGAACCGAATTCGACAAGGCGTTGGGCGGAAACTTTCCGCCAGCCATCGTAATGAGGCCCTTAGAGTATGGTTCCCGGTTTCCCTTTAAATCATTCCTTTATAGTCTTCATGAGGAACACTTCTCAAACACCAGTTAATTAGTCACTTTTATCTTATTCCCATTTTTATCATGCACTGTTTCAACGTGATAATATTATGAACTTTAAAATGCATTTTGCATATGAAAAAAGGAACATAGTACCTAAAGAAGCCACTAGAAAGGTCTGATGTTTAACGCTGACAAATGAAAGGAGCAGCTCCCCTGGAACATATAAACCTCCTGCCTGTTCCTCTCTGAAACCCTCACACGAAACAAGTTCGCTCACACCATAAAATGTATTGTTTATCGCACTTTCAAACATCAGCAATTTGCAAAACAATACACTTGAGCCCAGGTTTAGTAAGATTGTGCCAGTGGTAGCTCGATGCAAAGCATGGCATTCTATTTACTATTCAGCTGTTTTAAATTGGAAAGGCGCACATTTCACGGCTTAAAAATGGTTAACACTGCTTTGTGTTAAGGAGCAAATAGCAATAGGTTCTGATGCAAGGCCCATCGATGAAAATAGCCAGACAAGGCTTTACATCGAAAAAGGAATGTCTACTTGAAGCAAGTGCAAACAATGGGGAATGAGTTCATTTCTCCCTGAAAATGACACTGCTACAGTGCACAACACACATCCAATGTGTGGCAATCTTTTGAGTTTGTCTGCGCATAGAAATTTGTGCTGGAAATGTGTGCAAGTACATTCCTATGCAGGACAGCTCACACTCCCCTGTGCACCCTGGTGTGAAGCTGCCTGTGGCACAGGGCAGCCCTGTTTGTGTAACAGTACAGGCGATGACAGCAGTAGCAGACTAATCGTTATAGAAATGCACAGTATTTTACTCCTTGCACAAAGCAGCCCAGTAAATTTATTAGAATTTTTTCACTGTGTGAAACAATAGTAAATCTGGGCCTTGTTCACCATGAGCACAAAAGTAAAACTGTGTAGTTTTGATTACAGTGTCAAAATGTATGTAAAACTCTATCCTCTCTCTCTACTATGACGTATATACACTGACTGGCTGCATAACAATTACACTTGCCACATCTCTTTCCTTCCTTCCTTTCTTTCTTTCTTTCTTCCTTTCTTTCTTTCTTTCTTTCTTTCTTTCTTTCTTTCTTTCTTTCTTTCTTTCTTTCTTTCTTTCTTTCTTTCTTTCTTTCTTTCTCTTCTTCCTTTTCTCTTTCTTAATTTCCCTCTTTTTCTCTTCTGCTTTCTCCTTTGGCACTCTTCCTCCCTCTCATTCATTTTCATCTCTACAACATTATTTCTCTCTCCGTGTCTTTCTCTCTCCAGCACACACACTGTTTTTCTCTTCCCTTGTCCCTGAAGCAAAGTTGACACCATTGCTCAGTTTAAAAAGTCCTTCCAGGTGCCTTGTAAAGTGAATATACAAAGACCCATTTGAATGGTTAGGTGTGTGTTGCTTTTCTACTACCAGCACACACTATTTTGGGCTGCTGCAATGCTTCCCTCAAGCACTGTATGTGCTGGACGAATAATAAAGTGCAAAACAGATGTCTCTTAAACTACTCGAGTCATTCACGTCTTAGCTGTTGGATCACAGTGATCATTATAAATGATTTTAAATGATTTATCCGGATAATGATAAAGTAGATACAAAATCTATTTTTTAAGAGATTCAACATTATTTTTTATAAAATCGTGTCTTTAGGCAGCGCAGCTGTCTGTTCCTAGAATAGGGAATGCTGCACGTCGTGTGGGAACACAGCAGCCATTGTCTCCTTACAAGATGACTAAACCCTGACTAACTGGACTGTAACCTCTTCTATGAATAGTGCAGACAGATTTAGGAATAAGCTGAATGCCTTGGGCTCATACCATGTATTCATTAAAGTGGCCTACAATTCCCATATTAGCACAGAGAACTATAGCTACTATAGCTATGCATTACCTATTTATTTGTGTCTTTTCTATAGCACTTGAGATCACCTACATTAACTTCTAAGCGCTTTGATTAGCAGAATGAGAAGAAGAGACGCTAGCATTAAACAAACGAGGGAGAATCCCTTATCAGACAACCGTCAATGGTGGCCTGGAAGCTGTTTTTCACTCAAATACAGGTCTGAAAAGTTAATCTCTGAAGATTTTCTTAAAATAGATTCAGAGTCAGACTGGGACAGAAAATAAGCCCACAACCAAAATAAAAGTGCCCCAGTGTGACCAGTGTTTGCAAATTGGAGCAAATTTGAATTTGTAAAGACACGCTGTATGCTGCTTTGCAAGGTATGGAAGACTGCATAGATTTGAGCTTGCTGCAGATAATATTTGTTTTAATATCAGGGGAATCAATTGTAAAAACTGGCCCAGCAGACAATAAAACAGGCTCGCAAACAGAAAAAAAAACTGGCCCACATACTGACCTGTCAGACCAGCCTCCGAGCCCATACATGATTGCTTATAGCATGGCTACTCGCAAACATTTTCCCAGGGGCCACAACATTTGAGCTGTAATGTGACGGAGGGCCAAATTGATGCCAGTGGGATGGCGGTCGCGAGTTGGGGGGCACTGGCAATAAGGTGGGTGTAGGGGAAGCAAAGCATATACAACTAGTGTTTGAATTGCACAATTTGAAACCAAAAACGTGGGATTAATCCTTGCTTCTCTACTCAACTAAATTGTGTGATCCTAGGAAATTGTTTTATTTCACTTTCCCTCTTTTTTCATTATCACATGTGAGGATCTCGAAATACATGACTTCAGGATGTGTTTTGCGAAAACCTTATCCTGTGTTTGATTTAATAAACCATAATGTTGTTCATGTATAATATAAACCCAGGCCACCCAAATAGTGCACATAACAACTGACTTGCCTCTTAGTTCACTATTGGCATTGTTGTCTGGGTGTCGGGTGGAGAATTAAAGTTTCTAAATCCATGTTGGAATAACCATCACTTTAAAAAAATACTTCTTAATGCATTGATAAAATCTGATGTACTAAGGTGAAACAGTTCTACATGTTAATGGTTTACACTTTTTGGATTTTGAACAGACATCATAATATGCACGTTTTCTGCAAGATGTCTTTAAAAATAAAGGTGTTTCCACACCCTAGTTACTTTCTTTCTCGAACTTAATTTAACCTTTAAATAAGTGCTTTCCCGTTTATTTAACATCTTTTTAATTTCCGTGCTGCATGGAGTCCACTGCTGCTGTTGATCAGGGAGCCACATGTAAAGGTCATAAAGTCCGCATGCGGCCCCAGGCCACACTTTGTGCATCACTGCCCTATAGGCAAGCCTGTCCTGAAAAGAGTTACTTCGTTTTAACCGTAAACCAATAATCGACTGCCATGTTTCCGCCTCCCGATGAATCTGATGACAGGTAGTCAGGAGGAGGTTCTTGATGGGGTGGCAATAATAAGCAGTCAACTCTTCAATAAGCAGACAACTGTCATCATGACACCCTTGCACCTTTGAAATTATTCTCAAATTGCGATTAGCAAATTGCGAATCGCAATTTGAGAATTACTTCCCATTCATTCCTACGGGTCTCCTGGCCCATAGAAATGAATGGGAAGGTATTCCTTAATTGCGATTTCGCAATTTGCTAATCGCAATTAAGGAATTTTAAGAAATCGCTAAAGTTTTGCGGTTTTTCAAATACATCCCGTTTTGCAATTCTCAAATAGCGATTCTTTAAAAAACGCTATTTGAGAATCGCAAATGGAGATGTTGATACATATGCCCCCTGAACAGGTGCAGCACTAAGGTTGAGTTTGCAGAGCTTCTTTGCCAGGGGTGACAACTCTGCCAGTCTAGTGCTGTGACTGGGGTACTCTAAAAAATAAATACCTACTACATAACAGTTATGTCTAAATATGCGGAAAACCAAATAATCTGCATAAATAGTCGGTCTCTAAGTGACAGCAGCAAGAATTTCAGGACAACAACGTGGAATATAACCTAAGCGAGAATGGTGTCAGAAATTGCAATTTCACTCATTCATCCACCAACACATTCCTCTCGATGACTTAAACACCTGTTTAAGTGATCCGTCTGTAACCTACATGTTACTCATGCCTTAACTGTACTAGTTTTGTGAGCGATGACAGCTTGTACTAGTTTGCACTGCTTTATCTGTTCTGTGTGGAAGGGACAATAATATTTGCTGCTTTCTGTGAGAGAGGGAAGCTTGCTTTGCTACTGCCATGCTGTACCTGCTCTGTGAGGAAGCAAAGCGGCCACTGCTGCTGCCCTATTTGTATCAGCGTTGCTACTGCACTAGCAGTACCTGTCCTCTGCAGGAGGGAAGCTTGCACTGTTTCTGTCGAAAGGGGTACCTGTTTTAGGGAGTCTGGGTGTTTCCATCTTGAAGAATAACAATGGGTACATTGAATGTACTTGGAAAATATGGCCTATGGGCCAGAGACTGTTTTACAGTATTTAATGTGAGATACACACAGTCCCGAGGAACGGACTGGGTCTTGTAGGGAAAATCTTCAAGAGCCAAAACATGTTGAGAGCAGTAGGGTCCGTTGTTTGAGTCCACATTTTTTATTCTTGTAGTAAGGAGACATCAGCAAAAAACATATTTAGCTCACCCACATACAATTTAAATACAGGTCTGATAAAGAGAGAACATAAATGTCGACGTATGGGACATAATCTCACCCAACCTAGGAGACCCATGACGAAGAGTCCATAAAGACAATGAGCAGTAGTACCCTTGGATGCTTTCCAGTGCTAGATCTGGAAGCCACTGATGAAGTATGCCGCATTAGGTAGGTGAGAGCTCATCATTCTAGAACAAGAATATATGGCAATTGCATAAGTGGTTTCACCGTTTTCCATGAAGCCTTGTATTTCTTCTATATTTACGTCTGTTCATGGATAACATATAATAGTCCTTTAAATCCCCCCTCACCGTATTTAGTGTGCAAGCTATCTGTGCTGTACCTGTTCTGTGTGTGCGAGAGAATTGGGTAATGTTCCTTTACTACTGGCTACAGTGGAGAAGTGTGGCTCAATGATTAGAGCAGCAGACCCTGATGCAGAGGTCTAGCCCGGGACCAGGGTTCAATTTCCCACCTCGGCAGGTCTTGGGCTCAAAAATTCCACGGAACTGATAATTCTCGCCTCGGTGCCATTCCAATCATGGAGTCCCACTCTGCAACTCTGGGCAATAGCTTGCTTAATCTCCACAACGGCCCCCACAACGCTAAGGATGCCTGGCTTCCACCATGGGGGTGCCCAGGAGTGGACGCCTCACAGGGAAAGCCAGGATGGGTTCCACAGTGGTATTCGTACAAGCGCCTTGAGACCCTTGTGGGTGAGTAGTGTGCTATACAAGTATCAATTAACATTTACATTTTACTGCCTCCTCTCCTTCATCTATATTACAGAAGGCTGCTCAATAGCTGTCCTTGATGTACCATAATTGTGTTGGGAAACTTCATGTAAAAAGTTCCACAACATGAAAGACAAAAATGATTTGCATCTTCAATGCTGGTTTTAAGGCATGATGTGAAAGAGAGTGAATCCTCACAAAATATATGAGCAGTACACTTTTGGTTTTACGTGTGAAACAAGCAGTTTTTGAAATATATCAGCCAACTTTTTCAAATGATAAAACATAGCTAACAAGTGGCTCCACGTCATGTATAACACCTCTGGCCAATTCTGGCATTTTCGCCACTAGCAATTTGAGTGCTGGAATTTTGAGCGCATAATGAAACTGCTAAAAGCAAAACTACAGTCCCCGTAATGCAACATGCAGTTGGCTTAAAAGCAATGAATTGCTGATGGCACCATATGTCATAGTGCCAACTGGCAGACTTGTGAAATGTAAAACAAAATGTCTTTCTTGACTTTCTACATTTTTTTTAGCAGTTACGGGTTAAACAGGTTAGTGGATGCGAGGACAGATACACACTTTCAAATGCAGTCGTGGGCTTCTCACTGCTAATGAGTGAACATCACAGCCATTGGAGAAACAGCAATGTATAGAAGGCATTATTTTTAGAACAATGTGTGCAGCAGCAGTTATATGTGTCTCAAAAGAGACAGAAAAAAGAAGTATACGGTGCTGGCACTTCGCTTCCGGAGCCAATCCCCGGCCTGGTTTGGTGCAATTGAGGTGGAGCACCTAAAATAGTTCCTTCCTTGAACAGGTGTAGCATGGATTGCTGGTGCCGCCCCGCAAGGGCCACCAGTGTTAGACATCCTGAAAACCAGCATCTCGTCCAATCAATCCTGCAAGCAGTCTGTAATAATGTCATAGATGTAGTGGAGCCAGAAAAGGTAGGTCTGTTAAACATCTTGATCCCACAATGTTGAATAAGCTATGGTATACATATCAAAGATTGTTAAAACTTTAAAGAATTTATACCTATTACAACATATTAAAGTATATTCACCAGAGCCAAGAGGCCCCTTGTCATGTGTGACACCTTCAGCTAGCTCAGGTTTATAGTCAACAGCACTTTGCATGCTGGGAGTTTTGCTTATTATGTTAAAAGCAAAAACCAAAGACTTATACTGAAACGTACAATTAGAACTTTGGTCTCTACTCAGCAGAAGTATGCACCATGCCCAAGTAGGGCCCCCAATCCTAGCCAAGGTAGGTCAAATACAGACCCCAAATTAACCTGTGCTTGTCCTCTGGTAGCTTGGCACAGAGCAGTCAGACTTCACTTAAGAGGTAAAGTATTTTTGCGACTCTTAAAACAGTGAAAACACCACACAAAAATATACCACACCTGAAGAGAAAATAGAGCTTGATTTATTGAACTAAACAAACCGAAATGACCAAAATCCAATCAGTAGGAACAGAGATATGAATTTTTGAAGAATATCTACAAATATAGTGCTTAAAAGCATAAAGAACCAACTGGGGCAATATGGTCGCACTTGTTCAGGGTGAATACAAATGTTTAGGCAGACCACGATGGGACACCGTTTGGATACAGAGACCAACCATATCCTGCTGAAAGAATACCTTCGCTGTAGGATGTGTCGTGGGTGAGGAGCTGAGAGGCAGTGCTCCGGTTCCAAACCTTAGGATTTGTAGGCAATGTGTCGTCATTGAGCCAAGCACTTGGATATGCGTCATCGTCGAGCAGCACTGAATGTAGGCGATGTGTCATTGTTAAGGTGCACAGTCAATGATGCGATGTCTTCATTTTCGGCAGCAGCTGCGATGCGTCGAGGGGAGATATGTTGGTTCTGACCGGCGGGACGGTGATGCACGGAGTTTGCAGGTACAGCACAGAAAAACTCACTTCCAAGAGCCCAGGACTGGATTTGAACCACTTGGGAGGGTAAGACTCACATTTGACAGAGTCCAGTTGCTGTAGCAGGGTTGCTGGAAGTCTCTGATGTCCTGAGACTTCAGAACAGGGGGCAAGCCAGCAAGCCCTTAAATCACTTTACTTCTGGAGTATAGAGATGCAGGTCCAGTCCTTCTCACTCCCAGGCAAGGTGGAGAGCAGGACAGGCACTGCAATGAATAAATCCAACAGAGCCCAGCAGAATGACAGTCCTTTCAGCAGCACAGCAGTGCTTCTTCCTGGCAGAGTATCCACAGGTCCAGAAGTGTACTGAAGTGGTGGTGTCTTAAGTCCAGTACCTATACCCAGTTGTGCCTTTGAAGTGGGGTAGACTTCAAAGAGATACTTTTGAAGTGCACAAAGTCCCTGCCCTTCCTGCACTGGCTCCAGACTCATTACAGGGGAGTATGTAGCTCTTTCTGTGGAGACTGACACAGCTCTTTCAGGTGCAAGTCTCAGCTCCTCCATCCCATCCTGCCCAGGATGACCCATTAGAATACTGATGGCTCATCAGTCACACCTAAGCTCCCTTTTGGTGTGGCTGTCTAGAGGGAATGCCCAAAGCCCAGCAGTCACCCATCCCAGATGTGTATTTAGAGACAGGCAGAAGACACAGGACTGTTAAAGTGAGAAAATGCCAACTTTCTAAAAGACTTGCAACATAAATTCCAACTTTACCATAAGTTGTGATTTTAAACTGTGAGTCGTGAGACACCAAACTCCAAAAGTTTATCTTTTCCCAATTGTAAATTTGACTTATAAAGCGTTATTAGGTAATCCCAATGGTAACTTATGGGAAAGATAAGCTTTGCAGTAGTGAAAAATTAATGTAAGAGTTTTTCACTCCCAGGATATGTAAAACTTAAAAGTACATGTCCTACTTTTTAAATACACTGCCCCCGGCCCTTGGGGCTGTTCTGGGCCTATCTTAGAGGTGCTTTATATGTATTAAAAAGGAAGGGTTGGGCCTGGCACGAGGGTTACCATGTCAGGTCGACATGGCAGAGTAAACTGTATACACAGGCTCTGCAGTGGCAGGACTGAGACATGTTTAAAGGGCTACTTACGTGGATGGCACAATCAGTGCTGCAGGCCCACTAGTAGCATTTATTTACAGGCCCTGTGTACAGGTAGTGCATTTTACTAGGGAGTTATAAATAAGTTAAATATGCCAATTGTGGATAAGCCAATGTTACTATGTTTTAAGTGCAGATCACATGCATTTTAGCACTGGTCAGCAGTGGTAAAGTGCCCAGAATCCTAAAGCCAGCAAAAATGAAGTCAACAAAACAGTAGGTCAGAAGGCAAAAATGTCAAGGGAAACCTCACCAGGATGCCAGGTCTAACACATACTAATAAATAAAAAGGCACAACATGCAGAAAGCGCCTCATGATATGGGACTTCATGGCAGGTATGATGCACATTTAGTACAATCAAGACTTTAGGCATGTTTTGATAATGTGGGTGTAATTATTCTATTTATTTTAAATTCATTACGTAAAAAATACTATAATATCTACAATGGATTGTAACAGAGTCATCTGTCAGGAATCTGGGTCTGAGGGTTCCAGGGCAGAAATGTGAAACTGGGCACCAACTGTAACAACTGAGGTCTTTCGTCACTGGTATCTTGGGCCCTTGAACTTCAGAGCCCTTAACCTAGTACCCCTTTTTAGCATATGTCTCTCAGGGTAGCCAGGCAGATCAGTCCAAGGCTTAGTGAGGGGAGGTGTTGTGGACTAGAGACTCAACACTCCACAATGGAACACTTAATAAATCATGGGCCAGTCAGGAAAAATACTTTATTACACACACTGGTAAATACTAGGGGCATAATTAGAAATATGATAAGCAGACAGACATGCCTATGTTGAGACACTCTAAAATACATTGCAGCTAAGAAGGGACACATACTAAAGACAGGTCCCAAACATCAGGTAACCCCCTGTGCATACACTGTTTCATTTGAGTTTGATACATCTATAATGGTTGTGCACCAGCAAACCCTAAACCCTAAAAGCACAATGCACCCTTTCAGCCTAACACAGCATAGTGAGTGCAGTTAATAGAAATCCAGCCTACAAGAATTGTTAGTGTCTCCACAAAAGTTAAACACACAATTATCAGGTCAAAACACTGTGCAATCAATCTGGGAGCATGATTACAGCCTTTTATTAATGCTCAACAATATCTACAATGATTCTCTTTTAAAACAGTTATGATTAATGTAGATTTTGATGTTCACTACTGTGCAGTGTGTACATCTTTCTTCTACATGCATACTTGCAACAAATAAGCTACAGGACTTAGAAACAAAGCTCCCTGCCCCCCAGAGCCATGAGAATAAAAGTCACAGCTCCAGAAGTGATCAAACCCAATGGAAATCTTTCCTGGGTAATACATTCTCTCCATTGAAAGACATAGGGTCTGATAATGAGTTTTTCAATCTAGCAGTGGGCCACCTCGCCAGTGCCCCACTGCAAGACTGCCAAACACGTAGTCTGACCACCCTTTGTATTTCTATTGGAATCCAGGTTGGACGGTCCTGCGGTGGCTGTCCCACAGCAGTGCGGATCTAAGGCACATAGGTGTGCCTTAGACATGCACCACCGCAGTCCGTGCCTGCACGAAAGAAATGCACAATGTCGTGCACTTCTTTCCAGGCAGGAACAGGTGGTGCAAAAATACAAGTGCCCCCTGCATGCGCCAACATACACTATGGAGAGAGGGGGCCCTGTAAGTGCCCCTTTAGTTTCCTCTCCACCTCCGTTTTCATGGTGGGCTCACCGCCATGAAAAGGAACTCAGTGAAGAAACTCTTAATGTGCTCGGCAGTGCCACTGCAGCACCACCAGCATATTATTTCCTCAGACTGCTGTGCCACTGCAACAGGATCAAGTATCCCAGCGGTCCAGTGGCAGTCCAACCGCCGTACTTGTAATATGGCGGGTGGACCACCAGTCTGTCAGTCCACGGAATGCCACCACAGGTTGGGCGGTCCCATGGACCACCAAACTCGTAATCGGGCCCTTAGTGTTTTCCCCAGCAGTGCCCCATTGTTTTCACAGAAGGTTATCATCACTGCCTGCACTCCCCACTTGCAGGGTGCCTGTGTGTCACTCAGGATTTAAGAAGTCGCTCTATCGAAAATTCCCACCTCATAGGAGCAAACCACAGAACTTCCATGGGAGCTCTCTCCTAAAGGCTCCTTAGCAAGACTACCCTCTGCTGTTTCCCAGTAGGAGTGGGCGGCCAGTGCAGCTGCCCCAAGAGATAGATTAGAGATCCACAGAGACAATATAGTACAAGTTCAGTGTGTATTAACACTCCTGGTAGGCGTTTATTCAGGAGGGGTCCCTCTGCTCCTGTCTCCTGCAGATTCCAGTACTCCCCCAAAGTCTCTCCCTGATGCAGAGGTTTTTAAAATGGGGATGGAAAGTTTCAGAAATTGGACAACTTTGTCCAATCCAAAGGTAAACCTCATCACTCCACCCTTCCCATACCTCATGAATATCATCTTTGACTTTCCAAGATAATGACTTCCAATGATCAATGGGCAGAGCTCTCTGAAAACCCTACACTTGAGCCCTAATAACATTGGCAAACATGTTCCTGCCCATCACAATTTCATAGGGGTGTCCAGGAAAGAATAGAGACTAAGGGGGAGATTTGCAAAAATCTAGGGCAATGCAGCGCAGCCCCCCGCGAGGCTGCGCTGCGTTGCGAGACAGGGAGGGAGCAGGAGAGCTCCGTATCTTCAAAGATATGGCTTTCGCCTCCCCTTTCCCTTGCGCCGGCACTGATTACAGCTGCCGTGCGCCATGCACACGCCTTAGCTTTTCCCACTTTGTATGCATGCTAGACAGTGCAGCACACATGCAAAGTCGGAATAGGAAGGAGAAATGAAAGCATTTCTCCCTCCTTGCGCCTAGTTGAAAAGGGCGCAGTTTTCTCACGCTAAATCCAATCTACAGTTTTTAGTAAATTGGGTTTAGCATGAGAAACCATGGGTGGTTGCATGGGAACGCCCATGCACCACCCTTTGTACGCCCCCATGGCACAAAGTAACGCGAAGCAGCGCAATGCGCTGCTTCACATTACTTTTATGCTATTTCCAGCGCGCTACAAATTTAGCGCTGGAAAGTAAATTGCAAAAAAAAGATTTCGCGTCGTTTTTCATCACTTTTCTGACACAAACTCGGCGCAAAAGCTTAGTAAATCTCCCCCAAAGTATCTGCTGCACCAATATTGTGTGTCTGGGAAGGGAATGGCCAAGCTTGTCAAAGGCAGTGCAATTAAACTATGTAGATTCAGCCCCCAGCCTCTTCCACTCCCAGAAAGAGGCTTAATCCCCCCAAAGTGGCCGATTGTGTGGGAAAGGCTTTGATCCACATGCTGGACAGCAGAGTAATTAACAACTTATTAAAGGTCAAATCTGGGACAGGCTATCTGTGCGCAGTTGTTGGGCTAAATTAGACAGTGGTCCCACTCGCTCAGCCCACACATGGATGCACACATGCATGCACACATGTCCACATGTAACCAATTCAGAGACTCTTACCCCAGCTGCACAGCAGAGGACCTTATTTTAAAAGCAGGCACTAGTGGTTAGCACTCAAAACTATTTTTCCAAAGCTTGCAGTGAATGAGACAGTGTTAGTAAAAATCCACAGGGACTAAATCGGAACAGAACCCCATACTTTAAAATGTGCCAGATAATTGTTTTCCCTGAAGCTATCCTTTAAATCTAAATCTCCTTTTGATCACTTCTCTTCTCTTGCCTTTGTCATATACACTTGTCTAACCCTTCTCCTCTATCCACTTTTCTTTCTGACTCATACAGACCTGCCAATTTTGAATATATTTTTAACGGTTGAGGCTCAAGAGAGGTGAGATGAGGTTTTGAAGGGGCAAGACCCTGAAAGTGTGGAAAGGTCTTTGAACCCAACACCTCCCGAGCAGCCACTCTAAGCCTTCCCAAAAGCACGAAGGCTTCAAACCTGAAACCACCACTCAAACCGTGGGAGGATAGAAAGCACATGATGCCCTGCAACTTCTCAGATTTGGGGGATTCCTGCTCACCTTGCGTTCACTGTGTGAGATAGGCTGTTGACCACATGACCGTGTGACAATGTGCAAAAATGCTGTAACACTCTTTGGCCTTGTCTGAGCTACATGAACCACAAATAAATCATTATTATAGTAATAATAATAATTAAACATGATATTTAACATATGTAAATCTATGTCTAATAATCCTTGAGTTTGTTTCAAGTTACCAGCTGAAAAGGTCAGATTTTGTATCAGGTGTGCAAAAGGATAAAATAATTTATTTAGTAGAACAATTAGAAAAAACCATTTCACAAACAACTCACATATGTAGGAAATACTTCCTTATAGGAAATAAATAGGTGAACATGTATTTCTGAATATTACCATGTAACAATGTACATTTAAACATTAGTTATTGAATTATCTGCTGTGGATCCCACACAAGATAGTTTTGTTCCAAAGGTGACAAGACATTTTTATATGAAAGAGTTCAAAGTTGCTCAAGCGCCCAGGTTGGCCAAATCGTTACAACCAATTTTAAAAATACAGTGCCAGATTTATCAAGGTTTTCCGTCTCCCTTGCATAGCGCAAGGGGGTGAAAGGGGGTGTAAGGTTGATACAAAACCTAACTGAGATTTATCAATCCACGCAAGGCCACCTTGTGTGGCCCTTCATGACTTCATCAATTTAGAGTAACACAAGGCAGCAGAAATCACTGCCTTGCATTACTCTACCCCAGGAGGTGTTCTATGGGTGAAGTGTGGGTGTTCCCACGCATCCACCCATGGAACATGGCGCAATCCCAGTGGTAGACCTGGCAATGTGTTAAAATGCTACACCTCCCCAGGTGAGGTGTAACAAGGAAAAATATATACATTTCTTCTCGGTCTTTCCTCTTTCTACATGTGCTGCATTCCGCAGCACAAGTAGAAAGAGGAAAATGCCTCTCAGGGTAGTTTTTGTGCAGGAAGGTGCTCCTTCCTGCAAGAAAAGAATCCTGTCTACAATGCAGGCCCCCTTGCACCATCATATAAGGGTGTCTGAGTTAGCGTTAGGCAGCCAAAAGTGCACTAGCGCTAAAAAAGGACAGAAATGCCCCGTATAATGTTAAAGTTAATTAAGGTGCATTCCTGCCCTTCCTCTTTCATACAGTACAGCGCAGCAAGGTGGCCTGCTGCTTTGCAGTGCATGAAAAAATGATAAGTATGGGCCACAATTTTCACAGATGTTTTCTCTGAAACATCAGAAATGACAACAAATAATGCATAAGCAAACCAGGTAAGGTAACACTAGCACAGAAAAACTCAAGAGACTATTGTTCCTTGGCCCTACATGAATAACCAATTAAGGTTATATAGGGGCCCTCAACCATACATTTTTTGTTGCATGTCTTATCATTGGAAGCCTTACCCAGAATGATGGTAAATCTGGGTGGTCTCTAGGGTGCTAACACACAGAACAATGGTAACAATGGTTATTCTTTGTGTTCCAAATATTTTAGTGAGTTTATAATAAGGCCATAGGCCAAACAAAAAATGGGCTCTGATGAAGTGCATTACATTTGCAATATTACATTATGATACAATTGTACCTCTGCAATGAGAATTTCAGTATGCTAGGAACTAGAATTTAAAAATAAAGGTGGGGTGAATCAACAGCTATTGGTAACAAGAATGATGTAACGGAGCCACATATTACAATCTAACAAACTGTACTTACTATATAATATAAAACAAATAATAGTATAATGCTATTTCATTAACAATTGGTTTCCAAAACGATTGGTAGGCGGACATAGTCTAATCAGCTCCCTTTCTGGTAAAAATTATCCCTGACCACTATGCATGAACTGATAATAATGAAGTGTCTTTCCAATTGGCAGTAATTGATTTTAGAGCAGCAGATATTAAGAAGTCAAAGAGCTTGTTATTGGAATCTGACAGTTTTGTTGAGAGTCATACCAATTTACAAATCAACATATTATATGAAGGATTATCTTATAATTTTTGTTTTTTTTTATAATAACATCCTAAACCTCATTCCAAAACTTAAAGACAATATTACATTCGAAAAGCATATGTTTTAATGAACCTGGAGCCAAATTATAGTGCCAACAATTCGTAAAATTGAGCAGTTTTGCCTTAAACATTTTTAATGGAGTCTATAAACAATTAAACAATATGAAAGAATTTGTGTAATATAAGGACACTGGTAACCATCCAGAGACACTTTATATCCATATTTTCCTACATACGTCTTGAGAAAAAGAAAGATTGAGTTCATTATTTCAAAAAGATGAGATAAAATGAGTGATCTTGTCAAAATTAATGAATGGTTTATAATACATTAACACAGCATGAGATGAAGAAGCTATTGCTTGAATATACGTTTCTAAATCAGATACATTTTCCATTGGAAAACTGATAGGAAATGAATCAAGGATAGAAATACATAAAAATTAATTTTTAGGAAAATTCGTAGGGGCAGGAGAAACTTTTGTTGCAGCTCTTCAAAAGATGAAAAAGTGTTATTATGATATATAATTTTTAAGTAAAAGATACACGCATTTATCCAAGATTGCCAAAATTGTTTTCTTCGATTAAGCTTTATAATAAGACAAAACCATAATAATATCTTTAAGATGTGAGAAATAGGTGTATGAAAGAGAGAATCTAAATCCTGTAATAATAATTTTGTAGATTTCAATATTTCAGATCTTCGCAATAAAGAATTAGAAGCAGACACAAAGTAAGTAACAGAAATGGTGCTATGAAACTTTTTTCAATGAAAAGCCATGAGAGTGTATTATTAAAATCTGTGTTGGTGAACCAAAAGGTTCTTTGTTTTAAAATAAATGCTGTATGATGATTACAAAAATCTGGCAAACCAAATCCACCATTACATTTCGCAATTTTCTATTTTTTAGCTGCTTATATGAGGCATTTTATTTTTTCAGATAAATTTAGATATTAGTGTGTCTAAAGATTTATATAACTTAAGTGGAAGTTGGGTAGGTATGGTAGGTAATAGATACAATATTTTTGAAGCAATATCCATTTTAAAGTGTAAAATTGTCCACTCATGAATTGTGTCTTTGATAGTATTAAGAATATACTCACAATTGAATGTAACAGATTGTTTAATGGTATGAGTGAATAGGATACCAAGATATTTAAGTTTCTCTTCTTGCAATATTGTTCCATTGTTTGGAAGCACATAAGTGTTACAGAGCACATTTAAGGGAAAGCAGCCTGTCTTATTTGTTTTTTAAAATATAACCTGAAATTTGAGAATATGACTGGACCATCTTTAATAGGGGTGGAATAGAGTAATCTGGATTACTAACATATAATAATACATCATCAGTATAGGCTGACATTTTTATAGTAACCTTATTAATAGTAATACCTTTTATTTCTATGGAGTGTCTGATGACAATAAATAAAGGTTTAATGGCAAGGAGAAAAAGAAAAGGTGACAAGGGACAATCTTGACAGGTGCCTCCAAAAAGGAAACATTTATTAGAGAGTTGACCATAAATGAAGAGTCTAGCAGATGGGCCAAAATAAAGAGCTGAAATCATACGCATAGTGGAATTGGCAAACTAAACGCAGATAAAGTACTAAATAGATACTGCCAATGTACAGTCTCAAATGCTTTTTTCAGCATCTAATCCAAGGACACCAGTGGGAAGGGGTAAAGACGACACAGCTTCAACTGCATGAAATAATAATCTAGTATTATTCACAGAATGTCTATTTTTCATTAAATCAGTTTGATCAATGTGAATAATAGTGTCAAGCACAGAAGTCAATCTGGTTGCAAGAATTTTCTCAATAAGTTTACAATCTTGATTAGAAGGGCAGTCATTTGATACAATAGTGGGATCTTTACTAGGTTTTGGAAGAACTATAATCAAAGCTTTAGTAAAGGATCCTGAAGTGGACCCTGATATACTAAAGGAGTAAAAAATGAAAGTTAATGAGGCATCACATAAGAGAAAAAATCGTTATTAAATTTAGCAGGTATACTATCCGGTCCAGGTGATTTACCCGATTTGACAGGTATATTAGCAGAATTAAGTTCTTTTAATGAAATCGGTACATCCAATTTTTCCTTCACTGATTGGGTCATTTTAGGTAGGCCACAGGATTGCAACAATTTATCAATACTAAATGTATCTATAGCTGAGGGATTACTTTATTGATTTGAATAGTAGATAAAAAGTTCATTAACAATTTCTTTATGTGATAATGTCAATTTACCATTTAAGCCATGAATTGCATTAATTTGGATTTTATCTTTTTTAATACGTAAATAATTTGCCAATAGTCACCCAGATCTATTGGCTTTAAAATGAAATTTTGCTTTATTATTCGAAATTTGTTTACCAGCCCTTCTACTTAACAAAGAGTTTAACTCATGTCTGAGTTTCTGTAGTTGCATTTTGTATTTATTATCATTAGATGAAATAAAGAGCCATTCATACATTGCTATTTGTTTATCAAATTCTTTAAGTTTATCGTTTAAAGCTTTGTTATCGTGTGCCATAATTTATATTATTTCTCCTCTGATATAAGCCTTAAATGCATTCCAACGATTTTCAAGTGAAGTAGATCCTTCTGGATTGAAAGAGAAATACTCACGCAATGCTGACAAAATATTGGATTTATTATTGTCATTCAGAGCAATATTTGTATTCATATGCCAGCGAGAATGAGATTGTTGAGTTGCGCTAAGTTGCACAACCTGGAAAAAGTCCACGGTCCGAGATATCAATATTGTGAATTGTAGTATCAGAAAATTAATGAAAGGGAAATTAACAAATAATCAATATGAGAATAAGAATTGTGAGGGTTAGAGAAAAAGTTAACTGTGTCACTTTTTGGTGATGTAGACAACCAATATCTACCAATTTGGTTGATATAAAAAAACTTTAAAATAAGCCTTAGGGAGACGATATTTAGTTGAGAATATCTATCCAACAGTGGGTCACAGATTAAATAAAGTCACCACCAACAATAAGTGGAACAGTACCTAATTTAATCACTTCTGAGGTAAAAAGATGCCAACATTTAGGATCATCAATTTTTGGACCATAAGCATTAATTATTTGAAAAATATTAGTATCAATTTTAACTTTTGCTATAAAACAACAACAATCTGTATCTGAATATTTGGATAGAATTTGAATATTTAACATTTTGGCAAAACGGATAGCAACACCATTCTTTTTATTAACTGCAGGAGAGGAAATAATGTTACCAACCAATTGTTTTTTCGTATACGATAAAACTGTATCATCTATATGAGTTTCTTGAAATAAACAAATGTCTGGCTAAATAATCTAAAACTTTAGCTCTTTTAACAGGGTGTCTTTGAAATTAAACGAAACAACTTTCATTTTATTAATATTATCCAAAATCAGAAGAAAAAGGAGATAGAAAAAAGAAAGAAAAAATGTAACTTAAAGGATTAAAGAGTAGCTCCAGAAGAAGAGGATAGGAGAAAAAGGAAAGACAAGGACAAACATAAAAAAACAACATAGAGCCATGAATAATGCTCCAGAACCCCTCACATGCATATGCAAGACTGACCTGCCTAGACAATGCCCCCACAAAAAATATTGACAAATAGGCTAGAAAAAAGAATATTCCAATGAATGATTCATGTTGAAGTGTCACTTGTTTCCATGGAGAGCACAGAATGTTGATCTAAAAACCCACAAAGATCCTCAGGACATAAAAAAGATTTTGAGATACCATCCTTCCAAAATCTCATGACAAAAGGATCAAAAAAGGCATATTTAAAACCACAGCTTCTTAGTTGAGTCTAAACTCAGTGAATGTTCTGCAAATTTTGACAGATTCCTTGGCAAAGTTTTGATGTATAAAATTGTTATTACCATTAACCATTAAAGTTGAGATTTCTCATGCCACTTTCTGGATCATTGCCAGATGATGGTGACACCAGACTTTAAAAATCACCTGATGCGGTTTAACATTGCTTGGGTTACGATGAGAGGGAACTCTATGTGCCTTATCAATTTCAAATTTTTCTGAGAATTTCAACAAAAAAAACGGGTATCAAGGATTCGAAGTATTGCCTACAGTCATTGCCTTCAACACCTTCCGGCAAATTAAAGATGCGCAAATTATACTGCCTATTACAGTTTTCTAATTCAAGTAATAAAGCATTCAATGGCTCAATTTGTGCGGTGAGGGGCAACATACTGCCAATTTTTACCTTATTATCCTGGATTTTTATTGCATTGTCAGAGATTTTCATTGGAAGGCCAGCCATATGCTTGTGAATATTTTTAATTTCCAAAACAATGTTATCTATATAAGGGCGTACTGCTTGTAACTCTTCCAATAAAGTTATTAACGAAGTTTCATGAGAATTCACGATTTTTGACTTTACTTGTGGAGGAGAAATTGTTTGTTTACGTTTGCTAGTTGTTATATGTAAATTCTTTCCTCCCATGTTAGAATTTTCTAAGCAAAATATATCTAAATAGCGTGAAAAATTCTTTGAAAACAGAGAAAATTTAATTACACAAAATATAATCAGAGCAGGCAACTGTGCATCAGCTAGAACCAGCTGTGAGTCTGGTTTAGGCCTCAGCCACATCCTTTCCTTAATATGTCCCCGCCCTCCTGACAGGAAGCTTCAGCAGCACCTCACAGGTCAGTTGGATGAAAGGACACAGCACGACAGAAAGCCCTAAAAAGTTTAGCCAGTGTCCCCAAAACAACCTTTCCAGAAGCGCAGGCTACAAAGAGGAAAAAGTGGCAGTCCGACACTAGTAAAGCAAGCCTACAAGTGGCTAAAAAATGGTTGATAATGCAGGCGTTGCAGGAGAATTACCTGGAGGCGGCCATCTTGAAAAGCACAATCGCGCGACTCGGTAATGATGTTATTCTGATCAGGCTACAAACAATTGTTAGTGAAGTAGTACTGGACACTGAAGAGTAATAATGGCCTCTGCACCACTGTTCCAATCTACAAGTAATGACCATCATTGCATTGCCCATGTGGGTCAGGCAGCCTTCATCAGGACCATAAAAAACCCTAAACAATATATCAGGAATCTAGTATTGATTCTCAGATTATAGTTTTTAACAAGAAAAGACAATCACACACTCATGAAGACTTATATACATGAGAGGATACATTGGTCATTGGAAAAGCAGGGTGAGGACGCATTAGAAAATCATTAAAAGTGTAGCATAGGTGAGGCACACTTTTGTGAATCTCTCTTGATTTCCCTGCAAAATGGCAAATGTGAGAGTGTTTCAAGTGAGACATGTCACACAGACATAGCAGGACAAAGGCAGGAAAAAGCTGAAAATCATGCTCATAAAAATGTAACATCAGATCACCCGTTTGTTTAAGAGCTTATTTATATAAGGGGAAGAAATTAGACTCATAGGGTGCGAGGCGGGACTGGCTCTGTAGTCACATTCTCACAAGTGTTATAAGATGAGATAAGCATTGATTAAAGTGAAGGCATAGGTGCCGATTACGATCCGGTAAAAACCGGGTACGAACCATCGGTCGGAGCGTTTTCTCCGTCCGACTCGTACCCGGTAGTAAAATTGTACAAACATGGATTTACGATTCGCACGGAAACACCATTTCCGTACGAATCGTAAAAAACACCGACCGACGAAAATATACATACGAATGTGATCCGAGAATGCTGCGACGTGACGTCGGGACGCTGTCAGGCAGCGTTTCACGACCCAGGAAGTACGATTCGAACCGACAGCAGTCCAGACGGCAATATTTTCACGGCACCCAAAAAGTGCCGGAAAAGCGAAGTACGGCGCGAAACGACCAGAGTAGGTGGCCCGGTATGCGCCGTACCCCCCCCCAGCCCCCGTACGTTCGAGTCGTCCCCCCCGTGTATGTACACCCGTGTACGTGTCGAACCCCCATGTATGTACACCTGTGTACGTGTCGAACCCCCCCCGTGTATGTACACCCGTGTATGTGTCGAACCCCCCCGTGTATGTACACCCGTGTACGTGTCGAACCCCCCGTGTATGTACACCCGTGTACGTGTCGAACCCCCGTGTATGTACACCCGTGTACGTTCGAGTCGTACCCCCACCCGTGTATGTACGGTGCGTACCCCCAGCGCGTAGCACGGGTGGGGGTACGACTCGAACGTGCACGGGTGTACATACACAGGGGGGTTCGACACGTACACGGGTGTACATACAGGGGGGTACGACACGTACGCGGGTGTACATACACGGGGGGTTCGACACGTACACGGGTGTACATACACGGGGGGTTCGACACGTACACGGGTGTACATACACGGGGGGTACGACACGTACACGGGTGTACATACACGGGGGTTCGACACGTACACGGGTGTACATACACGGGTGGGGTACGACTCGAACGTACACGGGTGTACATACACGGGGGGGTTCAACACGTACACGGGTGTACATACACGGGGGTACAACACGTACACGGGTGTACATACACGAGGGGGTTCGACACGTACACGGGTGTACATACACGGGGATACGACACGTACACGGGTGTACATACACGGGGGGGTTCGACACGTACACGGGTGTACATACACGGGTGGGGGTACGACTCGAACGTACACGGGTGTACATACACGGGGGGGATGACTCGAACGTACACGGGTGTACATACACGGGGGGTACGACACGTACACGGGTGTACATACACGGGGGTTCGACACGTACACGGGTGTACATACACGGGTGGGGGTACGACTCGAACGTACACGGGTGTACATACACAGGGGGGTTCGACACGTACACGGGTGTACATACACGGGGGGTACAACACGTACACGGGTGTACATACACGGGGGGGTTCGACACGTACACGGGTGTACATACACGGGGGTACGACACGTACACGGGTGTACATACACGGGGGGGTTCGACACGTACACGGGTGTACATACACAGGTGGGGGTACGACTCGAACGTACACGGGTGTACATACACGGGGGGACGACTTGAACATACACGGGTGTACATACACGGGTGGGGGTACGACTCGAACGTACGGGGGCTGGGGGGGTCGACTCGAACGTACGGGGGCTGGGTGGGTTGGGGGGGTCGACTCGAACGTACGGGGGCCGGGAGGGGGGGATTCGACTCGTACATAGGAGGGCTGGGGGGAGTGTTGGGCGCGTATGCAGGCACATGTCTCCATGGTTGCTATGGGAGTTCGGTGCGGACGGTGTTTTTTCCATACGGTTGTAACATCGGACGCACGGGACGGATCGTAATTCCGCGGTCGGACTTCACTTTTCACACTTGTACGGTAAATCGTCCGAGGACGTGTCGGACACATTTTCCGACCCGAGGACGTGTGGGGAATAATTTCCAATGCGATTCGTATGGACTTTTTCCCATGCGAATCGTAATTGGCTGTTTGTACGGCACTTGTACGATTCGTACGGTAAAAAGACCGGATACGAGTCGTACGCGGAATTTTTTTACCGGATCGTAATCGGCACCTAGATGTATCATAATTTCCAACATATTCAATAGGTTACAAAATGGAATATGAGGAGTAAGAGGTAATACCTCTGGGACTATAATCACTGCTTCATGAATCATGATATGCTTATTCAGCTAGCGTACCATCCACTGCCACTGAATCTTGGCGGTGGATGCGATCAGACTAGTTTATAAAGACATTATAGGGTATTTCTTAAGAATGATTACTCTGCAATTCTAGGTATAATCTGGGATTGTTTCAAGGCTACACTTTGTGGAATATTCATTTCATATGAAAAGTATTACAAGCATCAGAATCAAGCATCCATGCGGGGCTATGCTTAAGAAGATGCTCTGCAGATTGAGCACACCAGACATTCAAAAAACAGGTCCCAGATGTGCCAAGCCATACATCAGTGCTAGTGAAAAGCAGCACATGATATTTACTATCCAACGCAAAAGGTGATTTGCATTAGAAATATGAACTTTTCACAGCACAAAAACAGCCTTCACCACTTTGTTGTTTTTTAGCGTCAATAGGGGGTTACATGGGTTGATCAACAGACACACCCATAGGGTTTTCCATAAAGCCCAATCTACTAGAACAGTCAGACCATGCTTTGCATTAAAAACTAAGTACTTTAAGCAGGTTCAAAAAAGAGGAATTGTGTTTATTTCTCAGAAAAGCAATGCATTGCGCTGTGCTGCAGTGCACAGCACACATCAAATATGTGACAACTTATTGAGTTTGTCTATGCATAGGTATTTGTGCTCACAGAGTTTGCCTCCTGTACAAATCCTATGCTAGACAGTGTACACTAACCTCTGAACTATGGTGCAAGGCTGCACATCACACAAGGGAGCCTGTTTGGGCTTCAGCACAAGAGTGATGCCTAGAGCAGGCCAATCATTATAGATACTGAATTGCTGACACTGCCACAAATTTTGATGCTGAGCTGTGTAAAAATATTGTAATTCAGCCCTAAGGTAATGAACTAGGAAATATGTGTTCTGACTGAAGTGGTTTGCTTTCATACTTTCCAACACAATCTTTCTGAACATAACAACAATGGGCGGAGCCCGGTGCTGAGGAGTTCCTGTGACGTCTCCCCCCAGGGTGCTTCAGGTCGATGGTCGAGCCCAGATAAAGGAGTACAGTGATTAGGTAGTTTAGACAGGGGAGGGGTCTAGTTGCCACTGAGGGTATAGGTGGGAGTTAAGTGGCCCTCTTTCCAAGGAGCTGTGAACCACCTGTGAGCAGAACTGTTTAGCGTTGCCACTCCCTCCATGGTGGTGTTAGTTGTGAGTTTTTAAATGACAGTAACACAGATTGGGGGATGATGTTTCTGTTAAGAAGTTTGATTGTTGATGGAGGGAGGGAGGATCTACAGTAACGTTTGAGGCCTGGTTGGGGCTTTTTTAGTCCTGTATGTGGGGGCACTTTGTGAGCAGAATAGGTCTGAAGTGTGTTCTTGGACTTTGTTTTACAACAGGCTGTAGCTGGATAAAACAGGGGAGATGCACTAAGTAAAAAGGGCTGCAATGTCATGGGACTGACATGGGAGGTCAGACAAAAGGGGGAAATGCAAATTGTGAGGTATGAAAGAGGAGGTCCAGGAGATGGGTATTCGAAGAAGAGAGTGTTTGAAAAGTCGGTAACCGGCGAGCGGGATGGTGTTGGATGATTTGGTGGTTGGAGTGTTAAAAGATCACACAGTGGCGACTCCTCTGCTAAGGCGGAGGAGCATCGCTCTACTGCTCTGCAGCAGTTAAAGAAAGGAAAAACATAAAATGATAATAACGTAATGTTATTGTCATTTTATTTAGTTCTCCTGCTGCAGCAGCTTTGTGTGAGGGAGTGGGGCGGGGCTGCAGAGCAGGGGAGGAGTGATAGAACCCTCCTAAGTGCGCAATGACTGTTTGGTCAGACCCCTGGGGCAGCCAAAAACAGTCATGCACACTTTCCATGTTCTCCATGCAGGCTGCATTACAGCCTGCCTGGAGAGAATGCCCACCCTTCCAGCCCCTGGCTGAGCACAGTGTCACGGCAATCAGACCAATCACAACGCTGCATTGCAGCATTGTGATTGGTCAGGGGAGCTTGGCCTGTGCTTCCTGTTCCTGGGAACGAATGCAGGAGAGCAGAAGCAGCGTCGCAGGACCCGGCGGCATGGTAAGTGTCCCTCTCCCCTCCCCCCGCCACCGACAAGCCTTGCCAGCCACCACGGCAAAGGGTCGGAGGATTAGGGGTGCGGTGCATAGTTAAATATCTGTATTAGTGAGGTGGGAACAGTTTCTGTATTGTAATATCTGAGAAACTGGCTTCAGATTTTTCCTTTCCAAACTGAGTTATGGTCTTCACTGTGTCGTCCCTCTGGAAGCATGGTAACTCTTAGCCTGACAGCTTATGGCACAAGGGACAAATAACAGGATCAAAGGACTGGCTTTATGGTTAGAGAACAGACTGCCCTTGGGTCAGTTTCCAGTTTAATGGTATATTTGGTATGGAGTGATAACAAAACTATTAATAATTCATGTACAAGACCAATTAGACAATAATGTATCACAAATACATTATTATGTACAATGGAATGATTCCATGCCCAAAATAAAAACGTAGCTCTACACATTTCCAACTACTCACTGAATTATCTACCAGAGTCCTCCGTAAAGCCTATTCCTGAAAGATGATCATATTTGAACCGTCTCGGACCCATCAATGCTTACGCAATGCCTTGTATAAGTTAGCATTCGCTACACCATTTGCTTTTCTGTCATCCATTTTGTATGATGATCGAAACTAATTCCTACTTATTCCAAGAAATGCTTCTTGCTAAGTTTTGTTTATGCAATAATGAGCCGTTAGTGCCAGTGCATAGCTTTCACCCTAGATAGAGGCCCACTCCCACTGGTCTGGTAGTATTATCACAGTACCAAGTGCAGCGGCCTTAAACTGTGCTCAGTTGCAACTAGAAAACTGTGTTTTTTGGCATTTTACTGTCCTTTTGTGTGAGCCTGGTAAATTCCACTGTGGGCGTGTTCTTAATCAACCATGAAATGTACATAATGTATCTTTATGCTTGCAGACCTTCAGTTCCCTCTGTACCACTACAGAGACTGTGCAGACGGGGCTCCACTCTGAGTGTATATGAATACACAGTTATTGGTTCATATTCTCCACTGACTCTCCAACGCTTCATTTGTATGGAAGGCTGAGAGGTGGTCTACAGTGACCTGGGTGGCCCCAAGCAGGTCACTTTCTTCAGGAGTGCAGCAGGAAATTTAATGATTAATTGCGGGAGGCATGCATGGTAACAAAGGCATAGGGTAATGATTAATTGTGCTTAGTAGACATTACTTGCAGAGCAAAGATATTAAGAGTTAGACAAACCTGTCAGATGATCTCTTAAATCTGCGGGTCATATAGAAGAAAATGAAATCAAGGTAAAAGCAAAATACATATCAAACTTTATTTATAACAATTCCTTATCATGTTTAGTAAACCTCTAATTATATTACATTCTGCTGGCTACAGTTTGAAGGCAATGTCAGCTTATAAGCTGCAGAAAATTGCAAAAATCCTTCTCTATCTTTTACGCGAGCAGAAAAAATATGTGACCAATAAACACATGCATTTTCTATCATCAGATGATGCTGATGCTAAGAGGTAAAAAGCCCACTTTAATAAAAGACTGAGTCCAGGGCGAAGCTCCGCTCCCATACGCGCAAATTCATTCAGTGCAGAAACAAGAACTATGTTAACATGCATCGAGGCCTGTGAAGCGTATCATTATTAACCATACAGAAAAATCTTGCAACATATGACACCCTGAAGAAGTGGGGCACAGCAGGGGGTGCCCTGCTTTCAGCAAGTTGTGCCCTGGTTTCTGTAAATCGCTGATCTTCATCTGCTTGTTTATAGTTTTTGGATCTACAAAGCTGGGATGATCCATTCCAGGTTGACTTACGGAATGCATTTCTGTCTGCCTTGCATTACCTTTAAAGGTTTCTGTTGTATGGAAATCAAAATCCACACTGATCTTAGCCGAATCTCCTTCACATGGCAAGAGCAAACGGGGAAGCTTTAATAATCTGCAAAGTCTCATGATTTGATATCGCAGTTGGCACAAAGGCAAGCCAAGGAATAGTGGAGGAAACCTTAGACGCCAGTCAAACATGAGTGAGGAAATTAGTGAATGATGGACGGAGTGTGTTTGTTGACACTTGTGTTCTGCCAAGAAGGGTTGATATGCATGTTCAGTGGGAGCCAAAGTAGACTCAAAAACACTACCATGAAGAGTTCCACGAAAGGCACACTTTTGGTCTTTCAGAGTAGTAGATTTATTCAGTACATATTGTAAACATTACAGTAGTGATGTAACTAGCACGATTTAGTGCCACTCATAGGTAAAATGGTATGCTCAGGGCAAATAAATTGCCTGAAGAAAAAATATGCAAGTCAAATCATTTAGAGCATAGTCAAATCATTAGATTGTGCAACAGAGTGCTCTACAGGACAAGACCATAGTGTGTGTCACTTGCAAAAAAAATCGGGTGTTCTGATTTTGAACAATATGAACAATTCACGTAGACAAAACTACAAATATCTTTACATTTATTACCTAATATTCTGTCAGCAACAGGAAGAAACTTCAATAATGTTACATTGCTTTCCCTACAGACACTTGTATCTTTCCCAAATGTAAATAAACAACACTATGATTTTCTGTGTGGGCGTTCATTACATCACATAACATTCCAAAAGATGGAAAATAACAGAGTTAAAATATATTTTGTTAATTCATTTGTTTGCACGACATATCTTGCACGTTTTCAGGTTGCGAAGTAAGAACAGCATAAAATATTACATTGTGAGAAAATGTGCACTTCTGCCAAAACACGCTGCAGACTTCATCCTTGGATTGTTACATTTGTTAGAAATGGAAAGAGATAACAGACCAACAAGCCAGGCAGTTTCATTTAATTCATAATATTTTATTTTCAATCCTACTGAGAAAAGAAACATGTGCACATTTATTTGTCATTTAGGTCTAAGGCCCACTGTGTTATCAACTACAAAATGGTGTCATATACATTTCTAATTTGTTAAATAGCGTTCTCAATTGACCATGTCAGTTAGGTGCATTAAAATCTGAACCAATCTGTAAGCAAAGATCACCTCATGATAAGATCTGACCAGGTCTCGAATTGAAGCTTTTGTGTAAAAAGAGAGACTTGTATGCTATCCCATGTATAACATATGAATGTTCTAGACAAGAATAGCTTGGGTTTAATGATGTTTGTCTCTGTACTTTTCTTTCCCTAAATAAGGTAACATTAAGGAAACCTAGATCTGGTAAGGACAGTAGAGTAGTGTGAATGCCATGGGCTCTGATGCAAGCATTGAAAATGGCCTCTTTGCTATTGGGGTGATAACAAATTGCAGTTATCAGGATTGAATGGGCCAGTCAGGGCTCTGGCCCTGATGCCCCTGCGGTAAACGGACATAATATCGAGAAAAAAAATATCGACTGGACAGAATATCGAGTTTTTAATATAGAATGGACAGAATATCGAATTGCCAAAATATAGTGGTGAAGAATATCGAAAATCAGGTAAGAAACATCGATTTACATAATATAGAAGTAAGTAATATCGACAGTTATAATATAGTTGTTAAAAATATCTAATTTTTTCATAGTGTTTTAAGTGTTAGTATATGTGTTAAAAGTGTGTATTAATTTTGGAATGTATGTTTGAATATTTTTAAAGTAATACATTTTATGTAATTTAATTTTTGTGTAATTTAATTCTGTAGCGGGTTGTGGGCTAATAGGGGATTAGGGTGGGAAGTAATTTAATTATAGTACATTAAATAATAATTTTTAGGAATTATTAATAATTTTTAATTTAATTTTGCGTTTTACTTCTGTAGCGGGTTGTAGGTTTATAGGGGAATAGGGTGGGAAATAATGTAATTGTTATTAAGTAATTATTAATTGGTATTGAAAATTAATTGGTTGTTAATTAATTATTAATTGGTAAATAATTTGTATTAATTGGAAATTAATTTGTATTAATTGTTTAATTGATAATTATGTTAATTGTATTAATTTATTATTTGTTGTGGGTTTATAGGGGAATATGGTGGGAAGTAATTTAATTGTAAATAATTAATTATTGAAATAATTTTGTATATTGATAATTAATTTATTATTAATTAATTATTAATTGGTATTATTTGCATTTATTAATTTTGGTATTGAAAATTAATTGGTTGTTAATTATTCATAGGTAATTAATTAAAAATACAATTTATTGGTATTTATAATTAATTAATTAATTATTAAATATTGTGTGATTGGTAATTCATTTTAATACTTTTTTGGTAGATAATAATTAATTTATTTTGAATAAAATATTAAATTATTATTTTCCCTACTATTACACTCACTGTAGTGGGAATAGTAATTTTTAGCCCTACGCTATCCAACACATTCCCTACTATTGCACTCACTGGAGTGGGAATAATAATTTTTACCCCTACGCTATCCAACGCTTTCCCTACTGTTGCACTCTTTGGAGTGGGAATAGTAATTTTTACCCCTATGCTATCCAACGCTTTCCCTACTGCTGCACTCACTGGAGTGGGAATAGTAAATTTTACCCCTACGCTATCCAACGCTTTCCCTACTGTTGCACTCTTTGGAGTGGGAATAGTAATTTTTACCCCTACGCCATCTGACGTTTTCCCTACTGTTGCACTCAATGGAGTGGGAATAGTACATTTTGCCCTCCCGCTATCCAACGCTTTCCCTACTGTTGCACTCTCTGGAGTGGGAATAGTAATTTTTACCCCTATGCTAGCCAACGCTTTCCCTACTGTTACACTCACTGGAGTGGGAATAGAACATTTTACCCTCCTGCTATCCAACGCTTTCCCAACTGTTGCACTCTCTGGAGTGGGAATAGTAATTTTTACCCTCCCGCTATCCAATGCTTTCCCTACTATGGAACTTACTGGAGTGGTAATAGTAAATTTTACCCACCCGCTATCCTACACAAAAAATATTTAATATTTTTCATTAATATTACGTAAATATATATGTATTAATTCTTTTTTTTTACTTACATTTATTATTTATTAATTTAAAAGTTATTTAAGTATTTCTAAGTATGTTTTAGTTAATTATATGTATTATTTCAATAATTTTACATTACTTTTAAAACATTTAAAAAAATCGATATTTTGACCAACTATATTTTTTACACCGATATTTTGGATTCTATATTTTTGTACTTACCTGTTAGTAGATAGAGATTCAATATTTTGGCATTCTATATTTTTGCCTCGATATTTTGGCAGGTCGATATTTTCCTTCTCGATATTTTGTCAGTGATCCGTCCCTGCACCTGCTGCACCAATCGGAACTTTGCCTTTGGCAAAGGATAGAGCTCTGAATGGTGTTCTTACTATATCAGAGCTATTTTCACATCGTTGAGTTGTAGATAAAGTAAAAGCTATCCTGTTGATATATTGGGCTGTCATTGGTAGAATGGGCCATAAGTTTGTGTCACACACCTAGTCGCATCCATGCCTCGCTCCTGAGCTCCATTCCTTTCCCTTAAAATGCAATTATTCTGGTACTGTGAAACCCCAACCTCATGTTTGTACTTGTTGAGTGTTATCTGATTGCTCAGTGGACTCATGCATCTATTCTGGAAGGTCTAAACTGCTGTTTACTATTCTGAGGTCAATCAAATCAATGTAATTGAGTTAGGTAGCAATGAATACATGCTAATTATCAACAATATACACCTAGTTTGATTGTATTCAAATACTGGCTATGCTGTGCTGATCCAAGTTCTCCAGGTTCCCAGTTTTTGCTTGATTCGGGATTTCAGAATTCTGTGCTTCCTATGCTTGTCATTGGAAGCGATTGGCAAAACATGATCCGCAAGCCATTTAGATTTTTGTCCTAGGAGCTCTTCTGAAGTCCTCAAAGACACCCTCACAACATCTATGTCAGCTGCTCATCTGTAAAAAACATAGAGATATCATCCATATAGGAAGGGCAACATCATTGAAATCCAGATTAATAATAGTTCATCCCATATTAGAGAACTTACTTTCACAACTGTAATAACAGTGAGAGGCAGCTGCTTCAGAAAGCTAGAACATTCCCACTATTTTTTTTCCAATAAGGGGATTCTGGGTTAAAGGTATTTACTACAAATAGAAAAACTGATTGCAAATGATGAAACAGCATTCAGCCACTGCTGCAATTGGCCACTAACTCCATTAAAGAAAAAGAAAATGCAGGGTGTCTCCTCCGCCACCGGTGGCTCATTCCTTTAAGGGCAAGGGTCAAAACGTCCCCTAGTTTATCAGTGGACACTGCTAACATTTCCTTGTTGCAACTGTCAGTACTAGCTTGCCATCTGGTGCCATCAATGGATAGCTGAACGTGACAGTGCCAGCATCATTTACCTTTGGGTATCCTATCAGGTACAGTGATAGAGCAGCCAAAACATCTATTCACTAACTGTTTAACATTAAAATATTGGTATATATTAAAATATTTAAGATTAACTACTTTAAACTATATATACAGTAAGAAACAGTATTTTTGATTGATTTTAAACGATATTAGTGTAAAACGATATTTTTATTTGACATTTATGTACTTACCATTATAAGGATTGAGAAAAAATATTTTTGTGTGTTATTTTGCGCCGATATCCGTATAGATACACCAAGTCACGTTTTTTCATGTTCACAGAGAATGCGTGTGTGAAACGTAACGGGTACGATTATCCGATTCCCATGCATAGGGGCCACCAAACCCGTTGCCACTGCGCTATTCACTACCGTGCATGTTATTGCTTTCTGATCTAGTGGGAGCCACTAGGATCACAAAAACCGAGCTCGAGTCATAGGTCTAAGCCATAGCATTACCTGCACAGATAACGAGAGGCCGACACCTGAGACCTCATTCTGACCCACTGATATAGACAGTTGTCACTGTCATGATATGTTCAGGTGGCTGTATATATAAGAAAGAGATACGTGCCTACCAAAGAGAAACACAAGTTGCATGTTGTGATTTATGAGCAGCGGCCATAACGAAGTAAATTGTGGATATGATTGATTCACTATAACTTACGTGTATTTCTATATTTTTTTGTCCGCCTTGTCTGTTGTTGTTTGGTTTCTTTCCCTCCAGGTAAATAACAGGAACACCACTGAAGTGTTCCCATGAGTACTTAACCCCTTCGACGCCGATGACGGAACGGTTCCGTCATGCACGTCGGTTGGGCTGTGCTTATGACGGAACTGTTCCGTCATGGCCCCGCCCACGCTCAGAACCTTCAGCGTGGCGCGGAAATCCGCGCCGCGCTGAAGGGGTTAAACTCACGCAGAGCCTAAATAAGGGTACCAAAGGATTATAGGGGTTTATTTCCCTGCTCCTATTTTTAATATTTTAATGCACTAATTCACTTCACACGGTCCTGACGAAGCGCATCGGGATCCATTAGGGACTGCCTGTCTAGCGCGAAACATGTCGACCAGGCTTCACTTTCATAAACACACACAAGTACTGAGAGCAGCAGAGTAATACCTCGATCTCTATCATATTTGTTAAAAAGAGGTGCCCTATTTTCCCGAAAACTTGTCTTTTACTCTTACCCCATGGATCTACGAATAGAATAATCTCAAGGTACCGGTAGGGTATTTTTAACACACTAGCACAAAACCCCTCTTTTAGGCCCACACACCCATGTGCACAACTGCGGCGTCTCCTAAAAGATCTCCGATAAAGAGCCCTCTCGCGGGGCCCGTGGGGGCAGCAGCGCCACCCCACGAGGAGCAACGCCCGATGATGAAACATGACACTCGCAAGGGTGTGTGAGGGCACTATTTTCGAAAGGAGAAATTCCCGCATCTTCAACAGACTAGGAACACATATAGAGCCTATTTTCTTACATTTTTTCCATGTAACCAAGTAGGTTGCAGCTCCTTTCTTTCAGGAACAGTTACCAACCAGTGAGTACATATTTGTCCTTGGGAGCATTGGTACTGGACCTACTTTTTTCTTTTAACGCTCCCTGTCTACCCCTCTCTAAGTGTTTAATGATATTTTTGACACAATATTTTTGTTACACAACGTTGTTTTCGATATTATGTCAGTGATCCGCAGCCCACAGGGGCATGTTTTAGAGCAGGATGGGCTACCATTACCCAAAAAAATGCCCCTATGGCCACAATCTAGACAGGCCTCTCACAATATGAGACCAATTTCAGCAGTTTGGTTTCCAGACCAGGCCTTTGAATGCATCCGCCATCATTCATTTGCTCAGCCAGATAGAAATTTCATAATCTTGAAATGGGCTACACGTCAGCGCAAGCATTGCCTTCTAACACCCTGACTCACCATTTAGAAAACCCTGCCACTTCTGCTTAAACAGTCAAGAAAACAGCAAAGGATTCTTGGAATTGTCGTAGGAAAGATTTCAACACTGAGAAAATGTAAGCTTTCAAAGCCGCATCAAATACCATTTCATTCTTTCTTTGTGAGGCTCGAAGGAGGCGACTTCATTTGAATTACAAATTATGGGACTAGCTCATTAAATTGCATATTTGGAATTTTTAATATGCCTTGTGTTTGCAACGATAAAAAACATTTCACTGGCCCCATTTTTTATTGCTAGAAGAGCCCCACCCCTTTAATTCTTCAACATGTTACAAAGTAATGTAACAGCTGGAATATTTACTGTCAAAACTTGCAGTTCAGACCGGCAAGTGACCCAACAGGTTTGTACTTTGAACACCAGATTGCAAAACAAGGGAAGAAGAGTGTCTGTTTAAGAAACCCAGTGCTTGCACATCAGTTTTTTTTATTTCACCAAGAAGGGCAGGCTCGGTTGCAGTTTCCCTCTCGGTTATCAGAAACCATTGCAGTTATAAAGAAGCCACACCTAAATAATTCCCTTCTGTGCCAGCCCTAACAACATTCTCTTGGATCGTAAAATCTGCATTCCATGGATGTACTGGGTGCTTTACGATCTGTGCATAGAATGTGCGATCTGATATTTCTATCCAGACACCCAGCGCCATTGGGCTAAAAGGGCTTTAGCCCCCACACCATTGTATACCATCGCCCGATCTGCATCTTCGAGTGCTTGTCTTGGGTCAAACCTGGGCAGAGTATTACTCAGGAAGCCAGCACTAGAGCAAACATTTAACTTTTATTTAAAAAGAGACTGTTCAGCGTCTCCTGCTGCTACAAGATGTTTTCACAGGAGGTGGTGGAGGTCACCGGTGATTCAAAAAATCCTACAGGATAGATCCCAGAGTAGGGCTCTCAGTGCATGGCAATGTGTTTTAGACTTCACTGTTGTTCTAAGAAGAGCTAGTGATTGCCTATTGCATTTGAACTGTGATATCTGCCCTCTCCACAACTTGACAGGTTCCCTTTGAGTGCTTCCAAGCAAACAAGGCAGAAAATGACAGATTCTATTGTATGTGTGAGAAACGGGGTTACTGACTGAGAAGGGTGTGACTCCACTCAAGCAGCCACCATAATCCTTGTCAGGGTGAGGAACAAGCAAACCCCAAATTAGCGTTTGCTCAAACCTTTGGAAGATTTGTTAAACTTAGAGGCAATGTGTAATGCATTATGCAGCAATTCAAACAGTAATAGGGTGAAAACACAACGCATGAAAGATCCCACACCAATGTAGAAATCAAGATAAAAACACCAATAATCCAATCAGTAGAACCAAAGATATGCAACTTTAACAATGTAAGTTAAAATAGTGCCAAAAAGCCCAAAGCGCCACTCGCGGCTATGTGGTTGTATGAGATCGGGAGAAAGTCACAAGTTCAGGCCAACTGCATTGGCGTGTGGGTCGGATCCAGGGACCAGGTTAGTCCCACTGAAAAGTTACCTTCTCACTCCAAGGCAAAGAGTCCCGTTTGCAGTGGAGGGGGCCCTGAGGAGAAGGGAAGCACCGTGAACGGTCATAGATGTAGCACGAAGAGCAGGCTTGGCATTGTGGACGGTTTTCACTGTAGCATGAAGATCCTGTTGTCACGAACAGTGGGGTATGAGCTTCGCAGTGGTGCTCCCCTCGAGCAGTCAAGGCTGTAGCACAAAGGGTTTGGTTGACGGAACTTTGTTTTGGCTTACAGTGAGAGCACCATGATTTTGGTACCAACTGGCCTGTTCGTAGTTGCAAATAGACTAAAAACCTCTAATCGGTTCTACTGAGGCCACACCAAGGGTCCAGGACCCAAAGGGCACCACTCAGGGGCCAGGGGCCTGCTCCAGCTGGATCTGGGTGCTGATTCAGGTGGTTTTGAGCCTGGTATATCCCTGTGGCTCTGAGGAGGAGGCCAGAAGACTATCCTTTGGAGTCGCTCTGGGAGTCATGGGTTCAAGTGAAGGTCCAATCCTTCTTATTCAGGCAGAAGGGCAGCATGGAAGCAATCCAGCAAGGCAGTAGTCCAGTAGGGCAGCAATCCAATAGAGTGGCAGTCTATTCAGCATCACAGAAGTCCTTGTTCCTGGCAGACACTCCACAGGTCCAAAACTATACTGAAGAGTTGGTGTCTGAGGTCCAATATCTATACCAGGTACCTATTTTGAAGGGGGAGAAGCTTCTAGGGGTTTCCCTTTGAGGTGCACAAGTTTCCGGCCTCCCCTGGTACCCGACTAACTACAAGGGGTATGGAGCCCTATGTGTGAAGCATGACACAGCCTATTCAAGTGTGAGTCCAGACACACTTAAACTCTCTATTGTGTGTGGATGTCCAGGAGGCATACATAAAGCCCAACTGTCAGTACACCCAGTCATGTAACCCAGAGACAGACTGCAGGTCCTGAATGACAATGGCAGGAAAATTCCAATTTCTCCAAAGTACCATTTTCAAAATTGCAATTTAAAATCTGACTTTACCATAAGAGAGGATTTTTCATTACAATTCCAAAGACACCAAACAAGATCTGGTTACATGTCCCCATTTGAAAGGTACAGCCTATTAAATATATGAAGGTAACTCCAACAAAGAGTTTTTCACTATCAGGACATGTAAAATTTAAAAAGTAGATATTCAACCAACTTTTTAAATACACGGCACCCTGGGCCTACCCCAGGGGTGGTTCAAATGTATTGATAAGGAAGGTTTGGGTTATGCAAAAAGTTTATTTTGCCAGGTCAAAATGGCAGTTTAAAATTGCACACACACGCAACAATGGCAAGCCTGAGACATGTTTGAAAGGGCTATTAAGTGGGTGTCACAGTCAGTGCAGCAGGACCACTAGTAGCATTTAATTTACAGGTCCCTGGTACATGTAATTCCACTTTTCCAGGGACTTACAAGTAAATTAAATATGCCAATTTGATGTAAGCCGATTCTACAATGCTAAAAGGAGAAAGCACAAGCACTTTAGCACTGCTTAGCAGTGGTAAAGTGTGCAGAGGCCTAAGGCCAACAAAACAAATTCAGCAAAAATAGGAGGAGTGAAGGCAAACATTTGGGGATGACCCTGCAGAGGTGCCAAGTCCAACAGTATGCAATTGCATTTATATGTAGTGCTTATTACTCATGCCGAGGGGTAGAAAGCACTGTATCAGTGCAAACAATAAGTTTTTCTTTTTTAAAATGGGGTTACAGTTATTAGGTGCCCACAAGGCAGTCCAGACTTTTCAATCAATAGTATCTTGTATTCAGGTGAGATGAGAGGGGTTGTGGTTTGGTTCTAAAATGGATCCAAACAGCAGCCAATAAAATAAGAAAATGCCAAATGATATTAGCAAATGTGTGTGTTGGCAGTACTTCGTTTGTTCCGGTGGTTGGTGGTGGGTGACAGCAGCACTTATCAACAGGGCCACAGGAATTATGGGACAGGGGATAACCAAATGATATTGCGGAGTTGACTAATTATGTGGCAACAATTGGGAAATTAATCAGAGTAGTGTGGCATATTTTGTGATCGTATTACTTCATTATTTTGTCATTTTACCTTACATGAGCTAAGGTTTCACTTTACTACTATGAATTTAACACCCAAGTACATCAATACGCAACTAAAGTTGGCTAGTCAACCTTTGTGTAAGGCCTTCCACTGCGCAGCAGCATGTCATTGCATGTTCAGAACCTTTTGATATGTTTGACATAGAAACAGTTTTTTTTGCTAAAATCTGCAGATTATTTACTTATTTAGAAGTTTTATAAAGCGCTCAGCTACCCTGTTGAGGTTTCCCGGTGCTACAAACGTCAGGTTAGATCTTTCCCAGTCTCACCAAATTCAGAACAGTCAGGTCTTCAGCTGATTTCGAAAGATCGTCAGTGAGGGACAATTTCTAAGAGAATCTGGGAGAGCGTTTTACATCTTAGGGCCCTGAAATGCAAAAGACTGGCCTCCCATATGTGTGCATTTAACTAAAGGGACAACGCACAAGGAAAGCTCACTGGAACGGAGGGTATGAGAAGTTTGATAGGCTTTAACAAATTCATGCAGGTACTTTGGGCCAGTCCCTGCTCTTGCTTTATTCATATAGCACAAGGTTTTAAAGTTAATTCGCTACTCCGCTGTCAGCCAGTGGAGTTCCCGTAGAAGACAAGAGGCCAAGGCACTTTTTAGAAGTCTATAGAGCATCATAACCACCGAGTACTGGATCACGTGCCACCATTGAATGGAGCCTTTATCTACTCCCAGATATAGTACGTTGCCGTAGTCCAACTTCGACATAATGAGTGCCTGAACCACTGTTCTTTGAGCTAGAAATCAAAGCAGCCAAATAATTGTCTGCAGCCATTTCAGGACAGCGAAGCATGTAGTGGCCACCTTCATCACCTTGGGTTTCATGGACAACTTGTCATCCAACACAAAGCCAAAATTCCTAACCTTGGGGGCTGGCACCCGGAAGAGGGCCCATGCTTTCCAGCTAGTGTTAGGGACTCCAAAGGGATGGATTCTTTCCCAACACAAGTATCTCGGTCTTATCTCCGTTGAGCTTGAGTGAATAGTTATTCTTCCACTCCACAACCAAGCCCAGTCAGGAGTTCAAGGCCTCTGAGTTGTGTCTCTGCGCAGATGACAAATAAAAGATGATTTGCGTGTCATCTCCGTAGGACTATAAATTGCGACTAACACTTTTCACCAAATCCGTCAGTGGGCTCACATAGATGTTAAATAGTGCCAGATTTAGTGACAGTCCTTGAGGAACTCCTAAAGTCAGGACATGCTGCTCAGAGGAAACAGTGGCTGAGAACACTGGAAAAGACCGGTCTCTTAAGAAGGATGTCATCCAAGAAAGGGCCATTCCCTGAAGTCCAGCTCGGCAGCCTCTCTAAAAGAGTCACGTGCAACACAGTGTCAAAGGCTACACAGAGATAGAGTGGGATCAGCGCAGCCGTCTTGTCCCCATTCAAGAGTCGTCTACGATGTTCAGTCACTTCTAGCAGGGTGGGCTCGGTAATTTGTCCCCTCCTAAACCCAGGTTAAGAAGGGTTGTCCCCCATTTGTTTTTGGTATCCTTCGGGATCGTTTAATTTGGTAATTTGGTAATTTGGAGTTTGCAAACGCCAAAGCCAGAGGACTCGTGTATTCACGAGACTATCGTAATCGATAATCCTTTGACGTTTGGATCTAGACTAGTGAGCAAAGATGCCTGGTTCTGGACTATTTGGTAGATTATTCTGTTTGGGTTGTGGAAAACATTTCCAGCTGGAGGAATCATGTCCGGTTCCTCCGGTTGGAACTCCAACTTATGAGCTCTATGTAAAACATGGCGTAGGCCCCATTGCATATAACGAAGTATGGATCCACTACACCAGGAAAGACGGTGTTTTAAAATGGCCCCAAAATGGTAGTTTCGATACCGATATTTAAGATAATTTGGAAATTAAATTGTTTAAGAAGAAAGCCCGGCCGGCGATGTTTGACTCTTTCCGCTTATGGCGAAAGGAAGCCAAACAAAAGGAAATTAAGCTAGCGAAAAAGAATAAGAGAGAGAAAGGTATGACAGTAATGCAAGCAGCTGTACAATTTAAAGACAATGAGGAGGAGCAGATGAGTGCGCAATTGCACAGGCAGCGCAAGTTAGGGATTGACAAATGTTACCCAGCTTTACCACATTCTAAGCAGAATGAGTTAGAACAGAAGGAGAAAGATCCCCTGATGTCACATTTGTTGAGTTCGCCACCCCCGTATGCTCAAAATGCCACGGCACCTCCCCAGCTTGTGAATATGCCACCTCCAGTGAATATACTGCAAGCCTTGCCGCAACCGCCAGTTGCTTTGCAGCCGGCTCTTATCCCTATAGCGCAGCCCTCTCAAGGGCCGCCAGTTATGCTTCCAACTGCCCCCGCACTTCCTGCGACTTTGCCTAATACAGCAGCTGCCTCTTCTGACACTCTTCCTTGCACCACTCCAGTACCTGTTTCTACATCCTCTTTTCTCCCCTCTGTTTATCCCCCTGTTTTCGCCTCAGCTTCTCCTTCAGCGCGACAACGCTTAGCTAATGTGGTTACTACATTAATGTCTCCTCTCTTTGAGTCATCTGGTGCGACTCCTGGTTTACAGCGTAAGCAACTGCGCAGTCAATTGCCTAACCCCGATGAGAAAAAGGTAATAGATAACATCCGCGTAGATGGATTGTTTTTCCTTCACTGTATGATGTGGAATCAGTTGTCAACGTTTTCCATCAGTGGGATGCCCCAAAACAGAGATATGTGTTTGAGAAAATGTGCGAAATTCTCTGTGAGGAATTGGAGGATAGTGGTAAAAATCCGAGCCCGCAGGAATTGTGTAGAGTGAGGTTTGATTTTGGAACTGGTATAATTGTGGACCGCGAGGTAGATAAAGCAGTTGCGGTTGTATTGTCCTTCAGGAATGATGATTGTCAACAGTCATTGTTTGAACAAGATGTCCTTGTGGGGAAAAAGGTAAAAGCGCGACAATACCCCATGAGAGAAGTTCCCCCGGTATGGAAGGAAGCAGTTGCAGCTGGTGCCGGTATCGCCGCTGTGCCAGCGCATTTCCAGCGTGTTAGGGTGCATGTTCCATGGAAGCGCTCAGAGGTGTTAGCACTTAAGCAGTCCTTACCTGATCCCCGTAAAAACCCAGCAGGTTATTATAAAGAGTTGTCACAGACGGCAGGGTCATGCGTTATGAATCTGGCCGACATAGACATGTTATTTGGTAATGTTGTTCCACAGCCTCTATGGGGATCAATTCGTAATGTAGATCACGATGCAGAACTAGGGGACACATGGGCTAACATTATTGCTGCTGATGGTAGACAAACTGGTGGCGCAAAACCAGAACCTTTAGTAGCTGAACTGCCTGGTAGAATCATCACGTATATGAAGACAATAATGCCCGCGATGCGCGTAAATTGGGACAATTTATCTGCATGTAAGCAGAAGAAAGATGAGACAGTGTCAGACTTCTTTACTAGGTTTGAAGAAACGTTTATTGATCACAGTGGGCAGGATATGAGTACTGAGGGTGGCCAACAGTTATTTGTGGATAAGTTTGTGCAAAATTTACTTCCTGACCTGTGTAAAAAGTTGAAAGACTCAGAGAGTTCTTGGGCTGTTTCTTCTTCAGCGCAAATACTGGCTACTGCACAGTATTATGAAAATAGAGATAAAGACGAGAAAGATAGAACAGAAAAGAAAACGAAGGAATTAAAGACAAAGGTCCTTTTACAGCAGGCTTACCCACCACGAGGAGGTCAGAACAATTATAGACAACCCCAAGGTGTCTATCACCAACCCCAACAGTTTCAGAACAACCAGCAAATGAATGGGTATTATCAACCTCGTGTCCCTGTAGGTCCCAACCAATGTTCATACTGCAAAGAGGAAGGTCATTATAAATATAGTTGCCCTAAATTAATGCAGCGGAACGGTAATGCGTATGGAGCAAGAGGTAGGGGTGGTCAGCAAGCTCCTAGAGGTAGAGGGCGTGGAAGTGTTCCCCAGAACGCGCGTCCTCTGCTGCCTCAAAGTACCATCAATAGCTTTGATCAGCAAGCTAACGCGACTAGTAATACGGCCCAGTATTATAACAATGATTATTATGCAGAGGATGGCGATGCAGAAAATAATGATTACTAGGACAGCCATAGACAGAGAGAGGGAGTTGTTTCAGTGCCAGTGGATCAGAGTGGACCGTATGTTGAGGTGACTACAGCAAATGTAACGGAGCCTTTTCTGCTAGACACTGGTGCTGCAAAGAGTTCAATCATGCATTCAAAACTCCCTGGCGCACCTTTGTCTGGCGATATAAATGTTTCAGTAGGTTTTTCTGGCGCCCCAGTTAGGAACCCGATTTCTAGTCCCATGTCACTTTCTGTTGGACCTTGCGAACTGAAAGCGCCCCTGATCCTAACAACAGGTTGTGGTGAGAATTTACTGGGATTAGATTTGTTGAAAAGATTGCACGCTACACTGTATTGTTCTCCTTCAGGAGTACAACTTACATTAGGCAAGAAAGTGATTTCCCCAATGTACTTGTCTAAAAACAGAATGCCACCTGAATTATCATCCCTTCCGGATGCCCTTTGGGCTACTGGTCCCAATGATGTGGGCCTCTTGGAGATACCGCCATATGTGGTGACTTTAAAGGCTAATGTCAGACTGCCACGTATTCCCCAGTACAAAATCTCTAATGAAGGCCAGAAAGCATTGTTAGACATTGTCAGCGACTTGATTAATAAGGGTGTGATTGAAGAGACAAGAGGCAACGTTTGCAATAGTCCGATTTTACCTGTCTTAAAACGAACGGACCCTTCACAGCCACCTGTTTACAGATTTGTGATTGATCTTAGAGAGGTTAATAAGATTGTTGTGCCACAGTTTCCGGTTGTCCCTGATATAACTGCCTTGTTAACGATGATTCCAGCCTCTGCTGCATGGTTTTCAGTGATTGATTTAAAGAATGCTTTCTTTAGCATCCCAATTGCAGAAGAGAGCAGAGATATTTTTGGTTTTAGTCTGGGAGGCCGAAGCTTCCGCTTCAAACGCGCTCCCCAGGGCTACTGTGAAAGTCTATCAATATACAGTCAAGCTTTGAAAGCGCAGCTTGATGCACTTGTTTTACCTAGTGGCGCTATCCTGATTCAGTACGTGGATGATTTACTAATTGCCGCGGATACTGAGAAGATCTGTAAAGAAGCCACATTGTCATTGTTGCGCCATTTATCTGCTTTCCATCACAAAGTGTCTCTCTCTAAGCTACAATATTGTCGACAAGAAGTGACCTTCTTAGGTCATCTCTTATCGAAGGAGGGAAGGAAACTGACCCCAGAAAGAATTCAAGCCATTGCACAGTTGAGTGTGCCAAGAACACAGAGAGAAGTACGTGCTTTCTTGGGCATCACTTCATACTGTAGGCATTGGATACCAAGTTTTTCCTTGTTGGCAAAACCTTTAGTAGCCTTAACATGCAAAGACACCCCGAATCCTATCCCATGGTCTGAAGAGTGCCAGAAAAGTTTTGTGGAATTGCGCAATGCATTATGTTCAGCACCTGTGTTGGGCACTCCTGACTACAGTAAGCCTTTTACATTGTATGTTCACGAGAAAGATGGATGTGCGTTGTCAGTGTTAACACAGCCTTTTGGCGACAGACCGCGCCCATGCGCATATTTTTCATCAACCTTGGACCCTGTAGCGAGGGCATTGCCAAGCTGTCTGAGAGCGACAGCTGCTGCAGCAATGTCTATCCGACAATCTGCTGGTTTGGTAATGGACAACACATTGATTGTTATGGTTCCACACGCTGTAGACACATTATTAAATAGGACTAAGACACAACACTTGACTAGTGCGCGATTATCAGGTTATGAGCTCACACTGTTAGCAAATCACATACACATAAAAAGATGCAATACGCTGAATCCAGCTACATTGTTGCCAATTCCAGCAGACTCAGATGAGATTGAGCAACATGACTGTCTGTTCAGAACAGAAGAAGAGACGAAAGGGAGAGTAGATCTAAAAGATACTCCCCTGACTGAGTGTGATGGCACTTTATGGGTGGATGGTTCATGTTTCAAACTCCCTAATGGTGACACGACTGCTGCATATGCTATCACGACTTTACACACGGTCGTGGAAACTGCACGAGTGCCACATAATTCGGCCCAAGCAGCAGAATTAATCGCCCTCACGAGAGCGTGTGTGTTATCTGAAGGAATGAGAGTAAATATATACACAGATAGCCAGTACGCCTTTGGCGTGGCTCATAATTTTGGGCGTTTGTGGAAAGAGCGTGGGTTCCTGACGTCGCATGGAGCTAAAATTCAGAATGGCAAGTTGGTGAATGATCTCCTTGAGTCACTGACCCTACCGTTGCAAGTTGCGATCATGAAATGCAGTGCGCACAGGAAAGTCACAGATGATGTTGGACGTGGGAATGCGTTTGCTGATGAGACCGCGAAAGAAACAGCACAGAAAGTGAAGACTAGAATGTATGTTGCAGGCCCCGCAAGATGGGTTAATGATGTGGGAATGTGTGAGAACACAATAGAGAGTGTGAAGTCTCTTCAAGCTGAAGCCACAGAGGAAGAGTTAAGCAAGTGGAGAGAAAGTATGGGTAAGTTGGATGAGAATGGTTGTTGGATTGATCTGACAGAACATAAGCGATGGTTGTTGCCTGATGCATATGTGCTTCCAGTGGTTACAATGGCACATGGAATGGCACATATCAGTACGAAAGGTATATGCAAGTTGTTGGCTCCAGTATGGCAGAATGCTGGGATTCCCAAGTGTGCAGAGAATGTGGTCAAGAATTGCATGGTATGCTTGAAGTACAACCCTGGTAGGGGAACCCCAACTCCAGCTGGTCACTTTGCACCCCCATCATGTCCATTCGAAGTTTTGCAGCTGGACTTTATTCACATGGAAAGATGCAACAACCTGAAATATGTACTGGTGGTTGTTTGTGCTTTCTCAAAATGGATAGAGGCTTATCCTCTAAAAGATAACACTGCCCTATCCACAGCCAAAGCCCTTGTGAAGGAATTTTTCCCTAGATTTGGAATGCCAAGAATGGTGTGGTGTGATAATGGAAGTGAGTTTGTGGGTAAAGTGATGAAGAATGTATGTGAAGGGCTAGGGATAAAGCAGAAGTTCCATGCTGCAAATCACCCCCAATCAGCTGGACTAGTAGAACGCTACAATGGAGCCTTAAAGCTCAAGCTGGCCAAAATTCAGGCGAGCACCGGTCTTAAATGGCCTGACGCTCTGCCTTTAGCACTCCTGTCCACCAGAATGACCATACACTCACGAGTGGGACTTAGCCCTTACGAGGTCGTTTTTGGCCGTCCGGCCAACGTATGGGGTGTACCGAGGCCTACGAAGTTTAGTGAGATTGAACATCCAGTACTACTCGATTACCTGTATGATTTGACTGTTAAACTGCGTGTTTTGCACCAACAGGTACATGATACTCTTCCCCAAGCTTCTGAACCTCCTGGACACCCTATCAACCCTGGCTCGTGGGTCCTGATCCGAAATTTCCAGCGTAAGAGCAACGACGAGCCTCGCTGGATCGGCCCTCACCTTGTACTCCTGTCGACAAGGTCAGCGGTGCGAGTAAAAGGGAAGAAGCACTGGATCCATGGTACCCACTGCAAAGTAGTCCCCTTGCCTTTGCCATATGACCAGTGGGTCAAGGAGGGTATCGCCGACTTTGAGGCAGACACTGTACCTCGTTTTGTACCATTCAGTGACGCACGCATAAGAGGCACAGCTTCAGACCAAGAGAGTGACAATATTCTGCAGGAAGCTGTGCCACCATCAAATCGACTGGACACCACTGAGCCTGAACTTTTGTTTCAAGACCAAACAGCACCTGGCCGTCTCCGTTATAATTTGAGACCAAGGGCCTTGGACAAATAAAGATTTCCTTACTATTTCCTTTTTGACATTTTTGCTCTCCCATCTGAAGGACTTTCTTGATTTTTGTTTTTCGAACCACCATCAGGGTTCTGCCGCAGGGTCGCGGTGCCAAGACTTTGGGGTACAGGCCGAAGACGTTAGGTCAACGGTTCTGGTTGGTCTAGGGCGTTTCCCTGGACTGACAGGCGTACTCCTTAGCAGAAGACACTCATCCGCCGCGAGCGGCCCGAGTAGAGGATGGAGTTTTTTAAGATGGAGAGACCGATTGAGGAAATGAACTTTAACGCAAGGATGTGTAGAATTGTAAAAAGTAAATGTTTTGTATTTTTGTGCCTTTTTACACTGTGTAGTATCACAATGTTTATTGTAGGATTTGTGTTTTTCTCCGCTCAAAAGCCCATTACACCCACTGAACAGCCTATACCTCTTTCTACTGCCTCCTCTCACTTTTTTCACCCTTTGCCTGAGCACGAACAGACCAGACGATCAGAGTTCGTAAATAACTCGTTTATCCAGCTCTTGCACCAGCACCAACTAGTAATGAATACGACCAATTGCTGGGTGTGCGGGTTAATGCCACATACCATTAACAAGGGTATTCCCTACCTGGTGCTGCCGTATAGTTACAATGGATCGTCATGGGCATTCCAGACCATGTTTCTCTATGCTCTAGATACGTACTCCCCTCGCCAACCGCGTTCCATCAGACCTATCACCAATAATAAGGCTTTGATAAAAGGAGTTGCCGATATGAGTAGGGATATCGATGCATACTCATCCATTCCCAAAGAAGAGTTGAGACCTTATGTAGGATGGAACGCGACGGGGTATAGTATTAGTCTGGGTGAAAGACAGCGAAAGATCTCATCTCCAATCTGGGTCGTACCCCACATGGGTCGGTTCTGCTTACAGGGTAATGGTCAGAATCCTAGAGCTCAACTGGGAAGAAGTGACTGTACTGAAACGTACACCTTCCCGTCACAGTTTTCCCCTGCGTTTTTGGCTGCCAAGGGCACATATTTCATCTGTAATGACCGAGCATATACATGGTTGCCCCCTGATTTCTCGGGCACATGTTATATTGCGAACTTGCTACCGCCGACATTTACTGCTGCCTCTGACTATCACAAGACCAGGGTTGTGAGAGGTGTGATTAGTAAGGAGGATACTGCCGGTCAGGAAGCGGGAGACTTCTTTTTGGGTTTCCTGCCGTTTTGGGGACCTATGGTCAATAGTAGGAACCCGAGACAGCTGACTCGTGTGGTTGAATCCACTGTCAATGTAACGGCTGGTGCCCTTGGTAATCTGACAGCTGAGCTCCAAGCGGATCGCCTTATGACTTTGCAGAACCGCATGGTTCTAGACGTTATTCTTGCAGACCGCGGTGGGGTATGCAAGGTCATCCAATCCAGTTGCTGCATTTTCATACCAGATAATGCTCCAACAGTGTATCAAGCCATCTCCAAACTCCATAAAATATCTGAATCCATACACGTGGATAAGGGAGACTGGTCACTGGTAGGGTGGTTCTGGGAATTGATATCTGCCTGGGGTTGGAAAGTTCTGATGGTCATTGGAATGACCTTAGCCATTCTTTTCCTGTTCTGTCTGTGCATACAGTGTGCTCCTGCGATATGTGGCCTCTGTGCTACCTTATGTGTAAGGAAACCTGTATCGAGGGACGAGCTAAGTAATAGGATGATGCTACAGCAACATCTCCATGACTTTGTGAACATTGACCTGGACTCGGATTAAGATGAGTATAGTGATTGCCTATGTAAGGGCAAAAGGAGGGTCTGTCGTACTTTAATATTCGGGACCGCGTAGGGGACAGGGCCCTACCCCTGTCTATCTTGGTATTAGCAAACCGCAAATGGTAAATGCGGCATGTACGAGTGCTTTATATATCGTTCTAGCTATGAATGCACTGTGTACACGTTATTCTGCTTCACTACGTGGGTTCCATTTTGGAAGCAGTGGCCATCTTGTCATTGCCCTCACATAGGCTATAATAGAGTAAATACGGGCCTCACAGTACATGGGCTTCTCCTCTGACTTCTCTGTGACCTGGGCAGCTGGCTCTGCTGCCCCAGGTCAAACCGGTCTCGCGAGCTCCCCTTCCTCCGTCCACCTGTGATTAGCATCAGGGCTTGACCCGTCATAAAACCCTTTCATTCTACACAAACCTCCGGCTAATCTCTTTCACACCTGCTTGTTCCTGCTTTATGACTTGTTTCCCAAAACAGGAGATGCTCATGTTTATTGGGGGGTCTATTGACATCCGATGTGGGATCTGAACCTTACTGTGTAAATCATTGTGGGCTGGCCGAACTGGAATGTGGGATGGTCATCATGACTCTGCTTTTTCGTTTGTAATGTATACCTTTATATGGCCATATCGTAAACCAAGGAATGTGTGCCTGAAGCATGATATTTTGTATTTAAGGAGAAGCCCGTTCCTATGATTTTCAGCAGTCTCCTGAGAACATACACGCTGTTGTACTTCTAGGATACCTGTAATTGGTCTGCAGCCAATAAATGAATCTTTGACTTCACCCAGAAGACTCTGTGTTTCTGTAGGTCTGGAACAGGGTGAACCCAGAAGTCATAGGGTGTGTGCCCCTGCACCGCTGGGTCTAAAATACCCAGTACTTCAGGGTAAAGACACTCTTGGGACTCCATAAAACTGAAGAGTTGTCTATTGACATGTTTCTCCATTATCTTGGCCATGATGGAAAGCATAGAAACTGGTTTATAATTAGACAAATTATCAGGGGCTAGATTAGGTTTCTTCAAAAGGGGCCAGGTCATGGCATGTTTCTATGTCTGTGGAATCTGTCCTTTTTTAAAAAGAAGAATTAAGGAGCTGCACCAGGAACTCTATCTTGTTTGAATCTAAGAAATTATTCTTGGCAGCAGGAATAAAATCTCCCGGTGAGACAGATCTGATGGATGTCAGTAGTGATAGGAACCCAGCCAAATCCAGCATCTCCCATGCGATCAATTTATGACAGACTGCTGTGGAGGGTGGACGAATCAGGTCCTTGGTGACTGGCATCCCAGCAGTGCTACTTGCCAGGGAACCCCCCTTCCCTCCAGTTTTTAGTGTGAATTGACTAGCTACCACCTTTTTAACATTGGAACATGCCAGTTCCTCATACTGAGGTTGCGACAATACTGGCACTGGTAGAATCCTATTAGGATCAGACAGTACCATGCAGATTATGAAATATGTGGCCCATGCAAATCAATAATGATGTGAAAAACACTGTTATCAAAAATTACATCATTCAAGTGGCCCTGCATATTAGGTGGGACAGGGTCTTTAAAAAGATGCCCCCACAGGCAGCAGTCCAGATCCTCTGAGTAAATTCTCCCTGGCTGCCTGTTCTTTCCCAGAAGGATGGCCAGCTAAGGCCCAGACATTGATGTTGCTTGTGAGTCTGTAAGAGAGTATTGGCTGCAGGGTGATGGCCTAACAATAACTTCATGTCACACGGTTACTCTAACAGTCCACACACATGCAGCGGTGCAGAGCAGCCTGTCATGTGCTCCTGTGTCTCATGCTTGCTCTGTGGTCCAGTTTGGCTAGGAAAGGGCATGTGCACCACAGAAGAGACGCACATGTGGTGCAGTATTTCCCTATGTATTGTCAAAGGCTGCTAGGTGCTAACCTCTCACTGCAACCTCAAACAAGGTTCTTGTGTTAATACCAATAGAATCAATGCTAATAATGATACATTCACACATAAGAACAAAATCGCATCACTATTATCAAATTTGCCCGTCATGAACTCTCCAACAACCACGACTCAGAAATACGTGGTCAGGAAGGCTCTGTAACCTAGGCCTGAGGTTATTGATTGACAGGGCACAAGTGAGGTGGCACGTAGCCGGTAGACAAATGCACGAACAGGAAACTCAGGTCCATCCTCCAGATAAGTGCAGCAACACCACAATGGTCCATGGAGTTTGGCCCCAATAAGGCACACATGGCCGGGGGGTGCACGCATTCCCAAAACACCACAAAGTGAGATGGCACATGAAGTTAGGAAAACGCAGCCAATCAGGACTCAGCACACAGTACACATAGTGATTACGTGCCCCTCATGCCAGACATCTGTGCATGTAACCCACTGGCCTACACTGTATCCATGCAAGGTCGAGACCTACCTGCATTTTTTATCAAGGGTCTTATTTATGACTTCACAGACAAGGCCTGCATTCTTTTTCCTAAAAAAGATCTACGTAAGTACTTTATGATATCCAAAGAAATGTATAAAACCCTGTTCAGATTGATTGCACTTTGAGACAGTCCTCAGACCTGCTTCTGTAACTGTGCTCCCGGCTGAAGTGTTTATTTAAACCGACTGTTCCTGTTTTGCCAATCTTCTTTTGTCTTGAGTTTTTTAAAAGTAAATCCATCCATATTCGAGCAACCCTTGTATGCCTGTTGCTCTTTGTGTTTGGTTGGCAAACACTTAATAGACTGAAGAGGCAGATCAGTATGGCACTGTGCATGGCCAGTACCCTGCACTGCTCCCCAAAAATCTTTCTGCTGCAGCAGCAAGTATGCCTGAAACAGCTCAGAACTCATGAGGTCTGCTCCTTGGTCCTCTTTATCATCTCTGCAAGTGGCAGTTGGTGCTTAGGAAACCTCAAGCTGAAGGTAAAAGAAGGGCACTGTGCTCTAAATCTGAGACACACACACATTTCAAATGCTCTGTTGAAATGCATACTGGCTGTACAGTCACTGGGCCTTGCTGTTTCTCTAGCTAATCCACTTTTGCAGTCAGCTGGGGCCAGCTTCAACTTCTGCTGTTCTATGCTAATATCAAACCGGTAAGTGTAATTCCTTGGGTTAAAAAACCTGCTGCTAATACACAGTTCAGGTGACTCTCCTGTTTTTCAATGCCCGCATGTACAGTGGATTTGTAAACTCAGGCTTGGTGCCCAGAGACAAAAGTTCAAATTATACATGTTTGTTGATAGCATTTTGTGTTTTGTGCCTACGCCTCCTCTTTCCTACCTTCCCATGTGTTCCTGTGCATTTCAACTACTGTTGCATCTACCATAGTCTGTCACTAGGGGTGGCCGGTAAATTCCGCTCCACCGATGGAGTTCATGGAATTTCACCCATTCCACGGTCCGCTTGGAGTGCAGAGTTTGGCAAAAACTGCCAATTGGTTCATGGTGGAGTTTTTCTTGCAAATGGCTCGCCAATGTTACGCTGGCTAGCACGAGCAAGACAAAACGAGCACTAGACAGCCTCCTGGCAAGATTTCTCAATGCATACAGTCATGGCAGATCGCTACCACTCGTGTTGAGAAAGTTGCTGATTGTGTTGCGAAAGCTGCAGCTTGAGTAGAAAATCTACTCAAACGGCAGTAGAAAACAGCACCCTCTGGTGTACCACGTGGTGCCGTTTGCATTGTTTTTACAGCCTGGGACAAGCTCTGTATGCTAAAAATCAGTGGAAGCAGCGTGACGGGCTGGAATCCCGCCACTCATGGAACTCCACAGAATCTTGCAGAGTTTTTAGGTAACTGTGCGGAAATCAGAGGAGTAAAACTCCACAAGTTGCACCCACCCTAGCCAACACTTGGGCCTCAGCACTGTTCATTCTGCTCTGTGTAAGCGCTATCACTCTCCACATGCCCCTGACTACTCTCTGGCTCCCAGTCATCCTCCCTTTTTATTTTTGTCCACCTGCCACTTCCCACTCTTTACATTTAACTTTTGTCTTACATTTTTTTTACCATTGCCTCCTCAGTCTGCCTCCACTATCCTGTTCTTGCTAAATTTCACCTCCACAAATATAGACCAAAAAGAAAACCAACGTGACCTAAAAACAATGATTGTCAAGAAGACATTCATAACAAAGCGTAGATGATGAGGAAGATGGAGAGTGGTGAGAGTCTGCAATAGAGAGTGGATTAGAAGACAAGGTAAATAGAGATGAGAGGTTCATCTGCAGTTCAAAGCATCACATGCCTGCTGTGTTGCTGCACAATACACCAATCGAAGGATTTGGACTATATGGGATTTAAAAGCGCATTTCTGTGTATCTTGAGATAGTGCTGGAAAGTTCCTGCACTGAATAAATTAGTTAATGCACATGTAGAAAGGGTGGGATTCTGTCATAAAGAGAACCCTATACCGTGGAGAGTTGAGCATCAATACAGATACAGCTGAGTCCCTGCACACATAGTACCGATCCTTGCACATATAGAGAAGAGCTCAAGCAACGATGGAACTAAGCTCATACAGATATACTTAAGATATCCTGTTTTAAGTTTAAACATATAATAGCTGATAAAAACCCCACTGAAAGGAAAATAGCCCTCACCAGTGTAAACATATAAACACTGTAAAAACACCTTTGCAACTACAAACTAAATACTATTCAAAGAAAGGTAAAGGTGAGTAAAAGAGTCATTTTTCTTTCTTCCTGAAGGGGCCAATACAATGTAACTTTGTTATACAAGGCAGCAGCAATAAAGACTGGGCTAACATTATTCTGCTTGAGCTTTGTTTTTTAGGGATGTCACTGAAATATTGTTTCATCTTCCTTTTGCATTTTTCAGTTTTGTGGTGTTTGTTCTAAAGATGCAGGGTTTAAAAGCATGTTTTAGGTCTTATTTAATTATTTTATAAACTGTTGAGAATCAGGAAATGTCAAAATCATATTTTATATTTTAGCTACATTTGACTCTTTCACCAATAGGTAAAATGGCTGTTTTCATAAGAATCTTTTCCAATATGTACCACCACATTTGCGCACAGACAAAGAATGGGTGAAACCCTTTGATACATCAGCCCTCTTTTCTAATGAGTCAGTATTGCTAGTAGGTGAATTGCCAACCACTCCAGGCTTTAAACATTCAATGCACGGTGTAGTGACAGGTATATGTGAAAAGATGCTGTCACCAAGCATCTGGGATTGTGGTGAAAACATGACACCAGACTTTTGGAAAACATGGAATGCAGTGTCACTTGGAATGCTGCTGCAAAAATTCCTTACCCAGTTCAACAAAGATTGGAGTGATATTGTTTGTATTTGCAGTGATTCTGCTACGTATATGAAAAAATTATGTGATGACAAAATTGATACCTGAGCTGAAGTGCTTCCCTGTAAGAGATCCTTGCCACTTGCTAGATGGTATGCTGAAAGCATCTTTACAATCTTCAAAGTTAATGGAGAATGCTATTGACTTTGTGGTCCGTCCTGGTGCACTATTTCATTACGTGTGGAAACTAAAATGCAAGTATATCTAATTTTGTGCTTTGTGTGAAATCAAAAAAAGAGTCATTTCAACTGCGTTATTAAACCGGTGGTTCTCTGTCCTGGAGGTTGTGAAAGCTATATTATCCATGTGGCGACCATTTACAGAATTTTTGATTAGTGAGGATGCTAAAGGCAAGAAATGTGAGGCTCATCGGTCGCATATTGATAGTTACATGAAAGAAGTATACTCTACTACAGTCTTAGATTTTTACAGGAAAAAAGGCTGCTCTAGAGTACATAATAAAACAAACTAGCGTCCAAATACACCCTTGCCTACCAAGTGTTCATCGTAATTGGTGTAGATGTGAAACATCTCCTTGAGAGTAGGCTGAATGACACTTTTAGTGACTCTGGCACTGCAACATCTTCCATGTTAGAATGCTTGTGAGTTTGTAAGCAAGAAATGTTGAGGAGCAATTCAGGAAATGTTATGTTACAATGTATGAGAAATGGCTTGCAATGATGCATAGAAATGTCCCTTCACCAACCATGGCATTTGAAGTCAATGAAGCCTCTTTGTGGTACTCTACATAAGTTCTAGATCCCTTCTGCAAAGGGTAATTTTCTTAAGACTTGAAAAGTACTGCTTTATTTTCGACCGCTGTAATAACTCTGAGGGCATATGCGCCCAGTTCTACGCATATAACCTGTCCCAGAGAATTGCAATGTTCAGGTGCACCAGTATTTGCATGGGAAGCTATGTCCATGCCAGAGTTAGAAAATTGTGTACTGGCTGTTTTGACGTTGACGTTGTCTGTCTCAAGTGCCAATGTTGAGAGGGCCTTTTCACAGATTTACGTTTGCATGGGAAAGAAAGAGCGAGCGCGCATGACCAAAGACTCACTAAAGAAGTATTGTAAGGTGTACTACAATGAGTTTGATTTGTAAAAATGTATTTCAACCTCATATACCCTGTATGTACACTGTGTATACACATGCACTATCAATGCAGAAAGCAATCAATAATAAAAGCAAAACCTTTCATAACCATAGCAAAAACACTGTTTCTGTTGTTTTAAATGGTGTGAAAATGTGTCACCACTTATAACCACTATTTTTTAAGGTATTGAAAACACTGGGGAAAAAACACCATTCATTCAGAAATCTTTATTCCGCTATATGCCTAGCCATAAAAGAATACATTATAAAACAAAGAATTTCTGATTTAGAAAATAAACAATATAAACAATATTTCTTTAAAAAAAGACTCATAGAATTCGTATCACCGCCCTAGACACAACAATAATTATACTAAGACAAAGAAGAATCTACATTCCTGGTGCCATATGGCAAAAAGTTTCAAAACATCAGTAGATATAAAATGCAATGAAGGAATGCAATATGAGCTCATTTCAAAATAATATTTCTGAGTCGAACTGAAGAGGAGATATATCTATAAACCATCAGACAAATAAATTCATCCTTTAAAAGCTGGAGATAGTGCAAAGCTGCCTGGCATCTTCTTATTTTCAAATGTTTTAAAAGTGGTATTAAAAAGGTGCGCCTTGGAATAATATAGAGATTGCAAAAGAACATAAAGTGCAACGTGCTCTGCTTTGATTTTGAATCACAAGGGCAGACATCAAGTCCAGCATCTATATAAACATTTTGTGGATATGAAACCAATAGATGTGAGGTTCCAAACCTAAACCTTATAAGGTAAAATAATTTGACATGACTAAAATAAAAAGAAAGGTAAGGCTCGGTCCCCATTGAGCAAACCAAAAGTGAATGGTCAGAGACCCTTCTTTTTCCCATCTCCTGCGTATCTCTTTCCAAGTACAAGTATGCCAAGTATGCCAAGAATTCTTTCTTTAACTTGGCCCTTGGTACTTTAGCAATATTTATTGGGTTGTCGAAGCAATCTGTCACACACAGATACCTCAGTTGAGCTTTGACATAGGAGAGCCAAGGGATTTTGCTTGCCCACTCTAGTTTTAAGCAACCTGCGATAATGGCACGATTCAAGACTGTTTCTTCTTTTGCCCAGATATTGTACCACAGTAAGAGAGGTGCTAGTTGTATTCGAAAGGATAAGGGAATCACACCAAGTTCGCTATGGCACATGGTGGCTGGGGTGCTTCGTGGAAGGGTCAACAAGCGTTTCAAAAACATATTTTCCGCTCGCTGAAGACCTAAAATATTGCATGAGCCCCAGACTCCCACGCCAAATAAAGTGGCAGGGCACGTGCGAGCCTTATAAATCTCAATAATTTCATTTGCAGGGCGTGAGCCTAGCTTTTTACTAAATCTAAAAATAGCTTCCAGGCTTTGATTAAAGCCCCTAACCCTTGTCTCCATTAACTGCAACCATGTGCTTTTTTTCAAAAATAACTCTAAAGTAGGAAAAGGTGGGCACATGAATCAATTTCTCATTGACTATAAAAAATGTCTTTACAGCGGTAGGATGTTTACCCAGCACCATAATCTGAGATTTTGCAACATTAGTCTTGAGGCCAAGGTCACTCATAAAATTGTTAAAAACAATTAAAAGCCGTTGTAACCCCACTCCGACTGTGAGCCAGATCACAGACCGAGTTGAGCTAGTTCTGTATTTGGTCCAACAAGGTAAAAGCTGATTTTTATGGGGTTTGAGAAACTTGTCACCAGCTTAAATTCTGTTGCCTCTCATCAAGGTTAGTCTCAAATAGGGCCTGTCTCCGATAGTGAGGAGAGTGAGAATGAGAGAGAAGGGACTGGCAGAAGAAATTGTGGAGAGAGATAGACAAGATAGAGACTAGTGAAAGAGAAGAGAGCTAAAGTGTGAGAGAGATTATGAAGAGGAAGAGGAGAAAAAATTAGTGGAGAATGTGACTGAGATGGAAAATAGGAGAGGAGTATAAAACGGAGACAGCAGACTGACTGATGTGTCAACAAAAAGCACAACAATGATGCTAAGGCAAACTACATATCACATTTCACCCTTTTGCTCCCTTCTCACCAGAGGTCTGACTATCACTTTGTCAGTTGGCGATGCCAGTGTTGGCAGTGGATGTTGTAGATAACAATCTCCAAAGAAACAAGTTGGACAACAGCACCTTGACACCTGGGGACCTGAGTTTGAATCCAGCTTGGAACTTGAGAAAATGACTTGCAGTGCTCGGCAAAGGACTTAATCTCATGGTGGCTAAACTTTAAATATATGACATGCTAGTAGAAATGTGTGTAATTCAAAGCCTGAAGCCCCCACTTGAGCTCACTCCCCTTGATATACAGTGTTCCATTGCTCCACAGCTAGGTCCATACTATATGAACAGCTCGGACATGTTTTTACATTGTGAACAGGAGTTCCAAACTTATTCTGCTCTGTGAAGGCCCTACAGTTTGAGCTCTTAGTGAACAAACCTCATTTTGTGTCAGTCACATAGAAGCCTCATTACAATTTACTTTATCCCAGTACACGCTCCACACCTTTAAAGGGATTCAAAATAAATGTGCTTATCTAATGCTGTGGGAGCACCTTCTTGTGCTCACTGTGAGATCCATCAAAAAAGCAATGTATTGTTCCCTGTAAGCATTTGTTTATTATGTGGCTTATGTTGCTTTTAGTAAGAAAATATACCTTTCTAATAAAGCTTCAGTGTTTTCTGTGTGTCAGAAATGAAGACCACACACAGGACTCATTTGGTACCATTTTGCATACATCTGATGTTCACAGGTCTGTTGGACACTCTTGAAGCTCCATCCACTCTTAGGGCCTCATTTACAAGAGGACTGCGATGCCAGAGCATCACTTTTAATAACTCTCCGGTGGCACAGGCCTCTCAATCATAAGTACAAGGCCCCTTTAAGCCACCCTGCGTTGCTTTTCATGGCCTCGTAGGTATGGTGTAAGGCAATGTAGCGCAAGTCACTGCGTTGCCTTGCACTGTGCTGGAAAGGCATGTCATGGGCGTTGCAGTGGCTGTAACTATTCAGCGTCCATGGTTTTTGAAACATTCCCAGATTTACAACATAGAGTAAATCTGTGAATGCGTCAATTATTGTTTTTGTCCAGGAAAGTGTCCATTCCTGCATAAAAACAACCTGATTTCAATGCAGACACCCTTGCGCCACGGTGCAAGGGTGCCTGCATTCGCACTAGTCTGCCATTTGTGTGGCACCGCAGTGTAAGAGGACAGGAATGCGCCATTTCTCAGATATGGTGCATTCCTGCCTTTTTCTTTTGACACAGGGCAGCGCAGCAAAATGACGTGCAGCACTGCCCTGCAACAAATTGTTGTAAATGAGGCCCTTAGTGTCTCAGGTGAAATGACTGGCAAAAAGCCAGTAGGTCTGGCTTTAAAGAACATGTAGGTATGCACAAATGCTGTTTGCAAGCATTAGCACACTAGAGGCACAACTGTTGGCTTTGCTAATGTATGTTCTCAGATTGACTTTGAGGATGTCTCCACCCTCATTGTGTGAAGTGGTTGCCTCACCACTGTGGCTTGAACTACTAACCCACTGCGAAGTTCAGGTCCAGTTTGGTGCACCACCACTAATTTCTGGCGACCAGGGCTTATTTTACATCATCAAACTTTGACCCGCAGAGACTGAACGACAGAAAATGATGAAAAAAGGAGCAGGGAATGAATAAGAAAACATTGACAAAGGTCAAAGTGGAGATAGAAATGAGCCTTCATGAGTAAGATAGAACCATATAGCTATAGGAGCTGCACATTTCAGTGAGAAAATCCATTCATAATGTTTGTCAATGCACACAAAGCTACAGCTTGTTTGGTTTTATTAATGTTGCCACCGGCCGCCACCTTGATTTCTCTTGGGACAGCAGGCCTTCTCTCCTTAACCCATCATATGACTGCAGATAATCCAGCCATGCTGCAGACCTCTGCAGCTGTACATTTCATCTATGGCCATATATATCTGTGCGCACAGATGGTACTCTTTTATTCCAAATATAAAAGGGTTCCGTCGACATGAAGAAACTGGGTATACAATTTATTATAAAGATGATTTACCGAAAAAAATTAACTAATTTGATTTATGGGTTAACATGTAGTTTACAAAAACATTTCGATATTTTGATCATTTATTAAAGGACTGTGCTGACTGAGGATTAGGAAATATGTTATATTAGATGACTAAATCATGAAATCAATTGCAAATATTTTAGAGTAGGGATTTATGTTGAGGCAGGTGAAGGAGTACATCCAGTGGGAACCACAGGTTTCAATGCATGTTTAGGTTCTCCTATACATCTCATTGTTACTTTGTTCAGTGCTAATAACAAATATCAAGAATGCAGAATCAGCACTAATGATAACTGATAGTCAAGTTCAGATTCAGGAGAGGGCATTCTGACAGGAAAAAGAAAGGAAAGATTATATTTACACATGTAATAGGTGTTCAGATATTCGCGACAGAAAAACAAGTATTCCCCTACAAAGATGTCACAACATCCGCCCCAATTCGAAAATACAGACATGCAATTCGTCCTAATAAAACCGTAGAGCGCACTTCCAATTTAAGCTATTATTTCTATTTCTAAAAGTAATAAAGGGCCTTAAACATTTACAGATTGGCAAATGTTGCTCAAAACAGAAAGCGAAACACATTCACAACGCGTCATCGTAAATGGGAGCAAGTGAGTGGCGAGTGCCTTTAGAAACCCATATAAATAAATAGAGACTCTTAACATTTTAATAGAATAAAATCACAAAATAGGGAAACATTAAAATGTAATTAGGCAGCCTGCCAACGGGCACTGGTGGTTACCCTTGAAGTAGTGAGATTTCCCACCAGGTGAGGGGTCTGGGATGACTGGGGGTCCTCCACCAGGAGAGCGGAGGCCATGCCTACAGGAGTAATGAAGTCCCCTTCAACCCCTGTGGCGCAGTTGGGCCCAAGCCCAAGCCCTCCAGGGATCTCCAAACCTTCAAAGGGGCCGCTTTTACCTGAAGGCTAAAGAATATCTGTGAGATATGGGAGATTGGTGGGCCGGGGGAGGGGCTCATCACATTCTGCAGGTGGGAGGGGCTTCATAATTTTGCGTTATGACACCGGCGATACCTCTGCTGACCTGGCACCTAGCATGGTCGCCCACCACAATCTAAATGATCTCTTTTTTTCCTTTCAGGTGTGTCATATGGGTAGATAATCACAGTACTGATGAGGGTTCACCTCATTTGTGTCTGTGATCAAAACACAGAATTTAACTAGCTGAAACAGGACACTTAAATATCTCAGGAGTGAACGTTTTGTTTTCAACAATGTTTACCATTCAGATCCATAAATACTTGCTTGGAGTAATAAATTATATCCCTTGCCTAATTGAGTTGTGCAGTATGCCTTTCCCAAAACCTTGTCAAATGGCGCACGTTCTAGCGATAGCACCTGTATGGGGTTGAGCCTAGACAATGCTAGCTCTAATTTTAGCATAAGCACTTACCACAAGTTTTACCTAGTGATAAATGCCCATGGTAAATGTTAATTAAAAGGGCTAATGGTGGATTCCATATGAGACCAGTTACTATTGGCATGTGTTATTCCCCATTATTAGCGCTGGACTCCGGGAACAAATGTAATTTACTCAGCTGTGTTTTTGAGGCTTCATTTACCGACTGTATATGAATAATTTATTGGTATTTTATAGACAGCTAAATTAGTCTATAGAAAATCAATGCCACCAATGAAAACAAAAACGGCTGTCTCCAGTAGTTACTTTAATTTGTCAATAGCACCACGGAAAAAAGAAAAATAAATTAAAAATGTAATGATCTAAGTGGTAGTCACTGGAGTGCTCTGTATCTCGAGCATCATTTTCGACAAAGGGGTTAACCCCTAAGCAAAGGAAGAGCATAGGGGCTCGTAAGCAGCTGTAAAATCCTTCAGCAAGTATATTTTCAAAGGTCTTTGAAGCGAGTCAAGCAGCTCACCCCTACATCCATGACACACTTTTTCTTTCAGGTTCATATGGGTTGCATCTGCTGCAATAAATGTGCAAAACGAGGACATTGATACCCAAAAATGGCACTGATAGCGAAAGTGAGATGCTAAGGTTATAAGAGAAGATCTATGAGTTGGAAGTACAGAAAGTTAACATAGCCCTCAAAGCTCTGTTGATTTTCTTTTGGGCCACTGCCTTCCAGTGCTTAAATTGATCCGGTGGTTGCAGATGAAGCCCACCGGCACTCATTTTTGGGGACTGGCACTTATATTTCCTCATCAGTCATTGACCCAAAGAAAGAGAGAGAAAAAAACTCAAAATTGATTAATAGGGAGATAGATAATGATGGGAAAGAGCGACAAAGGTAGAAATCAGGGATGAAAAAGCAACTGAACGAGTGAAATAAAGGGGCAGTGGATGATGGATGAAAGGGACATGAGGTGGAATGAAGAATAGGCAGCACTGGTATTCAGCACCCTCAACATTCAATAGTGCTAGCAGTGAGCATCTGAGGAAATTCTTGGGTACTGGCATTCAGTCTTTTACAAATTAAACACTGCTGCCTTCTTTATCTTGAGTACAAGGATAGTAATGACATCTCCAGGGGTTGCAAAGACCATACCTAGGGTATTAACTATTCTACCTATCCATAGTTAACGTCTAAGTTGCAGAGGTTTCTAAAGTTAATACATGTTGCTAAGTCAAACACATGCCTCCTTTGCATGCATAACAAAATGCAACTGGTCATTATCTGCTGGAGACAATGCATGCAGATGACATGATGAAAAGCATACTAGGAAAAGTTTGGTCAAACAGGAAACCACTCCAAAAGAATTGTGAGTAATGTGACTCCGCCTTAAGAATCAATGAAGATAGAGCATAGATGACAGCCATGCTCATTTAAGAGAATGTGTGGAATTTAAAAAAGAACAGAGCATAGCTGCTGGTGACATTTCAGGCACACAGTCCTGCTCTGAAACAGCGTGAGATCTGATTAAGTTCACCCACCGTATGTAGCTTTCTTGGAAGTCAGGTATGGTAGGAGGCAATCAGTCAGTCAGTCAGTTTCATCTTTATTCGTCTATCAAAAGATAGGCATAAAAGTACATAATTCCAAAAAAACATGTTTTGTCTATAGATACAATCAAATTGACAGAATCATTTTCTTTCTTATGTTAAAACCGTAACATCCAAGTTCATATTAGTACATCATCATAAAATCAAGCCTAAAAATTACACATAAAAAATATGATACTAATATTCTAAAATTCCATGGATCATGTCATTTCCTTTCTGCTAGATACTCATGGTTTTTCTCATTTTGATTGCTTTCAAGATAAACAGGGCAACACTATAACAAGGTCTCCCAGTGTCACCAGGAATTTTATCGCTACTTTATGTGACCTGATATGATGGGTGAGAAAAAGCGTTTTCAAATAAAAACATCTAAAGTTCTTATAGAAATTACAAAATAGCAAAAAATGCATTGTACTCTGCTTATTCCTGTTGTCACATGGACAAAGCACATCTTCAGACGGATGAAGCCGCATTGTAGGAAAAGCTACACGATAATGAGCAATGCCACATCTTAATCTAATTAACACAAACAGATGATGGGCATAGGTCACGTATTACAAGTAATTTATTGTGCTAGCCTCTAATCTATGTAATATATACTGTGTAACAATAGATTTGTCCTTTTCCGCCTTGAGTCTCAGATCCAAACTCAGTTCTAGGAATGTGTTTTTGATTTCTTTCTTTGTGTACATCAGAGTTTTAGAAGTTTCTGACCATATTGTTACCTTATACAAATTTTCCAGGGAGTAATTAATATACGACAACCATGGTATTTTGAGTACATCATGCAATATAAGGCAATCTAAAATAATTTCTTTTATAAGGGCAGTTTCTTCACTTTTCCATACTGAGTCCCAAAGTACTAATGGCTGTACCGATAGTAGGTCTTCGATAAACTGAAGGCCCGCCTCATGATGAGCAATGGTGTTTGAGGCAGATGGTGGTAGATAAAGCAAGCATTTCAGAAAGAGGTTTTCTTGCATTTGCAAAACCTTGTTATTTGTATAACCCCATAACCCTGCCCCATAAAGGGCTATGCTTGCACCTTTGGCTTTATATAAAGCTACCATCTCGTGATTCGGCCGGTTCCCTAGTTTGGAAGCAAATTTAAATATTCCTGGGTTGCTCTGTTCATTTTGTCTCTGATATTAATAACATTTTGAGAGCAAGAGCCGTTATCCATAACAACAATACCTAAATAGCAAAAGGAAGTGACAGTCTGGATTGCTCTTTTTTCAATAAAAAATGTCTTTGGCGGTTTAGGCTTAGGCCCACAGATCATGGTGTATGTGTTGGACTTGTTTATAACCATTTTCTTCAGTACCATAAAGGTAGAGAATGCGTCCATCAGTCTCTGTAGGTCTATCGCGGTTCTTGCTAACAATACGGCATCCCCGCATATAATAAGACAGGTATCAGACGACCTGCCACCCTCGGGGCGTTTGCCTGTGTTGTCTGTAGATGTTTGTCTATTCCATTAATGAATAGAGAAAATAAGATTGGTGCAAGAGCACAGCCTTGCCTTATCCCCGTCCCACTCTAAAATTGGGTGTTCATTCTCCTTGGAGGCCAAAATGACCTGACTAAATAACTTCTCATGCAGCCTGGCAATCACTTGGCTCAGGACATAGAAAATAAAATGTATTTACCGAAAAGCAAAACCAGAATGTTTTTTCTCATTTGTATTCACATAATTGCAGACAGAGCAGTGCGATCGGTGCGACCACACCGGGAGTTGACATGGGGTGGGGGGCATCATTTTTTAAAATGTGTTTCATCATTTTAAAAGCACCTGCTGCCTCGTTCCTGCCCTCCAGCAACTTTCAGACATCAATTAAAATGTCAAGAGAAGTCCCCTGACATCTTGTAGTACTGTCTGATGTAACATTTGCTATACAGTGATATACACACATATGATTGTCTCTGTGCAATGTGTGTGATGTAAAGTGCTCTGACACCTTACACTTGTATGAGTGGTGCTATAAAACTATATGGATCTGAGAGACATTGTTATGGAGACTTGAGAGGCACCGTTAAAGGGTGCTAGTGAGGGAATCTGTGGCAGAGGCGGTCATTGGGGGGGCGCCAACAAACATTGTCGCACAAGGCAGCACCAGCACTAAAGCCAGCCCTGATTGCAGAATACACAAGATTACACGACTTGGTGTGAAGCACCTAAAGATCCAAGTGTGGGTGAATAGGTTAGTCTAAACTGAGTTAATGAGATGGATTGAACAAATGGAATATAATACAATTTGTGAGTGCTTAAATCACGACAGCTGTGATATTTCAAATATTATATCCACATTGCAGTCAGATTTCAGGTCCAGGAACAAATAAATGAGGCCGTCTATGATCAGGACAAAAGCAGGAATCTGGACACATGTTCCAAAAGAATAGTGTAGATAAGCCAAGATATCTAGATGGTAGGTAATCTGCATCTAACAAGTATTATCATTCATTTATTCATTTAATATGCAGAATCATCCACAACATATCAGTCTGCATCCATGCCTATAGCGAAGTTAACTATGTACCTGTACTTAATTGATTCCTTAGTAGTACCTCCATGTTGAGTTGGATGAGGATGGCGGCAGAGCTTTATCCCTGAATACTGAGGGTTGTATAACTGTAGTGTTCTCAGAGAGCTCTGAATGTCACCTAATAAGGTAGTTCAGAAATCACATACCTCAGGGGTCATATCAATTAGGCTTGTCTGCTCTATCTCTGTGGCGCCTTAACGATACACAGAGGAGAATCCATTCTGTAAGGGGAACAAATTAGACCAAAGCCCACATTTAAATTGCAAGGCACACAGGTAGCACACCAATTTTGACCGATTTTGAGACATGGTATGGGGGTTTGGAAAATATAATGAATAGTCAAGCCAATACAAGTGTCACACAATGAGAGGAAGTAAATATACCTCATAAAGGCAAGAGTAGTATGGAGCCAGACTGCGATGATGTATGACAATGGAATGCTGGCAACCAAATGGATGATGACAGCATTTATAAGAATGCCCAAACAATGGTACTGTTGCACATCCATTCTGCGGATGTTCCAGGTAAGTTTAATTTTGCTGGACTGGCACCAAGCCAAACTGGTTGCGGCAGAGATAGCATCAGCCACATTTAAAGATGCAGGACATTTGGGTGGACATCTTTCTTTGAGAATGGCTCCTGCAGGCACGGCCAAAGACACTTTAGGGCACAACGATATTAGTATCACTTATTAGAGTGCTCCAGTTGGACTCCTACATTCGGGGTCTGTTTCCAGGATCCTCATAACTAATGCATCTTGTGTGCTGTGAGTCTCGCCCAGCATGCAGGGGAAGGAAGGCATTTCAAAGGGTTTTCCTTTCCTGGACTGTCATGATTACAATAAGGTCCCAGGTCATATGGGCCTCAGTAGAAGCCGCAATGGGCAGCCCCTCCAATGGCTTTATGCATAACTACTCGACCTCCAGAGAGGGTGTTCCTCAAGCCAGAGGAGACAGAAGCACTAACATTGGGGACACCACCAACAGACACTCTTTAGAAGTGGTGGCAGGTCAGAGAGGTTCAGAAAAGGCCCAGGGAACTGAAAGTGCAACTATCCGAGGTCAACATGAGGTCAGCTATAACTGGTCTGAAAGAACAAATTCTGTACAGTGATTAGGGCAGAACCTACTGGATACTCATTAAGAAGTTTGTTACCTTCGAAATTTACTAGCCGTTGGGCTGTGACAGATGCTCTCAAAATCTTTGAAAAGGTGGTAAGAAGAGAAACTGGCCCGGTATTTGATACATTGAGATGACCCAAATTAGGTTAGAAAAAGTTATAACTTAAAGCTTCCACCTTCAGTCTTATAACCTGTTGCAATACTGAAAAGGGAAGAGACACTGTTCCTCATTTTACAGATTCCATTCTCCCAAAAAATCAGACAGTTGATTTCAAACATTTTTTAGATGTGATAGGTGACACTAGAAAAGCGGGTGCATAAAGTCTCACTACATTGCCACCGGATCTGGATGCAGCAAGACAACAGAATCCAACTTCCAAAGGCTACTTCGATTTGGCCTTTTATGGTAGAACATTTCCCAAAGGAAATCCAAGGCAAGTTGTTTTTGGGCCAGAATCTGGTCAGCATATTTCCTAATATGATTCATTTATTGTTAATCTATGTAAATAGTTGAGTTTAAAATAAAATAACTGTGCTGTTTTGTACTTTGCTAGCTACAAATTATCCTTTCCTATGCTTCCCTATCACACTCATGTTTCTGTATCCTGGTATGGACTCGATCGCATGTTTGAAATCGCTGCTCTGAGCAGATCAATTTAGATCTTGACCAATACTTCACTTCATGGGGGGGCAGGCCCATTCAAGGCCTTGGAAGTTAAATGGTTTCCACAATAATGAGCTATGTAGAGGCTGTTCTCAGAAGCACCAATGTAGCCGTTCATCGATACTAAACACTGGATTTTCCTACCCAACCAGCAGCACCTTTCCTGAACACAAGGAAAGAGTCTCTATAACTAGGCTTATGTGAAATTTTACTTATGTCGAAGTAATTAGAGTAATTTCTTTAATTTTGGGATACCTTTGTGATGCGAAATCACCAAAAATTACATGATTATACCAGTTTGCATAACTTTGAATAATTTGGAGTAACATTAAATGCCTACTGAAGAGCACAGGAACACAAGTGGCTGCTGACTGCTGCTGTTCATGTTCTGTTGTGTGTAGCATTATTTTCTTAGTGCAAAATACATCCTCGTGTCCATTTTGGATGGAAGGGTGCATTTTGTGCTAGGAAAATAGCGCTAAATTCTGGGTTACGCTCCTTGCATAATTCTGGGTAGTCTTGCATAATTTTACTGTGATTTCATGTAATCACGCTACAGCAAATTTTGTAAGTCATGCCCACCCCTACCCATAACATTATATTCTTTCTTTTTGAGTAACCTGGTTGTGAGATTCAGCTTGGTCTCTCACACACACTTACTCTTCAAACCATAAGACTTTTACAACCAAAGAGCATACACATGTTTTACTTTGATATGAATGTTATTTCTTTATCCATGTTGAACAAAGGTGTTTATGAAATCAGTAAATGAACTTAGACTGAAATTGTTAGGGATACTGATTGAGGGATATCAAAAGACCCTTCCACCCTATACACACTTTGTAGAAACGAAACATCCTGTCATATTTTAGAAAGCGTACACTAATTCCTGAAATTGATGAGTTGTCTGAAGAATGACATAATCCCTCAATCAAATCTAAAACTATTTACTTTTGGAACACGTTCTATTCCCATGCTGAAGTTCTTTAGGAATTGATTTGGATAATACAAAAAATTGTCACCACTTAACACATTTTATGATGCTCTGCGAATGGCCTGGTCACCTAAAACATAGGCCTTTCAACTCACACGATATTGTGTGACACTCGGGAGACATGGGGAGATTTCACACCCCATAATGGGTATCGACTCTGAGCAGTCGATACCCATTATGGGGTGTGAAATCTCCCCAGGGCATCAGCAGCAGTCTCCAAGGCTTTGTTTTTTGGTGTTGGACAGGACAGGCGGTGAACTATAAAGTACCTCAGTCTATAATCGGCACTAAGCTATGCACCCTTCAAGGCCCCGCCCCCTCGTCACACAGTGACAAATGTTCATAAGTTGTCAGGTCTGAAAACAATGTACCAGTGGAAGAGGGAACTGCGAGTTTTGACTTCTGGGAATTTATGAAGAAACAATGCCCTCACTTCCCATTCTTGATGCAATTTTAAATACAAAGGCCCTCATTACTAGTCTGTCAGAATATTGTGGGGTATTTACCACATGGGTAAATTACCCTAGAGTGAAGTATTTACCTAGTGTGGTAAATGCCTCATACTAGAAGTTTTTAAAAAGAAAAAGGTGCATAACTTTTTCCAGTTTGATGCAGGGCTCTGTCAACATGAGGGAGTCCTGCACCAAACTATCTTCTTTTTTCTTTTCAAAACAAGAAACTACTAAGCAGGATTTGCTTTTTGAAAATAAAAAAGAGAATGCTACCCTCACCATGGGAGTTCTCTACCATGGTAAGAAGAGCTTTTAGCAGTTTTCACTGTTCTTTACTGCCAGGGTTTTCCTGGCAGTGGCGGGCAGTGAAAACTGACCTTTAATTCCACCCATCTAAATTAAGTGGGTAGAATTAGAGGTCTGCCTACAACAGTCCTTACTCCACAGGGCCGTCTGAGTGGTTTAATCAAAGTGCAGATGGATTAGTCTCCGACGTGATTAAACCAAAGGTCCTCCCACATCTAAATTCAGTGAGTGGACCATTATGCTGGCAGTAAGCATTCTCCGTTGCGATGGAGTATGCTTACCGCCAACAAATAAATCAAGCCCTTAGTCTCAAAAATGCTATTCAAAAATCTTACGTGGGCCAAGACAACCGGCTGTAGCCAAGGCGGCCAGACACAGAAAAGGGTGGGATGGCCTCATGAACATCACTTGTTGGTCAGGGCTCACTCCAGCATAGACCACCAACAGGGTCCAGGGCAGGTCCAGTTGCAATTGGTCAGCTGGGCAGTTGCAAGAAAGGCCTCTTGTAGTTTGGTGTGTCCCTGTATCTTGAACAGGAGTCCATCTTACGATCCTTGAAGTCCACTTGTTTGTCCAGGGTACAAAAGAGAGCATATCAAATCCTTCAGGGCTCACCTCAAGTTACAAGCAGCAGTTTCAGTCCTCTTCTGATCTTTCCCAGGTACAGTAGTGTTCTGACACTGTACTGTAAGGACATGTTTAATATTTAAATTCTACGTGTCCTACGTTTAAATGATGTACACCCTGCTTTACGGGCTTTAAGGCCTATTTAGAGGTGACTTATTAATATTTAAAGGAAATGTTCGGATCTGTCAAAGGGTTGTAATTTACAGGCCCTGTGAACATTTTGTACCATATACAAGGGACTTATAAGTAAGTTAAACATGCCAATTAAGGAGATTGTAGAATAAAGCTTAAAGAGGGAGCAAACTGGGAATACACCACAGAAAAGATGATTATTTCCTAAAGTATATCAGAAACAAGAAGAGTTTAAAGTGCATGTTATGCTTCTGTAGCTGGTAAAATTAAACTAGAATGAAAATACTGCTGCAAAGCATGATACAGTTCTGATGCAACCCAGAAATACAAGCATATCATTGATTATTCTCGTGCAGAGCAATTTCCACAGGTAAATAGGAAATAAACAATGTTCCTTTGAAAAGCGCATCTGCTAGAAAACAGTCAATCAAGCAAGCCCACCTCTTCTCTTTTTCCATGGGTATACATTTTTGTTCGTTCTTTGACTCTGCTTTTGAAAGAGTTTCTAGTGAGTTTTAGTGAAATTACAGAACTAAGATTAAACTGTTAGGACAGGGATTAAGTTTATGCTAAAATCAGAACTTCTCTAATACTTTGGTGTATGTAGACCTATATAAAAAAAGTGAAAAAGTGAAAAAAAGAAAACTCACTTTTTCTAAATGACAGGAATTCTCTTAATGCTCACAAACGACTCCCTCACAATTGCCTAGAAGCAATTGAGTTATGGAGTTTGAGTTACACTAAATGCATACACTGATAGATAGAAAATTCAAACTGTATCAGAAGCTACTACTTATGACTGTCTTCATGTTTAGTCGGACGTAACGTTACCACTATGTCAAATAAATCTTTCTAGAGTGAGGGCTGTGCATAAAAAGTAAAGATTTTCCTAAAGAAAGTTGGTGTCACAAAATTGTTATATAAACGAGGACTGAATGAAGGATACCACACTTTGGTCTCCCCCAAACTTTGCCTGTCCACCCTATTTCTGAAGCCCTTAACTACGCTCACTCTATCTCTTTGCTTGTGCCCAGACTGAAAATAATATGTTGTTTTCTCTTTAATTCCTTGTTCTGTATAACCCTAAAGTTTATTTTATTTATTTTGTTTTGTATTTTTGTAAGCATAACATGTCAAATGCAAAAAAAATAAAAGTCAGCCATTTAAAATTTAGCATTTGCAAAAAGACATTTACTTTCTTACCTGGTTTGTTAAAATGCGTTTATTAACCAGGTTTTATATCAGAGGATTTAGCTGTTACTTCAACACTGTCGTCAGACGTGCGACAAAATGTACATACCAACGAGAGAGTATCTAGATATACAATTCCAAAGACAAAATAATTGAATTAAGCTAAAAATACATTCGGATTGGTACTGGGAGTAGATGGTGGAAAAGACATTTGTTAAAAAAAAATTTACAAGAAAAGGAAAAGGTACAAAAAGGAATGTAATTTTGGTACAAAATCAATTTTTCGGTAGGAACACATCGTCACAAATGTGTCGTTTTTATAGCTGTTTGTTTAAAACTGTCTACATTTTTAAATGGAAAGATTTCTCATTTCAATCTGAATGACAATGTCATTTAGTGTTTCCATTCTGGCAAGCGCCACAATGACTTCCTAGATGCTTTCAGAATACAGACAGGGGGCCTCATTCTTTTATATATGGGTGTTACATGGGGTGATGGTTTAATTAGGCGTAACTAGCACCAAATAAAATGTATGATCTAAACCTTTAAAGTTTTTGGATCGTCTTTGTTTACAACATTTACCAAGAGTTCTTTTTTTAAAATTAATGTTATGTTTTAAAGAAATAAGTACAAAATAAACAGAACAATTTCCGTACATCATGAAATACAGTGTTGGCATCCCCCGGTTGCATTATAACTGTATGTGTCAGGCTAAAACGATGATTTTAGGCTTTCACCCTGACTTTCAGGTTTAGGCCATGTAAAATAGCCATGTTATTTTCCAAATTCCATGCTGACATCGAAATGCAAAACGTTTGAAGGATAAGTGTCCGGTTTAAAAGTACATCTAAGGATATGGTACAATTGCTTTTATGCTGTTCTTCCCAATTAATGAATAATTCCCTCTTATCAGACCACTAATGAATTTCTTTAAATAACTTTAAAATAAAACGATTCAAGACGTGCTATTTTTGTTAGGTACATAACAAGTTAAGGGGCATATTAACAAGCGGCAGCGATAATTATCGCTGGCCGCTCTTAACGAGAAAAATGTTATCGCTGGCTATCGCAGGAAATTATTGCCATGCTAGTATTGTATTAACAACGCATAGCGCAATGGCGATAATTTCCCAGCGACAGCGATGTTTTCCATGGAGCATCGCTGGTTTTCCAGCGACGTTCCATGGAAAACGGCGATAACCCTGCTGATACGACCCTGTGGTCGTATCAGCATAATCCACCCCCAATGGTAAGTATAGCTAAGTCTGCATTTTAGCAGACGTTAGTTTTTGGAGAAAACAGCTGTTTCTCCAAAAACTAACGTCTGCTAAAATGCGTGGGCAGCCTTGTAAATATCGCGATGTGTACATCAGCGATATTTACAAGGTTGTACTGCCCAGTGACGCCCACTTTGCATCTCATTAGAGATGCAAAGTGAGGCGTTGAGTAAAAGAATGATAACATGCGCTAATGCATGTTATCACCCTCTTGTAAATAGGGCGATATTTTTATCTCTGCTTTCCCAAAAAAGTGGAGATATGGCCCTTGTAACTATGCCCCCTAAGTTTTTAGTAAAATCCCCATGGCTGTTGGAGAGTGTAGGTTAAAAAGAACCAAATAGTGCACTGTTTTCCTTGCTGCCAACCACTGGTGCATCACAAGAAATTCAAACTGACTGCCCCTCATTTAGTATTCATTATGCTGAAGGATTAACATCCCAGACATAAAGCAGCAGATGCGGCTATACAATGAAATGTGCAAGATCTGGAGTGTGACCAATTAATTGAGCGCTGTCGTCTGGCATAGGACAATCAACCAGATAAGTAGATAAAAGCCATCTTTAAATTATCTTAAATGATTTCTTAAAAAAAGAGCTGCTAAAAACAGGAAAACATAGCTTTAATTAACAGAACGCTTTAGAAATAATTGTCTCTTCCTTATGCTTTAATTAATAGGCAGAATAACGTTCATAAGAAAAAAACAGATCAGTGGTTGATGAAAGCAATTGTGCTATCAGCAGGACAATGGATTTACGAGATAATTGTACTTTGTATTCGCTTGACTATTTTGACCAAATGTAGGTATTTTATTTTATTGCATTATATTGTATTGTATTACACTCTAGTTGCTTTTATTTAGAGTCTCATAACCTAGACGAAGCATCATATGCTTTGTCTATGGGTAGCAGGATACTCTATATGAGGGGCTTAGTTAAACGGTTTGGGTTTGCAGTGTGGCTCATGCAGTATTTTTAGGTCTCGCCTGGCGTTAGCAGCGCAGAGCGTTGTCTCGCCATGCGAGGGATTTTTGTAATCGATTAAACATGTGCACGCGTACGGAGGGACAAAAAATGCACGCGCATGTGGACAGCCGAACGCCATCTTTGTTTACCCTAACTGAGAACAAAGCATGGGCTCTCGATTGTCATGTGCGCGCTATCGCTTGTCATGCGCACGCACCACTTGCGGGAGGCTGCTCAATCAGACTGATTCCTGCCTTTGTCACAACGAGGTGCACATCTGTACTCCTTTCACAGTCCCGTGGAGGAGAGGTCGTCCAATTATTTATTAAATATGACTGCCCGCGGGTTGCGCGGGGTGAAGCTGAGAGTACACGTGTGTTACCAGGCTCCGTGAAGGGTGCTACACCACCGCAAGTGCTGACACGCAATGTGGGGGGGGGGCATCAGTGGCAAAGCAAGGGGAGCGGTCCGCCCCGGGTGGCAGCATTTTTCAGGGTGGCGGTCTCCTCCTCTCTTACCTGCCATTGCGGGGCGGCAATCGGCGCTGAATCTCGCCAGCCTTCCCAACTCCCTGCCCAAACCCCCATCGCTCTTTAACGGGGCCGCCTCGGGCGGCAAACGCAGGGACCGCACAGGCGGTCATAGGCCTAGCTACGTGCATGCTTACAGGGTGAAGTCAGGAGAATAAGTAAGCACTGCAGGAGGCCGGGGGAGTAACAGGCGCTATATGGGATTCTGCCTTTCAGGGGTAAAGTAGGGGAGAAGAAAGCTCATTAATCACAGATCAAATTCGCGTGCCTATCTCTCAATCTGCAAGACCAAATAGCCCCTCTGCGGACACTCGTGCACGACACCAAAACGCTAGAATCATAACAAAAATACAGCACTGCGACAGCCATTGTGCAGTGTGCTACCTGTCCGTTAATGTGCTTCAGTGCCCTACAATGTGCTAAGAAGAGCTTTACAAAGTATCCAATACAAAGAACTCTCTTCTGTCTGTCCGTCGTATGACAGAAATGAAGAGGGGAGAGTAAAGAGGTTGAGAAGGAAGACAGAGAAGGGAGGGAGAGGACAATGAGACTGAAGGGAGACGCTGGAAACTAAAATAGCGCTCAGAAGCCAGAGTACTGCAGTACTTAGCGCCACATGCAAAGCAGGTGTCAACAGTGTTTCTAAGTAGTGAAAAGAAGCTGGTTTCGTTGCCTCTTTATTGGACTAAATGAAAATAGCATCACAGCGAGGCACTACGCGCACACCTCTTTAAAGCAGCGCTTGAAGACTGACACTGTGCCTGGACTCCTCAAGCACCCACCACCTCAGCGGATGTGCATATCCAACGTTGGGCACGTATTGCACACAACAACGCCTCGCTCGCCCCGTAGGGGGGCCGGAAACACACAGAAAAGGCTCTAACAGTAAGAGTTCTTAAACATGCCCAGGGGCAGAAAACAGGACACCGGGCATCCGCCACATTGTCCCTTCTTTCATCCTGTGTGTACCCTTCTGCAGTGCCCCTCCCCCGCATATTTATATAAATGCAAATATAAATGCATACATACATATGCATATATATATATATATATGCTTACATATGCATATTATGTACATACAAGTTTAAAAACAATAATAAAAGCTAAGCTGAAAAGCATCCCCATTCACAAACAAAAATGCTTTAACTTAAACAAAGGCGAGACCTGTTGCATTTTCAATGCTTGTTTTTACTGCTGACAGTGTGGACCAGAGGTGTGTTCTTATCATCTTATGTGTCACTGTCTCTTGGTGTGTTGTGGAGAAAAAACAGTAAGTGATAGGACACTTTAGCTTATGAAGCATTGGGTTTGGGTGGAAGGGTTTGGATAGAAAAGCGATGTGGACTATGTGGGAAGTGTTTCGGTGTCGCGCGTGATTGGTAGAGACTAGTAATATCATGCCGCTACAAGCATGTTTCCGCTCTTATTCATGGAGTGGAGCAGAGAGAGAGAGAGAGAGATTTACCATCCTTGACAGAGATTTGGTTGCAGTTTCAGAATGGGTATGATCTTCAGTTCTGTATTAATCATTATCTCCTTGTGACAGTGGTGTATAATTCTTTATCCTCTTCGGTGTCACCCTTCTTTATCTGTGGGGATTTAGCAGATCTTCAGTGCCATGGATTTTTTTTTACTTTACTTTGAGAATTAAAAAAAATGCTATAATTACTATAAGGAAAATCCAAAGATGCTTCTACTTGTTCGACAGAACAGTCAGCAGAGGCGTCAGTCCAGTGCAGAGGGTTGGGTTCTGCTTTGTGGGCATCTTTGTAGCTTCCCTTGGATGAAAGTTAGGTTTTTGCCATAAATGACCCTGTGGGCAGTAGACAGTACTTGAATGCATATAGTCTGGCTAATTATTGCTGATACACTGCTTGGAGATATGGTGGGATGTGGACACACAAGTGAATGTATGAGTTGCATTGTTGCTAAATTTTCGATCATTTGCAGTCTTTGAAATGTTTGGAGCCACACACCTAAGAACAGTTGATTTACACAGTCTAGGTGAGACATGACAGCAGCGGCAGCCGGCATGGCTCACGGTGGGGGTCACAAGGGGGGGCTGCATGTCATGGGTGGTGTCACACTGGGGACGAAATAAAAAACCGAAACATAAACTTACCTTGAGGCCGGTCCCGCGTCGCTGCTCCTGCTCTCCTGTCTCCGACTACAGGAATAGGAAGCCGGCAACCAGGCTCCCTCCCCTAAGCCAATCACAATGCTGCAATGCAGTGTTGTGATTGGTCTGAGCGCCGTGATATGGCGCTCAGCCAGGGGCAGGAGGGGTGGGCATGTTCTCCATGCAGGCTGTAATGCAGCCTATATGGAGAACAGGGAAGTGCGCATGACTGGTTTGGGTGGCCCGAGAGGGCCAACCAAACAGTCATTGCACACTTAGGAGTGGGCAAACCACTCTTATCCTGTTCAGAGAGCAGAGCAGCCCCACCCACCCGCCCGCCAACAAAGCAGCAGGACACGTCACGAAGCATAAAATGATAATAGCTGAAAGTTATTATCATTTTATGTTTCTCTTCTTCACCCTGCTTAAAAGCAGTGGGGCGACACTCCTATGCCATAGCAGAGGAGCAGCCTCTGCATGACAGGGGTAATGATGTCCCAAAACATCTGGGGGAGACAGATATTAATGGAGCAAAAGGACTTACAGTACACTTTATCTGCCACCTTCTTTGCCTGCTAAAACACTTTTTCTCTTGTATATCTCCTCATTTAGAATTGTGTGCAATTTGACTATGATTTTGTGTGATATATGATTAGCACCCTTCCCTTCTGGGATACAAACATTTAATTTAAAACGTTTTGCAGTAAATGGGATAATGGTAACCTGGCATTATCTACAGACACACAATTTTAGAGGGTATGCTAACATCAGATGTGCGTAGGGCAACATAAACAATGCAAACTATATGGATAGCACTGTGACCCATAGCAGTCTTCCCAAGCACAGATATTAAGACAGGCCACTGAAGTCGCCATGCATGTGGTACAACAAACCTATGAAGTAGCCAAGAGACATACTTCGTGTTTACCTGCAGCACTGTCCGAACAGACTTTGTCCTACCGAAATCAAAATGTTGTGTCAGACAAAGGACAGAAAGGGACCCATTAGCTGATGAGCAGCTGCAGCTGATGGCTTAAGATGTGGTCCAAGTCCATCCCAGAGCCAGGTCTTACCCACAAGCCACATTAAGTGATAGCTTTTTAAAATATCTTAAGATGTCATAAATGATGGTAGTGTCATGCTGTTGTCAAACTACTCACGATTGCTATCCCTGAGGACATTACTTGAGCTTAAAGGATCGGGTTCCAGGCACATAAGAATGCCAGGGGAGAATTTTAGCTGATGGCACACTGCACTCTACCAATTCTGATGGGTCTAAATCCTTCAAACACTAATATAAGGGACATAGATACAATGTCATATATGTATGTCCACAAAATACATTGTCAACAGCATACTGACCGTGGGTAAAGTATGATGAAGGAGATGCATCCTACCCACAGAAGTCTCTGAACCAGCTACATCCCAACAAATTCGACATGGCACCAGTAGTGCTGGCTGCCAGAGATAGTCAGTTTCCGTATTAGCTAGTTAGAGGTTTCCAAGGACATGGTTTTATGAATGATGCAAACCAGTTTATAAATGGTCTTCACGTCAGAGAAGAGCCATTCCGAAGACATTTGAAGGTGATATGGTTGAATGTTCTTGTGTGTTCAGCTGGCTTGGCAACTGAACGGAGGCTTGCATTGAGGGATGATAAGGCTAATTTCTGAATACCTTTGAATATGGAGTTACCCTAGTCCCGGCAATATCCTTCAGCCCTTGCATATGCATCTCTGCACAGAATGCTCCACAGAGATCCATTTGTGAGTCTAATAGGCCACTATACAATATATTCCTTCAGTCTTGCCATAGCTAAGCGATAAGCATTTGCACCAACCTGTATCCTTCATCAGTAGGATGCTACTTGCCAAGGAACAGAGGTGGAATGCAATTGAGAGGAAATCATTTGCAGTGGTCTGGGCACTGAAGAAGTTGAGACCATACTTGTTTGTGACACACTTCCCAGTTCAGACAGACCCCTAAGATGGCTGATGCAAATAAGAGAGGAGAATCTAAAGCTGTTGAAGTGCTCCATCTCCCTATAGGGAATGTATTTTACTGTGAAACATCACCCTGGGACTGACCATTTTCTGCCTTTGTGATGATAACTCCCAAGATCATGGCAGTCCCTGCCGTGGTGGGGGATAAAGTGTTTGTGCTCTCATTTTTAAACATGGTAAAATTGACATACACTTGATTGGCACATTTAATTTACTTGTACGTCTCTAGTATATGTTATGAAAAATGTGGAAATAACTGCAGATAACAGTAGAGAGAGTCACACAGTTATACGTGGTAAAAGAAGAGTGCAGGCCAAAAACGTGTTGATGAGGAAGAAGTGAGGAGTTTACTTCAGAACAGAGTGTATGATCTGTAAGGTCATACAGGCACATGTATCAACTGAAAGACTCTCGCAATTTAAGAAATCGCATTTTATTCATGTTCATATATGGGGATTTGAGGACAGAGGAATTCAGATCCTTTGCCACAGTGGGCTCTATGAGTGATGCACAGGTGTGCTATTGTCATGCCTGGCTCCGGAGCGCAGCGCTAGGACCAGGCGGGATGAGAGGTTGCGGCAAGGAGGAAGCGGAAGGGCGGAGCACCAAGGAGGCACAGGTAGTAGAAAGTTGTATTTCAATAAAGAAGGTTGAGCCTGTACTTGCTCGTGCCTGGTCTCCTCATATCCTGCGACAATACAACTGGCGACGAAGGCTGGGATCCCGAACCTGCCGATCCCGGTCTGGAGACACACACTGCAGCGGTGAGTCAATGCGTGCCAGCTGATGTCCGTGAGGTCACTCTCAGCCTAGAGCCTGACACTGCTTCTCATCGTGTGCTGCCTCATCGTGCCCAGGGTAAGCCCCTGCCCGCCTGCCTACAGTTTGATTGCCAGCTCTGCCCACAGCCTCGTGCACATGTCCTACTCGGCGGCCATATTAGAGTCAGGCCATACAGCCACAGACCCTGCAAACACCACAGCGACCATCTTAAAACCAGGCAATAAAATGTGCAACCTGCTCACTCACAGATCCTGGCACCGTCAAGGCTCTATACACCCTTGCACCTCCGGCCACATGCCCTAGAGCACCTGCTGACCCCCAGAGAGAGTCAATAAGCCAAATTTACACTGCAGCATGTCAGTGGCCCCGGACACATCGCAAAATGCACAGCCAGGTCCAGAAATGCTAGGCGTATCCTTCCTACGCCCCCAGAACCTCTGGCTCTCACATCTGGCAGTGGAATGGGTCCATGATGGCAAAGCTGGCTAGAAGACTTCGAAGACTTCATGATGGAACCGCAGGTCACTGACCCCAAACAGCAAGTCATTGCCCTGTGCAACCTGATAGGCAAAGATGTCGGACAAGTCATTAAAGAAATGCTGCCAGTCACTGCAACCTCATATTAAGATGTGAGAGAGGGACTGAACAGGAAATTTCTTCACAAACGAAATCTGGACTACAAATGGTACACTGTCAATCTGGCATCACAAGAAAAAGAGGGCCAATGGGTGACTTCATCACACGGCTCAAACGGTTAGCTCGCTACTGCGAATTCGACAACTTCAACATGGAAGATGCACTTCACCTACGAATTATAGAGGCATGCCAGTCAGAGTCACTACGTCATCACCTGCTAAAGAAACACTAATCACTCGACGACATCGAAGAGCTGCCGCGCATAAATGATCAAGCCATACACCATTCGAAAAAGATGGAAGCTGGAAAAACAGAAAAACGTGAACAAGCATACCGACTCCACTCTCAAACAGACATGCAGCACTGGTCAGGTTACAAAAAGCCCCCGAAGCCTGCAAGCCAAACTCGCAGTGGGAACAAGAATAGCAGCAACAGGAAACAACATCTACACTGCTACCGCTGCGGACAAGATTACCCTCACACGGGCCCATATCCTGCCATGGGACAACATTGCCACCGCTGTGGGAAGAAGAATCCCTTTGAACTGGTGTGCTATGCACCCCGCAGAGAATCTGCACCAACAAGGCGCACCCCGGGACCTCACCATCATGCGAGAGCAGTGCATGAGAGGCGAGACAGGTCGACCAGCTCATCAAGATCCAGTATACGGTCGCACCACACACACCGGTCCCGACGCTCATCGTCGAGGGAATTCTCAGCTCTCACCCCCATATCTCAGGATAGTGATGAATACGTGTGCATGGTAGCAGACCCCGACAGGCTAAAGAAATACCCGAAACTGCATATCCAAATGGGAAATCACCCAGCAAAAGTTGAACTAGACACTGGAGCGTCGCTCAACTACATATGTGCGACAGAATACAAGAAAATGAATCCAAAACCCAAACTACAGAAAGCTGCTGTATGCGTCTTTACATGGATGTCCAAAAAGCCTCTACTGTGTCTGGGACAGTTTCGGACGTCTCTAACATACAAAGACAGAACAGTTCACGCACAGATTCACGTCATAGAAGGACCTGAAGCAGCCGACTGTCTCCTTAGCCTACCCACTGCTGAACGCTTAAAACTAGTGGAGATCCTATACAAATTCAATGACTAGCCAGACATCATCAGCAAATTCCCAAAGCTGTTCACCAGACTTGGCAAACTGGCCAACTTCAAAGTCCGACTACACATAAATGGGCAGATATCACCCGTAGCTCAGCACCACCGAAAGGTACCTTTCCTCCTCCAACAAGCCATGGATGAGGAGCTACAAGACCTGCTGAGGGCTTACATTATCGAAATATCGACTGGACCCACACCGTGGGTATCCCCAGTAGTGATTGTACGTAAGCGGGGAGCGGAAAACAAGGTGCGCCTGTGTGTGGGCCCCGAATACAGCAATAGAACGAGAAAGACACCCGGGACCACCCATCAGTGACATGATCACTCGCCTAAATGGGGCAAAAGTCTTTTCAAAATTGGATCTAAACAAAGGATATCACCAGCTTGAGCTTCATGAGAAATCCTGTTACATTACCACTTTCTCAACGCACCCAGGACTCTTCAGGTACAAACGTCTCAATTATGGAATTTCCTCAGTTGCAGAAATATTCCAAGAGGCAGTGAGGCGAGTTACTCATCACATTCCTAACGTATTCAACTACAGTGATGATATCCTGATATTCAGTGACACTCTCTAGGAACACAACAAAGCTTTAGATCGAGTGTGTCACACTCTTCTAAACGCCAATCTTACAATCAATCTGTACAAGTGTAAATTCCACAAATCGACGCTAAAATTTTATTTTATAGACACATCTTCTCCAGCGTTGGAATGTGACCTGACCACGAAAAAGTGATGTCATTGGCTGACACGCCAGTGATTTCAGTGGCATACGATCTTTCCTGGGCATGGCCAGCTACTGCGCCCAATAAATTAAAGACTACGCCACCATTAGCTATCCCCTGCGGGATCTCACAAAAGAAGGACAACCATTCCGATGGTCAACAAAATGTAAACGAGTGTTCAACAAAATCAAGACTGCAGTAAGTTCTGCCATTAGCCTGCCATACCTTGACCCTCGCAAGGAAACAGAAATCATGGTTGAAGCGAGCCCAGTAGGACTCGGAGCCATCAGTACGAAGATGAAGGGGACCAGCAACACATTGTAGCATACGCCAGCCACAGTCTCATGGACACCGAGAAAGCATACTTCCAGACGGAAAAGGAGAACCTGGCGGTTGTATGGGCATGCAAGGATTTTCACATTTTTGTATATGGGAAACACTTCACACTGATCACCGACCACCAAGCCCTGATAACCATATGCGGGAACCCCTGAGCGAAGATGCCACCAAGAATTGAGTGATGGGTTAACCCAGAAGACTATATATCAAGACATCCCAAGGTCTCAACACGAACGAGGCACTCACTGGCAGAAGAATATATCCACTTCGTCATCGATCAGGCGTGACCACCAGCTGTCCCGTCGCAATCAATCACAGAAGTCTCTGCAAAAGATGCCACGCTCCAAAACATCATACACCGCATTCACACAAATGAGGGAACGCCAACTAACAAGAGCGTCAATGCGCAGGAACTTGCGTCCTTCCGACACATCAAAGATGACCTTACAATCAGTGATAACAGACTACTTCTAAGAGACAGATGAATTGTCATCTCACATCAGTTACGTCAAGGAGTTGTCAACTCGGCACACGAGGAACACCGAGGTGTAGTGGCAACAAGAAAAGCACTACGGGAACGTGTCTGGTTCCCATCCCTCGATCACATGGTAGAAACCACGCTTCAAGACTGCCCTCAATGCCAACTGGTAGGGCTAAAAGAACTGCGGCCCCCGCTCCAGATGTCTGACCTCCCAGACAGTGTTAGAATTGGGGGTCTCTAGTTGGCAGAGGTAGGTACCTTTGACCAAATAGGGACCCTTGCTTCTAGTCAGGGTAAGGGGCTACACTTCTAAAATAACCCATGCTCACCCCCTTGGTAGCTTGGCACGAGCAGACAGGCTTATCTCAGAGGCAGTGTGTAAAGCATTTGTGAACACATACAATAATACAGTGAAAACACTACAAATGGACACCACACCAGTTTAGAAACAATACGTTATCTTTATTAGACTTAACACAAGACCAAACAACAAAAATCCACAATACTGTAATCAAAAATAGACTTTAAAATGGTAGAAATAGCTTAGTTCAATGTAGATGGTAAATGCAACACTTTATTCTCATAGTAACTTAGATACGTCACGCAAAACAAGCAAAAGGGTCGCAGGGAAGTTGATGTGCCCTTCCTTACACTCAGGGGAGTGGATGTGTCAGTTCCTTACTGCTGCACAGGGGAATTAAGGCTCGCTTCCTTACTGTGTGGGGAGTTGATGTGTCGTTTCTTACTGCATCCCGGTGACGATGCAACAAGATGGCTCCTCGATGTGATGCGATGATCTAGTGCGTGCGACAAAATGGCGTCTTTGATGCGATGCGACAACATTGGATGCAATGTGTGCATACCCGACGGCCATGCGGCGAACTCGGTAACTTCTGAGCCGCGATAGGCCCTGCGACACGCTTCTCCGGTGATGCGACGGCGACCTCTGCGGCGGCGACACGCTTCTCCAGTGATGTGACACACTTCGTCAGTGAAGCGACGGCAAACAGCTGCGGCGGCGGCGGCACACTTCTTCGGCGATGCGACGGCAATTGCTGCGGCAGCAACATGCTTCTCCTCGTTGCGACACGCAGTCTTCTCAGAGGGCCCAAACAACAGTAGGCACCTCTCTGCAGGCCGAATCCCTAGCAAGGGAATTCAGGGGAGCTGGTGGCGAAGTCTTGTATCCCTAAGAATTCAGGCAGGAGGCAAGCACAGTTCAAGCCCTTGGAGATTCTTCTTCAAGATTATGAAAAGTTCACAAAAGTCCTTTTCCCCTTTCCTTGACAATAAAGTAACCACTGCAGGCCAACCCCAGAAATAGCAAAACAGCACAGGGGCAGTCTCCTCCTTCAGCTTCCTTGGTTCTTCTCCTTGGCAAAGGTTCATCTTGATTCCCAGAAGTGATCTAAAGTTCTGGGGTCTGGGCCCCAATATTTATACCAGTAAATCCTTTGTTCTCTGAAGGCAGAGGGTGCCTGTGCCAAGCCAAAACCAGTTCTGTGCAGCTTCCTGGCAGGAGGTGGAGACAGCATTGTTGATGGCAGACCTGGCCCAGGTAGCTGAAAGGAAATCTCCTCCCCCTACTCTCTATTCTATGAGGGCTCAGGTCAGTGAAAGGAAATCTCCGCCCACCACTTTCTATTCAATGCAGGTCTTATTCAGCCTAGCCTGACCCATCAGACTGCTGGAGCCAAAGCCCTCTCCAGCCCCCTGTCCCTCACAAACCAGACATGAAATACACAAACCTAGCAGAGGCATGCTGGATGGTTAGGTAAGAACATACCTACTTTCTAAAAGTGGCATTTTCAAACACAGAATGTAACAAGCATTGGCATAGCCAATAGGTCTCGCTTTTGGGAACCTTGTAAGTTTTTGGCCCCAGCGATTGGCTTTTGCAATGTTTTTAAGCTGTGTTGAAGAGCTCTATAGCACCACTCTACAAAACCACTCTACAGCACCAGGTAGGGCAGAGTCACTGACTTCAGCGCTGATGCAAAGCACGCCCTGGAGCCATTTTATAGTGTTCGGCAGGGCTGGGGCAGAGTCACTGACTTCAGAGCTGAAGCAGAGGGCGCCCTGGAGCCATTCACCAGTGTTTTCATTTGTTACAGCAACTGTGCACCAGAGGGGCACAAATATGTATGGCAAAACTTTCCCATGAGGAGGGCTTCAAATTGTAAAAACAATAGCGGCTGTACAAATTAAAGCACTACATAGACGTGGCACTGCAAAATTTGCCGCAGTTCCGCAATGCACCATTTCCTTGCAGCTATGCCCCAAATTGTCATCTCTTCAGCTCCAGGTGACAACCCATTTGGCTACAGAAGAAACCATTTCCAATTGGCCTTTCCACAAGGCCCCTCTCTACACTGCGCGAACGAGACACATGCAAGAAAAAACACTGCAAATATTCAGACAAAAGGGTCATCTTTTTCTCACGTTTTGGAAATCTTCCATTGGAGGTGCAGGAAGTGCCTACATTCTGTTGTGAGAGTTCAGGCTTCGGAATCTTGCTGAGGAGATAAAAATGTAAGACAGGCTGGCCGCTGCAAGCCACCGAATAAGCTTGGAGCCAGGTTGTTGAATAAAAGGGGTGTAGGGCTATTGCCTAATCTTTACGCAAACATTCCTTCTGGGCACCCAGAGACCCGCAGTTGCATTGGGAGTGTGAAAAACAAAGGCAGACATTTTCCACTGTCATCAGTACGCGAGAGAAACATAACAAACAGCACTGTGCATGTTTTGAAAAGCAGGAGACCCTGTGTTTTTTAATGTGGTGCTTCGCCATCAAGTGAATTCTTTTGCTCCGTTGCTGTTTTACGAAACAAATGAAACACGCAGGATACCCGTTTGGAGATTCCAATTCAGTAGTTGCAAATATGGTTCTGCTGTACCTGGATGTGGCGCCATATTTTTGATTCCGCCGTTTCAATTCCCGGCAGAAAGCGAAAATAATATTTGTACTGGGGAAATACACGGATCAGCTCACACCAATCTACACCGTTAGATACAAATGGATATAATTTGCAACGACTACAATTTTGCTTCACAGCACGTCCGCGCGCCGTTCAGAGAAAACCCCGTACACTGCTAGAGGATTCGGAGAAAACAAGAGCAAAGTGGTCCAAAAGAATTCATGCTTGTATAGGCAGTGCGCATGCGTATTATAAATTGTAATGCTCCCTTGCGCGCGTGTGTGTAATGCGATTTTCTCGAGCACTGGACTTTACAGGTTATAATATAGGTTTCCTGAACCCTAGAGTCCCGCATTCTCAGCTGCGCATGGCGGTTGCACCCGCCCCTTCTTGCAAACCCGAGCCGTTTTGATATTTTACTTTTTGAGCCTTTATTTATAGTTCCTTTATTTGTCGTGTGTGAAGTACCAGCTCATTAAAGCAAGCGTTTCGTGGGGTTAAAGTTCACACCAGGCAGGTCTGTAATAAGAGCTCACGCCTGACGCATCAACTCTGTCGGGAGCGCCAAAAACGCCGACAGCAGCTGTGACTTCATAAACCTCTGAGAACAGTTGGAAGTGTGCCAAGCCAAGAACGAGATGCAACAAGTGAGGTAGCACCGCTGGTTAGCGCGCGTTTGGCAGAGAAGTGAGAGAAAGGGAGACAGGGAGCGATGCAAGACCTACAAATTACCTGTATCGCAATAAGAGACATTTTTCTGATTCATTAAAGGTCCTGCGTCCTTCTTCTTACGGGTGTTTTTTTATGTTTAACATGTAGTCTTTAAAACTCATTGGATGGGTGGGAATGTGATTTCAAGCCATAATTAAATTCAAACAACTCCATCATTTAAGATTTGAATCCGGGAAAGGGAATGGAGAACCTTAAGCAAAAGTCAAAACCCATTCTGGAAAATTTTACAGCAAAACAATGGGGCCATGAGGAAACAATCTCTCGGCATGCTGTGGCGGGGGCGGGGGAGCGCATTCCAGGTGGACCCTTTGAAGTATGGTGCACGCGCCAGTGGGCTGAAGCGCTTCTCCTAACGGATTGCATGGTGGCACGATGCACGTGATTGTGCGCGTGCTCGCCATGCAATCCACTTTTGGGAGCACTTCGAAATGCCCCTCTTACTAGAGTCTTGCATAGCGATTGCGTAAAAGCAATAGCTAAAAATCACCCACACTAAAAGATGTATTTTAACATTCTGAGTTCAGACATACTAAACTTTATTTTCCAATCTTGTTCCTAGGGTCAGTTATGATTTTAAGATGTTATGATCAAACTGCCCATTCTGGCCTATGGGAACAGATAGTCTTGCAATAGTGAAAAACGAAATTGGCCGTAATTCACTATCAGGACATGCTATACACATCAGGGCATGTCCTATCTTTTACAATGCACCCTGCCCTTGTGCCTACCTTAGGGGTGACTAATATGTAGAAAAGGGAAGGTTTAGGGACTGGCAAGTGAGTGCACTTGTCAAGTGGACATGGCAGCCCCAGGCTGCACACAGGCTCTGTAATGGCAGGCCTGAGCCACATTTTACACGCTGCTTCTGTGGGTGGCACAACCAGTGCTGCAAGCACACCAGCAGCATTTAATTTACAGGCCCTGGGCACACTTGGTGCACTGTACTAGCGTCTAACTACTAAATCAAATAAGCCAATCATGGAGTCACTAATCCATTACAACAATTTACAATTTAAAATTTACACTGAATAGCAGTGGCAAAGTGCCCAAAGCATCTAGACCAGCAAAACACTTATAAATACAGGAGGAACAGCAAAAAATGGAAGGGAGACCCACGCCAATGGTGCCAGGCCTAACAGACAGTGTATGGCAACCGGTGGCCATTGACTTCTTCAGGCCACTGAAGTCCAGGAAATACATTATTGTCATCAAGGATGAGTATTCCAGATTCCCCATCGTGCAAGTATTGTCCACAAGAGCCACCACCATCATACCGATTCTGGACGAAGCATTTGCTGCATGGGAAATCCCCAGGGTAGTCAAAACACACAATGGCCCGCCATTCAATGGACACGACTTCACAGAATTTTCCAGACACCTTAACTTCAAACACCGGAAGATAACTCCCATGTGCCTTCAAGCCAACGGGATGGTAGAGAGGTTCATGGCTACAATAAAGAAGACCATACAACTAACCCTGGGCGTAGTTCGCGAAGTAGCACTTCGCGAAGCTACGCAAAGTGCAGTTCGCACTACGCGAGCTACGCGTAGCACTTCGCGAACTGCGTAGTACCTTGTTCGCACTGTGCCAGATGTCGTTTTCAATGATTGCACAGTGCGGACAAGCAACCGGCACTGTGCAATCATTGAAAATGGCATCTTGCACAGTGCGAGCTGTAGTTTTCTGCTGCTCGAGTAGATTTTTACTCGAGCGGCAGCTTTCTCAACGCGAACTGGTAGTTTCTCATCGCAAGCAGTCGCGAGCATACGCGACCACTCGCAATGAGAAACCTGACCTCCTCGCGTTGGGAATCTCGCCAGGAGGTTTATTTTCCATGCTCGCGATCGCCAACTTGATGTTGCTGATCGCGAACAAGGAAAAAGTCACGCCGGGATGTCATTTTGCTTGCTCGCGGTCGCCAACTTGATGTTGAGGCCCGCGAGCAAGCAAAAAATGACCGCAGCACTACGCAACACTACGCTACGTGTGTTCGCACTGTGCTACGTGCAGTTCGCGTGGTGCGAAGTAGCGCGAAGTAGCGCGAACTTCGCAAACTACGCGAGCGTAGCGTAGTGCTTTGCCCAGGCTTACATACAACAAGCAGAACTGGACCGCAAGATACCCAACTTGTGCTCAATGAGGTGTTGAGAGCATATCAAACCATGCCACACAGCACCACCAATAAATGCCCAGCCACTTTGATTCTGGGAAGAACACTGCACACCAGAATACCTGTCACAGATACCACTGTGCGCTCCAGGTCCCATTCCCGTGACCACATGATGTTGGCAGAAGTTGATAAAGCAAAAAAGGCGAAAATGAAAGAATATGCGGATAAACGCCGCAACGCTAGAGCATCCAACATCTGAGAAGGAGACTGGGTGCTGGCCAGACAAGAACAGAAGGCAAATACAGACAGTCGATACCGTGACCAGCCCCTACGAGTGACGAGTCGGAAAGGAACTATGGTCACAGCCGCCTCTGAGAGCAAGAGAATCACACAAAATATGTCATACTTCAAGAAGTCCAATCCAACAGCCTATACCCACCCAGCAGAGTCAGAACAAGACACAGATGACTCAAGTCAAGAAGTTGAGACCCGAGAAACACTAGAGACACTACCAAGCTCAAGAGGGTCAAGAGAACTACCCCTTCTGCGCAGGCCATAGAGAATCATTCGGAGACCTACACGACTCATTGAGGAACTTTAACTGAGTGAACATTGGACTTTAAGAAGGGGGAGGTGTGATATTGTAATGCCTGGCTCCGGCGCGAAGCGCTAGGGCTAGGCAGGATGAGAGGTTGGGGGAAGATGGAAGCGGAAGTTGTATTTCAATAAAGAAGGCTGTGCCTGTACTTGCTCATGCCTGGTCTCCTCATATCCTGCAACACGACAACAGGGTTTTGAATTTATCTATAATATGTATGATAGTGAGCCAATGTAAAGTTTTGGTGGCAGGGGAGATGCGTCCTCCATGGCTGAGGTGAGGAAAAGCTTGACCACTGCCCTTCACACTCTTACGAGCCTTCTTCTGAGATGTTCTGGGTAGCCCAGGAAGAGAGCATTCCAGGCTAAGGTTTTTGAAGGTATACCAGGTAGGGGAATATGCGATAGAGGGTGTGGAGATGCTAAAAATATGTTTGTACAATTTTGTTAACATTGTGCTCTAGGGAGAGTTCTGAATCCATAATTATACCAAGGTTTAAACAGTTTTAGAGTGAGAGGTCATATGGCCCAAGTTGAGTGGTCAAGGTAAGTTGTCACCACTCCGATCATGCCATGGCAGATCAGGATGCCAGTTTTGTGAGGGTCAAGTTTAAGACGATGATTCTTTATCATCCAGAAATTGATCTCTTGCAGGAAGGTGAGAAAGATTTTGTGTTTAACTCTGGTGGCTTCAGTACTTTAAGTGGTCAGTCTTTGTGTCATTGCCATAGTACTAGCATGTCACATCGAAAAAGATTAGCAGATTAGTGGTATCATTTATGCATTTAAAAGTAATGGTGAAGGTGTCAATGCTCAGGGTACTCCATAGGTCGCTGGGCTGTTCTTTGAGTGAGGAAGGTTTAAGAGTTTGATTTAAGTTCTGTTTGAGAAACAGATATGAACCAGGCTATCGAAGAATCCATGGTCCCTGGGTCAAGCACTCTGGTGAGCAGATCTGAAATTTCACTCTGTGTGATGCTGCAGTGAAGTCCCGGAAAATGAGCATCCATGTTTTATTGTTGTCTGCCATGGTTTTCAGAAAGTCACAAATGGAGACTAGTGCTTTCCCTTTCACAGGTCTGAATCCTTCCTGTGCTAGATAGAAGAGGAAGTGAAATTCTAGGTGTTGAAATTGGTTGAAAACAGGCCGCTCCAGTATTTTTGCCAGGAAGGAAATATTGGAGATTGGTATGTAGACTGAGGGGTCCAAAGTGAGTATGGAGGATTTTTAACATCAGTTTGAGTTGAGCATTTTTTAAATTGATCTGGAACTGTCCCTTGTTTTATAGAGTTGTTGAAGAGGGACAGGAAAGACTCTAAAACATGTGAGTGTGCCAGCAGATCTTCGAAGAAAGCTGGGGGACAAGGGTCTAATCTCCATCAGATCCTCCATTGAGATCCTGCAGATCTACTGGATTGTGCTCATCTATGCAGAGTGGTAGGTGACATAGGATGGTAAAAAACAAGTGTTTGAGTGAGGCTGTATTAGGGTGAAGATGTGGGCCCATCACCATAATGATGGACTGGTGGGTTGATACCTCAGAGATTTGGTGATTGATTTCTTCAACTTTATTTGTGACGTGTTTGGCCAGTGTGTACAGAGCTCCTGGGAAGGCACTTTGTGTCACAGCCTATAGGTTGCTAGCCTCTGAGATGACTTTATAGAGCTCTTCTGGTGTGAGAAGTAGCTATTCTGTTTGTGAAGTGGGCTTTTTTTGGGTGCGTGGTTGTCCTGTAGTGTCTGATTTGTCACTGGAATGCCCACCTCTCATCTGTGGTGTAAGAAGCCATTTTCATTCAAAATGATGGTTGGATTCTTTGGTTTTCCCAATAAATGCAGAAATAGAAAGAAGGGTAGCTCAGATTGAGTAGCTCAGATTAGGGAGCACCAGACTTTCTTTAGTGGTTCTATAATGTTGAGGATATCTGTTAGTGAACTCTAGATGGTGTCATGTGTAAGAGGTGAGGAGTAAACATTGGAATCCACATGAAATGAGATGGTGAGGGTGGTGGTGAGGACAGTAATTTCTATGTGTTTAAAGAGTCACCCACAGTGCATTGCCAATGTTTGTTTGATTATGTGGTGGGCGGAAGGGATTGAGATTGTAAAGGAAACAAGAGTATGACCACCCCAATGTAGTGGTTTGTTGTTGAGCCTTTCAGGATTGGCTTTAAACGTATAGATGAGCTGACACAATTATCTAATTCTATTGTGGAATTTAATATTCATGCTTGATGATTGTATAAGAGTTATTTTATCTTTATTACATTTTGTTGTATTGGCATATTGTTATCTATCTATCTATCTATCTATCTATCTATCTATCTATCTATCTATCTATCTATCTATCTATCTATCTATCTATCTATCTATCTATCTATCTATCTATCTATCTATCTATCTATCTATCTATCTATCTATCTATCTATCTATCTATCTATCTATCTTTATCTAAAATATATTACATTGATTGAATTACTGACTAACCAATAATAATTTAGTTTCATGTACTGCTTAATACTCCACTCAACCCATTTATAAATGTAGTAGAAGTGCAGTAAATAACAGGTGTTGCCATGACCCAATGTAATCAATTTACTGAACTGAAAATGCTGGAATGCTGAGTCGGCTTGGATGGCAGTACCGTGAGCCCAGTGGCACAAAGGGGCTTTAAGCCTGATTTCTTTCACCTGTTGATTTTGTCTGTCTTTGCTCTTTATATATAGTTGAAGGCTGTTGTACGTGAATGATTGACCTCTAATGGGAGGTAGGTTATTTGAGGAAGAAATGGCGAAGCAGGTTATGTGAAAGAGAAATAATATGAGTGAGAGAATGAGTAAGTGAATTAGTGTGTGGCACATGTCTGGGAAGAAAATTTTAAATGGGAGCAGCAGCAAGCCCTCACTTCTCTGGGCTTTGAACGAGAAAGGTGCAATAGGCTCTAAAGTGGATCCAGACAGGAATTAAAACTACCACACAATATTGGGTCTACTTTAGCTGCAAAACGTATTGTAAAATATGTCATGAAACTACTAACCCAATATACTGACAATCATGGACTACTAAACAATTACTGGTCATAGGTGAAGAATGCGGATGCCCGCCGTACCCGCAGGAGGCCACCTAAAAGGGTGGCACTTTAGTGCCATTTGGGCACTAACCCACCCCTCACCAGTGGTTGGGCTACTGTTAGGAGTCCGCTCGCCGTGGCGCGCTAAGGTCGTCCCATCCGGTGCGCCGAGGTGGGGGAGGGTATATATGCCTCCCACACACTCCCTGGCATCCTCTGTTCCCCAGCCACGCCATCTCGACTGTTGTTTCGCGTCGTGTGGCCCGTTTCAACCAAATCGGGAGTCATGTTTCCTTCCTCGCCGGGCGACGTGGTCCAGGTTCCCAGCAGATTGTGAGGTTAATGTTATGACATGAGGGCAGCCTATGGGGACAGAGCAATGCTCCACCCGGTTGGGCAGCCAGTTTCTTGAACCTGTGTGGGGAGGAGTTTGGAGATGCCTGGGTGTGCGAGCGGGTGCAGGGGCCGTCTCAGCCATCTGGTCTTGTGTCCCCGTAATTGGTGGCCGGCCTTGCCAGCGTGGTTGCGGTCTCCTTTGTTTCCCGCGGGACACGCTGTGTCCACATCATGCCTTTGCTGCTGATCCTTTGGCTGGCGGCGCAGGGATGGGCATACAGGGTTGAACGGTTGAGCCTGAGGCATTATCACGCCATCTTGTCTGGTTGTCTCGCGTCGGATGGCGTTGTTGCGGTCTCCTTCCCCCCGTTGGATACGCTGTGTCTGCAGTGAGCCTCGGGTTTCATGTACCCGGGACCAGGGGGTCGTCGTCTTGCGCGGTGAGTTGGGGGCAGGGAAGACCGTTTGGACCTTGGCTGCGGCTGATCATCTTGGCCAGGATGGAGTGAAGCCGGCCAGTTGTGTACTGGGCTCGGACTGACCGAGAAGGGTGTTTGAGGTGTTGTTTGGGGCTGGGTGGCCTCAGCACTGCGGGGCAAGAAAGGGTAGGCAGTCGGGTTGGTCTGAATGCTCGGAGGTCCCGACCTCGCTAAGCAGGTGGATGAGTGCCTTGGTGAAGTGTCAGTAAGAGATGGGTCATGGCCCAGCCGCAGAATGCATTGCAGGTGTAATTGGTTCTTCCACGTCAGCCCACGGTCTGGCAGCTTGTGGAGTGGACAGCGAGTTTACACGCTGTCTGATCAGGCCTCTAAGTGCCGTCCACACGTCGGGTCAAGGGTTTCGTTTGGCGCATTTGGGAGTAGTTCCCCTCCCCCTTGTGGGTGCCATTGTCGCCTGGGGCTCGGTCCCGGCGTGTTCTGGAGGGGGGGTGTGTGTTTGCAGAGTGGAAGTAGTAGTGTAGAAGTTTACTTGAGTTGTCTGGGATTGTTGGAAGACTTCCCAGATATATAGCATCCAACAGATCCAGTCCTTTTGTATTGCTGACCAGGGGTGGGCATAGGCGCATCTTTTGCGATACGCCACTGTTGAAGAGACCGCCCAATGGGGGAACAAGGAGGCGAGCAGGGTCTTTAAATAAGGGGGCGTGAGGAGGCTGACTTTCGCTTTTTAAAATCGGGGCTCCGGAACGGCAGTGCTCACACAGTCACACTCTGCCTCCAGAGCATACAGCTGATGTTTACATTAAATAGTGTAAAACACGATCGGGTCTGTAGGCGGTGCGCTAATATATAGCATCCAACAGATCCAGTCCTTTTGTATTGCTGACCAGGGGTGGGTATAGGCGCATCTTTTGCGATACGCCACGTTGAAGAGACCGCCCAATGGGGGAACAAGGAGGCGAGAAGGGTCTTTAAATAAGGGGGCGTGAGGAGGCTGACTTTCGCTTTTTAAAATCGGGGCTCCGGAACGGCAGTGCTCACACAGTCACACTCTGCCTCCAGAGCATACAGCTGATGTTTACGTTAAATAGTGTAAAACACGATTGGGTCTGCAGGCAGTGCGCTAATGTGTGGTGCTGTGGGACGGAGCTGTGGGGGGGCGCCGGGTTTAGGGGACCTTTTGCTCGTGCCTGCTTAGCACAATAGGAAGAGCATTTGTTAATAATTCGTAGGTCCTGTGTTCGATCCCTTGGTATTCAGGAAGCGAGCGCTTGTTTGATTGCCGTGCTCGATCACTCAGGGTGTTCATGTTTGCCGGTCTGGAAGAAAGCCGGTTGGGAGGCTCTTGCTTACGTTTTTAAGTAATAGAGAGATACATGTGCCTGCTACCTGGTGGAATTTGAGACTAGGGTGTATGGTCGATGTATGACCCAGCGCACATGGGACCCTATCCACAGCCGGGAAAATGGCTCAAAGGAGCACAGGGCAGGCGGATTGCCAGGTGGATCCCTTGGCAGCGTGGTTTTGCCCCACTTTAAGACTTGACATTATATAGTGAGGTTTGGCTGTCTGGCAGGGTGCCCAGTGAATAGGGCCTGCCATGCAGTACAGTCTAGTTCGACAAAAGCAAATACTGGTCGCTTGAACCGGGTTATACTACGATGCATAAGGGTCTAAGGTCACTGGTGGCGCTGTCGCTCACTTTGGCTAAGAGAGGAGAGAGCCTGTTGCTATTGTCTTTTATTTGTCTTGAACTAGGCGTTTGGTGCTGTCTTTATATAACTAATTTCATTCCTCAGCATGCGGCTGTGACAAGCTAGCAGAACCTCCAAATACGCATGGGGATATTGCGCCCGCAGTTACGGTGAAAGGGATATCCAACCAGCCCCTTGAAGAACGCTGCTCCGGTCCCCTTCTGATGCAGGCAATGCTTACACTGGAACAGGCATAGCTTTCAGAGCTGGTGCCAGAAAGCTAGGTTTGATGGTCAATTGTGCTGTTGTGCGACTGGGGCAGACGTAGGCCAAGGCACACGTTGGTGCCATTTGCCACAAGTGATATGGCTGGAAGAGTAGGGCTGTTAATTTATGACACCGCCGTTCTGAACTTCCTATCCCGCTAACACAGTTGCGGGAGGCGCGCATTGTCTGTGCAGCTGTTTTTGTTGTCATTGGGGGTGTTGCCCCCCCCTTTTTTGCTCGTGATGAGGGTTGAGTTGAAGGTGAGGGTCCTCCTCTCACTTTGCCAGACACGGCACGGGCCACCAGGGTGTGGTGTAGTTACGGGTTCTTGGTGTAGCGCCGGGAGCGCCTGGGTGGAGGCCCAGGCACACGTTAGAGGCCAGACTCTGCCGATGGAGCAGGGACACGGACATTTTGCACCGGAGCTGTTGTCGTGGTTGCTCACGGGTGGGTGGAGATTGCCCAGGTTGGGACATCTCAATGCCAGGTTCCCCGGGGGTGGAGGGACTGTTTTGAGTGCCCGAGCTGGAGTTGTGGCCTTTGCATCCTTCTCATACCCCCCAGTGGGGGTCGCTGGGCGGTGCGTGTTGTGGGAAATTTACTCTCCACCCCTCCTGGGCACCAGATGCAGGATCGCCCCCGTATCTCCTTCGCTGCCCCCACTGATGGGTGTAGGACTAGTCTTGTTAACATGTTAACATGTGAACTAGTTAATATGTCGTTTTTAGGTTTAGCTTTTCTCCATGCCAATTAATGAATAGCTTGATTTGTATAGCCATATGATATATAACACTGGTATTGCTGCCTGGGTCGCCATGGGGTGCAGCCTGGTGGCTTGCCAGGTCCCCGGGCTTGTCATGAGTTAGCTCCTCATCCCGTATTATGGGCTAATCCCTGGGTCACATGTTGCCTTCAGAGGGGTGTGTATTGGGGCCTGTGCCTGTCAGCATTTCTTATACTCCTCGTGCGTTCACATGCTGGACACGAGTCATCTATCATCCATGTGGGGCGAGTGTTCCTCCCTTTTGCTCCAAGTGGAGCGGCTGCTGGTGCCTTACTATTGCCCCAACACCTAGCACGTCGTTGCGCCTTGCGAGAGATTAGTAAAGTTGTGGCGGAAGCTTGGTGCGGGTCTGTCCGGTTCAGTTGAGTTACTTTAGCAGGGGAGGGCTTCCCCGTTGGGTTCTCAGGGTTTGCGGTGGTCATTGCGCGTGTTTTCCACGGAAGGGGAGCATGTAGGGCTGCTCTAATTTTGCATTGGTGCCTGTTTTGTGTTCCCAGCTTTCAGCACAGAGACTATTAGTTTCGCCTCCAACAATGTGAAGGCCGGGACACTGCAGCCAGATCCCCAACAGATGCTGGGTCTCGGGTTCGCTCCAAGCAGCGCTGTAGGCAGCGTAGACAGGGCTTGCCGGTGTGCCCAGAGGGGTTGCTTTACATGTGGCGGGCTGTGTTCCCTGTTGCCCTGTCTCTCCGGGGGAGCCGGCCTCGCAGTGCAGGTTGCGCTTGCTGGGCGCGGCGGCCCCCCCTCCCTCTGTAGCGTGTTGTCGGTGATGTATTGCTATACTCTATGTGATATTCGATAGCGGGAACTCCACCTGACGGTGTCGGAGTGACTCGCAAAGGGACCGGTTTCATAAAATGATCTATGAACAGTTTTGCAATCTGAGGCAGACTCCGACTGTGGTGATTTGTGGGCCGCGATTCCTCATCTTTGGTTTTCGGGGGGAGCAGTGGGTCGGTGGTCCACAGCTCGTTTGGTTCGCGAACTCCCATCGGTTGTTGGGCACAATGCAGTCACACGTGGACCAAGGCCGGGGGCGGAGGGAATGAACTGCTGTGTTGGTCACCCTAGTTGGAGTGAGAGTAGGGGGTGATGTCTGTGATGCCTAAGGTGGTCAGGAGGTAATTATGATATGCGCCCTGCTACAAGTGTTAGTAGGGTACACTGCTGATTGAGTGGATACATAAGGTGTTATGCTAAGTGCAGCTCCTACCAGCAGCTACTGGGTTGTGCTAACTGATCTGTGGACGGTGGCCAGATTGACCTAGTGAGTTATGTAATCCATGTGATGTGATGATGAGGTTTGGTACCACAGGGTTTTAGGGGCAGATGGAACTAAGTTTCTCTTTTATGACGATACGAAGGATAATTAAAATAACCTAGTATGGAGTCTTTTTTGTAGTGTGCCTAGTGTGCCACTGTGGGAGTGCGGGTGGCATATTAAATTGACACTGCCTCTGGGATAAGCCAAAGGCTCGGCCTAGCCACCTAGGGGGTTTGCAGGTGTTAGATTAAGTGTGTACTCCCTTCTCCTGACTAGAGTTGTGGGTTCGGCCAGGTTCAGGTGCATACCCTAGACAACCAGATACTCCATTTACAACATTGGTAGAGAATGCCTAGGAGTTGTTTGCAGTCCATTCGCAACTGCCTCCAGGGCGTAAGATTTAGGCCACAAGGTTGGTGGAGGGCTCTTGTGTGGGAGCCTGGTTGAAGAGCTACGGTCAGGCTAGAATGTCTCATGCTTTCACCGCACTGTTGAGTCCAGTCACGAGCGGATTGTATCAGGGTGAGCTGGCTGTTGGTCAGGAAGCACCAAGGCATCAGAAGCACTGAGCAGTTGACCGCCAGATGCGGTATGGTTGGTATCCGATACAAGGGGCATCTGTTAGATTAGAGCCGTACTCAGATGTACTGCCTTCAGTGCTGGGAGGTCTGTTGGCACCGCCTTTTCAATGGAAGCCATTGTCTAGCAGGTTGCTCTGAGCGGAGTATTTGCAGGTGTAGTAACTGTCAGCTACCAGTTCAAACGTGCATCTTTCACTAATTTACACAATTATACAAGGCCATCACAAGAACTAATTCCCAGGCTCCGGCAGTAGGTGCGTAAGGAGTTTGGGGTAACCTGGTAGGGGGCCGTACCACGTGTTGTTGGTAGCTTGTGTCGATCGGTTTGGATATGAGCACAGCCAGTCCTGTCAGGAGGGGACATGGCAAAGAAAAACCGGGACCAATTCAGCTTTGGGTCTGGTGGCGGCTGGACCTCATGTAGTCCGGTCCAACCCCTGTTGTGTTCAACCAACCTTCCTTCCTTCTGAGGTTGTTAAAATGAATATCAGTAAGCGGGGTAAGAACACAAGCATCATGCTCCAACACAGATAACTGGGAAAAGAAGTAAGGCGGGCTAGATACCTCTTACTTCTACCTGCATTGGCACATCTTGTCAGGAGTGACTGTCAAAAGTATCGTACTTCAGCCAGGCAATGTTAGCACCCATCCATACCAAGCCGATTGTTTAAGGTCCCCCATAGCCGCATATACTCAGCTCAGTATTAGGTCTCGGTAGTTGTCAGTGTCATGAATTACTAAATTCAATTGAACAGGAGGAGTAACCGTGAGTTACACTAGCAAATGTTTGGGGAGTGCTAGACTCCACCCAGGGGGTGCCTTTTTGAATTTGATGGAACAGTACAAAATGTTTCACAGCAACTGCACGTAGCAGAGTGTCAATTACCTGTGCATAGTTCATTCAGATACACAGTATCACATTAATTTAAATTCGCTGTAGTTTCATGTTGCAAGCGTGAGATTTCCTCAATGGCAGCAACAGCTCATATTGACAGCAATAAAGCTGCCCGGGAAGTCGGGGTGCAGTCACCACAGATAAAACAGAACAGGCAACGGTTGGGCAGGAACAGAGGGTTGAATTGATTGCCCACTTAGCAGTATGACTATTGCACAGGAGTATGGAGGGTGATTCAAGGGACACAGGTGGTGTCCCTTGAGCGAGCGGGGTGCGCTGGTAAGTTGTCACCACAAGAATGAGGTGTCGCCAATAATGAGCACAATACATATATTCTTTCAAACCAGATTTGACACCAGTAGGGGGTTCACCATAGTTTAGCAATCAAAGGGGCCTGTGCAATTGTTGGGGCGAAGTACGTGCACCCCAGAACTGAGAGTAGTTGTAGTTAAGCTCAAATGCCCCGCCTGGTTAGCTATATCAGCCACGCTGGGTGGGGACACTGTCAGCCAACATTCTACATAGTTTGCTGCTGTCCCAATAAATGGGAAACAAGGTGACAAGCACAATAGGCTACTATGCAGAAAGAACATTTGGCACATCCAGTATTCAACAAAATTAGAATTTAACGGAGCAGGCAATTTTCCAGCGCAGGGGATGCACGGGGTGGGCAGTGTGAACACCCCCCTCTAATTTGTTGGTTTAAGTTCCTACAGTACTTTAATGGGACAATGATCTGGAGAGCACCCTGGGCAGGCAGTCCTGAGCTGTGCCACTTCACCGACGCCTCGGGGAGAGAGGGTTTCGGTGCCAAAATGGGGGAAGAATGGTGTGCGCAGAAGTGGCTTAATGCATGGCGTCACCGTAAGATAACCTTGAACATAACTGTACTTGAACTGTCCCCCATTGTGATTGTTCTACACTTATGGACTAAGGCGTTAGCAGATAGGAAGGTATTAGAGGGCAACTACCTTATTCTCATGGGGAGGCGGGCACTATTACAAGCCATGTAGTCTGACTTGGGGGAAATCAGCAAACGCATGGGACAATGTGAGCTCTGGTGGTCTGAGATCATCCCTCTCAGAGACGGGCATGGGGCCAGGTCCAGAGAGGCAGTGGAACATTCCCGCAAGAGGGTCAATGGTTCTATGCGTACGTTCATAGACCAGAGGGGTCTGGGTTTCATCAGACACAGGCTGATCCTGGCTAATGTCAAGGGATACTTTGAGAATGATGGGGTCCTCTTCTCTCCAGTGGGGATGGACCTGTTCCTCCTGGACTTGCAGGAGGCCTTGGAAATGGCAGGTTGCAGGTGACTATACAGCTGTATTGGTGGGGGGGCTCTGGCGGCGTCAGGGGCCGCCTCCAGAGCTGTGGCAGAGTTGCAGGATGTTCTGGAAGCAGACGGGTACAGTAAGGGTACCTCTGCACTGCACAATAGGGTTGCCAGAGCCAAAGACCAGGAGCCTCAGGACAGGTTCCTGGAAAACCGCGACGGTGCCCCGTTAGTCCTTCGGGCGGTTGGGGGCCTAAACAACCGGGGGGTTGTCCTACTACGCTACCCCCTAAAAAGGGCATGAGTAACAAGGGACCAATGTGTCACGTGATCCAGAGGAGGATCACCAAAAGGTGTAGCAGTGACTGCGTGGCCCACAGTGCTGCCTCATCAGGCAGGCGGGGCAGCATAGGTTGGTACAGCTGCCTGGCCTTGGATCGCCTGTAAGACAACCCACCATATTGCATACTTTTGTATGGAATAAACCTGCAGCAATATTTTTCCATAACAAAAGTTGTCTTGTGTATTTATTTATTCACGCATGCTCAGACTGTGGGTGGGGGAAGTTGCCGATAATGGCACTATGCGGCTGCCTGCAGCCCCCGCAGGGGGCCACCTAAAAGGGCGGCACTTTAGTGCCATTTGGGCACTAACCCAACCCTAACTAGTGGTTGGGCTCCTGTTAGGAGTCCGCTCGCCGTGGCACGCTAAGGGCGTCACATCCGGTGCGCCGAAGTGGGGGAGGGTATATATGCCTCCCCCGCCCTCCCTGTCGTCCTCTGTTCCCCAGCCACGCCATCTCCCACCCCACCTCTTACCCGGCGTGCAGGCTGGCAGACAGGGCACTTAGAACGTTTTAATGGTTTCTTTTGTGTTGCAGGTGGTGTTACAGGGCAATCTGGAAGCAGACGGGTACAGTAAGGGTACCTCTGAGCGTCACAATAGGGGTGCCAGAGCCAAAGACCAGGAGCTTCAGGGCAGGTTCCTGGAAAACCGCAACGGCGCCCCGTTAGTCCTTCGGGCGGTTGAGGGCCTGACCAACCGGCGTGAAAAGGGCGTGAGTAACAAGGGACCAATGTGTCGCGTGATCTGGAGGACGATCACCAAAAGGTGTAGCACTGACTGCGTGGCCCACAGTGCTGGCTCATCAGGCGGGCAGGGCAGCATAGGTTGGTGCAGCTGCCTGCCCTTGGATCGCCCGTAAGATAACCCACCATATTGCATACTTTTGTATGGAATAAACCTGCAACAATATTTTCCTTGTGTATTTATTTATTCACGCATACTCAGACTGTAGGTGGTGGAAGTTGCCGATAATGGCACTATGTCGTCTGATTGTCCTGGACTGTTCAGCTGTGTTTTTTATGGCTCGCCACGACTTACTAGCATCTTGTCCTCTCTGTCTGTCTTTGGGAAACAGTGTTTACCTGAATCAAACTCTGTCTTCATAAATGCTGCCAAATGGTGATAGAGTGTAAACCACACATCCAAACGTTTATTAGAAATCCCTTTGGTGCCCCCCTATTAGTTAAATATTGGTCCCCATCCGAACTATTCTGTCAAACTTCAAACAATAGGTTAGGAGTATATGAAAAACAGTAGCACAAACAACTCAGACACCTTGAAATAAAACAGTGTCAAAAACAATAAGGGGAGTAGACCGCCATCTTGAAATGGTCATTACAACTGATCTAAGTGTATTACTGCATTCGCTAAGCTTTAAATACATTTAGGAAATGATGGAATGGTGCTTGCAGTAGCGCACATAGACAGCAAACCGTGTTAATTCAGTCCTTCCATGACTCACACCTTGAAATTCAGACCAAGACCTCGGACCATCCCCGAAAAACCTGAACACCAAGGAGGGCGGAGGCGGCACTTCCTGGCGAATGTGAAACCTTTCATCTCAATGTGTACGTGGCAGCGGCATCTGTCCTTGTAATTCGATACCCAGCGAGGTAATACAATCCACTAATAACGCGACCCTTTGATCTCGCTCCACCAGTTTAAGCTACCACGAGAGGAGGCGAGACCAGGCTACAAAAATCTCCATGAGAGGGTAGACCCTGATTTAAGTGGTATTATTTGAGCTTTCTCACTCAAACTTGCGTATGAATTAAAGTTAAAAGTGAAATAAACACATTTCCACTATTTGTTCTCTTCCCTCATCGGTGTTTCCAAATTTTAGCACGAAAAATGCAAATTATGTGTGATATGATTTGGCGATTGAATGTTATGTTCTCAGATAGGCATGCACACATCCATATCCTGAATATGCTAAAGTTCGAATAATTTGTTATCACATTAATTGAAGCTGAGAGCATTTTTCTAGTAAACATAAACTGTCCCAGTAGGAAAGTTATGGAAATTGAGTCAACTAAACTAAGCTGATCACCGTCCCTAAAGAGGTTATCTATGGGTTACCTCAGATAATTTTCCGTAGAATGATTTACATTGAGCACGATGCACGTAGCACGACATATGTGAATAAGCGAATTCTTTAGGCACTATTTATTCACAAAATTACAAAGCATTCAATAACATACACGTATCAAATATTTTTAACATAATTGTGTTTTCTCTTCTGTAGCTTCTTATTTGGTATTAAAATATTGAAACCTGTAATGTTTTTCAGGTTTGATTTTATTGCTTGTAATCTTTGGCATGTACATTACATTCCTTCCCTCTCCAGCAACTTTGTGAGGAGAATCAGTCCTGGAAATATTTGCCGTGCTTGTGTAAAGATTCTCATGTTATTATTCATATTTTCAATGATATGTTTCATTTTATGTTGTGTTATGTTATGTCGACCTTGAAGCTGGGGAACAGGGTTTGAGGCTGGGCAACGACCCTCAACATCCTGTGGTTCTGGGCAAATCACTTAAGCTCCCTCTGTCTATCAAAAACGAATGTGTCCATCTGTAATGAAACTGGTGCTCATAGAAAGCACTCTGATATCTGCGGCTCTAATTCGCGCTATATAAAACTCTAAAAAAAAAGAAATACAAAAAATATAAATGTTCACTATATTATCAGAGGTTTGGGTTTTTGGTAAGATCAACTGGTAGTTCAGGCTGTGATCCTGACCTGATGCCACAATTGTAATTCTCACTACTGAGACTTCCCAAACGCTCTGCTCCACTGCTTTCTGCGCGTTCAACATGCAGCGCATACACAGTCTTCTTAACACACTCACATTTCACAGCATATGGCTGCCTTGCATCTCCTACCGGTCACTGCTCACATCCTATTTAAGTCCACGAGTGTAGTTCATCAGGCTTTTCATAAATGTGGACCACATGTTCTTGAAGGTAAATTTCAACCATACTACCTACAATAAACTTGGGGTTCCTCCTGTAGACGACATCTCTTCCTCCCTTCTCCCATCAGGCAGCCAAAGTTTGGAATTCTCTTCTGTCTACTTTTCACAGGATAGACCATTAACTTCAGTTTAGCAAAGCCCTCAAAAAGTACTTGTTTACACACAAAATGTGATTTCTGTAAACACCATTAACATTTGTCTCAATCCTTCTCGGTGACAGTTCAGGCTCTATAAGAGCCTTATCGTCATCATGATCGTCAAAAGCATCTAACAAGCAACTGAACAGGTGACCATACTTTTCTGAGTAGTATTTAAGTATACTGCATCTTATACCTATTATAGCTGTTTGTCATTGAGACTGATATCTAAGAGCTAAAGGCCTGGTCACCAACAGACTACGCCCTCCCAAACGTTAACACTTTGGAAAACGCAAATAGTTTTTCTTAATGCCCTCACACACTACATAGTGGCATACTTCATTATAGGGCCCGCTAACACACCCTGAAGTAATCCAACATTCAGGGTATAGCGCTGTTTTCTGGCCATAAGGAATTTTTTATGTATGTATTTGAAATGCACTGATTTCGAACCAGGGATGCCATAATGCAGAAAAAGAATAAAGTTGAAACTACCTAAGAGGGTATCCATCTATAACTTTATTATGGGTCCCTCTTGGCAGGATTAAAAAAGTCTAATCTACGGGTATATGTGAGAATTTACGACTCCATTAATCTGTGTGCTTGTACCAACATGTTTCAGCCTATTTTTTTGCCCACCTGGGTCAAAGGCCTTCCTCAGGATACAGATCTAATATGTTGACACCGCCCCTAGTAAATCAGTGATTTTTATTTGGAGTGTGTCTATGACCATTTTTTCCTTTTTTAGATAGTTATGTGGACAAACATCGTGTGGTGTACCCAGGTTTAATTGTTTGCAGTCCGAACCCGGCGAGAGAGTGGGGACATTGCCCTGTAGTCGCACATTCATGAAGGTGCAATGTGGCCCATTCTGACACTCTTCTCCCTCCTTAAGGTCAGAAAACAGCGCTCCACCCTGAATGTTGGATTACTTCAGGGTGTGATAGCGGGCGCTATGATGAAGCATGCCAGTATTTAGTGGGAGAGGGCATTCAAAAAAACGATTTGCTTTTTCCAAAGTGTTAACTTTTGGGAGGGTGTAGTCAATATGGTCTCCCCCTTGTGTATGTATCTTATCTGTTTGCTTCTTTTGATTTTATGGAAGAATTGTTCTTGAATTGTGTTTTGAGTTGATCTTTTGGGAGAGTGCGGGGAGTTGTGGGTTTAGTACCAACAGACCAGCCACAAATAGTCAGTGCTAATTGGTCACTGACTTTTTGTGACATGTCTATAGTTTTAAGTACTAAGAGATCTTGTCACAAAATACCTTATCACAAGGGGTTGCCTAAAGTCATGCCTAATGAATATTAATAAGGCTAGTTGCTATTTGTAGCCCAAGGTGATCCTTAATGGAGCTGGTGTTGACTTAAAAAATGTTTCCTGTTTGGACCGATATTGAAGGAGGAAGGGGAATTGCCTAATCAGCCCTCACTCCAGAGAGGACCACCATTCCTAAAGGGGAAGCTGTCCCTGCCTCTTACAAATGAGTTACTACCTCCTCTCAGGTGTTAGTAGCTTTTCAATGTCTTGCGACTGAATTGTTATCATAAACCATTGCTACATCTCATTGCAAATTGAATCTCAAATGGGGTGAAAGCCCCTTTTATGCCTATTACTAAATGCAATTTGGAATGAGGCACATAACCCCTTTTGTAATTTAGAACTGTTTTTGTGAGTCTCAAAATAGCTTTAGTTCATTCAAAAATACTATTTTTCACTCACAAACCCAGTGGTTTCGTAAATCGTAGAGTTTGTGGCCTCTAAATGCTTTCATACAACTGGCCCTAATTTATGTGTATAAACCATTATAGAATCCAAAGAGCTGAGTTTAACCCAATGGTAACCTCTTACTCATGGCATGGTTAATATTTTCATTCTCCCCAGTTGGTTGATTCCTGTCCATCAATAGTTACAACGAGATGTTTGCTATTGCTCATTCTCACCATACTCCAAGTGGTTTCCTGTCTGACACTGACCCCCTATGTGCTAAGCACAGTTTTCTGGACTAAAACCATGAAATGCAGATTAGACTTAGAGAGGAGGCTGATACACAAAACTCCTCCCTGACACAAAACTGACATATGACAATAATATTCTGAAGGTGTGCACGTCTCAACTTTGCATGATTACAAAAGCAATAGACATAAAATGCGTGTATATAAGTGAGATATGCAAGTGCATCGTGTAGGTAATGCACTTCCTACATTTATCTATAAGCACTGAATTGACTGAAACAGCTGCGAAAGTGGCAAGAGGCGGGGTTCCTTATATTTAGCGAATTGTTGGGACAGGTGGATTAGGGTGGTAACATAGCACCTCATACACTGTTGCTCAAAGCCACTTAAACCTTATAATTAATGCTCCTGGTTTTAATATATATTTCTCTTAATATTTCCATCTGTAGTTATCCATATTTATTTTTTGGCCATTTGATTGGTATATATCCATACTTATTTTGTGTTTTCAGAATTAATTAAGTCATAAAATGGTATATTTTCACATTTATTTAAATGACAAACATGAACTCCTACATTGATGACTTTCATGTTTTATCAAATTAATCAGCCAAATATAGCAAAACATTGCACCCTCATGGAAATATTAGCTTTACACTACAAATATATGTTAACATATGCCTATGTTTTTTAACTTCCATGCTTTTTATCTGCTCAGCTGTTGTCCTCAAATTTACGAAAGACAGCACTAGTCAGCTAAGCAATTACAGAAAAAGGCCTCCTGTAGTTTGTTGTGTCCATGTACCTTTAACCAGAGGTCAGGCTTATGACCCATGGAGTCCACTTCTTTGTTCTGGATACAACAGGATGAGCAGGTCCCGTCTTCAGGGCTCTTCTCTGGTCGCAAACAGCAGGTCCAGTACTCTTTCATTTTTCCACAGGTCCAGAAGTGATCTAAAGTGAGTGCCTGAAGGTGCCACATTTATGTCTGGCACCAACTAGTGAGTGGCAATCACCGCTGGAGACAACCAAACCAATAGGGTAAATGTTCCCCAGGCTAACCCTACCACCTTGGGGCATTTTCAAGCTGACCAAAGTATTTGGTCACACTAAACCTGGTCTTTGAAGGCTGTAGGTGTGTGTGGGGAGTGTACTTTGATAATCCTGGTGTCCTCTCTCCTCTAACACTAAAGCCCAAGTTTAGATAGTCCCTATAACCCCCAACAAACTCACAGACAGAAGTCTCGTCAAATCAAAGCTGAGCTTTTCACAACCAGAGAGTGGGTACACACCAATAATTTTTGTGGGTGAGTTTGGCTAACCACGCAACATGGCAGACACTGCTTACGCTAGCCCCTGCTGCCAGCCGGCAATATTCATTATCATTGGCCCTGGGGAGCCTAGTACTAGCCAAAATGAAAAAGGGAATCGTTGTACTGGAACCTTGTAATGTCTGGCACTGTCCGAAGATTACCCTGATGCGATGCTTGCTAGTGAAGACCACAAGACTGTATGCTAGACCCATTCCTGTGAGGGTTGAGCGACCACATGTAATCAATTTTTGCAGCGGTACAGCCTCTTCGGTGGGCTGATGTGGATCGTGTCCCAGGTGTGAGGCTTGGAGCCTATCGTGCTTGAGGTGGACTTGACCCAATGGCCTGGGTCCAGATTGGCATGGTTTGATCGGAGCGCCAAAAGTCCTTGATCAAGCATCTGGTGACTGGTGCTCAGCGTTCATGGCCTGGAGTGCAGAGGACATGCTGGAACGCTACTGGCATACTGGACATCAGAGCCGGAAGAGACTGGAGAAGCCAATTGAAGTCACAGCCTGTTCCCAACCCATGGCATCAACTGGACTACTCTGGTGGCCACAAGAGGGCACAAAGACAACGTGCGTACATAAAGTGAGAACGGCTGGATGCATTTGATAAAAACACCACTCTGCCCTAATTGAAGCCACCTACAAATATACCAGCATACCTCCTAGTGCCAAGCACATGCATTAATCAGCACTTGTACTACCACAGGTTGGGCCTTGGCGTGGGGCAGGGTTGCAGCGCATCCCACACGTGGTTTGGAGCCGAGGAGTGGCCGCACCCATGGACGACCAGAGTTGGGACTTGAGAGCACCACTGCAAAGCTTCATAAAAGAAGGCAGACAGTGACATCACTGCTTGCCATATGACCCAGACCACCTCGACAGCTGTCACAAGTCTGGGGCCAATGCTGGGGCTTCTTGTGCCATCCCGAAAGACTATTGAAGTGCCCTCCATCTAAGGCATATCGCTTCCCCGTTGCCCTGGGCCCACACACCACCTGGGCCACCCCACCTTGGATTTGAACATGGGCAGAGCAAATCCTGCTGATGCAGCCATGCCGCACTGCAATGGAGGAAATAATGGCACTTGAGGACTCACCTAGATATTCCCCTTGATTCTACGGACTCCTCTCAAGTGACTGGCTCCACAGTGTCTACTTCTGACAAGCTCAACCTTATCCTTGCCGAAATACGAAGTCATGAACAACCCGGAAACTTAAAATAGACATGCTGGCCCTGAACCTTGGTGTAATCAGAGAAGACCATCAGAAACTGTGAGGCAAAGTCCAACAACATTAACCCAACCCTGCAAGACCCTTGCTCCAAAATTGGAGGATCACACAGCACCCTCAACAAAGCCAGCAGACCCCATGGAACTCATAGAACACTGATCCGAGGGAAGAGTCTGCCATAACTACATCTGAGTGGTGGATCTACGGGAGAGACTAGAGGGAGCTGATTCCACTACCTTCCTAGAATTCTGGTTGCAAGAGCTGGTGGACCCGACCTGGCTCCCTGTAATGTCACATGTCAACCAGACGCCCTCCCATGGGAGCAGCCACATGACCAATGGTGGCCAGACTACTCAATTTCTGGGATCACAACTATATTCTCCATAAGACCACGTCGATGGAACTAACCACAGTGGCCTCCTCCAGAGACATGCTTTTCTCTGACTTCACCTTGGCTGCCCAGAGGCACATGGTCACATTCCTCAATGCCAAAAAGGAGCTCAGTAACATAGATTTAAAGTACACCCTGCTGTTCCCCTCATGACTACAAGTGGAGGTGGAGTACTGTACAGAGTTCTTTGAAGACCCCACCGAAGTGTGTGCCTAGTTGGCACTTCACTATGGCTGGACGGGCACATTAAGTGGCTGGGCCCCTCCGCTCCCACCACCGAGTGGGCCAGGGCTGCCACAGTCATAGGCAACCACCGGCAGTGGCGGCCCCCACAGCAGTCCAGGCTTTTGAAAGCCAGAGGTGGTCCCTGAGAACGGCAGCAAACCTCAGCTCTGCCTCAACCCTTCTCTCACGACCGGGATCTCCCAGACTTGCTGTCGGATGTGGGATCGACAATATCAATACCCGAGAAGGCACGAGTCACCCCATGAATGGAAGATGCAGCAATATGAATGCTTGCAGTTACACTGACTGCCTGCTGTGTCCTACATACCCATGACGACTACTGTTGCCAGGGACAGGGGCCCCCTCCAGCCTGACTGATTTCTAACAGCGGGGGATAAGGCTGCTGTTGAATCTCTCTCCATCCCATCGGGCTGGCGAATCCGTGCTTCATCTAGAACAGACACTGCTGGGGGACTCCCCTCCCCTCATGGCTATTGCCACATGGTTTTGTGCCGAGGATTGGTTCATTGTTGTAAATGGATGTCGTCCCGTTGGCTCCCAATATTTCAGTTGGGGGGTTTTGTTTTCTCTATTTTTAAGACTCCCATCACCTTCCATTTCCAAGTCTACACAGACGCCATAGGTTCTACTCACACTCCTCTTCCTGGAGTGTGGACTGGCCACAACATACTTCTATGCCCTAACCCAGACCAAGACCTACAGGTTCCTAACCTGGAATTTAGGGATATGCGGTCCACCGCCAAGTGCTATGAATTGCACTCTCAGCTTACGTGCACAGGAGCACACATTATTATTCCCCAGGACACCCATCTTGACCAGAAAGAGAGAAACCGGCTGCGCCACAGTTGGCGAGGTCAGCTTTTCCACACCTCTTACTCCTACTTCTCTGGGGGTTTGGGTCAGCCTAAAATACTGGGTACTTTTGATGCCCTCAATTTCAATCACCCTCAGTATATTGGCTCCCCCTCTTCACAACTACCGAACTAGGCTGAACTCTGGTGGCTACTGAGGGGCTACTATAACTGTGTGATTGATCCCACCCTAGACAGGTGTCACTCTCCCCTCCGTGGCACCTGAGTGGCCCATAATGCCACAGCCACGGCTTAATGGCTACCACTCTGGACCCTGACTGATATGTGGTGGGCAGACCACTATTTAGACCTGACTGTTATGGACATTCAACAACTTTCCTGGAATCCTGGTTGCGGGATACTCATATCTGCAACCTAACACTGGTTTATCCCAAATACCATTTGCTTCCAGTCCTACATGTCCAAATACAATTGTTACTTTTATTCATTGTTTATCAAGCTACCCAAATTGTACCCTTACTTCATAATGTGTACAAAACAAAAATAAATATGTGAAAGGTCAGAAAGTACCTCACATACGCGTCACCAAGGGAGCTGCTGGTAGGTACTCACCAGTTTGCTCCATTTTTCATCATCAGTGACTTTCTTGACTGTGAAAAAGATAAATACAGTGTTTACAATAAGGAAGTGAAGAAAAGAAAATTTGTGTGAAAAGTTTCACAAAAAGAGCTCCGTGGTGCGAGAAAGAATATCTATGTTTCTCCAAAGTAAAAATGAGTTAAGAATCACATGCTCATGCTCCAATTTTATTATTTGCTGTGAGCCCACTCAAATTTAAAAACAATCAGCATATTTCAGACCACTTTAGGATAGGCCAACATGTTTCATTGTCAACAATACTTTACGGCAAATTCATCAGGGCTCGGGGCAATCTTCACCTCACTGGACTTCTGATTTAAGCCAAGGGTGACTGATAAACAAAAGAACAGACACATGGTACCAACCCGTCAGGACATACTTCAAAAAGCCAACTGGCTTACTGCTGCGAATGTAACATATATAAAACATGAAAATCATAATATATTTTTACCAGGTGCTAGCCCTCAAAATTCATACCGGCATCTCACCTTCTCGGGGGTGTCCTTCGATCGTAAGTTACACCTCCCTTGCAGGCACGAACAGTTGCCGCCCGTCAACCTGTAAATATACATGCATATACATGCATAAATGCCTCACCAGTTACCTTCTCAAGTACAATCCCCAAGTTTATAAAGGGGTTAAAACCTATACTTTGAATGTGCCAATTTGTATTTGGCGCAAAGAACGCTACCCTGCGTATACTTTCCTCTATTGACATCAGGGAAGCCATGATCCATTTCACCACAATCATCCATTCATACTATTCTGAATAGTGTGTAGTAAAGACAACAGGCTCTCTTACCGCCCTCTACGTCCACCAACACCCACCAAACTTCACACACCATTACCTAGCAGCCCAACTCCAATGGCTGGCCCACTGGCTAGCGGACCATCACACTGACGAGACGGGGATTCCCCCCCTGGGCCATCATCTTCGAGGGTCACTTGTTTCCTTTGTTACTCCCAGGGCCTCTATCCACTTCATTTATGCACAGCTCATGAATGGCTTCTAAAGAGTGTTCCAGGGGGTGGAACTATCCAACTCTAGTCCCCACTGCTACCACTCCAAGGACTTCTTTTTGGGGACCATAGACTAGGCATTCATTGATTTGAGGTGTGGGAGGAGGCTGGCATCACAATGCTCAGTGACCTCTTCGTAGAGGGTACGCTAAAGCTTTTTCAGGAGCTCCAGGATTTCTATGGATTACACAGGGGAACATTCCTGACCTATGGCACACTCATTGTAACACTACAACAATACGTGCACGTCCAGGGTCCGGAAGCAACCCAGATTCGCTACTCCACACATTACACTCACTAGGGCATGTCACCCTGCTCCCACACCCTTCCGACAATAATGGCCCCTTCCCCTGCTGCTCAACACAATCACACCTGCCCGACACCAAGGAACTGGAAATAGATACCGACACCATAGGCAGCCCTGCTCTAAAACTTTACTTGGTGAGTCTGCAGGGTATGGAGGGATGCATTTTATTTATTCTTTTTATCTCTCCCATTGTTATAGGAATTGATTACATGTTTTAAACCAAAAACAACACTGTAATGTAAGCAAACTGTTATTCTATTCTATTCTGCAGCAGTGAGACTGCCTGAGTCTCCAGATATGCAGCAACTCAAATAAGTTGAATATAAGTCTACTGGAGCATGTGACTTGTTTTAATGTGCCAAAATTTGTAAACATCAATAAAAAAAATCACACAAAGGGCCATATGTAGGTAGCCTCACATTTACCGATTCATAAATACCGAATTTTACTGATTCGGTATTTATGAATCGGTAAATAAGATGTAGGTAATAATTCGGTAAATTTTACCGATTCGGAAAAATTCGGTAATTATGAATCGGTATTTACCGATTCGGTAATGAGGCATACCTTCCCATTGATTCCTATGGGCCTGGAGGCCCATAGGAATCAATGGGAAGCCATTCACCATTACCGATTCGGTAAATACCGATTCGGTAATGGGGGGAGCATATTCAAGGGTGGCAGGGTGTCACATTGATACCCTGTTGCACCCCTGAATCTTGCATGTGTGCACATGTGGCGCACATACATGCCCTAAGGGCATGTATGTCTGCCACATGGCACTCTTAAATCTGCAAAATATTACTTTTTGCAAGGTATTCGTTATTTATCACCAACCTGTATTTGGTGGTAAATAACGAATTCTTAATACTAATATTCACTCTTTAAAGTGCTCCCTACATATGATTTCAGGATTCGGTATTTACCGAATCGGTATTTTACCGATTCGGTAATTTACCGAATCCTGAAATTATGCCTCCTACATCTCAAATAGCTAAATACCGGTCGGTAACGGGATATTTACCGAATTTCGGCCGTTACCGACCGGTATTTAGCTACCTACATGAGGCCCAAAGTGTTTTGGCATTCTGTTTCCCTCCTTCGAAGTGAGCACCAAAGTTATATGTAAAGAGCTGATCTGTCAAACAGGCTGTGACACTGTAATGTTGAAAAGAGTCCCAATAAGACTGGGGCCTGACTGGCTGGCAGTGCAATAGAAGGTCTCTGCCCAAGTGTCAGCTAACAGCTGAAGGACTACAGTTATGTTTGCATTGTTACTGCAGTGGGTGGCACAATGAATGCTCCAGCTGCAACACACCATCAACCCCACCTTCAAAACAGGCACCTTCCCAGACGATTGGAAACATGCCAAAGTCAGGCCCATGCTCAAGAAGCCTACAGCTGACCCCGCCGACCTCAAAAACTATTGGCCCATCTCACTTCTCCCCTTCACAGCCAAAGTGGCAGAAAAAACAGTCAACAGGGAGCTGACAAGATTCATTGAAGAGCACGCCATCCTCGATCTGTCTCAGTCCGGTTTCCGAGCCAACCACAGCACCGACACCGCCCTACTCGCCACCACAGACGACATCTGCACCCTCCTGGACCAGGGCCACTCCACGGCCCTCATCCTCCTCGACCTGTCTGCAGCCTTCGACACCGCCTCTCATCGCACACTAATCAGCAAACTACATGACGCCGGCATACAAGGAACTGCCCTAGACTGGATCCGCTCGTTCCTCATCGGAGGAAGCCAAAGGATCAGACTACCGCCCTTCCTATCCGCCCCCACGGACATCACCTGCGAAGTACCCCAGGGGTCATCTCTGAGCCCGACCCTCTTCATCATCTACATGGCCCCCCTCGCAGACATCATCCGACAACACAGCCTCAACATCGTATCCTATGCCGACGACACCCAACTCATCCTCTCCCTCACCAGAGACCCCACCACCGCAAAACTCAACTTCCAGAGAGGTATGCAAGATGTGACAGTCTGGATGAACAACAGCTGCCTAAAACTCAACGCCGAGAAGACAGAAGTCCTCGTCCTGGGAACCACCCCTTCAGCGTGGGACAACACCTGGTGGCCCACGGCCCTCGGAACCCCACCTACCCCCTCAGACCACGCCAAGAACCTCGGCATCGTACTCAATTTTTCACTCACCATGAACCAACAAATCAACGCCGTCACCTCCAGCTGCTTCAACACCCTCCGCATCCTCCGAAAGACCTTCAAATGGATCCTCCCCGAATCAAGAAAAACAGTCATCCACCAGCAGACTTGACTATGGCAACGCACTCTACGCCGGCATCAACAAATCCCTACTCCTCAAACTACAAACAATACAGAACACTGCGGCCAGACTCATCCTTGGCATCCCCCGGCACAAACACATCAGTCAACACCTGAGGCAACTCCACTGGCTCCCAGTGGAAAAAAGAGTCACCTTCAAAATCCTCACTCACGCCTACAAATGCCTGCACAACAACGGACCCAAATACCTCAACCACAGAATAAACTTCCACGTACCCAAAAGAAACCTGCAATCATCCAACCTCGCACTGGCAGAAACCACACGCATCCACAGAGCCAAAGCAGGCGGAAGATCATTCTCCCTCATCGCAGGCAAGACCTGGAACGAGTTACCAGCAGACATAAGACGCGCCTCCTGCCTAAACACCTTCAAGAAGACCCTCAAGACCTGGCTCTTCGGCTGAACGGAACTGCATTCCCTCCTCCCCCCCCCCCTGCCCCCCCTAGCGCCTTGAGACCCTCACAGGTGAGTAGCGCGCTTACAATTCCCTGATTGAATGATTGATTGATTGTCCCCTTTCCCTTAACCTAAAAATCCCCTTTATCTATCAGTCTTAACACTTTCTATACTTTACCCTAAACATTACTCTTGCATGTGCTCCTTCCTACAAACATGAAGCCTTCTACAGTGTTTATTAGTTTTTTTCATCCCTGACGGAGACATTTTTATCGGGAAAAAAAACGTAGGCCTACTAAACAAACAGGATTACAGATCAGAATATTAAATACAAGTGTTTGTAAACATTCACGGGCAGGAGTTACAATATTTTGCTGTCACTGACTGTTGAAGAGCTCATGGCATATTACAAAGGCCACTGAATTGATGCAATTCTCTAGCCACTGCGTTTTCCACATAATTAGGGATTGGCTGCAGTTACCATATACTGCATCACCAACTGCATAGTTTTCATATTTAAACAAAAACAATTGTTTCTAGCTCAAACTGATCAAACACTACTAAAAACGCAGTGACAAGTGTTGCCACATAATAGAAGGCCCTTTGCAAACGTTGGCTGCAGAGGCCGGTGCAGGTAAGCGCGGTGGGGCTGGGCTGGCCAGAGCGAGGGGGATGTCGACAGATGACGAAATAGGGAAACCTAAATAAATACATAACTCGTATTCAGTCATCTGTCGATATCCCCTCGCAGCGCCCTGCCCCACCGCGCTTACCTGCACCGGCCGCTGCTGAAAGTTGGTGGTCACCTTTCTTTGCTGAGTGTTTCTCTGGGTAAAAATGGCAAAAGAAAGAAGTAATTCTATCAAACAAAGTGCTGCATTACGCTGCATAATTTGGCTTTCCTTGCCGCACAATTTAGTGAACCATGCTGCATAATTTGGCCCTCCCCTGTAAAATAATTCCAATGGCAATTTATAAATGACTTCAACAGATCACATGATTACGCATTACTCATATAGCAAATGACTGTAATGAAGACATCCAGGTTGGTCTCTGGCCTCTGTGTTCAATATCTCTCCTTAGGCCTACAGGATGCATACTGACTTACTCCTGGAATTCAGGAGTAAGGTGTACTACTCACAGCAAAATGTTTGGACATTTTGCCCATTTTCTATTATACGTCTTTTTAAAAAAGTTAAAAAGTGAAATAAAGATGCATTCTCATATTCAAAAGAAATCCTCAAAGTTCATTAAAATAGACAATATTTTATCTGATTTATCTATCTTCGAGGGGCCTTGGACGCTGCCCCTCTAGGTATAAGGATTATACAATTAATTAGGTTGATTGAATATGAAAATGAAGAAATAATTAGCAAATCACACCGAAACAATCAGGATCATACAATTAAGTTGATTGAATATGAAAATGAAGAAATAATGAAGCTGATCACACCGAAAAACTGAACGAGTCTAATGAGTTACAAACAAAAAAATGCCTAAACCGATCAACTAGAGTGTGTGTGTGGCCAATTCAATCACCATGCATAACATTGTGCACAAATTAAAATGTGCAACTAATTATTTTAACAACACATGATAACAAAGCTTCCAGATTCCATTAATCACTTTGAGATCTTGGGGAATATCAGTCTGCAGTTTTTGTTCAAGTATAAAGAGCTCGCTTAATATAATTGGGTTGGTCATTTACTAAAATCAGTGACTTGTAGAGTACATGATGGTCTGATGGTTCTGTGCAACGTGTAAGAACGCGGTGTTTCCGTAAGATTGTGAAAACAGATCAGTGATGCATTTCAAGGGACAATGCACAGTGATGCCAAAATGTCACCTAGAGTAAAATCAAAAAGGTAAATAGGTTGTCTCTAACAGATTGCCTTCAAGGAAAGGCATTTCCTTGCCCATGCTGCAAAAATCCTGAGATATTGTATTGTATTAGCAATAGCATTCATACGTTGCCTTCTTTCCCAGAAGTGTCGCTTTGTAGGCAGGTAGCGCTCTACTCAGTGTGGTACAACACTTGAGACATTGTCATGCTATATAAAAGGGACATGCCAGCTGAAAGGAGTAAATTAAACTGAGATCTGATAAGTGGCACTTCCTTTTGGTGGAGCAGATTGAAAGATTCTAATTTCTTGACAATATTAAGTTGTAACGTCTAGGGCCAGTTGAATGGGTGCCAAAAAAACTCTGTAACTCTCTATGTTGGCATGATGGGTCAAAGTTAGTTCTAAACAGACTGAAATACGTAGGCATTTGAAATACTTAAAAATATTGTTGATGGCTTGTTTTCAGTAAGTGTTTTAAGGAGCCCAGGGTTTGTATTTAATCAGCAATGATTGGTTTTATGTTATACTTGTTATGGTATTATACACTTCAAAGTGACATCATACTGCAATGTACTGATTCTTTGTCTCTTTTGCCTTGTACTTAAATGCATTCCTACAAGGAGGAACTGAAGGTAGGGACTTTTTTTTATTTTATAGCCATTCATTTTCCACTTTTGCTACTTCAAAGCACTGTAAATTATCGGTGTTACTGTTATTCGTTTTATTCACACTCCCTTTTATCAACCACATAATAATTAAAGGCTGAGAGGGCCTTGACAGAACTTGTGACCTGTAGTTGGGAAGATGTTAGCAGCGAGCGTTTAACTCACGAAGTCAGTTAGGACCTGGGGGACGGGGTTCGAGTCTCGGCAACAACGCTCAACATCCTGTGATTCTGCGAAAATACCTTAATGTCCCCGTGCCTAGCAAAAATGAATGTGTTCATCTGTATGAAACTGGTGCTCAGGTAATTATGAAACTGGTGCTCAGGTAATGCTCTCTGATACCCGATGTCTCGGGTCTAGTTCGCGCTATATAAAACTCTAAAAAATTAAATTAAGAAATGCACAAACAGAACAAAGAAGGAAGGCAAGGGAGAAGAAAGGAGGTGAGGAGAAAGGGGAAGTAGTAACAGCCACATGATGTAATTAACTAATGAACAGAGTAATAAAGGCTCTTTGTGACACAAGCACGTCAATAAAACAGCTGCTTCACTCCATTTCATCCAAATAGTAGATAAAATGGCTTTCTGCTAAAGTGTCATAAACTCAGTATGATCTCAAAAGCTCAGCTTTATCTTATCAAAATTCATGATTTCTAAGATCATTTTCATTACAATTCTGAGAATCATAAAATAGCCTTATGTTTGTCAAACTGAATTAAGGTGATAAACAATGTAGGAGAGAGTGCACCTTGAGAACCAAATTCTAGGAAAATACGGAGTAGGTAAATCCATCCTGATTCGTAATCACACGTTAACAAGGTTCTCTACAAACATATTCCATGTCTTTCTTCAAATTTATTGTCTCTAAAAACCTACGGGGTGTCTTTTTTTTTTGTAGAAAGCGTGTTTCTAAAAGTAGAAAATATCAATTGCAACCTGTCAGCTGGTCTTTTTTTAATTAAAGGCCAAACAGGTTTGGTGCCTCTGTAATGTGAGCTAAAAAAACAAGAAAAGGGCGTAGTCGTTATTATTATTAGGTTTATATAGCGCGTGAATCACCCCCGAAGGTGTATCTCTGCGCTCGTTGGACAGACGTGGGAGTACTGGCACTATGTGAAGTGTCTAGAATAAAAATGTTTTCAGGGACTTTCTAAACTGAAGATGGTCCGGACACTGCCTCAGTGTAATAGGGAGCAAATTCCAGTGCCGGGGAGCGAGATACGAGAAAGCTTCCCCCCTGTCCTAGACTTGTTAATCCGGGGAACTTTGAGGAGGGATTTGGAGCTAGATCTAAGGTCTCTAAGGGGAGTATATTGGTAAAATTTCAACTGGTATTGTACCCTACACATTGTCCGCCATTTTAACTGCTTCCTGTAGCTTCTCACATTGTCTTCAAGGTGTTAGGCCTCTTCCACATTATCAATTTATCTGCCTAGAAAGGCCTTGCAAAGCAGCTTACCATGATTTTTAGGCCCCAGTTGAAGATTTGCTTCCCTCTATGAGGATTTGCTGCCCCTTCTTGGGCCAAGTCACGAAAACACATTTTTGTCAGTGATATTTGAATTTATCTGCGGTATTAGCTGGACAATGGGAAAATATTTTTGCAAGCGGTATTGGTATTTTTCAATGGTAAAATCTGTTGTCAGCATTTACATTTGCTGGTACAGTGGTTGATATTAAAGACATATAATGTATTTTTCAATGTTACCACTGGTATTCCAATAAATAACATACAAAATGCAAACGCTGGCCACGGCTTTAATGCCAAGAAATACCGCTCACACAAAACTTTACATGATCTGGCACACTGACTCCGTCTTAAGCTTCTCAGTCCAGAATGAAAACCATGCAAAGTGACTCAAAGTTGGAGCCTAAAAAGAGCGCTGAAGAGTCCACCATTAACTGTAGCTCTCATGAGCTCCCTGGTTTGTACTGTATTGTAATGGCCTTTTTTATAGTGCTAAATACCCCTTTGTGGTGCGCCAAAGTGCATTTTGGATAGATAGCATGCTATATCTTGAGGGAGTGGTTGGTTGGAAGGCATTATATTTGCTGTGGGCCTATGTAGGAAGGGTTTTGGTGCTGTGCATGAATGCCTATGTGAGGAACCTATCATTTCTTTGCAGCACTTTGCAGTATGATGGAGGAAGGATAGGGCACGGTCAGAATATATTAACTGACCTTTCTAATTTACTCCGCAAATCGCATATTGAGTTTATGGTGAAGATTTTCAAACTAACTCCTGTGTTGTAATCAGTACTGAAGTAATCTAATGCATAGGGGCCCTAGCCATAAAAGTAAATATACTTAAGCGGATTTACTCCACACCTACTAATGACTTACATGTCTCCATCGCTTGGCTGAACCCCCTGCACTAGGAGTTCCAAATGTAAAGTGACTACTCGTAACTTTTCACAGGTAGGCGGAGACCTCCGTCCCCATGGCAGAGCTTTCCCTATGGTAAAGGAGAAGAGTAATTTTAAATGTTTATTAAACTTTTTTTAAACCATGTTAAAAATATTGTAATGTAAAATAATGTTCAATGTTTATTTTAAACCTAGAACTAATAATATAAAATATGAAAGCACATTAACTTAAATGAGTTTGAAATAATTAAATAATTAAAAGACATTTTAATAATTTATAAATAATGTTTTTGAACAAAATAATATAAAGAATAAAACTTACTGTGCCATTTTTTTAATATGTATAACAAATTATTACAATTTATATATACAATTTAAATTATTTTAAATTGTTAACAAAACATTGAAAGTTTCATTTATTTCTACATTTAAAGTAAGTTTATTATTAAACTGATTTTTTAAATCATTATTTCTATGGACGTTATTTTATTTTCCAGCCTCCGTTATCTTCTATGGCAATGTGTTGCAGTTCCTTTGAGTGGCCACCTCGGTGCTGGACTTACTCCTAGGCTGAGCTTACTACTATTTTGGGAACTTTTTGGCTGTGGTAACTTTTAGAAGTGTAGCTTGTCAATAGTAATAGTTTAACTCTTTTCTGGGTTGCTGTTTGTGTTTGTATTCCTAAACTCTTCCTTACCCTTCCCAAAGCCCCTTCAGATTTAGATGTAAACATTTCCTATTTGTTAGACTCTTTCCATATTCCTCCCACATTTACAACTAAGACGTATACATACGTGTGAAGAGATCTCCATATACGTAGTGGAGACCTCCAGGCTGAAAAGATAGTAGTGGCAGAGGTAGAGGTCGCCTCCTGTAGGTTAGTGAACAGCATTTTGTAGAACAAGTGGAACCACTGTTGTGCTACTTTATGTACTACAAAATGCATTTCGTGAACAGGCCTGTAAATGTTGTAAGTCTTGTGAAAGATATGGCAGAGAGTGGCCAAAGACCCACTTTGACATCTTCATTATAGTTTCTAGAGCAGGAATCAGTTCAAATAATATAGTTTATCATCTCTCTCTCTCTCACACAGGGCTGATCCCCGCTCGGTACTCTTTTCCTTCTGTTTTTCGTCTTTCTAGACAACATATGTGACAGACCTTAGCTATTGTATTTGAGAATTAAGAGAAAATCATCACATAAATCATAAACACAATATTTATTTCTAAGTTCAGTCAATAATGAGAGTTTGAGTTAGTTTTAAAGGTTTGATTTTCATTCAAGGTTTAGTAAAATCCCTTTTATTTATTTGATTAGTTTAATATCTCAGTCATTTAATAGAACTGATCATAAAAGTATGGTTAGATCAAAATCATAATATTGCATCAAGCACGTTCCATAAAGGCACGAAGCCCTATTCTCAAACTGGGGCGAAAATGTGTCAGTAAGAACCCATGAAGAGGTCCAGTTTGAGAGAAAAGAGTGAGATAGGGTATAAAGCTCAAATTAAATGACATAATAACAGCCAAACTTCCCATAAAGAGAGGTTCATGTAACTCAGTAGAGTCTCAAAGCAAAAAGGCAAAATTATGCTGAACCACTTGCAACTGCAATCAGCAATAAGGTTAAAAAAAAGGTAGTAAGATCAGCTTTCTGCATTCACCATTAAGCCTTCGGCATTCAGCCTCGGGAGTGGATGGGTAGAAGATGTGAAAAAGAATAAGGGTAACTGCGCATGGGCAAAAAGCGTTATTCCTCTCTAGGAACACACATTATTATAAACAGTCAAAAAGAAATGTTGCAGTCCATGCTGCATCTTCTCCTCCTCTTGTCCAATCAGCTTTCAGTATTATTCTGAGAACAGGCTCACTAATTCCTTTCCAACGTATGAGACAATAAACTACAGACAGTTATCGTGAAGTGTGTAACTAAGTTATTACTATGACTACATATGAGGTCTTTCTATTTCAGACCTTCTTTCCCACGAGCATGACTACATTTCTAACCTTTTAATGGAACAAATTGTCTGTTAGCTAAACAATGAACTATGCAAAATTGAACCACCAGCAGTAATGAGAAATTATTTAGCACTGCATAAGAAATAAGATAAAATATGTTAAAAGGTCCACATTTCAATTGTAGGATTTAATTTCTTGTATGATTATTTTTCATAATTCCACTAAATGACTTACGGCATCATTATGATATCGCAGGACTGTCCGCCGGACTGCCGATGCTGTGGTCACCAGAACACTGCAAAGGCTGTTGTATTCAGACCGCCATATTCTGAGTGAACTGTTAAAGCTGGCAGTCCGTAGTCGGTGGTCCCACCACGGCAGCATGGCTCGGCCATTGAGAAAGGCCGCAGAACCTGCTGTCGCGATGCAGAGCCTTGTGCACGTCCGTACACTGTGTGCCATGCACCACATCATGCATGGCACACAGTGCACACACAACAGTGCATGCAGAGAGGGGCATAACATGTGCCCACATGTACTACCCCCCTAGGCAAAATCGGCCGGGGGCCCCCTTTGGGGCCGCTACCTTCCCTTTTTCCGTCATCCTTTTCATGGTGGGGTTCCTGCCATGAAAAGGCTGTGGGAAAGGGAGCTTGTAATCCCAATGGTGGTGCCTGCCTCGGCACCGCCGGCATACCCAGACTCCTTCATCCTCACTGCAACGTTGGGATCAAAGATCCTGGTGATGTCGGTGGTGTAGTAACGGGCTGGGGCGGTACGACCGCAAAACTTGAAATCTGGTGGTCGGACTGCTTAGGTTGCGATGGTTGGACCGCAACCACTCGTAATATGGTCCTTAGTAAACATTTCAAAGCTTTATAATTAATCAGAAACATTTTTCAGAGTTATGTGAAAAGTTTACTAAAGGCATACTTATGGAATGGTCAACTTAAAAAAATAAATGATGCGAGAGCCAGTGCAATTACATCATTTAATGAACTTACAGTTGTAATTACCGGTACTGATAAAGCCTGCACCCCTGTTAAATTTCAACAAGTTAATAATGCCGGAAGTTAATGGAGAGAAAGGCCCAATACATACCAGGAAATGCAGATTTTGGTGTGTTAAGCACCAAAGTCCACGTTATTCATAATTCGGATTAGGTGCTATTTATCACATGTCATAAATTCCAAATTCAGAATGTTGGATTTTATCTAGTGTGATAAATACTAAATACCCTTTGGGGCGCTAGTAATCAGACCTATTCTCTCAAGTCTTTCCATCCACCTCTTTTTGCTATGTCATATCGGTTAGACACTTCCGTCAAGGCCAAAAAGGGAAACATTTCAATATACTAAGAGGGTAAACCATGTACAGTAGGCATACAGATTCCCAGCAAAAGGCCTTAGAGGAGAAGTCAATGGTTTTCACTAGAATTTGAGACACACTGAAAGAATGCAATAAAGCATTAATGGGGGTACACACTTGTAGTGATGCTGGTCCTATTAAAGCTTTTAAGAGGTCCTTAGACTGGTTAATTAGTATTTTCTTTTTAATTGGGAGAAGAGAGGAGAGATAAGTCAAGTAGTCTTAGTGATCTTTTTGTATGAATAAAAATATAGGGTCTGGAAGCATTCACAGCCCTGCCAACTTTTCCAGATCCATGTGTGATGTGCCATGCAAGTCAAGCTTTTTAAAAAAAATCTGGGACGTGTAGTTGTGTTTATTCCATTATAAAATCAGACTACCAGTCCCAGAATTAAAAGAAAAAAATCCAGGCTGGAGCACCACATCGCACATGAACCTGGGAAACTTGACAACCATGCATCTGGCATCCCATTATTTTATAAAATATTCGGATTTTTTAAATTTTTAGTCTCCTGCACCACAGTTATACTGGTGCCGAAATGGTAAGGCTGAAGCTGTGTAGACACTTCTAAATTTACATAATAAATAAATAAAATAACAAGATTATTCCTGTTTCTTATACAGCATTAACTACTACTTGGTCACTGAGAGCTCATGAGTGCTTTTACTTGAGAGAAAATTATAAGATATAAAGGATATAAAATAGCAGAAAACAGTATTTCAAAAGTTGAAATGTGGAGGCATAATCCACACAGTGCTTACTTGAAAACTATTTTGAAGCCGACAATTTTACCAATTTTACGTGGGACAAAAATGATCTCTAAAGGAGTGGTTGTTGTCAAGTAGATCGGTGGACAGGACCGTGCTGGAAAGGACTGGGCATTTTGCAATATCTGCTTGTAGAATGCTTGGTACTAGCAATGATGCAGAATGCTATACATTTTATTTAACACATTAAGGGCCAGATGCACTAAGCTTTTTTGCGTTCACAAATGGGCTGATTCGCAGAATTGGCCCGTTTGCAAGCACAAAAAAGCATTTGTTATGTATGAAACTCCAACTGTGATTCAGTAAAGCATTACCAAAATGCAATTTGGGTTTTCTACCAAATGTCGATTTGTAATTTGGAAGGGGTGTGTTTAAGTTATCCCTTCCAAATACTGAATCGGAATGATATGTACAATGTTTTGTGACTGAATTCTGGTCGCAATACATGGGAAGAGGTTTCTTTGGGACCCCATCCCATCTGTGAATGTAAAAAAAAGTTTGTTTAAGAGGAGGCAGTGGTCCACAAGACCACTGCAACTTCTTAAATGAACAGAAAAAACTAAGAAACCTTTCCTTTTAAATGAAGTCCCGATTCCTTTAAAAGAAATTACTGCATTAAAAGAAAAAGAAATATGTTGCTTTATTTAAAACCCCAGCAGGTCACCTTCCCTGTGATGCCTGCAATTTATAGAGGGTAGTAATTTGTGACCTACCTCATTAATATTAATGAGGTAGGTCGAGTTGCCACCCACTACAAATTCGTAATTTGCAAACCGACCTATTTACACAAAGGCCTAAGGGAGCTAAGCAAGCAACCCCTACCCACCCTATAAGAGGTGCCTTCATTCCTCCTTTCATCCATCAATGCATTTCATCATTCCATCCATTTTTCATAACGCCACCCTTCCTTTACCATTATATACACCTATCTTTTCATCATTACAGTTTCAATCCACCTTTCAATTCACACTTCCAATCATTCATACATTCTTTTTCCATCCATCCTTTCTTTTTATTCATCCATAATTTTATCCTCTATCAGTCCACAGATCCATCCTCTAACCCTTCCACCCAGTTTTCTATGCATCCACTCATTCATCCAGGCTTTCTTCATTCCAGCAATTCTTTCTTTCACACAGTCATGCAAATGTTAAATGTTAAATGCTTATACTATTAAGGGGCCGATTCCGATCCGGGTCGGAACGGCACCGAACGTGATCCGGCTGGAAAAACTACGAGCCGTACGTATGTTTTCCGCCCGACTCGTACAGCTGTACGAGCGAGTAAGTACGATGCGAGCTACGTGAAATTCACCGACCGAGGCATTTCTGGGTCCGAACCGCTCCGTACGTCTCGGTCGTAAGCTTACCGTGGCGTGCAATGGATGCGATTTATGACCGAGCCAGTACGATGCATGCGTCGGACTGCCTGTGCGAGCCGGAGTGTCCAGCTCACAAAATGTCCGGGTGGTTGCCTTTGGGGGTCCGTGTCGGACCCCCTGTCACCCGCAGCCCTATGACTCGGACACAGGGGGAGACCCAAGGGCCCCCCAACACAGGCATGTACGGTGCGAATGGCACCGACGCGTACCCACTGTAGGGGGCACCCTTGCGCGAGACGTACCCATTCAGTCAATCGGAAACCATGTACGCGTCGTATGACCTGCTCCCCTTGACTGCTATGGGAGTCCGACCGAACCGAGTCCGGCAGCATACGGCCGCATCGAACTCCCTCGGTCGGACTGCAGGACTCCGGCTCGGTCGGAAAACACTCTGGATCCGGCTCGGTCAGAGTGCTTTCCGACCCGGATCGGAACCGGCTCCTAAGTAGGGGGTTCATACGCCACTGTATAGGTTGGTTCCCAGATTAACACACTACTTAGAAATATACTAGTTGCAAATTGCGACCAGTATTTTGCAACCACTTGTACATACACTTGGCTTTAATGTATAAACATTTTCACAAGACAGAATAACGCATTTACAAAAAAGTAAACCTCATTTAGAGTTTGAATTAAGAAATCAATACAGATTTAGATACAATGAATCCTATTAAAATAAAGGAAGGAACAGTAATGTTAAGGCACTGTAGATTTTAAAGGCCTGATGTGCGAAATTTCCATTCTCAAACAGTGGTCTCAAATTGTGAATGGGAAAGAAGTTTGCAAACCGACCTATGCACTAATTCATCGCTTCATAACATTCAAAATTGTAGCGAGCCACTTACTGACATACCTTATCAATATTCATGAGGTAGGTCACAGATTAAAACTCACTACAACTGAATGTCATCACAAGGATGGTGGTCTGCTGGGATCAAGAGACCACCCAGTCTGTGATCGCATTTCAATAAAGTAAACTTAATTGTTTTGTATTTCAGCCCATTTCCATAAAGAAAATGGGTCTGAATTTAAAAAGAAAAGTTCATGTATTTTTTAAAGTTTGTTTGAGAGCTGGGAATTGTATTGTATTGTATTGTATTGTATTGTATAGAGTATTTATAGAGCGCAACAATCACCCAACGGGTATCTTGGAGCTACAGTACATGATACAGAAATATGTGGCTAGGTAGAAGCGGAGAAGAGCAAATAGTGCCAGGAAGATTAGACTCTAGGGAACAGCCATGTCTTAAATTTCTTCCTGAACTGCAGGAGGTCGTGCGACTGTCTGAGTTCCAGGGGGAGGCCATTCCAGAGCTTAGCTGCTGCAAAGCTGAAGGCTCTGCCTCCTGACTTAACTTTCCGAACCTTTGGAACTTTTACCAGGTAGGCACTGGCAGAACGAAGACACCTGGTAGGTACATACCACGTAAAAATGTCTTGAAGGGGTATAAGATCTTGTCCATGCAGGGCCTTGAAAACCAGGCAAAGGCATTTAAATTGGATCCACTGCGTTAGTGGTAACCAGTGAAGCTCAGCAAGAGCCAACGAACCAGATGACCGTCGTGGTTTCGTCAGTGCCAATTTGGCCGCCATGGTCTGAACTCTCTGGAGACGTTCAGTCAAAAATTTAGGGGCATCCAGCAGTAGAGCATTACAGTAATCTAGTCTACTGAGGATAATACCGCCAGTGACCAGTGCTCTCGCCACCTCAGATAGTAGTGGAAAAATTTTCTTCAGAGCTCTAATCAGAGAAAAACAAGTCCCTACCACCTTATTGATGTGCATTTCCAGAGTTAAAGTGGCATCAAGCATAACTCCCAGGTTACGTACAGCTTTAGCCGGTACCAAAGTAGGCACAGATAGAGATGACCAGAGGTTTTCAGGAAAAGGGGGGGGATCCTCCCGGTGGTACAGTGAAGAACCTCAGTTTTCCCTGAATTGAACTGAAGAGAGTTTGCTCTTAGCCATTGGGCAGTATCTCGCATACAATCATGAAAGGCTGTCAATGTAATAGAGTGATTCCCCTCGAGAGAGAAAAAGATTTGAGTGTCGGCGGCATAGTTTACAAGTCTCACACCATGTGTTTTTATAAGTCGAACCAGGGGTTGCATATAAATATTGAAAAGAATAGGGCTTATTGCCGACCCCTGTGGAACACCATGGTGGACTTCAGAAAACTTAGAGATACGGTGGAAGGGAGACCGCTTGACACCTGTCTGATAAATAAGATTGGAACCAATTAAGGGCAATCCCAGACACCCTAATTTCTTCCAGTCTGGTCAGCAAGATTTCATGGTTGACCGTATCGAAAGCGGCAGACAGATCGAGCAAAATTAGAATGCCTGATTGCCCTCTGTCTGCCCGCATCCGAAGATCGTCCAATACGGTCACCAATGCAGTCTCGGTTCCGTGACCAGGTCGAAAACCAAATTGGACATCATCCAACTTAGAGTTGGATTCAAGGAACTCAGATAGACTTTTGCTGACCAGACGTTCAACTATCTTTATCGGAAAAGGAAGGAGAGAAATGGGTCTGTAATTCGCCGCGCTAGTCGGGTCTAAGGTTGCTTTTTTCAGGAGTGGAGTGACCACTGCTTTTTTTTGTCCCTTGGAAAACTGTCTACTCCCAAACAAACCCTGTCTTTATATTCACAAAGGAGAAAAGGTCAACATGGAGCTCCTTCCCTTTTGAAAATGACTGACCTTCCAAACTTGAGAGTCAGCAACTTTTCAATGTTTTGCGACAAGATTATGGTCACAAAACATTGACACATACCTTAATGAATCACTATTTGACCTAAAAACGTCCCTTCCAAATAGTAATTTGTTATGACTTTCTAAACCTATTTTGCAGTTCTGTAACATGCACACCTTACATGCACTTGACAAGCATATGGAATGTCAATGCAAAGGTATCAGTGTCACATCTAAGCAAAACTTAACAAAAATCGAGCCAGTAAGCCACACTTCTCCTGAAAAAAAAAGGTATGTTGAGTAGTAGTAATCCACAAGCACTGGCATGCTGCCACCACTATTTCATAAGAACAATCCAGGCCATGGACAACAGTTCCAAGTTAGTAAAGAGGGCACGCATAGTGTGGAACCCAAATTTATAGAAATGGTTCTGGATCATGTAATCACAACAGACAGGCCTAGGTTGTCAGTGCTCGATTAGTATGCTGGCTGAGCCAGTAAAAATATGGTTACCATTTTTACTTGCAGGCTGTTCAGTCAGGGCAATGTTACGCGCCCTATTACCAGGCAGGGGACATTCCCATCCTAACAGTCTGGATACTATGTTCTTTACCACTTGTGTCATGATATGAGTGGTATAACCCAGACCCTCTGGAATTATCAGTACTCAGTCATCAATCCCTACTGGTACACCAGCCAACATGCCCTGATTGAGTCAAGAAGATATGAGTGTCACACATAGTGGGAAAGAGATAATGGTATGGCTAAGCTTTGCTCTCACTCAACTGCACACATGAATGTGGTGTTTATACAGAGTTCATGATGCCAAGCACAACCACTTATGGGCCTTATGGTGAGGAATCCCAGAGAACATGTAATCAAAGAGCCCATCCTGCGCATTGTGATCAAATATATATATTGCAAAGCACTCGTCATGCGCATGGAGTACTACAGGTTTATTACATTAGCCCAATTGGTGTCCGCACATTACGTGAGCAAAACTGAATGAACTGATATTAACTCTTGTGTTTACGTTCTAGTTCAGAGAAGACAATGACTACAGCAAGATCCTGCCACATTGCTAGATCTTGGCCACCATCCGGTTTTCGGCTGCATATAAATAAGAGGCACACCCAAGAACGAGTGCTCACGATCAGTGCTGTTTCCCTGCCAGCAGCCACATCTCCCGATGGCTGAATTACAAAAAGGCATTTGCGCTTGCACTGCTTTGTGTTCAGATCTAGTTTAGTTCTACAGAGGATATTTCCAGAATATACACAACGTACAGCACAGAAGCACATGGGACATTTTAAAGGAACGTGCTCAATATTGTTATAGCGCATGTCTAAAACAGTTGTGCATCCTTTTGGACAAGCTACAAAGCACATTAAAAGAGGTATTCAATTTCTTCTGAAGTGTATGGGAACACTATTTTGATTCCATATACCACACTTACTGTATTACGCAAGCAGTGTGATACAAACTTGGCCTCCAGTGTCATGTGACAAATATAGTTGCAAAACAAACAGGCTTGACGTATGTGCAAACTGAATATTGAGCAGTGAAAGACTAACTGTTGAGTGAACTTTGTACTATTCTTAAGAACTGTGAACTTGAACTACTGAGTGAAGCATTCAAATGATCGTATTGCATGAAAGAATGTATTGCATGGTATTCATAAGAAACAGCATGAATGTCTGTAAAGTGTCAAATTGTTACACATAGTAGATATTGAATCTCTGAATCCCATACAGGTAAGGGTGGTTAACAGATTACCCATTGGTTTTGAATCAAGTCACTCCCGTAGCAGAACTCTGTGTTAATTATTCTTCATCGCTGTTCCACTTCTCCCTCCATGCTTTGCCCTCCCTAAAACCTTTCTTCTCATCCAGCCACTCCAAAACTCTGGTGCATATATTCACAGAGTCGGTGCTGGCAGAAGGTGGGCATTGGAGGGTACTGCTCCCAAGGAACTCACTTCTAACAACTTGAGATGGTGTTGAACTGTGCCATGCAATTTCTTGTATTTCCCAATGCCAAGTGCAACCTTTGATGCTGACCATGCTAGCACATGTTGAACCACAGAGAGCTTTGAACAATCTGCATATCTCTTTGCATGACTAACTGACTCCAAGTGCTGTAGCATATTGGCCTTTAACTCCATCTCTCTATCACCTCTACTAGGGTAGCAATCTCCTCACATAAAGAGCAATTAAATAGAAAATATAGGTTGTGTTCTCTTTTTCTCACACTAGTATTCCTGGATCTCTTGCACCATACATAATGGAGAGGTGGTCTGTGTTGTTCATGTTAGCACTCAGTTTGTGCCTCTTCATGAGCCCCAAGTTCAGTCACAGCCTTTCCTGATGAGATGTCTTTGTATTTGATCATTGTTCAAGCAAGACAGAGATTTTGCTTATGTTACTCATTTGCTTAATCACATAGACCTAAAGTCTCCCCTTCACCTGGGGTAGGCGTTGGGGTTCTCTTGCAAATTCTTTATTTTTTGATGTTCCATTTTTACAGTTCTGAACATAGCTACATGTAGCCGTTCAGAAAGTCCACTAATCTTGTTGTGTGTATTTCTGAGACCATGATCTCTCTATTATCTAAATGATACCCTCTGTATGAGGATTAGTACTTTATAAAAAAACATACATTTAAATTAAATAAAATGCCTTGCTTTGCGTTTCTTTGGCTGTTTAATTAAATCTCTGCTATTGTGCTTTTCCCATAAGTATCGTTCACCCAACCAATTTATCTCGGAAGACTGATTAGAAACCAATATCCTATCCTAACACATTACATAAAATTCCTTGTGCCTCATACTGTGTTAGCCTCAATGCTGGTAAAAGTATATGTCTCTGCAACCTTTTCTAGCTGTAGTTGAAGCTTTACTTTTTATAGTGTTTGGCATACTTTTTGGGTTATTGCTTGTGGACTAATGCTGCTACTATAATGCAATCTATTCATCTTTTTCACGCCTCCCTGACAAAACAATAAAAACAAAAACCAACAAGCTTGCTTCCGAATTCTGCCTCTTTGTCCTGATGCAGACTTCAAAAAGTACAATGAGTGGTTGAAGACTCTCTTCAAGCTTACTGTCATAATCAATCGATAGCTGAATGTCAGTTGTTTATTGATTTCGTCTTCACCCACCCACAATGTCTCCTAAATTGAAGGTGTTGCAAACTCTGATTAGCTTTTGCCACATGTATTTTAATAACTATGTGAGTAAGGCTCATGGCTCTATGCACAATGTATAATGACCTTTGTATCATAATATCAGCATTACGTTTTATTGACTAGTCGAAGCTGCTCTTCTCCACAATGAATTCACTATCCTAGAGTTCTTAGTATCCCTCGCAATATTATGTACAACAAAAATGGAAATGAGCAAAATCAATATTGTCTCACATTCAGTTTTACAAAGATACAAAAAGGTATCTAACTTAAAGCAACAGGCATTTATATAGTCTCTGCAATTACAAATCTGATATTTAGAATCATTTGAAAGTAATCATTAAGGAAAGCCTCGTTTTGTCTTCGTCCGCAGTCTATAGCTCCTAAGGAGGCAACATTATAGTAATTTACCAGCATGGATAAAATAAATAGAATGGATTATTTGTTATTTAGATTGATGCAGATACCTTTTTTTTAAATTATATTTCTCTTGCAGAAATCAAACTGAGAAATGAAAACCTTCCACACTAGTTAGCACTACAGAAGAAATCATAGTATACTTCTGTGCTCAAATCAGCAACCCATGAAGATATTTTGTTAAAATCATTACATAAATGTGGCAGATTGAAATTACTAAGAAATTATTTCTGAATATTGCCAGTGTAGTAATTGGTAAAATCCAAATGCCTTGGGTCATCAGACTTGTCTGTAAAAAGATTAACTGTTTGAGTAGCACTCAATTCATACTTTAAAATTGGGTGCCTTTTCCCAAAAGTATTTATGGGTAGTAATACTAAGTGGATAGTCGTTTACATACTCCAATGCCTTTGTCAATCAGCACAGAACCTTACAGCTCTGTATAGTTAAAAGCGCAGAGGGTACAGTCCTTATGAAATGTATAATAAAATTCCCTGAATATTCACATTGTATTCCCATATTACATTATTTGGGACCGATTAGCAAAAGTCATAAAGTTGCCTAAGAGTAAATCGAAGAGTACTACCTAACTACCCTTTTATGGTCTCTAAAATGCCCTTATGAATAGGCCCCATCCCAAAATGACAGGTTTCCACTTCATATTTAATCTCTATGACTTACTTAAAAGTATCATTACGCTAGATTTTTCATTTCATTAGTCTTTATTTTGATATTTCATCATAAAAGACATGACAATAACAAAAGAACAGATAAAAATGACAATCAGTCATGATTAAGAATTTCATACATATAAACCGGTTTGTTCATAGGACATATTTCCAGACAATAAAACCCAAATTTAAAAAAAAAGCAAATCTAAAAATAAGAATTATTAAAAATAATTCTCAGTAAATAAAAACCACACAAATATTGTCAATTTCAATGACATCAAATGTCAATAAGAAAACAAGAAAACATCTCTATTAGCAGCAATCCGGAAGACCCCAGACTAAGTTATTGTTGTTGGAATGTTCCCAGCCCTAATGATCCACATCCAACCGAGAAATTTAGCAACCGCTATAACCAGAGGTTCCTGAGTGTTAGTTCTCAGAATCCTCAATGCTTCAGAACAGACTCGTGTACCTAGATTCCGGCAAATGGGTACCAGCCACTTGTTACGTGGCGCAATATAGGCTGGACATACAAAAAATATATGGGCAGTAGATTCTTTATGGCCCATACACCATTTACAGACGTCATCCTGCATGCCGTTCCAAGATTTGGTAAAGGTTTTAATTGGAAGGCTACCAACCCTGAATTGGTGGTATAATTTGCGATCACAAGACCTAGTAATAATATCCCAATAGTCCTCCATAAGGGGGACGATCTTGTGTTAAAAAAATAAACCAGTCAGGGAGGTGGCCACAATCTTTGTTATATATTTGTGACACACTAATGCCCAGTATGTTTCTTTGAAAACCCTTTTTGAGGGAAATTGGTTATTAGCGGGATCAGACCACAAGTTGCTCATCCCCATATCCACCAGGGACGTTCTGATTTCCTTAAACCATGGGATTTTCCTGAACCTGCAATTGATCTAACATCCAGGATTGCCCTAGCAAATAAATCAAGTTCTGGAGTAATCCATATCCGCCGCCAAAAGGCCAACAGCCTATAGCATGCCACATCCTCAATGGAATAACATCCCAGATCCATTAAGAGAGGTTTTAGTGGGGTAGAACCAGGGAGACCTATCAGATTTCTGAAAAATTTGTTTTGAACCTTAACCAACATGGATAGGTCAGAAAAGCCCCATAGTTCTGCTCCATACAGGATTGCAGAACTGATCCTCGAATTGTAAATTTTAAGGGCAGGACCTATACTTTTGGTCAGGGACAGACGCTGTTCTTTAAATAAGCACCCTGTCAGCTGGGCGAACTTGAGAGAAAAAACATCAATCTGGGGTTTCCATTTTAATTTAGACTCTAATGTGATTCCTAAATAGGTCATCACATTAGTCTGGGCTAACTTAATATTATTCATGGTTACAAAACCATCCACTTGCTTGTTCTTAGTAAGGATCATAAATTTGGTTTTGTCGACATTAACCGGTAGATCGTTGTCGAAACAAAACTCTTCAAATTTACCCAATGCCCGTTGCAAGCCAATTTGGGTTTTAGATAAGAGAGTGTCATCCGCAAACATAAGTAATGGCACTTTGCTGCCATCCAGGGATGGAGCATCCGTTGGAAAGGTAGAAAAATACTCCATCACCCTGTTGATAAACAACAAAAAAAGTGTTGGCGCTAAGACACATCCGTGTCTAACCCCACGTGACACGGTAAATTTGTTTGTAACCTGCCCATGTAAACCCCAGCGAACGCGTGCAAAGTTTCCTTCATGTAGCTTAATAACTAGGGCCAATAAATCCGAGGGCATCCCCATTTCGCTCAATGCCTTCAATAGCTTTCTCCTAGGCACCAAATCGAACGCAGACTTGAGGTCAATGAAGGCGGCATAGATGGTACCACCACCCAAACTCACTACACGCCAATATATCAATAAAAACCTAAAAACTTGCTCGATAGTGCCTACACATGGTCGAAACCCAGCCTGTAGTGGGGACAATATGTTGTCAAGCTCCATCCAACTCTGTATTCTTACGAGAACCATCCTTGCAACTATTTTTTGTATGCAATCGATCAAGCTGATCGGGCGGTAGGTTTCCTGGATTGGAGCAGTCTCCCTTCTTGTAAATTGGCAAGATCTCGGCTCCCCGCCATGAATCTGGGATGTGTGCCCCAGTAGCCATTGCATTTGCAATAAATACTATATAGGGCACCCAATTGGCAGTATCATTTTTGTAGAGGTCCACTGGAACGCAATCCATGCCCGATGCCCTACCACTGGGGGCCTTGTTAAGGGCATCCTCTGCCTCCTTACTGTCAAACAGTATAAATTGTTTGTTTATTGGAGAACTAGGGTTAAAATCCAATAATAAGTCTGGCAGCAAGGAATCAGACCCGGCCCCTGGTACAGAAAACTGAACACCAAAATGATTAACCCAGTCTTCTGGGGAAACATAGTTTGCGGGGGATTGTGATTGAGTGCCCTTACCCCATTTAACAATATGCCAAAACTTGGCCAAGTTTGTCAGTCTGCTAGCATCGAGCAAGTCTTTCCAATACTGCTCGTCCCATTCTTTTTTGGCACAGTGCAAAGCTTTCCTATAGTTTTGCCTGGCCGTCTTAATGTTTGGCATTAGTTTGGACCTAATTGCCAGGGAGAGGAGTTTATAAGATTCACGGCACGACTTATTGTACCATGTGTTATCTCTACTCTGGCTCATTATTTTCTGGGTTCTGGTGGGGTTAGAGAAATGGGATTTCAGACTTAGAAATAGGTCTTCATGAATGTTAGAGATGCTATCATTAATTTCCCCCTGTGTATTAAAAGATCGCAATATGGCCAATGACCTTGCAACCTCTGATCTTATGATTTCTAGAGCTTCCTTATCATCAAACACTCTTGCCCATCGTACTCTACGTAGATCATTTGTTAGTAGGGCGTCCGCAGTGGCCACCACTGTTGGTTCATTTCCAGCCGATATTACAGTAAGATTAATACTAATAAGCATGGGATTGTGATCACTTTCGGGACGTTCAATAATCATCATGTCATCCAAAATGGACCAAAGTTTCAATCTTGATTAAAATATAATCAATTCTGCTTTTATGCAGACCATTATCAAAGGTGGCCCTACCCATTTTGTCTGACGTTGAGCGTCCGTTTGTAGCTCTAATGTCACGTTCCAGACAAAAGCCCAGCAATTGTACGGCCGATTCAGACCATCTTTTTATGGGTGGTAAATCAAGCGGAGGAATATTCCACTCGACATCCTCCTCATCCATAATATTTCCCCCTTCATAATTTAGAGGTTCAAATGTGCAATTGAAGTCCCCCGCTATGATCGTAATACAATCATGCCCCACTGAATCAAAAAGGGAGTCAAAGTCAGCAAAAGTTTTCGAACTCTGACCCCCTGGAATCCCTGGCATATATACATTAACAATAAGAATGTCCTTTAAAGCAGGACGGTGTAGTTTGACAGCGAGGATATCAGAACTGTTTGTGGGGATTTCCTCCAAACTATAGTTGGTTGATTGCCTAACCCAAAGAGTAAGGCCCCCCGAGGGCCTACCTAGTTTTCCTTTCACTGCTGCTTTATAAAAATTTAAAAAACCTAAACGGTGGACGGGTTCAACAGCCCATGTCTCCTGAAAAGCCCAGATATCATACTCCTCCACAAAGTCTGACCACTCTGCTACGCTGTAGACCTGCAATATTCCAGGAAGCGAACATGAACAACGAAGAATAACTACTCTGTCCTAGCGAAGGGTGAGCATCCACAGACTGTATGGGGGCTTCCAGCACCACTTCACCCGGTGATGATTCCCTTCCCAGACCCAGCTCCTCACACATAGGGATCACAAAGTCCGGCCTATCTACATCACCAATGGCCGCTGTGGAACTACCAAGAGACCTAGCGTCAATATTTTCCAACTTGTTACCACCCCCATCGTCACAAAAAGCCATCCCAACATTGTATTCTGGGCTCCCTATAAAAGGGCAAAGTCAATCCACCTGATCCAAAACTCCAAAACGGTTATATGTGGGAATGTTATATAGACAGTCATTTAGCCACCCCCTATTTCGTTCCATATTATCGAGCACTGGGGCCAACCATTTCTGCCTTCCCAAATAATTTCCCTGGGGTTAAAAATAGGAGAGAGGATGGGTCTTGATGCATGATGCCGTACCCTCAGTTCCCTGTTCACAAATACATTTTACGGCTCGTTTGTCTCTAAAGTTAAGGACAATACAGTCACCTGTAGAATCCTTCTTTTGAGACCCCACCCAACCTACTCTTCGCACATGAATGATCTCACTGAATACATGTAGCGGTAGGGGTCTATGTTTGTTCAACCAATGTAATGATTTGTTCTTAAGTTCATCATAGGATTCCTGAGTGTTACTACCAAGCTCTGGAACCCCCGACAAAACCACTACATAGGGTGCACAATCTGAAGTTAAGTCCAGAAGGACCCCGTTGGGCTTAGGTGCGTTTCGAGCACTAGTCATATGGCTCCCAGAACTAACAACTCTAGAGGCAGGAAGGTGGGAACCCCTATTCTCATGTGATATGTTGTTTTCTCCTGCATCAGAATTAACAGGTGCATCAACCAACCTCACAATAGGAATATTATTATTGGGAGATGGTAGAACACTTGCTTGCACAACTGGTAGCCCTGGGTTTTTAAGAGAGGATTGCTGACATGGCACCAACATTGGTGCGGATAAACTCTCCACCTTTGTTATTAGGTTATTCACCGTGTCGCCATACAAGCCCACCCTCGTATCAATTGCTAGCAGTTTTTCTTCAATACACATTAAACGCTAATTTAATGGAGAGACAATTGAAGAAACCAAATTTCCCATTTCTTCCCAAAATCTAACACCCAAATTTGGGGGTAAAACATCCCCTATTTTGTTGGGTGGAGGTATCTGTACCAAACCCGAGGAGGGACTATTTATAGGAGGGTCACTATACTTCCCTTTCCCTTTTTTTGTACCATTATTTAATTTACCAACTTTGGCGTTTGTCTGTCTCAATAAGCCTCCACCCCGTTTACGTTTACCTACGTGAGCACCTAGGGGGGAGGACACAGATATAATTGGTAACAAATGCGGAGTAGAACTCGTAGACACCCGTGATGTCACAGAATTTGAGACAGTACTCTGTGGAAATCCCGCAATTGCTGGATGATCAGTTTGATCAGATAGAGACAGGACTAATTCAGCCGAATGAGACTGAATTTGGGCAACAGGTGAAGATTGAACCGGGGATGGAACTCTGGCCAATCTCCCCAGTGAAGAACGTTTTGTGTGCTCCAGTTCAAGAGACACACGGCGTTCCGCTAAAGTAATCTCTTTATCCAAAACCGAAGTAGCTCTTATAATACAGTTATATAAGGTCCCAATAACTCCAATATTAGAGCCTCTCCCAGTTATTTCACGACTAGCTGCCATAATCAAATGTTAGGTGGTTAATCAATTGAAGAATACAAAACACAGAATGCTATTAGCAATAATAATGCACACAACCCCTGACACCAGGACGCAAGCAGATGTTTAAAATAGAACCACCCTTAGTCCGGGATTTAGCTCCAGCACGCCGGCTAAGCGGCCTCTTAACAGAAAGTAAATGGACGTTTAAGAGTCCCAATTTCAGGTAGATTCAGGTGAGGCAACGGCGAAACTCCTAAGACTGTGGGACCTACACAAGCCTCCTCCGCACTATTTCAGCAGACACCCCAATCTGTCAAGTGGCTTTCCCACCCAATAACACCCTTTTATCAGTACTGACGTTGTGGATAAGTGGGTGAACGTTATATGGATCTGTGTATAATAGTAGTAATCCTCACAGACTAAGCGACAATATCAGCAGTCAGTCCATAAGTCTTAATCAATAGATAAACACTCCCACGTACATGCAGCAGGGGTGGTCACAGTACCTTTAGCACAAATCTATGTATCAGCATCGGAACTCATGGATTAGGGGGGTAGCCCAGCCCTGGCTCTTTCTGGCGATGACGGGCAAGGACGGGCCCGCCCTTTGCCCGCGCTCGTCCCGCGCTGCGGGGCACCTGTGGGTGTTTTAAACCCCCCCGGCGCTGCTAGATGACATCAGAGGCAAGCGCCAGGTGGGGCTGCTGGGAAAGGTAGTTTTCTGGCAGTTCCCCTCACGGCGGTTCGGGATTGCAGGTGAGAGCTGCTTCAGCCTCCTCTAGCCGTTTCCCTCACGGCGACGATCTGGTAGTTAAAGGAGGAAAGTTGTCTTCCAAAAACTCGCGCGTCCCACGCTGTGGGGCACCTGTGGGTGTTTTAAACCCCCCCCGGCGCTGCCAGATGACATCAGAGGCAAGCGCCAGGTAGGGGGCTGCTGGGAAAGGTAGTTTTCTGGCCGTTCCCCTCACGGCGGTTCGGGATTGCAGGTGAGAGCTGCTTCAGCCTCCTCTAGCCGTTTCCCTCACGGCGACGATCTGGTAGTTAAAGGAGGAAATTTATCTTCCAAATACTGGCGCGTCCCGTGCTGCATGGCACCTGTGGGTGTTTTAAACCCCCCCAGCGCTGCCAGATGACATCAGAGGCAAGCGCCAGGTGGGGGCTGCTGGGAAAGGTAGTTTTCTGGCCGTTCCCCTCACGGCAGTTCGGGATTGCAGGTGAGAGCTGCTTCAGCCTCCTCTAGCCGTTTCCCTCACGGCGACGATCTAGTAGTTAAAGGAGGAAAGTTGTCTTCCAAATACTGGCGCGTCCCGCGCTGCGGGGCACCTGTGGGTGTTTTAAACCCCCCCCAGCGCTGCCAGATGACATCAGAGGCAAGCGCCAGGTGGGGGCTGCTGGGAAAGGTAGTTTTCTGGCCGATCCCCTCACGGCGGTTCGGGATTGCAGGTGAGAGCTGCTTCAGCCTCCTCTAGCCGTTTCCCACACGGCGACGATCTGGTAGTTAAAGGAGGAAAGTTGTCTTCCAAATACTGGTGCGTCCCCTCCAAATACTGGCGTGTCCTAGATTTTATTTTTAGAATGTATATGATGGAGTTTGCTTGAACCTTTTAATTTTGAAAATTAAATTTGTGAGTCTGATAGTCTGTGAATTTTTTATTAACAGAACACATTTCCTAAAATTTTACAGTATTGTTTAAATCAAACACTTTTTATTTTTTTGTAAAACTGAAAAAACAGTCCTCTTCAATTATTTGAGATGTGTTTTAGACCACTGAAGTGTGCTTTATGATGTTACACTGTAAAGGTTTTATGAAATAAGCAATTAATTATTTTTATATTTATAACAAATACAGTAATACAATATTTTAGGAGGGTCTTGACGACTATCAACATGTTTATATTCATGTGACTCAAATATTCAGTGTCAGTATGTTCCTCTGTCAGTGAGGAGGTACTAATTCCTATCTTTATTTCACCGTAGTTGGAACCAAAAGTAATACTTTCTAAAAGAAATGGTCATAGTTGTGGTTGCTAACTTCCTTCTATAAAATCTAATGTTGGATTTATCTGTTACAGCTGCTACATCACAAGATAGTTGAGCGGAATCAATACTTATATATTGCAGTAGGAAATGTCATATACAATGTGGATGTAAGCATTGTTATGCAATAGCATAACTTGGGCTATAGGGTACATAGTGCTGCATTTGTCATATGAGATCATAGACATTCCCCCACCCACTCCCTCACATGGCCTCAAACTGAAGCTTTCCCACACCTTCCACAAACCACTGTTGACACTTTAGCTAATAATTAAAGGGTCATTAGACATGAATGGGACTATCTGAGTCACTCACTGGCTTGGTCCAAGGCTATTAATGAAACATGCACAAGATTCTAAAGTTAATAATCTTGTAGATGTATTCAAAAATATAGTATCATTACAGAAAACAAAATTAGTTAGCTAATTATTCAAGTGAATTAGCATCCAGATTGACATAGGATCTGTCTTTGAATAAAAGCCTAAATGATCACTACTCACCCTTCTGTAGATAAAAGACAAATGAACAAAAAATTGGCAGTTCCCCGCAAAGCATGTCAATTATAATGTTTCAGGAAAAGAAGGCATACACATTACGTATAAGGTTTGGATCAAAAATGTTTCATGAATGGCAACCAATAAATCTATTAGTTGCTACAACACCACTAGATATTCCTACTTCCTAAGGCATCTCATTGGTTACAACTGTACATATTTAATTAAGAATATGAAATAATATAGTATGAATCACAGGAATACAGTGGCATGTTCAACAACCAACAGAACTTGGCTTAATGACCTTGAATTTGGAACAGAAACATATCCTTCCCTCCGGAGAACAGAACAAATTAATTTCTTTTAACAAAAAGACTATACTGAAATTGCATGTTCATTGATTTTCTGAATGGGAGAAAGATACCTGCATGTGGAATTCTCGTACATCAAACATAAATGTGTACTTTTCGGAAACATTTTATGGATGATTGACAATGAAGTCAGGTGAGGCCTAGATATGCTAACTGAAGCATGCCTAAAATAATCATTATTTTCTAGCAAATTAAAACTCTTCTACACCACATAGACTAGTGTCTCTCACCAGTCACCAGATCTTGATGGTAAACAAGAAATAAGTTACTTACCTGTAACGGTAGTTCTCCAGTATTGGAAGCTTTCATAGATTCACATGCTTGAATAATTCCACGTCGTCATGTTGGGGGTCCCCGGTATTTAAAATAGTAGTAGTAGTAGTAGTAGTAATAGACTTAAATAGTCATAATACACTAATAGGTATAGACGAAAGAAGGCCTAGGCCTCTTAGTTTAATAACCTATCCTAGTCCTTATAAAGAAAAGGACCACATTTTTTGCCTCAACCAATCAGCAATAATCACCCTCTAGAACACTCCTGAAGGAAGCTCAAAACCTCAGATTTTCGAGCACAAGTGCTAAATACAACCTGATGAGACATCTAAGGTGAGCTGCCCCTCCGGGGAGGAGGGTGGGTCGCATGTGAATCTATGAAAGCTTCCAATACTGGAGAACCACAGTTACAGGTAAGTAACTCATTTCTTACTCCAGTATTGGAACTTTCATAGATTCACATGCTTGAATCAGAGTAGCAAGCAGTTTGGTAGCACATTTACCATAGTTTTGTCGCTTAACAGGAATCTAACAGTGTAACCTGCAAGCAATCAACAAACAGTATAAAAGATATATTCATAATGTTAACAGTTAAGGAAAAAAGTTCCATAAAAATTCAAGAGAATAACCAATTTACCATATGGAAAAGCGATACAGTTGAAAAACAGGTAGGAGGGTAGACAGGGGTGGCTCACCTTAATGGAATAGATGCCGAAGTACTGCCTGACCCACTGCTGTATCATTGAGAACTGCTAAGTCCAAACAGTAGTGCCGGGTGAAAACGTGTCTATTCGTCCACGTTGCTGCCCGGCAAATTTCCCTTCTGGCTGAGGTCAAAGCAAGTAACAAAGCCAACTTCCAAGATAGGATTTTAAATTCCGCAGTCTGAATTGGCTCAAAAGGGTTTTTCATTAATTGTGAAAGAACCGTGTTCAGTTGCCAGGTCGGTGGTGGAGGTCTGACTGGTGGGAACACCCGAAAGAGCCCTTTGAGAAACTCTTTCATTATTCTAGAAGACCATAAGAGAGAAATCAATGATCTTCTGTACCTTGAAATGGCCGCTAAGTGAATCTTAATAGAACTATGCGCCAAACCTGATTTTGCGAGAAGCAGAAGGTAAGGTAGAATCTGCTCTGGAGAGAAAGACAGTGGATGTAAACTCTCCCGATGGCACCAGATGCAGAAACGCTTCCACTTGGGGCGGTCCGTCTTCTTAGTACTGTCTGCCCTTACTTTGGCTAGAATATTGCGGCATTCACTAGAAATGTTCAAATGTCTGAATTCATTGTATTCAGGAGCCAAGCTGACAAATGAAGGCTCTTGAGGTCCAGGTGTATGTCTGTCCCTGGTTCATTGTCAGGAGATCCAGAATCACTGGAAGTCTGAAATGTGGGACTTGCGATAGGAGAAGCATTTCCGTGTACCAGTGTTCATGTGGCCATGCCTGAGCGATAAGGATCAGTTTGCATGGCTCCACTTTCATCTTTCTCAGGACTCTTGGAAGAAGAGGAATGGGCGGAAAAGCGTATGCAAAGATGCCGGACCATGCAATTGAAAAGGCATTCCCCCATGATCCCTGTTGGGGGATGCCAACTTGCATAGTACCGGCATTTGCTGTTCTGGGGAGTTGCAAATAGGTCCAAGCTCAGTGTGCCACAGCGTAGGAATATGTTTTCCAGGGTCTGGTGGTGCAGCTCCCATTCGTCACACGATGATGTCAGTCTGCTTAACGTGTCCCCAATTGTGTTTTGCCGCCCTAGAACATGTTCCGCTCGAAGGCAGATCCCGTAGTCTATGGCCCATTCCCACAACGCTTGGGCCTCCTTGGAGAGAAGGCGAGATTTTGTGCCCCCTTGCTTGTTTACGTAGCTCATCATTGTCGTATTGTCTGTTCGGACTAGCACTGGTGAATTCTGAATCCTGGGCAGAAATGACTGGAGGGCCAGATACACAGGTTTCAATTCTAACAAGTTTATGTGAGATTGAGTTTGAGCTTGATGCCATTTTCCGCTTAATTGGAGTTCTTGGAGGTAAGCTCCCCATCCTTCTAAGGACGCATATGTTGTGATCACTAATTTTGCGGCCTCCTGATGCAAGGACATACCTGCAGACAGATGGTCAATGTCTAACCACCATTCCAGGGCCTTCACCATACGAGAAGTTACTCTGACCATGTCGTTGAAAGAGCCTATCAACTGTACCCACTGTCTGAATGAGATTGGTGGAGTGGTGCACTGCTCGTTATTATGACAGTGATGGTCAAATAGTCAATAAGTCTTGATGTATAATAAATCTTATTTTATTTTCCAAGAAATGGTTTGCCAGCCAACGCGTTTCGTTCATAAAAGAACTTCTTCAGGGCATCAGTGATCATACATGTAGGATCGGAGCAGTACAGTGGCCAATTTCCAGCGCAGGGGCCGCCTTGATAAGGGCCTGTGAGCGCGAAGTCTGTCAGGCGGGCTGCGAGTGGAGCCGTCAGCTGAGATGCACCTCCGCGCTGGAAATTGGCCACTGTACTGCTCCGATCCTACATGTATGATCACTGATGCCCTGAAGAAGTTCTTTTATGAACGAAACGCATTGGCTGGCAAACCATTTCTTGGAAAATAAAATAAGATTTATTATACATCAAGATTTATTGACTATGACTATTTTATGACTATTTGATCGTCATAATAACGAGCAGTGCACCACTCCACCAATCTCATTCTCTCAGTTCTCTGCACAGCAGTTGGCACTCTACGACGGCGAGTGCTGGAGTTGGTTTTATGCACGCTCACCCTATATTTGACCATTAGTTAACAACAAGGAAACAACATAGGGTAGTGCGGTCACTGTGTCCGCCGTTGTCTGGAACCATAATTCTGTACCCACTGTCTGTTCAGTTCTTTCTGAAATGGGCGCATCCTGAGATGACAAAACGGAATCAGTGGTATGTAAGGTTATCATCCTGAAAGATTGTTTTGCAGATATAGATTGAGATTTCGAAGGTCCATATCTGTCTCCACTGCCTTAACTTCTTTTTGATTAGGAAGAAACAGGAGTAGAAACCTGTGCCCCTGCTTGAGAAAGGTACTTTCTCTATTGCCCCTTTGTACAGCATGATCTTCACCTTCTGTTGAAGAGCCTTGAGATGTTTGTTGTGGGAGGTATGAGGGGGAGATGTAGGTGGAGTTGAGTAAATTCTAGAGTATGTCCAAATTGAACTAGGCGCAGAACCCATTGGTCTGTAGTAATAGCTTGCCACTGGTGAAGGAAGTGTGAAATGATTCCTCCCAGACGGGTAGTACGAGATTGAAACAATTGGGTTGGTTACCTGAGATTTGGAGCCGGAGATGCATCATTGGCGGCGGGTAGTATCCTTACCAGGCCTTGACGTCTTTCCTCTATTTGCTCTGACATAGGTTGTCTGAGGCGGTTGTCTTTGTTGGAACTGAGGCCTGTATGACTGTGACGTGGAAGAATACGCCGGGTAACGATACTGCTGATAACCCCCTCTATAGGAAGGTTGACCTCTACCCTTTGATCCCCGAAAGGGTGTTTTCTGGAACTGCAGCTTCCCCAAAGACTTGGAAGTGTCTGTTTCTGCCTTGATGTTTTTAAGGGCTTCCTCTACATGGCTGCCAAAAAGAGTTCTGGACCACCGGTCGAAAGGAGGTGGCTTTCAGCCAGCCCTGACTCCTTAGGATTGCTGAACCAGCTAATTGTCTGAATCCTGTTACAGCAACATCTATTGCTGAGTTTATAATTTCGTTTGATGTTCTTTCTCCTTCATGTAAAATCTTTTTAGCCTCCTCTTTCACATCCTGTGGCAATTGATCAATATAGGAAGCAATGTCCAACCACATTTTGCGATCATAGCGCCCTAAAATCGGCAAGGAATTTGCTGCCTTTACTGTGAGAGCTGACATTGATGATAATCTTTTCCTAATAGAATCTAAACGTCTGCCCTCTTTGTCCGGAGGCGCATTACTACTGAGTCCAGTTTTGGGTGTCCTGTGAGGCACATGGGGCGTCCTCAGTCATTTTATACTTCTTATCTGGACATGGGTGCACCGTTGGCACAGATACTGGGTTCTTCATAATTCTAACCCCTTCCTCCCAAATATAATCAATTATGGGGATAGACCTCCCTGATTTACGAAAAGGTTCCTTAAAGTCATATAGAAAGCAATCCGTCTGTTTGGTAGGCATTGGAATGGCAAACCTTTTCGCAGCACGCTCCAACAGATTGTGAAATCCCCCAATATCCTCAGGTGGGGAATCTACCAGGGGAGGAACAGGTGAAGCTGGTGAAGACTACATACTGTAGTCATCCCATACAGAAGCTGTATCATGAAGTTCCCCTTCCTCGTCAGAAGAAACTGGTTCCTGGAGGTGAACAGATTGAGGAGTATTCCACACTGAAAGGACCGTAGGAGCTCTAACTCTCACTGGCGATGTCACTTGAGGAGGAGGAGGCATAATAGATCGGTCTGAAGGTGGGAAGCGCTGTCTGACTTTTCATAACAGTACCACAATTTATCCACTGTGAAAAATGTATTGTGGTTTCTGTTGGTCAGAGCTTACTTGAGATTTTATTACATTGTAAGCCTCCGCTTGCTCCCAAGTTTTTGCCTGCCAATCTTTCCTTCTTCTTATTTCTCTTAAAACTCGGTACAGGATTGTGCCCTTGTCTCATTGTTTGCTTGTTCCTTCATCTTGCTAGAACCTTTTGTATTTTTCAAATAAATGTTCCTCTGTCCGGCTGGACACTGGAAAAATGTGCATAGGTCTAATCTAAGTCTATGTTGTATTGTTTGCATTAGTTTTGTTTAAGCTAAGGACCTTTGTTCTCTAAAAATAAGTAATTACCCGAGGTCCAAAGCTACCAGTATCGGGTCCCCTTGTAATTCATACTGCCTGTAGTCTTGCAGCATAAACTGTAACTCATTCAATAATGTAGACGGCATTGTGACCATTTCCTCATGGTACTGATGATGTTTTTCGGGTTAAAAAACCTTGACTATAGTAATGTTGTTCTTCCTCATCCTCATCATCGTCTGGTTGGCACTTGACGTGTAATTCTGAAGAGCTATATGCCACCCCAAAGGGACGACCTTCATCTTCATCCCCTTCCTCAGACTCTCCCTCTTCCAAAAGGTGTGTGGGTAAGAGAGGAGTAATTTTGCTGGGTGAGATGTGTTCAGACGTGAATTCAGATGCCAAAATCTTTTTTGGCGTAGTCAGTTTCAAAGAAGCAATCTTCGTCGACAATTGCGTCGATGGATGTTTTGACGATTGTGTCGACGACGGCGTCTTCACTTCTATAGCCTTGACTGTACTTGCCGTAGGCCATGTCGTCGACGACGATGACTTCGTCGACTGAGGGGAATTCGCCGGTGCCTGCAGGGTCGTCCACGGTAGAGACTTAGTCGATGCCAGAGACTTCATTTGCATTGACGGCACTGTCTCTGTTGACGGTGAAACACTTGTCAACGGCTTTAGTTGCGTCACCAGTTTTTCCGTAGACAGTGGCGACATTGACGATGATCCTGTGGGCGGTATCTTCTTCGACGATGTAGTCAGTTTCGACGACGAGAACTTCGTCGACGGTGCATCAGACTCCTTGTGAGATATCAAGGAAATGGTTGAAGAAAATGGGCCTCGCGTCGACGATGTAAGGGCCGTCGTCGATGATGACACAGGCATAGAACATGTAGTCGACGTCAACATGCCAGAAATGCATCCTCTTGTGGTCGGCGGCGCTGAAATACGTTTCCTTACTGACTGAAAACTTTCTGACAGACTTTCAGAAGTACGGGGCATATTATCAAGACAGGCGATAAAATTATCGCCGCTTTAGCTGCAGAAAACTGCTGCTAAAACAGCGATAATGGGCTTGATAATATGCTCTATGGAATTCCAATTGAAGCCCATGTTAGATGTGAAGGACATCTAACCTGAGCTTCAATTGGAATTCCATAGAGTATATTATCAAGCCCATTATCGCCGTTTTAGCGGCAGTTTTCTGACGCTAAAGCGGCGATAATTTTATCGCCTGTCTTGATGATATGCCCCCAGGTTTTTTGAAAGTCAGTTTAAGTTCTGTAGGAGGTATTTTTGGTTCAGTCATAGTTCTTGGCTGCTCTCTTTTATGAGATCCTTTGCACTCAGAGGAAGACTCATGAGAAGACTTTTTGGCGCACTTTTTTTAGCAGGTTCTTTATCAGACTGTGATGACTCTCTTGCCCTTTTTGAAGAGGCTTTTGTAGATGTAGACTGGTCACTCTTGGAGTCTGACACAGTGTCTGATTTAGCTTTTAACTTTTGAAGCCAGATGACAAGACATCCTTCACTGTCTCTACGGGTTTTTATTAGAAAAGGCATAGCAGATTTTGCACTCAGACGCCTTATGAGCTGGATATAGGCAATAAATGCAATCCTTGTGGGGATCATCCGCCTAAAGTCTATTCTTCAGGCAAGTGGCACATTCTCTGAAGAGTGCCTTCTTAGCCTTGTCCGACATAGTCCAAATATACTGGGACCCACAAAAGCAGGAAGATGATATAAGAAATATATATATATATATATATATATATAATATATATATATATATATATATATATATATTACCTACTGGCGGTCGCCAGTAGGTAGTTATAGTTAGGACCCTGTTTCCATAGGAAAACCGCAACATTCTATTTTGAATAACTTTGGCGCCGGTCGACGAATCCTCGCAAAATTTTCAAAATAGGTGGGGCGCTGCGCTCCGCTCCTACCCTGAAAGTCTCGGGGTGATTCGTCAAGCGGGGGCTGAGATAAAAGGGGGGTCCCAAAACGCGTTTTTCCCATGCATTTTTCCATAGGACCTTTAGACACAGCTACAGCCCGAACGGCTGAACAGAATTCCTTGAAATTTGGCAGAGAGGTAGCCATAAGGTCAAGGAAGTGCCTTTTGCAGGTCTGGTGTAAATCTGTTCAGTATTTCCTGAGAAAATAGCATTTAAAAGCATATATATATGTGGGCGGAGCCTAACCACACATCTCGTCCTGAGATCTGATTGGCTGTCAGCACTTCATCCAAGAAGTGTTGGCAGCCATCTTGGGACCAATATACATGATAGCACCTCATTAAAAAGCATTGCAGTTAATAGAAGGTTTTAAGACTTTAGTTACATTATAAATCATTTGTTGATGGTACCATACTCATTTTAGGAATTGTGGTATGTTCTAAGGTGATTTCACCATGTGAAAAAGCCTTCTGCTGGGATATCATGATTGAGAGAAAAATATTTACTCATGCTTTTACCACAGAGGTTTGGAAGGTGATCTATAAGCTAAACTGAGAGCTTATTTTCTGTAAATTCACATTATCTTTCTCAGTCATGTGAGAATGAAGTCTGACATTCTCAGTAAAACATGTACATCCAACAAGGGCAGAGACTGTCAGTTGATTCCTTTGTGTTCTACTGCAGCTTCCCAGAGTGTTCCAAAGAACTACTAGAGCGCTAACAGCCCTACTTATGATAAACGTATGGCACACCTGAAGCCATCTTGCTTGGATTAAAGTGGTAACTCTTAAAACATTTAATTTAAAAAGGAACAAAATGAGGGGGTTCATTTTTCCATAAAAAGTATGATTAGTGCTGCAGAAAGAAAAATTAGGGCACATTTTGAGTGACTTCTCAAATCCTCTTCTATTTCATTAAAAAATTCTGACATGCAGACTGAAACATGCATTTTCAATACCAGCAGCAGTTTTCCCTGGTGAGCAGTAGCTTTACTACAGTGATCTAATGAGCAAAAAGAGTGCTAACATTCTGAATTTATGGCAAATGTGTGACACATCTGAATGCCTTCTTGAT